>NC_141693.1:1933069281-1933724465 GCF_964263255.1 Lissotriton vulgaris
GGCACCCATTGCTTTAGCTGTTTCTGTATCCTTCCTATTTTCTAACAACTGGTCAACCTATACTGGCGGTCTGAATAGATGTTGCCTATCAAAGGGGAGGTTGAGCAAACTTTGCTGTACTTCCAGCATGAAGCCGAAGATACGGAGCCATGCATGCTTATGCAGAAGGACACTGGAGTTGACCCCTTGCAGCAGTGTATGCAGCATCTAGTGAGCAGAGATGGTGGTGTTGGAGATCTGCTTTCCCTCAAAGACGATCTCATAACCCCTTTTCTTGTGCTCCTCTGGGAGATGTTGGAGGAGTTGCTAAATTTCATCTCAATAAGCATGGCCCTACCTAGAGAGCAGCTCAATGGAATTGGCAATTCGCCAATGGCTGGCCGATTGCGCAGCTACCCGCTTACCAGCAGCATCTATTTGTTTACTCTCTTTATCTGGTGGAGGGGCATCAACAGTACTCTGATAGGTAGCTTTTTTACGGGTGGTAGTGACTACTAAAAAGTCGGGTAGAAGATGGCCCTGTATGTATAGAGGGTCAATTGGAAAAGCTTTATATTTCTAGTCAACCCTGGAAGTAATGACTCTGGAGCATCGTGAAAGATGTCCTGGGTGTGACGGAGCATGCCTTTAAGCATAGTACGGTACTGTGCGGGCTGTGCGTGGAGGACAGGGTCTAAAAAAGTAATCCTCCTCTAAAAACTCAGCGTGGAAATCCACCTAGTGGCAGGAAGCTGCCCTATCAATAAGCTTGAGGTAGAAGATGGAATCGTCAACAGGATATGAATAGGCAGGGTATAGGTCGGTATGTGTTGGTGGAAGAACTTCAATTTCCAGATCAGACCCAGAGCTGTCTCTTTATCTGCGGCCAACGGTTGTGGATGGAGTTTCCCCTCAATGCCATTGGTGCCAAAAAGTTCAAGGGTGTCGTATCCGCTCCTATGTGACATCTCGAAACATCCGGGGTATCGTATCCGCTCCTATGTGGCATCTTGTAACGTCAGACTTAATGGTTGTATAAGGGTTTCTTTGAATGGAAGGAGCGTCAGGAGTCGCAAGCAACCTCGTTCTGCTCAGGAGACAGACACAAAGTGCAGCCCTTATGGAGATCAGCCTGTGGATATTTCTCGTGACAGCGAGGACAGTAGCGCAAAGGCATCAGTTCCATCACTGTGAGGACCTGATTGGGGACGAGGTTGGAGATAAAAGAAGGCCCCGAAGGATGATGGTACACAAGGGCCCAAGGTCAATGAAGAGCCGCTCAGTTGAAGCAGCAATCATCGATCTGAAAGGAAGGGAAAAGAGCAAAACCGACGGAGGGAAGGAACCCGTGTTAGCCAAAACAGTGCAGCACAATGGTGTTGAACGAGAGCGTGGTAGCACCGGTCCGAACTGGACGGCAGAAAGAAAACAATCTAACAAACGAGTCAATGACCAGGCGCATTACCAGCAAGTCATAGTGCCTTTTGACTAGAAAGAATTTCTCAGATGAATAACAATTAGCACACATTCAGGCCCAACATTAGATGCCAGGATCATACACAGCATGTGTATCTACAGCCACACATGCTTTGAACAAGTAGTTAACTCATTGTACTTCCTCATCCTGAACAGAGCCCAGATTGGAGTCTTCATCTGTAAACAGGAGCAATCAATTGTAGTGCCTGTTTTTTCATTCTGGCTTATCAAGTGTGGAATGCTCAGTCAGGTTTGTAGTTATTGTTATCATCTGCTAAGAGCTGAGGGTGACAGCAGGTGCATGTACATAATTGTCACAAAAATGGTGATGGACATTATTCAAGTCCTGCACTTAGTGGACCTGAAAATCCACAGAATATTTTTTGGTAACCGCATGAATTGAGGACCAAGTAGCAGCCTTATATAGGACTGCTGATGGTAGTTTACCTAGGAAAGCTATTATGTTTCCCTTTTCATAGGTCGAATGTGCAATAGGGATAGCATTTAGGTGGCAAATCAACAAACTGACTGACAATGAGGATGCATGAACAGCGCTACACTGTCCTTATGAATGTACATGAATATCTCTTTGAGTGACAGAGCCTAAAGTTTGTTAACTCTCAGCAGGGAACTGATTGCATCAAATAAACCCATTTTCCAGGAGAGGAATCGAAGATACCAAAAAAGTTGCAGCTCAAATGGTGTGCAAATTAGTCTAGTAAAAACTAAAGTGAGGTCTTACTTGGGGTCTGTCACCACATGAGGAGATATCTCTCTCCTTAACACACACTTCCAAAAAATCCTTTATGGTAAAATATGAAAAAACAGACAGGTGTTCTCTATTTTGAAGATATGTTGCATTTGCAGCTAGATGAACACAATGTGCATGACAATCTTGCTTTTTCCTAGTGCAAAAGGTAGAAAACAAAATGCTGAACCATTAGAGGATTGATGTTTTGAGTATGTAAATAGGTGACAAACCTTTTAGCTACATAACATGCTCTAGAGATAGGCTTTGCCTAGCTTCCTTTAACCCATTCTGTGTGTCGGACAGCTCCCAGCCATCCTAGCACCCACCCACGGGAATGCGTTGGCGCTCCCCCCGGGGGCCGCCCTTCATGCTGCCCCCACCGGGGCCGCCCGCCCCTTCACCTCCACGCCATCTAATGATGTCAGCGCGCACCGACGTCATTAGGTGATACCAGACGCGCTGGAAGGGGAGGGTGGGGGATTTTAAAAAAAGGGATCGGAGGAAAGGAAAACACTTTCCTTTCCTCTGATGCCTCATTTCCTCTGATGTCTCTTTCCAGCATTCCAGCTGCACGGTTGTGCATGGGATGCGATTGTGCAGCAGGAATACCCGCTAGACCCCAGGGATTTTTTTTTTAAATAGATTGTGTTTTTGGGGAGAAGTCGCTTGGGCAATGGTCACTCCCCTTCAGAGAGCAATTTGTTTGGTCGTTTCTGCCCCCCTGGGATGGCAAATCGGCCCAAGAAAATTAATTAATTTAATTGTGTGCCCAGTAGGCCACCAGGGATTTTATATTTCTGCAATATGTTTGTGGGGAGTGGCCCCTTAGACAAGGGTCGCTCCCCTTTTGGGAGCATTTATTGTAGCCGTTTCTGCCCCCCTGAGGGGGAAGATCGGCCTAAATAATGTAATATTTATATTGTGTGCCCACTCGGTCACCAGGGATTTTGTTTTTTAAATATGTTTGTGGGGAGCGGCACCTTATGCAAGGGTCACTCCCCCTTGAAAAACATTTATTTTGGCCATTTCCGACCCCCTTGGGGCAGACCGGCCTTATGTTTTTAGGCCCATTTTCCCCCAAGGGGGGCAGTAGTCATTAGACAGCAGGGATTGTATTTGTGTTGTTGGGGAGTGGCCACTTAGGCAAGGGTTGCTCCCCTTTATGGGTTATTGTTGTGGACGTTTCTGCCCCCTTTGGGGGCAGATCAGCCATATGTTTTCATGCCCATCTGTCCCCAAGAGGGGGCAGAAGCCACTAGACACCAGAGTTTTTTAAAATGTGGGTGTTAGGGGGTGGCTCCTTGGGCAAAGGTCGACCCCCATTTAGGGGGGTGAATATTTTGGCTGTTTCTACCCCCCTGCTTGACTGGTTGATTGTGTGTGGACTGGTGCATTATTTGCATATGTGATTGTAATGTTTTATTTCTCCTTTTTATTCTAGTGCAAAGCTTTTGATTTTTGTGTGCAGTTTTGGCAGTGGTTGATCTGCAGTTTTGCACAATTGCATTTATTTAGTAAGAAATTACTTTTTGATGAGTTTACTACAAAAGAGTATTATTGTTATGCATGAATGAATATTTTGTAAGTGGTGTCATAATAGCAGCATATTTAGTTAGTGTTTTGGGCATGACATTCTTTGCGATGTCTTCTGTGTAATTTTCTTTCCTTTTTATTTTTTAGTGGGAAATTGTTGATCCTTGCTGTGTCTGTACAGAATAGGGGCTGGTGAGTCTAGCTGTTTCTGGCAAGTGAATGGTATAGTTTTGGAGTATATATGTCTTTGTACTAAAGCCACATTTTATTTATTACTTATTTTACAACGTTTTTGTTGTTGTTGACTTGTTTGGCAAGTTACCTTTATTAGTAAGGATTATGGCTAGCCGCAGAATTACTGCTCAGCAGGTGGTTGGTATGCTTTTTGAATCTTCCTCTGACCATTATTATGAGACTGACAGTGCGTCTGAGGGAGAGGAGGGAGTGAAAGATTCTGGCAGTGAGTTTTCTGTCCACGAGGAATCATCTGACGATGAAGCCACTCTCATTGCGGATGAAGTGACTGTTTTAGAGGAGTACACTGATGATTTGACGGTGCAGCAAGCAGCATCTGGATTCCAGCCTGGAGTTGCAAGGCTTCCCATTGGAGGTGCTGGACTCTGGGTTGATCCATACATGGTGCAGCCGGTGTTGCCTGCCTTTAGTAACCCTGGACGTAGTTTGCGTAGCAGCACTACACCGAGATTCACGTAGTATACTTTCAACTTCACGTAGTACACATAGTCTGCATAGCGTAGCTGATGACACTGTTTACTTGTCTGCACTGTGAAGAAATTGCAAATGGCATCCTGCACAGTGATAGTTATGATAAAATAAGTATCTCTATCATTATATGCTAAAGTGCATAGAGGACTTTCACAAAAGTGAAACTGAAAAATTAGCAAGCAGTGAGAGAGGGGGAGTACCAACCATGCCTTGAAAACAAAAAAGCACATCTTATTGAACAATTAGGTGGTGGTCCCATCCTCTTAGGACCACCCCAAGCACAGTTTTTGGCAAAAAAACATTCCCAATCAAAGGCCCTGCAAAGCATTATGGGATGAGATTAGCAGCAGTGGGCAGTGAATATTATATAGTATCCAATATCAAAATAATTCTACAAAGAGCTGCAATTCAACTGGTGGTTACTAGATGTCCCTCGCGAGTCAAATGCAAATGCTTGATGAAAGGGTTTCAATGGTTTTGCATTTGACTCGTGAGGGACATCTAGTAACGACTAGTGGAACTGCAGCTTGATGTAAGAATAATTTCAATTCTTTGCATTTGACTCGTGAGTGTGGTGCTTCCAGTGCTGGAGTGACGATTTCCCAAGAACAGGTTGGAGCTGAACTGGACATTAACAACCCAGCAATGAGGTACAGAGACTGCTGGGGGCTGCACTGTGGGGTGTCCCAATGGGAAATGGAGCTGAAGGGCAGCTGCAGAGACTGGGTGGGAGGCAGAGAAGTAGCCTTCCCCCTTACAATTGACAAGGTCGAGAAAAAATGATACCTCCTAATGGTTGAAAAGCAAAAGTATAAACTCATGACATGGAAAATCCGGGGTATGCACACAATGATGAAACGCCACAAAGTTCTCTCGCACGGAAGAGGGGAGCCCAAATAGCCTTACTACAGGAGCCGCACCTCACTCAGAAAGAGGGACAAGCTTTACACAGGAGATCGAGGGGCCAACTTTTCTACACTACCTACGCAAGTCAAGTCATTTTGCTTTATTCGAGATTCACTCATAAAAGCATTGAGATTTACAAGCTTTTAAAAATACAGATCTAAAAATATATAAAAATAAGAATAAAATATGATATAAAATACAAGTTAAAATACAATCCAAAAAAGTAAAATACATCTCAATTGCTATTTACATGTAACGTGTAAATTACGAGCACTCGTTTAATGCATTGACTAACAAATCTAAAAAAAATTTGCAGACAGAGGCAATCATCATTCAGTATCTAAAAGCTTAAGTCTAACTACCTACTCAGTATATGCACGGGGCCCTAATATGGATCCAAGTGGGGGTCCCATTTCAGTTGACGGGTTCTCTGGTAGACCCTTAGGGTTGATACGTGGCTGTAAAGGGGCGTCTAGAAGGTCGAAACATTAGTAAGATTAGCGTCTATGTCCACATTATAGAACAGCCTTCCTTCTTTGCCAGATTGAGCTATTGCCTGACACCGTACCTGATGGGCACTACCCTAGTGGGGGGCGACTTTAACAGCATAGATAACACACTCCTAGATAGATCGCACCCGCCATTGAGCAATTTGCAAGCTGCGCGTGCCTGGCAAGTGTTTACGGCCTGGAGACAGGGATGGGGGATGGTAGATGCCTGGCGAACCCTGCATCCCCAAGATAGAGACTACTCCTACTTTTCGGCGGTCCATGAGGTTCACACAAGGCTAGATGCCTTCCTGGGCTCAGTAGGCATGCAGCGCCATGTCACTGCAGCAGAATACTTAGCACGCACGATATCGGATCATAATCCATTGGTCCTCTCCCTGGGATGGATGCATTGCATATCAGCGATACCTATGTGGAGGTTTTGTCCGGATACACTTTGAAGACCAGGACTTTTGTGAAGAGTTCAGGGAAGAAATAGCACAATATTTCGAGGCCAATGTGGAGAAAGCCTCCTCGCCGAATGCCGGATGGGATGCCTTCAAGGTGGTCCTGCGGGGCCAATGCATAACGCGAGCTACGTGGTTAGGCGAGTCATACTAAGAGAAGTGGAAGAGGCAGAGACAGCCCTCCGAGAGCTGGAACATAGGAGGCCAGGACTCCAAGAGCTCCAGCAGACACTGGTAGAGGCCAAGAGGTGGAGAGGCAGACAGAGAGGCTTAGATGCTTCGACTACAAGAAATATCTAGAGCGTACTCATGCCGACGAGACAAGTCAGGGACGCAGTGAGTAGGAGCCACCCACTGGTGGAAATAGAGGACGGGACGGGGAGCCGGCACTTCACACAGGCGAAGATCAACAAAGTCTATGCCAGCTACTATGCAGCCATTGGCATACAGGGTGTGAAGCGGACAGGATTATAATGGTTTAAGAGTGGGGGAGGTGCAGCACTCTATTGCATTATACGCGGATGACCTCCTACTGTTCCTCGGTGACAGGGAGGGCGAGTTGAGAGGGGCGTAGAGAATGCTACCTAAGTTTGGTGCTATCCCTGGGCTTAAGGTTAATTGTAGGAAGTCTAGCCTGTCCCCATGATATCTAATGTGCTCCCCCCACCTGATCTTGGTCTCCTGAAATGGGACCCCAGCTGCCTGCAATATTTGGGAGTTAAAAAATATCATGAACCGCCGGAGTTAATAGAGGGAAATGTGTGTAGAGCAATCAGATCAGTGAAGTCTGCAATTGAATTCTGGAGCACATTGCTGCTATCAGTACTGGGCGGGTGGCAGTCCTGAAGATGGTGGAGCTCCCGCGCCTTCTGTACAACTTCATAACCCTACCGGTGTGCATCCCGAGAGCAATGTTCAAAGATCTTGACTCACTATTCACGTCATTTATCTGGGGATCAGGGCGTGGAAGAGTAACTGACCTCATTACATCGCCGACAGCAGAAGGGGGACTGGCGGTCCCAGATTTTGAGGGGTATGAAATTGCCACCCAGTTGTACTGGATGATTCAATGGTTGGCGGCGAGTCGTGACCTAGAACGGGAAAAATACCCTGCTGCACCGGACACCGCAACCCTAGCAGAGATTTTCCTAAGGGCCCAACGGAGTGCGTCTGACGATACCATGGAAACCAGAGTGGTGGTACGATGCTGGGCTAGATACCTGAGACAGGTGCGGGTCAGGATTCCCTACTCAACAGACATACTGATCACAATATTGTGATGCTTGCCACAGGGGACTAATTGGTTGGGGTTGGAGCACTGGGAAACGGCAGAGCTGAGAAAGATGGGGGATCTATATCAGGATTCCATGCTACTCCCATTTGAAGAGCTCCAGGCTGCATATGATCTGCTGGGAGGCCACTTCCTTAGGCATGGGGCCCTCACCAGAAGGATAAGACAATACAGGAGTGGAGGAGGTACGGAACAGCGGGTGCTGGTGGGATGTAGGTATGTAGCACTCTCAGCAAGAAGAATCAAGGGAGTTTCATGTCTTTATAAGGCAAGATATGCAGAAGCCACTAGAGCGCTTGCGTTTACAATGGGAGGAGGATTTGGGCAAACAGTTCCCAGAGTTAGAACGGGACAATATTTTAGAGCGGACCCCGAAAGTGTCTAGGAACGCATGATTCAAATTGATTAATATCTACATATTGCATTTGCAGTATCTGACCCGTTCCGTATTAGGTATACTTTGGCATAAACGCTGCAGCATGTCCCAGGTGCGGCAAGAGAGAGGCAGACATCCTCCACGTGTTTTGGAGCTGCCCCACATTACAAACCTTCTGGGAGGAGATCAGACAAGTGGTAGGGGACCTCATAGACAAGGAACTCCCGCATACCCCAGAACATTTCCTCCTAGCGTGGTTCCGACACATGGCAAAAAACAAACCGACTGGGAGATTTCAGGATCTGGCCTATTTTTTGGCTAAAAGAGAGATAGCCAGAAATTGGAAGGCACTGGGGAGTGAGGGGTGTTGGCTAGAATTGCTTCCTGGAAAAGGGAGCTAGAGAAGTGGGCGGGGCGGAAGGTGGACTGCTGCTTAGGGAGGCTAACTGAGGGATAGGTAAGCTAGATAGGGCCAGAGCCTGGGAAAATCTAGTTAGCGACCTAGCAGAGAATGGACAAGACAATGACGAGGCGGGCTCCCCACCACCGGGAACCCCAGAAGAGGATCAGGGCAGACAAAAGCATCAAGAATAAGGCTGACAGATGCAGTAAGGTGCTAGGAATTACAACTGGAACCCATGAATACGCCAGGGATCAGACTCTATACGCATAGGTGTAAATCAAGGAGGAAGGGGGGATAGTTTTGTTGGGACTAAGTGTTAACCCCTTCGAAGCTAATGACGAGCTGGGCTCGTCATGGTGCTTACCTGCCGTGCGCGGATGACAAGGCCAGCTCGTCATGAATTACCGTGATTTTGGTTTTTTCAGCACAGGACGGGAAAACGCCTAGCAGCCATGTGGTTAAATAAATATGCCAAGATTGCCAATAACATGTACTATGTACTAGATTGAAAGTGAGTAACATTCATTATTGTGGAGGATGCTTTTTAAAACCAATAACATCTGGTTGTAAAAAAAAACAGTGCCAGACTTAGGCCCCACTCTATACCTACCCGTTGGACTACCACAAATCTGGATGAGATGAAGTTTTGGGGTTTGACCGTTTTGATGGGCTTGATAAGGAAGCAGTCCCTGGCTTTATATTGGCCTACCAGTTCATAGATGGCAACAACCATATTTCCTGCAATTATGAGTTGTGATCGGTATATTCTTTTGCTTCAGATGCTGCAGTTTGTTGATAATGCTTTGGCGTTGCCACAAGATCACCCTGACTGTGACCATCTTTTTAAGATTCATCCTGTTCTTGATCACTTTGTAGATCGATTTTCAGAGATCTATTCTCCAGGCAAAGGAATAGCTGTTGATGAGTCTTTGGTCCTGTTCAAGGGCCATTTAGTTTTTAGGCTGTACATTCCTAGCAAGAGGGCACGTTATGGAATTAAGCTGTATATGTTGTCTGAGAGTAGGGCAGGATATGTCTATAATTTCCGGGTGTACACTGGTAGGGATTCTACTATTGACCCCCCTGGTTGTCCATCCTTTTTAAGAGTTTCAGAAAAAATTGGTTGGGAACTTGCTAGAGGTCTTTTTAACAAAGGTCACCATTTGTACCTACATAACTTCCTTAAACAGTTGCATAGCAGTGTAGAATTGTTCAAAGTGGACACTCTAGCTTGTGGCACAATCCGCTCTAACCGTAACGATTACCCAAAAGAGCTTGTTTGCAAAAAGGGGACCGTCTAGTACCTTGCGTAGTGATGAACTGCTAGCTGTGAAATTTGTGGACAGGAGGGATGTGTGCATGCTGACTGCCATCCAGGATGACAGTACTTCACCTGTGACTGTTTGGAGTCAGGGTGCTGAAGCGCACAAACCTTTGTGCATTGTAAATTACAATAAGCACATGGGTGGTGTCAATAGAGTAGATCGGAGGTTGGAACCTTACACTGCTGTCCATAAGGCTTACATTTGGTTTATGAAGTTGGAAATTCATATTTTCAATTTAGCAACTTTTAATGCTTTTGTTATGTTCAAGCAGTGTTCTCCAGCATCAAAGACAACTTGTGTTCAGTTTCAGGAGTCTGTGACAGCAAGCCTTGTTGTAGAGGAACATGCAAGTGTTTTCCTAGAGTTGGAGTGGTGGAGGATGTGACTAGATTTAAAGATCGCCACTTTCCTGATTTAATTCCTCCTATGCCCAAAAAAACAATCCATGTGAGAGATGTAGAGTCTGTTTGCGAAGAGGTATGTGGAAGGATAGTTGTCTGCACTGTGCTGATTGACCGTCTAATCCTGGCTGTGTGTGCCCACATGTATCAGATTGTATCACACTCAAAAGAGTTTTGGGAGCAACTGTGAGTCTAATAGTGTACTGCCTGGTCTGTAGGTTTTAAAATTTGTTCTTCTGTTTCACGGTTGGCATTAGAAGGATGTCTTTAGTTATCGCTGTTGTGTTTATAGTGAATGTATGAGGTTACAATGCATACATTTATAACTCATACACTTACAATGCAGTTTTTACATCTCAACATCCACTACAACGCATTCCATTACATCGCATGACACTACATCGCATTTAAAAAATCTACCTTTACCACGCATTCCATTACATCGCACACTACCTTTACAACGCATTGCATTTAAGGTAAGTATAGGATAGTAAGGGGGTAAAAATGACTATTCTAACTCCAACGGTATTCGTTGTTATGGTATGCGTTGTAATGCCAGCAGTGTAGTGACAGGGGATGTAGTGGCATGCATTGTAATGGTATGCGTTGTAATTTCTGCATTGTAGTGACATGTGTTGTAAAGGATGTTGTGATGTAATGGTTGCGTTGTAAAGAATGTTTCCCGTTTGTAGTTATAGTTTTGTATCTAGTTCCAATTGGTTTGTGTTTTATTTCTTGTTAATAAAAAAATTGATGGTGGTGTGCGTGGACTGGCACTTAGATGGCGGTGTGCATGGACTTGCGCTTGGCTGGTGGTGTGCGTGGGCTGGCGGTGTGCTTGGCCTGGCGCTTGGCTGGCGGTGTGCATGGGCTGGTGCATGGCTGACGGTGTGGGTGGGCTGGAGCTTGTCTAGCAGAGTGGGTGGGCTGGCATTTGGCTGACATTATGTGAGTAGTGACTTGCTGCTGGTCATTACACACTCTGCTAGCCAAACACCACTGCACACAATATGTCAACCACCAGCTTTTGTGACTGCTGTGTCAGTCATGTGAGTGTATGAAAGTGATGGGCCCTTGAATGGCGCTGTCTGGTGATGTGAATGTTGTAATGTGCTGGGCCAGCGGCTACCGGTGTGAATGGTCTTGTGTGTCACGTATGAAAGGTGTGTGAATGGTCTGTAAAGAGGTTGGTGATTGCTGTGGCTTACAGCTCTTGAGCTGTGATTCATTAGTTCAGGTTTTCAATCTTTTAATTATTAACAGTGCATTTCCTATTTGTAAAACCTCTTGTTAATAAAAAATAAATTTTGAAACTTTCACTCACCCTTGTGCCAAATCCAACCAGTATGTGTGTGTACTTGAGGAACAGATGGAGTGGCAGTCATATTTAGCTTACCTCTCTTTCTGTGCTAAGGTGTAGTTTGCCCCTAGGGAAAATTTACCAACTTTAGATATTTTTGTAACCCCAAAAAATGGGGCGTACTGAGTGTTGTGCCCTTCATGGATCCCAACAAGTTTTTTTACTCACAATGCCATGCAAACCTCAAAACGAGACAATAGTGACACATGTTTTTTGCATTACTCTGTCATAATCTTCTGGTATCAGAAAAAACAAAATTTTCCTACCATCCAGCATTCCCCCCAGGTCTCCTGATAAAAATGGTACCTGACTTGTGTGGTTGGGCCAAGTACCCACGGCAGGAAAGGGCCCAAAACATATTGTGGAGACATCAAAATTACCTATCACAAAATTACCTGGTTTTGCAAGTGGGGTCACCTGGGTTTTTGGCACCGGGCTTGGTGGCCATCAGGGAAACCTACCAAACCCACACATTTCTGAAAACTAGGCACCTGGTGGAGTCCAGGGAGGTATGGCTTGCGTGGATCCTCCAACGTTTTCCTACCCAGAATCCCCTGCAAACCTCAAATGTTGCTGAAAGAAATCACATTTTCCAAATATTTCTGTGTGGGATAACAGAGCTGGCACAAATGTTCTACCACACAGCGTTTCCCTCAGTCTCCCGAGTAAATGATACCTCATCTGTGTGGGTGTCCAATGCAGGATTGGGTAAAAACATATATATTTTTTTTAATGTAGCATCTAGAAATCGCTGTGCCATACCCTTAATCTCTATGTTTTTGGCCCTTCCCAGTCAGAGACCCTTGCCCCGCCCACAAAAGTGAGGTATCATTTTACTCCGGAGACTGAGGGGAACACTGTGTAGTTTTCAGAAATGTATAGCTTCCTATGATCCATTATTGGTTTCACACCCATTTCTACCACTAACTGAAAGGAGGTTGAAAGCATAAAAAATAGGCTATGTCCCAGGACAATGACAAAACTCTATAGAAGATTCAACTCTACTAACCGCTGATTGCTGTGGCAGGAGAAGAACGCCAAGGGGTCAAATTGCCGAATCGCTGAATTGCCGAGATTTTCATCTCGTGCCCCCGCAGCTCCTAGCTCCCGGCCTCTAACTTCCAGTGCTGCTCGAGTGGTGTCCCCGGATTCTTTGGATCAACCAGTTTGTCGCTCTATCCACTACAGACAGGCAGTAGTCTATATCCACGGAGATTTTACTTTATAATGAGATCAGGCAAGGTCAGAAACCAACCGAAACCAAGGCAAAAACTAAAATCAAAAAGCATTAAAACCCCGTTGGGTAACTTGACAGAAACAACTCTAACTCCAGGGACCACACTAATATCACCAACGTATTCAATTTTTGGATCAATAACTCCCTCTGGAAAATTTGTGTTCCTAAAAGATCCAACTGCAGTTATTTACTCCACACCAGGTAAAACCACTGGTCTTCCTAAACCTCTGACACCTTACAAATTGAAACCTTCTCAGGACGAGGTTTCAAAGTGCAGTACAGGAACAACACCAATAATAATGATAGAAAGAGTAGTTTCAAAAGAAGTGGTCAATGTGGATAATATTCATCAGAACTCAACAATATGTATACCATCCAGGCACAAGTGCCAGCAATAAGCACAGCTCAGTCTGAACCAGTAATTGATCAAATTATAGAAATCACTAACAACTGTTGTACTAGTGGCAATCCCAATGGTCACTCTACTCCCAGACAACAGCCAGTTAAAATAAACTCACAGGTCACTTTCAACCCTGTACAAAGCCCGGTACCAAATCCTGAGGATTCTTGGATTAAATCACTTTCAATTTCAAATAACACAGATTTAATGCAGGCAATAGAAACTATTACAAATCTGTGTCAGACTCAACGTATACCTCAAATAGAAGAGCAACAGCATTCAGTAATGGAAATATCAAGCCTGCATGAACACTTTGTAAATGTTGTAACAAGCCCTGCTGATACAAATTATGCCATTTACACAGTTAACAATGAGCAAAAACCCAATTCGGAGGAAACACCTGTTAAAAATAAGAGCGATCAATGTGTGAGTCTAAAAAATATGGAAATAACCCAGTTACCGGGAAGCATCATTAGGAATCAAGCTGTAAATACACAAGCCAGCAATAATTCAATTCCTTCATTTGAAGCTCAACCCCAATCAATAATAGAAATATCACACTTGCTTGAACATCTCAGCTTTATTAGTCCAACAAAAAATGAAAATGGACACAAAATATCGAATTGTGTACATGAGGAATTCACTCACAATCCGGCTGGGCATGCACTGGAGAGTACTGTTCAAAATCACCCCAAACATAGTCCTGTGGCGAGGGGAAGAAGTTTTGAAACAGATGGAAAAATAGAAGACCTTATAATCTTGCATACCTCTCTGATAAAAACCTTACAAACGTCAGTATCGGCACTCAATATGCAGTCGGACAAGCTGGATATTCAAATAATTTGATGACCATCATAGCAAGTTACATTGCAGGAATAAACGTCAAACTAGACTCATTGACAAGTCAAATCAGCGCTCAAAACAGCATACCGACTCCGAAATCAGCTCCAGCAACTAACTGCGTATGCTGCAATATAGTTGAAAAACGAAGTGACTTACCAAGCATCTTAATGAATATTTTAAGGGAATGCAAACGGTCTGCCTCGTCCTCAGAGCCACAACATGCGGAGGTGATAGACACATCAAAGGGGATTAAGCTACAACCAACAGTATTGTACAGTAATGCACCGGATGGGCAAATGATTCCTAATCCCTAGGTCTTGCCACTCAATTGCGACAATACTCTCGATTCAAGGGGCATAAGGGCGCCGAGACAGAAATTTACCGAGGACGTTTCAATTTTAGCATCACAGCCTCATTTGTCCGTTGCACTAGTTAACTCGCAAACAAACTCAACAGATGGATTAAGAAATTCACTCAAGGACGAAGTAAATATGCCCCCAGCTGCCTTAACAAAAAGGCAGAAGAAGCGGGCCAGAAAGACCAGAAAACGCCCTCAAAACAGCAAGGAAATAGATCAGAAGGTGAATGGCCTCTACCCAATTTTTAACTTCATGGGGGTAGGGGAAATCAGCCCGCAACCATCAGTATTTCGGATAGTGGCCAAATGGAAGTAGGGGTGCAACATCTCAAGGATCAATTGGTGAGGACGGAAATATCAAACCCAAGAAGTGGGAGTCTTTCAATTCAAATAGGGTACATGACATAAAAAAGGTACATGAGACTTGGGTGGGGGATGGGTTAAATGCTGAACAGTTAGCAACAAGGCATTTCAAGAAGAGTAAAAAGTCGCCCATCATGAATAATATAAGAGCACCAGATGCCATAATAGACCAATGTATGACGGCGACTAACAACAATGCAGAAAAGTCTGACCCCATGCTTCGAAGTTCAGCTCATGATTCAGGCCCAAATACCAAAGTCCCACTGGGGAGAGGGAGAGAGATCAAAATACAGAAATGATTCCTGCCTGGTGTAGAGTTGAGTGACCGAGTTGAAATAAAATTAATTTCTCAGCACGTGATAGAGCAGGGTCCTAGTAAGTCTGGATCCCCTGGTGAACAAACTACCAGCCCTACTCTTATCATGCAACCAAGAGTCAATAAGCAAATACAACAGCTACATAATCAGTTATTACTAATTCCACAATATTCCTCACAAGGCCCAAAAGACGATTTGAATAGAGGTAACATTTTGAGTTTAATGGCAGCTATTCCTACTGTAAAGTACTTAACGTCAAATGACCTCCAGTCAATTGAGTTCGTCAATCAGGAGGGCAGTAAGGGTATGGACAGCACCCTGTCGACTTGGAAAACTGTAGAAATAGTGTTGGCCATTTTAAATCATGCACCTCAATTCGAGGCCTGGGGCATATCTCTGTCGATACCGACTAAAAAAGGGTATCCCACACCCCTAATACAGCAGGAGCGAAACAAATCTAACGAGCCCAGCAGAAGGCTTGTTTATTCGGTAATTCGGGCCGCAAGAGGTAAAGACGAAACTGAGGCCCCCCTTCTGTGGAACGAAGAGAATGACCTAGTGGGATGATCATAGGTCATTACATCTTCTCTCATGGAATATAGCAGGAGCAAAGTGTGATTAGCAGGATAATGTACCACCTTAGTACTGGAATAACTACAAAATAGTAGCTCTACAGGAAACATGACTGATAGACACAGTTCAGATGCCAGGGCGTATTCTCCATCATGTAAAGGCCACAAGGACCCAACGATTTGGGAGACCAAAAGGCGGCTTAGTGGTTTATATTTCAACAACTTTAAAGATTACATTCACCCAACTGCCAATAACTACACCAGATATGCAAATTATAAAAACGGAACTGGGTTTAAACAAAAAAGCCGTAACAATCATTCTCATCCATCTCTACGCGCATCCAAAACAAAAAAATTAAAAAAGAACTATTTAAAACCTTAATCATCACCATATCAGATTTCCGGTTTGAACATCCTGCATGGGAAATAATACTAACAGGCACTATAATTCAAATCTGATTTATACTCCTGAGAAAGATGACCTTTTAAGTGCAGCTTATGCAATATGGGCAGTACAAAATCAAGTGCATACTACATCCCCACAGATAGATCGAATGGGGCAACATTTAGTAATTGACTTAGAGCATTTGGGGCTGCGAGTATTAAACGGCAGAGTGGCTCAGGACCGCCCACCAATCAGCACTTATCATGGCCATAAAGTTAGCTCCATTCTGGATTACACAATTGTCACACTACCACTCCTCGAACAAGTAAAAACATTTTGATAACATATTCCACGGATAGCGATCACTCCAGTCAACATCTTGAATTGCCAAACTCATGTCCAAGGCATTTGGAAGTTGTACCCGAGCTTGGAATTATATCAACGATAAACCTGAAAAGACTAAGATGGTCTAGTAATACACTTCCCCAAATTGCTGAGAGAGCAAAGGAGCGGTGGACGCCCCAAGACTCACCAAACAGTAGGATGATGGAAACCTGGGTTGCCTTTCTAACAAAACTCCCCAAAGAGGCTAAACAATAAAATCATATCACTTCACTTTGATAACTTTATTTCGGTCAAAGACCATAAAAGTGCAATAAAATATATACAAGCACAGTGTTAAAATATAAATACATCGAAGTTAAAAAATTATTAAACAATTGATATCAAAGGAGTAGTTAAAATAAAAGCAGTGGTCCCTTAGTCCTTATGGATTATTGCAGATCTTCTCCTCCACATGCCGACAAGAAACCGGGAAACAGCAAAAACAATGGGAGGGGTAGTGTCATAAGTTAAGACTCTACAGGCAAGAGCACAGTGTCTAAAGCCCAAATTTTTGCAAAGTGGAATAATCCAACACTTCCGAATTTCACCATATGCTGGGCAGAAAAAGAGGATATGTATAATATCTTCCCTGGCATGATTGCAGGCAGGGCAGTTAGCCTTCGTCGCTTTTGCCCATCTTGAAGTGAATTCCCCGACTGGTAGAGAGCCGTGTCTCAATTGGATGTATAGCTTTCTTGCCAGTGGAGGTTGCACCAGGTCCAAGAACGCCTCCATCCTGAATTCAACTTTTGTTGTGAGGAACTCATTGGACAGTCTGCCCAGGGAATTTGAGCAGTGTAGCATTTTAAGGTTGTGCGCTTTTACAGCTGCCACCAGGACAGTCCTTTGGATCCTCAAGCAGCTATCCTCCGGTGTATCCCAAAGTTGGGGAAGGCCGATTTGGTAGAAAAGAGACTTAACATGTGCCAACCATGGTATGTTCTTGGTCTTTAACTGCCCCCAAATGATTTTGAATTCTGCTCTAAACGGTTCCAGCTCCGGCACAGACCAGAGCCTTCTCCAATAGAGCAGAGGTCGGGCTGCCGCCAGCTCAGTAATAGGTTCCAGGCCAAGGTCCAAGCGTAATGGGAGCAGAGGCGTACTTTGCGGGAGACCAAACAAATGGCGCATGAAGGAGTGTTCCACTTTCATTAGGTTACATGTGTCCCCAGAGTTCTGCAGCGTATAAGGCTGCAGACCTGACCTGTGTTTTATATATCTCTAGGGCAGGTGTAACCGGTTTAAAGGTTTAAGGCGCTGCAAAATCTGCCTATGCCACCCATTATCTGGGCAAGTCTCAGGGAGGATATAGAGACTTGCTGGTCCCATGTGAATTGTTCTGTCAAAGTCACTCCCAAGTATGTGAAGGTCTTGACTCGTTCAAGGGGGGTTCCGTTCAATGTGGGGTTAGGGCGGGTGTGCCTCGGGGGGTTGAAGATCATAAACTTGGTTTTCTCCAAGTTGATCTCCAAACCCCACGAGGCGCAGAAAGAAACAAACCCATCCAAAACCCGCTGGATGCCCGATGATGTCCGCGACAACAGCAAGGTGTCGTCCGCGAACATCAGAGCGGGCACCCTGCCAGTGGCCAGGCGTGGTGCATCATTATCCCTGACACAATTGAGTCTGTCTATCAGGCCATTGACATATAAGCTAAAGAGGGTAGGGGCTAGTACGCAGCCCTGGCGTACTCCTCGTGTGACAGGGAAACGATCATTTAATTCCCCGTTCTTCCCACACCTCACCTGAGCATAATTCCCAGTGGGGAGCCGGGTTATGGAGTCTAGTAAATAAGGAGGGAGACCAAGTTCCTCCAGCACCGTACAGAGCCTCTCCCTCGGGACCATATCGAATGCGGCCCGCAGGTCCAAAAAAACAAGGTAGAGGCTGCCACCCTCTACTCTTGCAGTTTTCCAATATAGGACCTGGAGTCGGAAGATCTGGTCCAAGGTCGAGACCCCTGATCTAAAACCGGCTTGGAGGGTGGTCAAAATTTTGTTTTCCTCCATCCAGCCCAGTAGCCTCTCTAGCAGAATTCGGCCCATCAACTTCTGAGTGGTATCAAGTAGACTAATTGGTCTATAATTTGATGGAGCAAGTGGACACCCCTTTTTAAAAATTGGAACAATCTCAGCCCCCAGCCAGGTCTCAGGGACTGGGGAGCCCCGTAGGACAGCATTGGACAGAACCAACAAGTATGGGGCCCAGATCTTTGGCTGAGATCTAAAGAGATCTCCAGGGAGCTTGACCAGGCCCGGGGCCTTATTCAGGAGCAATTTCTCAATTGCGAGTTCAACTTCCCTGAGTGTGATGTTATCTGAGCAGTAAGTGGGAGCCCCAATAGGGGCACCTTTTTCACTATTGCAGGACAGGGTCCGAGTACAGGGCCCAAAGCCTCCAGTAGTCTGCACTCATGCGGGGGGTCTGGGGCCATGGGGGGCTCGGAAGCTCGATTAGAGCCATGGGTTCTACAGGGGGAAGTCCAAAAGCCCGGGACCCCCTGCAGTCGATACTCGTGCAGGGGGTCCCGGGGTGTGCTGATACAGGAGTCCGAGATCCCGGATCCCGAGGCCCCCGGCAGTCGACTCTCATGCGGGGGGTCTGGGGCAGCCAGGACCTCGGAAACCCGATCAGAACTAAGAATCTGACAAGGAAAAGACCCAATGACCGGGGTCCCCAGCAATCGACACTCATGCAAGGGGTCCCGAGCCACACAGGCACGAAGGTTTAAACTCCCAGTCCCCGGGTCCCCCGGCAGTCGACTCTCATGCTGGAGGTCCCGAGGCACATCATCCCGTGTAGCCAGTGCCAGTTCTAGGATCTCCCCCTGGGGGAGCCACCCAGTGTCCTCCAACTCAGGGCTTGTGTAGAGTGACTTAAAGTGAGGCTCCCACACTATAGGGGCAATGTTCGAGACCCCAGTGTCTCTCTCACCTATCGCTGAAGAGGTGACAATTAACCAAAATTGTCACACTACCACTCCTCGAACAAGTAAAAACATTTTAATAACATATTCCACGGATAGCGATCACTCCAGTCAACATCTTGAATTGCCAAACTCATGTCCAAGGCATTTGGAAGTTGTACCCGAGCTTGGAATTATATCAACGATAAACCTGAAAAGACTAAGATGGTCTAGTAATACACTTCCCCAAATTGCTGAGAGAGCAAAGGAGCGGTGGACGCCCCAAGACTCACCAAACAGTAGGATGATGGAAACCAGGGTTGCCTTTCTAACAAAACTCCCCAAAGAGGCTAAAACAATAACATCATATCAAAATAAGATGCACAATCCACAAAGAGTCTGACTGCAAAAACCTAAGAAAAAGTCTTTGCGCTGTCATAAGATCAAGAAAGGGTAGCAAAGTATCCAAATTGAAGCAGGAGCAAATACATCAACTCAAAAAACAATACAAAAAACAAGCCTGGGAGGACAATAAATCACAGCAGGACAATTTCTGGGCGAAACCTTTATATAACGCTAGAAGGTCCAACCCCAAAGCTTTTTGGGAACAAGTAAATTCCCTTGCAAGAACATCAAAATCGATCAATTTGACATGCGTAACGGAACAAGACTGGGTAGACCATTTAAATGCCACTTTCTCAATATCATCTGATAGAGTAAGCACCTTGCAGGTATTTCCATTTACTGAATATGCAAAAGAAAGAACTGCTTCTGTACAATCAAGTTCAACTATCCTTGCAGTGCAAGTACATACAAATGAGGTTGAAGGCATAATCAAAAAAGAGGATAAATCAAATATCTTAATTAATTACCCTAAAGATTCTGGAAGTACAAATCATTTACTCACACATTTTGTCCAAGATAAAATTTCAAAAGTTATAGCCAAGGGTAGGCTTAACTGTGCCCCTGGCCCGAATGGTATACCTCAAGCAATATATAAACAAGATCCCAATTTCTGGGCTGTACCGCTGTCTCGCCTGTTTCACAAAGTGAGCACTTTAAATTGCCTGCCAGACAGCTGGAGAGGCTCAATAATAAATCAATTATTCAAGGGAGGGAAGCGAACTGACCCAACAAATTATCGTTTAATTACGCTAATCGATGCCAAAGCGAAGTATTATGCCTCACTAATCTTGGCAGACCTAATTAGCTGGTCTAATAGCAATAAAATCATCCCTATTAACCAGTCTGGTTTCCAACGCTGCTCTGGTACCATTACAAACATTTTATCGCTAGGTCTGATGGCAGAAAAAAGTTTACGACGGCAAAAGAACTTGTTTTTATGCTTCGTTGATTTTAAAGCTGCATTCGATCGAGTCAATAGAGGCATTTTATGGAACGAGGTAAAGCAGTGGGGTCTGCAAGATAGAATATTAAAACCGATCATGGAATTATACTCGGATACATGGATGCAGGTAAAAATAGCTGATGGGACGAGGCTCTCAAGAAAAATCTATACGAAGGAAGGACTCAAGCAAGGGTGCGTCCTAGCACCTCATTTATTTAATCTATTCATGGCGGATTTGTCACCAAGACTTGATAAAATTAACTTGCATCCTCCTTGTTTGGGAACTTTGCAGATTACTCATTTAGCGTATGCGGATGACATCATCTTGGCAAGCCATACAAGAATCGGCCTCCAAAGAGCAATAGATGAGCTAGGGAACTTCGCCAGGAAGAATTTGTTGGAAATAAACGCTGCAAAAACCAAGGCCATGATTATAAGTCGAACTATTCAAAAATGAACCTCATTTAAATTTGGTAATTCGAATCTTGAAGTAGTAAGCAGCTACATATACCTAGAAATATATCTGGTCTATTTCAAAAAGATTAAAAGGTCCCTCCCTCATCCCATTACTATCCATCATGAAGGCAAAACTACTCCCCACCATTGCATATGGAAACGGAGTCCAGTTTGGGAAAGATGCTGGGGTTCTGGATAAACTCTAAACCGAGCATGCAAAACAGTTTTTTTCACTTCCGCATAATGCCTCGCCGGCACAGGTTCAACTAGAATTTGGTTTACAACAGCAACAGCTTCATAGAAGATATGCCACGATAAGAGCCTGGTATAAAATTTGGCGTAATCAAGATAATGAAATCAATAATGCACTCTGGACTGCATTACAAGATGATCCGCAGTCCACCTATTATGCATATCTTCAAACTTCACTACAGGTGACAAACATCGCAGATCTTTGGCAGAAGAACCTTCCTTATTACACTTTCCAGCAAATCTTGAAGGAGGGAGCAAAGCAACACTCATTACTTGAGGACAAGGCCACCCTAAGCAGACAGGCACATGCATGGATGGTCTTGCAATCCTATGTAAAACTGCAACCGGCGGCATATTTGGATAAGCCATTTTTTTACCATCTAAAATCTACATTTATAGGGATACGCTTTGGTAAATTGCCATCAAATGCAGACCAGCCAAGTTGTAAATATCAGGGCCCAAAATATTGTTGTCTTTGTGGAGCACCAACGCAGGATTTTATTCACTTAGTCTGTATCTGCCCAGCGTTAGGTGAGGATCGCCGGAAATTGTTAAGGGGCCACTCAATACAAGAGGCGTACACTCTTGCAGAACTGCAATATTAAAATGCCTTGATCCGGAAGATCCACAGTTTAACTGCTGTTTGATCAAACTCCTAATTAAACACGAGAAAGAATAGTGGCAAGGTTAAATGGTTACAAGATGTAACATTGGAGACTATGCTAAGTGGACTACTTACTCTTGAGGACCTGATATATCAAAATGCTCCTGTGCAGCCTAGTCGACCCTTGATTAGCCTCAAAATCTAGTAAAAGGAACATTCAAAACAAGGCTAACTGCCTGGTAAAATGGTTGTTTGATGTAACACTTGAGATATTGTTTTTAATATTAGGTAATTTTATCAAATGTTTTTTCTACATTATACAGGAAGAAGTGCAAATATCATGATAAGAAATAGTTTTATCTTTAGATAACACAAAAAGTGACACACCTCGTTTTTTATGGATATTTGTTTTATTGTTGCTATTGTTGTGGTTTTAATTAACTGAACAATAAACATATTTTGTTTTACACTATAGAAGATTTTGGTTTACTGACAAAGGTCTGCCTGCCCCTGAAAGCTAAGAAGATAGTGATTTCAGCGCCAAGAAACCTTTGTTGATGTCATTTACAGGGAACAAACCACACACTTTCTTGTGCAGCAATTTTTTCCCATTTAAAAACAAAAATAATTGCTGTGTTTTGGCTAATTTCTGGGTCCCCTCCAGGGCAATCCTCAAACCCTGGGTACCTTTAGAATCTTTATGGTGTTGTAAAAAAGGGCGCACATTTGACGAGGATACCTTAGGTGGAGAAATATTTACAGGGGCCTAAGCGCAAACTACCCCAAATAGCCAAAAGAGGGCTTAGCACAGGAGGGGAGGGGGGCCTAGCTGCGAAGGGGTTAACATTTGCAAACTTCTAAATTCGAAGACCTGAGATGCCAAATAATTGGACTGAAGGAGTTGTGATTAGGATGGATCATCTGACATTGATTTGACATTGATGCAGACTGAACATATTTTGATTTGAGGGAAGAATTTGATGAGGATGTATGTACATTGCCTAAAAAAGGGAGTCAGATGGCCATGTACTCTATAAAAACTAGATCATCCCTATCTCCTTTCTCTTGAGATCATCACATGGTTAGACTTTCCAGTAATAGGCACATGTGTAGTTGAGCACTGGGGACCAACACGATGCATGACCCCATCATTTGTTACAGTTTCAGTCTCACTGTTAGAGAACTGGATGTCTAGTAAAGAGGAAGCCATCTCTGAAAGTCCCTGACTCGCTCTGTTATAGAATGAGCATTGGCCATCAGTAAATGTTTGAACATCACGAGGATGCACATAGGATAATTTTTTATATTGTTTGTGAAGCTTAACTGATCGAGAAGTTTGCTGTGTGTTGGTGAGACACTACATGTGAGTTGGCCCCTTTACTAGTCAATTCGCCGGATAGTGATAGACATGTATTTGTTAGTGATGCAGATTTGCTGCTACTACAACTAGTCATTTGGCGAATGGTAGGACTTTGAGCTGATAATTTATTGCGCTTGCCACATACCTTAAGTACTGATGATGCACTAGGTCACGGGTACTCATAGTATGGCCTGCGGGCCGCCAGCGGCCTGGCATGCCTTCCTTGGTGGCCCGCGGATCTTGCAGACAATTAACCCATGTTTAAAAAAAAAAAAAATTAAAGAGTGTCTGCAAACATTGCGCGCCAAGACTCTGCTGCTCTGTGGGGACCGGGGCATTCCAGTGAAATACAAAAGCCTCATTAACATACAAATGGCCTTTTAAAGACCTGTGAAGTGCTCGGTGCGGCTGTGTGTGTGTGAGTGTGTGTGCCCGGAAGCTGTCTCGGCCCAGGCACACACAGGCAGGGTGAGATGACAGAGGGTGACAGAGGGAGTTATAGGGAGGGAGGAAGGGAAAGGGAGGGAGAGCGAGGGAGGGAGGGAGGGGGAGTGAGAGCGAGGGAGGGAGGGAAAGGGAGGGAGAGCAGGGGAGAGCGAGGGAGGGAGGGAAAGGGAGGCAGAGAGAGGGAGGGAGGGAAAGGTAGGGAGAGGAAGGGAGAGGGAGGGAGAAAAAAATAGCCCCAGACTCATCAGCTCAAACCAGTCCTACACAATGCTTGATGATGTAGTGGATGTTCTTGGTCTCCTCTGGTGGCGAAAATCCTTTTTAGAGCACTCAAAACATCTCTAAACCCGATGGCAGAAAAAACACAATTGAAGCTGGAGTCTCTGTCTAGGTCCATTGTCAGAAGAGTCACCTCAAAATTGAAAGCACTTCTTCAAAACCAAGTTATAACATTTCAAACCCAACACTAGATGACTGAAATATGCAGACCATGTGATGTATAGCAGTACATGCTGCAAATGTGACTTATCTCCTTCTCCCCATACATAAAGAAGTTTGTTGTAAGGGTGTGGTTTGGTTTGAGTATTGAAAGACAGGAGTTGATTCTTGCTCTTTAGACTGCTTAGATTGCTGAATAGAGAGAGATCTACCCACAGGGATAGTCATATATGCAAAAGGGAATTTTAATGATCATATGGGTTTGATACACCTTAAAATGTACGGAGCGTACAACATGGTTGATAAGGAATTGCTCACCGAAAGACTAATGGAATGGAAAAAATAGCTGGTTGATCTGTTCCTCCAAATGTCTTGACAGAAAATAAGAGAGATGAGAATGAGCAGATCTGATTTACCAGAGGTAAACGGCTTGCTAGGAATCTTTGGGTTAATTTTGTCAGTGGATAAAAGTGCTGCCTTAGGTGCAAGCTATGAGAATACCTCCAACTTGAGTTGCCACGTTAAACCTGTTTTGAGAATTATTAATGTGTGTTCTTACCTCTGACCCTGCTCGCAGGCAGGTCGCTCCCCACACTGCTGCACGGCTCTACCTGCATTATTTTTGCCTAATCTTGTATTTTTCCCCTGTGCCTAACTTGATTTCTTGCCCAGACTTGTTTTTATTCCTCTGTGCCTGTACTTGCTTTCTTGCCCAGACTTGTTTATATTCCTCTGTGCCTGTACTTGCTTTCTTGCCCAGACTTGTTTTTATTCCTCTGGGCCTGTACTTGTTTTCTTGCCCAAATTTGTTTTTCCTTCCTGTGCCCAGTTCTCCTGCGATCCGCCTGTTTTTTCCCGCCGCAGCGTCCCTGCGGCCCTGCCCCCTGCAATCCCATTCACCGCCCACTCCCGCTTCCCAGCTGCTCCTCCCTCCCACATCCCCTCATATGGAGGCCTCGCACTAAGGCAAGCCCATCTGTGCCCATCCGCGCCTGGACCGCGCCCAGCGCCAGGACCCCTGGACCCCGCAAACGCCACAACGCCTGACACCGCTATGATGCCAGAACCCTCCACGCACTCAACACCGGATGATCACACACCTGCTTCCTGGCCGCCCGAAGCGCACCCACAGAGCTTTCACCCGCCAAAACTGCAACTTCACAATCATCCACCCCACCATGCTGCCGACCAGGAAAGAACCCAACCACCTCAGATGCATCCTTCTCAACACACGCTCCGCCCGCAAACATGTTGTTGAACTCTGGGACCTACTCGACTCAACCTCTCCAGACGTCGCCTTCCTGACGGAGACCTGACTGAACCCCGCCTCAGCACCCGACATAGCCATAGCCGTCCCGGAAGGCTGCAAGATCACCGGAAGGCTACAAGATCACCCGCAGGGACCGCACCAACGGAGCAGGAGGCGGAATCGCCATCGTCCACAGGAACACTCTCAGAGTCTTGACCAACACCGACGACACCCTCTTCACCACCGAACACCTGCACTTCCAGATCCACACCGACCCCAACACCACCCTCAGAGGAACCCTCATCTACAGACCCCCCGTACCCCGACCACAGTTCAGCCACTCCATCGCCGACTTTGTGAGCGCACACGCCCTCGCCTCCACGGACAACATCCTCCTTTGGGACCTGAACTTCCACCTCGAGAATAACAACAACACCAACTTCACCACCATGATCGACAACCTAGCCAACCTCAGACTCAGACAACTCGTCAAAACACCCACCCACTCCGCCGGTCACATGCTTGACCCCATCTTCTCCGCAAGCCCCCACGTCTCCTTCAACCACACCACCAAACTCCACTGGACCGACCATTGCTGCTTCCACTTCACCTTCAAGAATCCCCCCACCCACCACTGCACCCAACAGATGCCTCGCCGCTGCTGGAGCAAAGTCACCGAAGACCAGCTAACCCTCACCTAGAGCCCATCCGCCGAGCCAACCAATCCCGACACCGCCGCCCGCAACCTCAGACAGTGGATAAACGACTGCGCCAACACCCTTGCCCCATTCAAGAAACCCTTCAACAGTTACACCAACAAGAAAGCCAGCTGGTTCACTGAAGACCTCCGGGCCTCCAAGCAAACTTGCCGAAGCTGTAGAAGATCTGGCTCCGTGAACGAACACCGGACAGCCACGCAGCCCACAAGAACGCCACCCACAGACACCATCACCTCGTCAGATCCACCAAAAGGGCCTCCTTCAAAGACCGCCTAGACAACAATGCGCACAACAGCAAAGAGCTCTTCAACATCGTGAAGGAACTCTCCAACCCAAGCTCCAACACCAACGAAGTCCCACCCTCGCAAGACCTGTGCGACTCGCTGGCCACCTTCTTCCACCGCAAGATCGCAGACATCCATGACAGCTTTAACGCCACGACCACCCCGACAACCACTGAGACCTCCGCCCCCACGACCACCACCCGCACCAACCACCTGCTCTCCTGGACCAACATCAACAACAACAACACTATCAAGATTATGAACACCATCCACTCCGTATCTCTGTTAGACCCATGCCCACACCACATCTTCAACAAAGCCAGCACAGCCATCGCACCCCATCTCTGGAAAGTCATCAACACCTCCTTCGAGACAGCAACCTTCCTGAAGAGCTGGAAGCAGGCCGAGATCAACGCCTTACTCAAGAAACCCAAGGCGGACCCCAAGGACCTCAAGAACTTCCGGCCCATCTCCCTGCTCCCGTTCCCGGCAAAGGTCATCGAGAAGATCGTCAACAAACAACTGACCCGCTACCTCGAGGAGAACAACATCCTGGACCCTTCCCAGTCCGGGTTCCGCAGCAACCACAGCACCAAGACTGCCCTCAACGCCGCCACCGATGACATCAAGTCCCTGCTGGACAACGGAGAAATGGCGGCCCTCATCCTCCTGGACTTGTCAGCCGGCTTTGACGCGGTCTGCCACCACACACTACGAACACGTCTCCACAACGCCGGGATCCAAGAGAAGGCCCTGGACTGGATCACCTCCTTCCTCTCCAGTAGAACACAGAGCGTCTGCCTTCCCCCCTTCCACTCCAAAGCTACCGAGATTATCTGCGGCTTACCCCAGGGCTCATCCCTCAGCCTAACTCTGTTTAACATCTACATGGCACCACCCGCCCACGTCACCCGTCGGAACGACCTCAACATCATCTCCTACGCCAATGACACTCAGCTGATCCTCTCCCTCACCAAGAACCCCCACACTGCCAAGACTAACCTTCACGAAGGACTGAAGGCCGTCGCTGAATGGATGAGGAACAGCCGTCTGAAGCTGAACTCGGACAAGACGGAGGTCCTCATCCTCGGATCCACCCCTTCGGCCTGGGACGATTCCTGGTGACCGACCGCACTGGGAACCGCCCCAACAGGCACCGACCACGCACGCAATCTAGGGGTCATCCTCGACTCTACCCTCTCCATGACTAAACAGGTCAACGCCGTCTCCTACTCCTGCTTCAACACCCTCCGCATGCTCCGCAGGATCTAGAAGTGGATCCCCACTGAAATGAGAAGAACGGTCACCCATGCTCTCATCTCCAGCAGGTTGGACTACGGAAACGCCCTCTAAGCAGGAGCCCCAGCCAAACTCCTGAGACGGCTCCAACGCATCCAGAACGCCTCTGCACGCCTGCTCCTCAACATCCCTCGCCGCAGCCCCATCACACCACACCTGAGAGACCTGCACTGGCTCCTGGTCAACAAGAGGATAGCCTTCAAGCTCCTCACCCACGCACACAAGGCACTCCACAACACCCGACCAACGTACCTCAACAGACGACTCAGCTTCTACACCCCCACCCACTAGCTCCTCTCCGCCGACCTCGCCCTCGCCAAAGTTCCCCACTTCCAAAAAGCGACCTCCGGCGGAGGATCACTCTCGCACCTCGCAGCCAAGACCTGGAACACCCTCCCAATTCACCTACGGCAGACCCAAGACCTGCTGACCTTCAGAAAACTCCTCAAGACCTGGCTTTTCGAGCAGTAGCAGCATTCCCCACCTCAGCGCCTTGAGACCCTCACGGGTGAGTAGTGCTCTTTACAAATGACATGATTGATTGATTGATTGTTTGATTGTTATTAGGGCAAGAAAGTACTGTTGGGACAGGAATGTCCCCTGCATGCTATCTAGTTGTGTTACCCTCCTATCAGTGCCCGACTGTGAGTATCTGTTATCGTTGTTTTTGATTTTGGCCCTAGCCCAGCGCTAATCTAGTGTGTGTGCAGAGGCCTAAGCATTTCCCTCGAACTGAGTAAGGTCCTGGACCTGCCCTGTCATTTGGAGGGGCACACCAAGCATGCCTTACCACATTTTACTGATAGTGGACCACTGTCCCTACCCTGGATATAGCACGTAGAGCAGTGGTGGCAGCATACCATGTTTTGTGAACCCATAGTTGTTATGAGACCTTTTTATCTGTGTCCTTAGAGTGGACACCAACTGGCCCACTCATGGTTTGTTCTGCTTCATGGCATTAACCCAGGTTCTAGCACTAACATGTTTGTTGTGAGTGTTTGTGCATATGGCCACTCTGGTACTTGCAATGAGGGTATGAGTGAGCCAGAGTAATCAATGCCTAAGAGTTCTGTTTTGAAAAGCCCGTGGTCTGTTCCTGTGCACAGATTGGAAATAGGGTTTTCTTCCCAGAAAGTGGATTTGTATTGCTGACATTCCTATAAGCTGGAGGGAGGACACTGAAGTGGGACAGAAGAGGCAAGGTTCCTTTAGAAATTCAATTAGGCCTTTAGCTTAGAGAAGCTAGTGAATAGTCTTCCTGGGGAACTGCTATTTAGTGTATAATGGAGCTTAACAGTGGGACAGTAGGCTCAGTTTCTTCAATGTGAAAGGGACCCTTTAGGTGAGACCAGCCTTTTATCTTTCCCCTGAATTTTGTTCAGTGTCACTGTTGATGGTCTCGGTTGTGGATACTCCAGACTAGAGACTACCTAGCTATGGGATGCACAACCCTACATACAGAGTATGTCTGGAGAACAGTCTTGAAAGGACATTTGTAAGAAAAACCACCCAAATCGCTTCTGAAAGTGCAGGCGGTGGATCCACAACTGCTGTTTACTTTGACTACATTAACAAGGGAGTCACTGACTAACTCGGTTTTGCAGTTCCAAGTTCTTCTTGACCAAGGAAGGAAGTGCTCCGTAGAGTACTCAGGGAACTGCTGTTCAACCTGAGTTGTTGCTGCTTGACAGCCAGATTCCGAGAGGTGACGAGACATCACCAGGTCTACCTTTGATGAAGGAAGCTGTTCCTCTGACTGGAAGCATGTAGAAGTAGTCTACCTGTTGAGAGAGAGAAAGATCCTCTCAACCCTGCAAGAAGTGTGACTGTCTAGGGAGTGCCACAATCAGCAATGCCCCCACTGCTGAGAGGGTCTACTGAAAGAAGAAAAACTGCAGAGAACGATCTGTGAGCCCTAGGCGTGGTGGGTGCAGTCTCTCTAGAATCGCAGATCCAAGCGATTTGCGGGAAAGCGTGGGGACCACTACCCCCCAGGGCTTTTCTAAAATATTTACGGGGGCACATGCTCCCCCCGCAGCCCCGGGGACCGCCACCCCGGGGCTTGTTTTTTTCTTTTTTTTTAACTACCTCATTTACGGAGGGTCAAGGCCCTATTCTTTCAGAATTTCCCCATCTGTGTCTTGATACTTCTCTCGAGCTTCTATCAAGTTTGAAATCAGGATCTCCCCTTGATCCGTGCCCGGCTAAATATCTGGGGAAGGTGGCATCTGCCTTAAATGTCCTGCTGAACCCTCTTCTGAACTCCTCCCTGTCAACAGGTGAGGTCCCGCAGGCATGGAAGCATGCTTTGATCCTGCCACTGATCAAGAAGCCTACCTTGGATCCCCTTATCCATGCCAACTATAGGCCTATTTCCCTCCTCCCTGCTCTGGCGAAAGTGGCCGAGAAATTTGCATATCGGACGATTTCCAATTTCATCGAAGGAAACGATCTGTTGCATGTCACGCAATCTGGGTTCCGTGCAAATTATAGCACGGAGTCGGCTCTTCTCGAGGTCACGGATGCCATCAGGGAAGTACTCGACTCTGGGGGAAGAGCCATGTTGGTAATGGTTGATTTGTCGTGGCTTTCGACACCGTTCCTAACGATCGCCTCCTTGCAAGACTCTGGGAGAGCGGCCTACGGGGAACAGTGTGGAATTGGCTTAAATCATTTCTGGCCGACCGCTGGCAAACGATCTGGGCGCCCCCTTACTCCGCTGATATGGCTCCGCTAGAGGTGGGGGTCCCGTGCTGTTTAACATCTTTATGGCCCCTCTGGCTGTAGTCGCGGAGTCCTTTGGCGCCCAGATCATATCCTACGCCGATGACACCCAGCTCCTATTCACTTGTGATAGGGGCGGGTCATTCGACAGCATACAGATCAGGGATTGCCTCGGTGCGGTCTTTGAGTGGTTCAGGTGTAATGGCTTAAAGTGTAACTCCGATAAGTCGGAGCTGCTCTTTTTTGGATGCGCCTGTGAACCTGACTGGAAAGCGTGGTGGCCACAAGATATGTTTCCCCCTGACAATGTGTCTCTCAAAGCTAAAAACTTGGGAGTGATTGTGGACAGTGAACTGTCCTTTGGGCCACATATTTCGTGCCTTTCAGGTAAATGCTTTGGCATTTTACGGATCCTGAGGAAGTTTCTTCCTCTAGTGTCTTTTCAGCATAGGAAGATAATTGTTCAGGCCTTGATCGGATCTCGACTGGACTATGCAAACGTTCTCTTCTTGGGTCTACCTAAATATCTTCTGACCCGTTTGCAAGTAGTCCAGAACTCGGCAGCCCGTGCTATCTACGGGCTCCCGAGAAGAGCAGGTGCCACTGTCCTACTGAACACCTTACACTGGTTACCGATAGCAAAGAGAATTATTTTCAAAAGCCTGACTTTTGCCTTCAAAGCTTTACAAGGCACTGGTCCCAAGTACATAAGGAAACGTCTCTCCCGATATGTACCCAGTAGGTCCTTGAGATCATCTTGTTTATCCAAGATGACAGTCCCGGCTATCAGGCGGACAAGGATGGGAGGTCGATCATTCCGCTACCTAGCTCCGAAGGCTTGGAAAGAACTACCACTTTCTCTTAGACAGGCTCCCAGTCTCCTTGCTTTTAGAAAAGATCTTAAAACGTGGCTTTTTACAAAATATTTTTTTTTCTCTCCTCTGTCTGCATTTTAGTTGTTATGTTGCTATCTCACTTGCTGATATTCTTCGCCAAAGCGCCGGGATGCTCCTCGGAGTAGCCGAGCGCTATAGAAGAAATAAATTAACATAACATAGGTGGACTTGAGCCCCCCACATGCCCCGGGGACCGCCACCTCCCCGGGGCACTAATTATGCAAATTTGGGGGTCTGCCACCTCCCCGGGGCTTTGCTAATGTTGGGAGGGGACACGTGGCCCCCCTCCAGGAGCTAGTGATGGCCCTGGGGACCAACACATCCCAGGGCCAGCTCCTGCAGTGTCCTCGGGTGCCCACCCCTGGGACACTGCTGTTTGCAATGACAGGGCGGGAGCCTCGCGGCTGCCACCCTGTCATTGCAAACTCTGGTTTGGTTTTTGGAAGAGAGAGCAGGTTTCCTGCTCTCTCTTCCAAAAACCAAACCAGATTGCTTTTCCACAAGGGGAGCTGCATGTCAGCAGCTCCCCATGTGGCAAAGCAATGCCAGCTTCCGCAGGATGCGGGGAGCCGGCAGGGACTGTGGGGGAATTGGTAACCCACCCATGGTCCCCAACAAGAGGCCAGGCCCCGGGGGATGGGGTCCCCGGGGTCATGGGTGGCCCGGGAGGGGGCCACACGGCCCCCCTCCGCATTATAAATATATATATATATATTTTTTTTAAATGCAAAGGCCGCTTGAATCCTGAGGGTCCCTGGGGTCCAACTAGCCCACCAGGTACCTCCAGTATGTGCCAGGGAGCTGCGTTGCAGAAAGGTGTTCAGAGGCCACACCCCTTTTTACACCTCTGTGCAACACAACTCTGTGGCGCTTACTTGAGGTACCTGGTGAGCTCGTTGGATCCCAGGGACCCTCGGGATTCAAGGGGACTTTATCCCCCAACTCAAAACGTGCCACAGGGTGCGTTTGCACAGTGGTGAAGGGAAGGGAAGGGGCCGGAGTTGACATGTGTGCAAACACACCCTGTGGCGCGTTTTAAGTTGGGGAATTAATTCCTCTTCAATCCTGAGGGTCCCTGGGGCCCAACTAGCCCTCCACTTAACTTCAGTAAGCACCACTGCGCTGTATTGCAGAGAGGTGGCCCAGGCCATGCCGCTTTTTACACCACTCTGCAACGCAGCTATGTGGCACTTACTGGAGGTAAGTGGTGGGCTAGTTGGCCCCCAGGGACCCTCAGGACTCAAGGGGACTTAATCCCTCAATTTACAACACACCAGGGGGTGCGTTTGCGCAGTGGGGCAGGGAGGGGGCGTAGCCGGATGTCACAAGTGTGGAAACGCGCCCTGTGGCGCGCTTTAAGTTGCAGAATTACGTCCTCTTGAAACCTGAGGGTCCCTGGGGGCCAAATAACCCACCAGGTATGTCCAGTAAGTGCCACAGAGTTGCACTGCAGAGAGGTGTAAAATAGGCCATGGCCTCGGACCACCTCTCTGCAACACAGCTCTGTGGTGCTTACTGGAGGTACATGGTGGGCTAGTTGGACCCAGGGACTCTCAGGATTCAATGCGACTTAATCCCCCAACTTAAAACGTGACACAGGGCGCTTTTGCGCAGTGGTAAAGGGAGGGGCGGGGCCAGAGATGACGTGTGCAAATACACCCTGTGGCGCGTTTTAAGTCGGGGAATTAAGTCCCCTTTAATCCTGAGAGTCCCTGGGTCTAACTAGCCCACCATGTACCTCCAGTAAGCACCACAGAGCTGCGTTGCAGAGAGGTGGTCCGAGGCCATGCCCCATTTTACACCTCTCTGCAATGCAACTCTGTGGCACTTACTGGACATACCTGGTGGGTTAGTTGGCCCCCAGGGACCCTCAGGATTCAAGGGGACTTTATCCCCCAACTTAAAACGGCCACAGGGCGTGTTTTCACACATGTCACCTCAGGCTCCCCCTCCCTTCACCAGTGTGCAAAAGCGCCCCGTGGTGCATTTTGAGAGGTTGTTTTACTCCCCCTGCCCTATTATGTACTAGGGTCTTACAGAAGAGGTCATGCTAATCACAGGGGTACCCCAACGCATAGTGTTCCCTAGTGTATGTAGGTGTTTTCACTGTATTCTAAGTGTCTTTTAGCATAGCACTGGCTCTAGGCCTGGTTAGTCAGAGTCAGTTACCACCAGTACCCATCTTAAAAAGTTGTGGGCACAGGATGATTTTGCAACAATGACTTTTTCTGTTCCTCTGTTGGTTCTTTCTGCACATGTCTTGCTTCTTCCTGCACTTTTCTTCGTCTTTGTGGACTTCTGTTGCTTCTTTCCGCATTTCTTTTGCTTCTTTCAGTGGGTTGTTTCGTCTTTCATCACATGTCCTACCTCTGTAGGCATAGTTAGAAAGTAGCATTTGAAAAACCTTTGAAATTCACTGAAAAAACCATAGGTTTCAGGCACGTTATAGTTAGAAATTAGCATTTAAAAAACCTTAGAAATTCACTGAAAAAACCATAGGTTTTAGGGGCGTTATAGTTAGTTGGACATTTCGCTCGTACAAAACCAAAGAAATTCATCCGTTATAGTTAGTTCAGCTAACTATAACTCGCGCCCCCAGCAATGACCTGCTGATGAAGTCACATATTACATCACTGATGACATCACTGATGACATCTCAAATGACATCACTAATGACATCACTGATGACATTATCCATGTGATAATTTGATGCACCTTCTCACACCCTAATATAACCTTTGATACACCCACTCTAAATTACAGACTGCCATTCTCAAAACCATAGACACGCCAACACCAATAACTACATATCCACGCACTGATTCTTGGGTTTACACACACATCCACTCACTCACCCGTACAGTCACTCATACTTATGGTCACTCAGTACAGGACTATCATATGCACTCATACACCTATATAGACACTCACAGACCGCCACTCATCCATAGAGGTACTCACACAACTAGCCAGTCATACAAATAACGAATCACACTGGCATTTACTCACCTATACAGTTATATCTACACCAGTTCAATTACTCATACAAATACTAGCACTTTCTTACGCTCTTATACAATCACTGATACAAGCACACACTCATCCATACAGCCACTCTCACAATCACACACTCTCACTTATAGCCATTTATATACTCCAACACACATATATACTGCCTTTCACATATGTAGTTACTCACACATTTACCGCTGAGATATACATTCACTCACTAACATACCCATACACACACCCACCCACCCATACAGTCCATCATAGATGCTCCCTTAAAACCATGCACCCAGTGAACCACCCATTCCACATCTATGCATAGAGTCACACACACCTCACCCACACAAACACTCAGGCACCCATACAGATAATCAGACAACCAATCAATAACCCATACAGAAACTCATGTAGCTATTCACAAACGGCCACTTACACACCAACAGACAGACGGATACAGACATTCACACAGTTTAGTCACTAACCCATGCATTCAGTAAGAAACGTTTAATCATTCACTTATAGAGTCAGTCACGCACCTACTAAAACATCCATTCAGACTCGTATACACCCACTCATTCTTCAATACGCCTTTCCCTATATATATATTAGGCATATTGGTCCCCTGTATACAGGGGGGAGGAGTTGGCCTAAGGGCTAGGGCGGTCGACCACGAATCTGGGGAACTGGGTTCAAGTCTCTGCAATGACGCTGAACATCCTGTGATTCTGGGCAAATCATATAATCTCTCCGTGCCTAACAAAAATGAATGTGTCCTCATGTAATGCAACTGGTGCCGATTCGGGTCAAGTTTGCGTTATATACAACTCTGTAAAAAAAATACATTAATGCCACAACCATTGAATTTCTTGATGTCACTGTATATACAGAGAATACCTTATTGCAGTCTAAGCTACACCGCAAGACCACAGCAGGCAATTCTTCATTGCACGCATCTAGCTTTCACCCTAAACATAGAGTGGTCAGCATTCCGTATGGTGAAATGTTACGGTTTCGTAGAATTTGTAGTCTTGATGGGGATCTGACTATATGTCAACATGAGGCTTATATGAGATTCTTTTTTTTTTTTTAAATTTTATTTAAAATTTTTATGGCACATCATACAACAATTTGTCATTTCCATACACAGAGATCACAATACACAATATAACCAGATATTACTATGTATATAAAACAAAAAAATTATAGGTCAACAACACATTCAGGTGGAAAACTTAAACAAGCCTTATAAATTATTAACCAAGGGGTACCCTTACTCTCTCTTTCCACCGATATATAGGATTCCAAATTTTTAATCCCATTTTTCTAGTTCTTTTTCCCTTCCTGGCGTATATACCTTTTTCAAGGTTAAATATCCCCAATAACAATGCGATCCATTGTTGTAATGTAGGGGGAGTAGGATCCCTCCATGCTCTTGCAATTAGTAGCCTGTACACTGCCATCGCTAGGAAAATAAATTCAGTATTATCGTCCCTATGTCCCATAACCCCAAGCATGATAACCATTGGTGCTAAAATCACATTTACACCCAGAGTAAGCCGCATAAAATCTTCAATCCCCTTACGTAAATTCTCTAATTGGGGGCACAGTGCAAAAATGTGGATACTGTCTGCTACTGGAGCATTGCAACAAAAGCAAGTTGTCCCTGTGGTCGCCCCCCACTGTGCAATGCGGTCCGGTGTGTGATAGAGTTGAAATACAGTTTTAAAGTGCTGCGATTGAAGAGGAGCAGAAGACAGCACAGAGCATCCTAGCTCAAGTGAATCCAAAAAAAGATGACTCTGTACACCTAGTTTCCCTGCCCATTTGTCTCCAAATTTCTCAGTATCGTCTTTTTTTAGTCCTGCTAGACTGGCATAAAAGGATCGAATAGAACATTCTCCCCCCTGAGCTAAAGATTCCATAAGGTTACTCTTCCGAAATCCACATTCTCCCCCCCTTTTCTTACCCAAAAAGCTCCTAATTTGCAAATACTTGAAAAAACTATTTCTTGTAATGCCATATTTACCCAACAAATCTGAAAATTGTAATATATTCCCATCCACTCCCAACAAATCCCCTATACTTTTTAAGCCTTGCAAATCCCATTCCGCCATTATAGGATCCGAAAATATCAAGGGGGGTAATGTTCTATTCCTATACAATCTAGTATACCTATTGTACCTTCCTAATCCACATTTCTTTGCTACTGCTATCCAAATATTGTATGCAGCTTTAACTGTTTTAAATCGTGTATGCTTATAGTAAAGGAAATCTGCGTGGTTTAGGAAGGCATTCGCGGCATCTGCCCCCATAACAATAGAATATACCATTGTCGAGCAAGATCTAACACTCAACTCTAGATTATCTGCCCCCAGCAGACCCTGGGTGTATTGTAGTACAGATGCCCAATAATATAGCCTGAAGTCTGGGACCCCCCACCCTCCTCTAACCCTTGGTAGCGTCATAAACTTATAGGCCCTTCTCGTTTTCCCATAGGAAATAAATTTATTAAGTATTGATTCTAATTTACTAAACCAGCTTGTTTCAAAAAAGAGAGGAATAGTGCGAAAGAAATAAAGGAATTTGGGAAGAATAATAATTTTTATTACATTTGTACGCCCTACTAGCGAAAGTTTAAGCTTATCAATTCTGGCCAGGTCTGCACTTACATCTTTAATTAAAGGAGAAATATTCCGTCCTACCACTGTGTCCAAATTGGGTGATATCTCAACTCCTAAATACGTTGCCGCGGGGACTACTCGAACATCATTATATAAGACCATTGCGTTTTTGATAATTTGCGTTTTTGCGCTGTTTAATTTATACCCGGATATTCTTCCAAATTTGCTAGCCTCCAGCTCAACCTCCTCCACTGCTTTGGCTGGGTCTGGGGTGATTATAGCTACATCGTCTGCATATGCTAGAACATTAACCTCCACTCCATTCGAAATAAGTGGTGGGATATTCGGGTTAGATTTTAAATACCGTAAGTATGGATCCATGTATAATGCGAAAAGGAGGGGAGAACTAGGGCAACCTTGCCTAGTACCTCTTTTAATTTGTACCGGTGCCGTTAAATCTCGATTTATTTTAATTCTGGCTGTAGGTGCCTTGTATAAGACCTGAATTGCCCTTATAAATTTATCGCCAAAACCATATACTTTCAATATTTCCCATAAGTATAACCAAGCCACCCTGTCAAAAGCCTTCTCGGCGTCGAGGAACATGGCTGCCAATGGGCCGCCATTAACCTCCATAGCATCAAAGCAAGTGATTACTGTTCGAACATGTGTAGTGGTACCTTTTCCTGGAATGAATCCATGTTGCTCTGGTACGACTAGTTTTTCAATAACGGTAGACAGCCTCCAGTTGACTCATCAGAACTCTCTCCAGTAGGAAGCGAGTGTGACTGGGAGTCTTCTTCTACCGAGTAGTACCTCTCCGCAGAGGCTGCCTCAGACATAAAATGCAATTCGGTAGAGTTAGAGGTAGAAGCTGAAGATTCGCCACCTGGTTTCACTCCTTCTCTTTCCAAATTTATTTCTGCTTCATTCTCCCATAGCGGAGGCATTGCTTGTGCAGCGCCATCTGTAACCAAACCATTCACTAGTCCCATATCACAATCCGTGGATATTGTCAAACAGCTAGCGTTATCCGGTAATTGTGCATTCAAAGCGCTAACCTCAAGCACTTTGTTACTAACCTTGTGCAGCGAAAGATGATCTCCTGGGCCCACATTGTTCGAGAACTGTGTAGGAGCTGAGGTGGTCACTGAGGTGCTCTCTCCCGCTGCATCTCTCTCAATCGCCTGCCTTGCAGCGCTAACAGTGGATGCAGGCATTGCCCCAGCCGACTTCCCTGCAGCGGGTCTTTCTCCCTGTTGCTTAGTTACCACTATCCCAGCGCCCGTGCTGGCGCCCTTCGCTGCTGTCTCTCCTTCTCCCACTGCCGGCATCAGCCCTTGGACCTCGCTGGCGGAATCCACATCTCCTTTAGCTTCCGCGGCAACTGTAGCAGCAGGCACTGGGGGCTCGTCGGACATGGATACAATCTTACCGCTGCAGATCCCGCCCGGATTCAAAGGTATACTTGAAAAACTCTCCGTCACTGATGGTTGGCGCATAGCGCTCTCTTTTGTCTTCTTGATGTTTCCACTTTCCTTAGCCGAGGCAGGGTTGTCACCGCCCGGTTTTCTCAGAGTAGATTTTTTGGGAATAGCACCGACTTTCTGAGCCACACTCTGTGAAACTTTTGTATCCATTTTTGTATCTTGTTTGGTGTCTTGTTTCGTATCGGCCTTGACTTTCTCTTTAGCGTTAGGGGCTTTGTTAATATCAGTCTCTCCGAGCTTCCCGCTTTTGTTTTCTCGGCCGTCTTTTGCATCATGTACACGTTGCAACCTCGGCGGCATTCTGAACCAAGATTTCAAGATTAGCTTAGTTCTTGCTGTGATATTTTTCCAAAGCTTCAGGGCAGTCCGTTTTAAACTTAATTCCTGAGAAAGGAACCCGTCGTCTTTCCTGCAACTCCTCCTGCAGTGATGCTGTATATTATGCTGGCAAGTACTCCTTCCCAAACCAGGTTCCAACATCGAATCCGTCAACCATTTGACCTGTGGCAGGGAGAAGTGAAGATGTGCGACTTACTCGCTGAAACCCTCAGCAGCCATCTTGCCCCCTATCCTGCTGTTGTCACATCCTGCAGTATTGCTAATGTCACCCAGGCTTATATGAGATTCAAGGCACAAGGTTATTCTAATCTGACTATCTCTAGAGCTATGGAGAGGGCCAATGCTATACCGAGAGAACAGCTTCTCAAGGGTTGCATTGACGGTGACCAGGCACAGGTGGAAGCTACTGCTACTCCTGATACTATCAATAGTGGGACTGTTGACACTCGCCTTATCATTACCTACAGTAGGGAGGAGAGAGCTATCAGATCTATCATGAACAGACAATGGTGCATCATCTAGACTGACCCTATTTTAGGTCCGATTATTCCCAAATGACCCACTATTACCTACCGTCGTGCCTATTCATTGAGGGATGCGCTAGTTAAGAGTAGCCCTGAGGTCATTGCCTGATCAAACTAGCTCACTAATGTTAAAGGCTTCTTTAAATGTAGCACATGTAGAGCCTGTCATTTTGGGATTAACACCACTCAGGTCAATGCTGCTTTTCGATCAGAGCCCATCATCATCAATAGAAAGTATACCTGCAGAACTGAGTTCGCGGTTTATGTATTGCAATGTACCTGTCGCTCGAAGTATAATAAAGTCCATATGAAGATTTTACAACACCTCAGGGCCATAGTACACAATAATCATAATTATCCAGTGGCAAGGCACTTCAATGAGGTTCAAAACAATAACTTAAAACACCTCAATTATTTTCTCATTGACAATGTACCAACATCATGAAGAGGGTGCAACCATGAGAAACTTCTCAGACAAATGGAGTCGCGGTATATACTTGATCTTAACACCAAGGCCCGGGGGGCTTAATATGAGTGAAGATCTTTCCAATTTCTTATAATAAACCGTCAAGGTATGTATGGTTCAGACTTCTGGCATATCTACCAATATCTCTGACAGTGGCTCTCCTCTGTATTTATTTGCCTTCCTTCTAAGCTCTTCTCTATTCTTCTGTTTCTTTCTCTTCAATTAGATCCCCGGGCTACCATAGTAATCTTTGTCTATTCCAGACATTATAGTTGGGGATGCGATATCACACTAAGTATATTGTGCCTACTTTATGCAGGTAACAAGACAAAATATTGAATTCAAAATATAGAATTACCAAAATATCGAAGTCAAAATATAGAATGGACAAAATATCAAATGGACAGAATATAGTGGTGAAAAATATCGAATTGAAGGTAAGTAATTTAATATCGAATAGTAATTTTTACCCCTACGCTATCCAACGCTTTCCCTACTGTTGCACTCTCTGGAGTGGGAATAGTAATTTTTACCCCTACGCTATCCAACGCTTTCCCTATTGTTGCACTCTCTGGAGTGGGAATAGTAATTTTTATCCCTAGCTATCCAACGCTTTCCCTACTGTTGCACTCTCTGGAGTGGGAATAGTAATTTTTACCCCTATGCTATCCAACGCTTTCCCTACTGTTGCACTCACTGGAGTGGTAATAGTAAATGTTATATTTATTATTTCATGAATTTTAAATTACTTTTATGACATTTAAAAAAAATCGATATTTTGACTAACTGTATTTTTTAAAACTATATTTTTGATTCAATATTTTTGTACTTACCTGTTTGTAGATAGGAATTCGATATTTTTGCATTCTATATTTTTTCTTCGATATTTTGGTAATTCTATATTTGTGTATTCGATATTATGTCAGTGATCCACTACTGCCCGTGATCATCTATTCTGATTGCATGCATTCACACAGATACAATTTTGTTTCATGTATGGTTTGTATAGTCGGTCAAACTCTGATTGAGTTGCTTCACACTTTCCAGCAGTTGGTGGGGATGTTGGCTTCTGGCTGCTTTGATATCCTTCCTCGGTCATTTAGAGGAGAGCACCGTTCTGCGTGCCTCGCTCTGTAACTATTGTATATATCAGTACTTTGTTACCTTTTTTCACTTGTGTCACTAATTGCAAACTAACCCTGCTGTATATACATCACAGTCTCAGCAGCACTTACCACCACACACACTGCACACTCAGCACCAACACACCTACCCAAGTCAATGTTTTTAGATAGACGGATTTCTGTATATGGACTCACTTATACACCTTCCAGTTGTCCTGCGTCATCGCATAAATAGCTATACGCCACACGTAGCTACATGTGCATAGAGTTGCTATTATGTTCAATATTGCATTATGCAGAGATATAGTATATTATGTATTGACAGTACAACATTTGTTGTCATTCCACATTGTTTCCTTAGAACTTAACGAACGTCTTGCTCTTTATTTTTAGTCAGTTGTTTGTTATTATATAACTTGATTCCGTATTGATCTCATGTCTTCTATCTCTAATTTAAGAAAGGCATTTTGAGTCTGTCTATAATGTCTATGACCTACGGGTCACCATTATGTGGTAGATGACCTAGTGGATGGTAAAAGTTCTCTGACCTGTGCAAAAGCATGATGTAAATGATGTAAGAGTAACAACACCATGCCCTATTTAAACAAGCCATTTCTACGTAGCGCTTTATGTGAACAAGGCCATGTCATTTAAAGAAAAACTTTTTTCACTATACTTGGAGTCTGTGCCCGAACTGTGATTCTTCACTTTTCATGCACCGTGAAGGAGTCCGATGTTACAGTGGAGGACAGCTGCTTCCACATCACAAATCCCCTCTTCAGCTATTCAGACAATTTGGACTTTTCACAGCCGAGCGTGTGTATATATATATATATATATATATATATATATATATATATATATATATATATATATATATATATATATATATATATTACCTACTGGGTAGTTATAGTTAGGATTTTTTTCAATGCAAAATCTCAAAATTCTATTTGGAATAACTTTGGCGCCGGTTGACGAATCTGCCTGAAAACTTCCTCAAATTGCCTCGCGGAGCTCCGGTCCTTCCTTGAAAGTTTCGGGGGGATTCGTCAAGCGGGGGCCGAGATAAAAGTGGGGTCCCAAAACGTGTTTTCCCCATGTTAATTTCCATAGGGCGGTCGAACTCACTTTTAGCCCGAACAGCTGAATGGATTACCACCAAACTTGATAAAATTGTAGGGACTGGTAGCCCAATGTGCCTTTGCTATGTCTCAAGATATGTGCTCCAGTGGATTTTGAGTAATTTAGGTAAAAAAAAAAATATATATCTATAAGCGCTCCCCGGTACGCGCACCGGGGAGCGCTCTGGGCGCTCGGGTGTCTGTAAACATTCGAAACAGTCCGGGGCGGCTGCCATCTTGTGTCTCGGTAGGATCGAGACACAAGAGGTGGCAAAATAAAAAGGGGGAAATGACCATAAGGGGGCAGGGTAGACCCCCCCCTGACCCCCTAGGTTTGATGTGGGGGCTATAATAGGGTCCAGCGATTTGCACGGGGGGGGGGCGCCCGGTACGCGCACCGGGAAGCGCACAAAAGAGAAAAAAGAATGCCAGAGTTTAAAATTTTTAGCAATATTTTATAAATGGGAGGTAGTTCTGAAAAGAACTTTTTTTAAATTCTTTTTTTTTTTAATTTTTTTATTATTTTTCTGAACTTTTTTTTGTATTTTTGAACAATTTTATATTTTTTTGTGTTTTTTAAGGGAACAAACAAAAAACAGGGAATTGGAAATGGCTCAACAATTGTGGCTCAACAGGAGCAAAAAAAAAGAAAAGAATTACTGCTTCCTTTTCTTGCTGCATTGGTGGTTGTCCACAGCATTATTTATTAAGGTGACACTAAGTTCAACATAACATAACGTTTTGCCACAGAAAATGCAAACTATTTTTATGGTGACAAATTTTTGTTGTATATTTGGCACCATTTGGCATCCTTCAGGACCAGAAAGTGAGTCTTCAGTAGAGGAGGTGCTGGCCACAGGGGGTGGGTTGTTCTGAAGTTCCTGTACTTCAGCCTGGGCTAAGTTATTGGGATGCCACCTTTCCATGTGGCGGATCATGGTAAAATTACCAAATGAATATTTGGTTTTGGGATTGCCCCTGGAGAGGACTCTGCCACAAATTAGACAGGTGACTTTGGGGGCGTTCACCTTTTTCTGGCCTTCAGGGAATGAAAAGAATTGCCAAATAAAGTGCACTTTAACGTGCCTTTGCCTTGGTTCTTCAGGCAGGAAGCGCCTTGGTTGTTCCTCCTCCTCCTCTTCTTCCTCCTCTTCTTCTTCTCCTCCAAGGAACTATGGTGGTGGACCTTCTTTTCTTGGTGGTGGTGGTGGTGGTGGAGGTGCACCAGCTGCAGCTACAAGTGATGCCATTGCACTGATCAAAAATAGCTCTTGCTCTCTCAATGAAGAAAGTTAGAATGAGGAAAAAAGGAGGGGGCTTTCATCATTTGGAGAAAAAGAATTATGAGAACCAATGAAAAGTGTTATTTTCAGGTCACATGACCCAATGCGCTTACGTTACGCGCTCCGGCGCGCTTACGTTATGCGCACTGCGGAGCGCTTCCGGGTGCGTTTACGCAGCGCGTCATAAGACACATCGCGCGGCAACGCGATACGCCGTGCTTACGCGACGCGCCATAAGACGCATCACGCTGCTACGCGATACGTCGCGCTTACGCGACGCGTCACGATCATGTTTTCGTTCGCGACATTGGCGCTAACGGGACGCTTATGACATCACTGATGACACCATCTTTGTGACATAGTGACAGACCTGCTTTCAGTGTAATGTAACCCTTAAAACACATATTCGAAAATAGAAATTACCATTTTCAAAAAAATTGATATATCCATACCAGTTACAACAACCAATTCAGTAATACCACCATCTATATATACATCCACTCATTCACCAACAGTTTTATATAGTCACTCATACACATACTCACTCATCATATGTAGTGATACACCTATACATCTTGTTACACACCGACAGTCATCCAAAAGTTACTCACACACATACTCACACATGCAAATAAACTATTGAACATTCATTTATTTGCTTATACAACTATACACACACTACCACCTTACCTCTAAGAAAACTTACACATACTTACTCTCTTAAACAATCACTTATAGAAAAACATACTTATTTAAACAGGAACTCTTACAATCTCACATATACTCACTTATAAACATCAATACTCACATATACTAGATTAAAACATATGTTGTTACTGATAAAGACACTATTGAGACAGTCATTCACTCACTAACACACACATCTACACACTCATCCACCCATACAGTCCTGCACATATGCTGTCTTCAAAACACATACAAACAGTGAGTCAGTCATTGATGCATCTATGTGCTAAGTAATTCTCCCACTAAACCATACAGAGACTCATACTGATACTAAAAAAACATCTAATAACCCATATACACACACATGTAGCTACTCACCAACCCATGCAGCCAATTATACACAAAGTGAAACACTGATACATATATTTAAATATTTAAACATTACTCGCTAATATATGTATTCACTAAGATACACTTAATAAGCCAGTTAACCAATCAATTTTTTTTTTTAAAACATTCATTAAAACACTTATTTGAACATTTATTCTTCCATCGACCTTTACATATACATATATAAAACATATTTATGTTTCAGAAAGACACACATTCACTGGATGGTGTCATCAGTGATGTCATGAGTGATGTCACTGACCATGTCATGAGTGATGTAATATGTGACGTCATCAGCAGTGCATTACACGCGCAAGTTGTAGTGATTCCAACTAACTATAACGTGGGAATTTCAATGGTTTTATGTCAGTAAAATTTCCATCTAACTATAACTGGTGTGAAACCTATGGTTTTTTCTGTGAATATACATATGCTTCTCCAAGTCCATCAACGGCAGCACAAGTGGGGTGGCTGATGGGAGAGGTAGTTGCTGCATTGAGAGCAGCAAGTGGAGAACACCAGTATTGTATATCCATTCAGGATGGCCAATGAATGGTTGCGGGAGTGAGCAGCCGAGGAAGTCTTCAACGATTATTGCACTCCGGTCCCTGATGGGATGAGAGACAATGCTAGCTCGCAATCGCCAGGTACCAATCTGTAGGTACATATGCAAAATCTGGGGAAACTTAGAAAAAACGAAATATTGAAGTGGTGGGAGTGCAGGTCACTCCAAATGTATGTCGATGTGGGCCGGGTCCCAAGAGGTTTACGGATCATGGTGACTCCCACCTAAGAAAATCCCGATCCAAACCTGCTCAAAGAATAGGCGGATAACAGCGCCGAATCATCACAAGTCATGCTGCGCATACTCATCAAATATGCAGTCAGTGACAGAGAAGCAATTACGACCAAAATTGAGAGCATGCTCAAAGAACTTGACCAGTTCCCTAATAAAGAAGAAACGGCAAAAGTGCAGACAGAAATGACCAGTAGACTGCAGAAATATAAACAGTCCATTAAAGAGACGAATGCAATAAAAGTTCTTCGCAATAAATTGGATTATCAGAAGGTGAGAATTTATACCTTCTCAAAGCATTTTGGCAACATTAGACGTCAACAACTCTCAGCAAGTGCGCAACCCACGATGCAGCAAGTGAGCGGACATAGCAGCTCAGAACTGAGCTCAGAGGTAGACACTGATCTTAAAGAGAGCAAAGCTACAGGGGGTGTGGGCACTGGCAGGGAGATACCATCAGTCATTGAAGAGCTTTGATTTTTACGTCTGGACAGCACTTTCAACCTGTGGCCTCGGCCAGAGTGCACAGAGAAAGTGGGAAGAGGAAGAGGAAAAGCAATAGAAAAAGCAGACGCTGGGGAAGGAACTTAAAAAAATCCAACAAAACATACACAGAGAAAGTAACATGCGAGTTGGACATTGACAACACAATTATAAATCTTTCAGACATGGAGTTACACAAAGAAGAAGAAAAGATGTTATCACTAGGACTGTCGTTTTGCTCCATGACTAATTTTGATTATGGAAATACAAAAATACTTCAAGGGAAAGTCAAGTCAAATACAGAGTGTCAGTGAGAATATTACATCAATCAGAAATTTGGCAGTTGGTGGCATGTTACTATTGCAAGATCTGAATGAACTACAAGGAGGAACACAGCAGATGAATCGGCCTGTGGAAGAATTAGCAGCAATAATGGACTAGATATACATGGCAGCATACAAACTCCGTTCAAGCACAAATCGTTTTTTCTGCCCTTCATGCCCCGAGACTCTTTGGACATATTTGCAGAAAATGTGATAAGCGATTTAAAGAAACTTGCAATAGAATCTAGCAGAAAAATATTGCACAAAGAACACAATCTCTGAACGTAATATTCTCAGGTGAGCAAGAAAGTTATGATAGACATGACACAGTGATAAGATGGTCTGATAAAGGGGCAACGTAGTACTCTGGCCTCTAGACATGTACACTAAAGAAGTACATAGACAACTTCAAGACAGGGAGTGTTATTGTAGGGTTGGTCCAATGAGCCTTCAAGGGATAAAAGAGAAATTCCACACAGAACTGTACAGATTGAGGAGTTGATCTCCAAGGGAGAGCTAGATTTTTTGAAAATAGATTACCCAGTTAAACCCATACTATACCTAATTCTGAAGGTATATAAGAACGCAAGTAACCCACCTGGTTGACCTATAATTTTGGCCATAGGAGGTTTATTTGAAAACACATTAGATTTATTGACCATTTCCTCTAGGAACATGTATGCAATTTACCCTCATACATAAGGGACACTCGAGACTTCCTGCGTAAAATTTACAATATATCTTGGGACGAATCCTATGTCCTCATGACCCTAGATGCCGCGGCTCTCTATATGAGCATTAGACATGTCGAGGGTATCAGAGCATTAAAACACTACTTCAAACCCATACATTTACACCAGCCCACTTCTTAGCATTGCCGAATGGTGTCTTGAAAACAATCTCTTCATGTATGATCAACATACCTACACACAAATTCAGGGAACGGCTATGGGTACATGCTAATTTGCATATGGGCTGGTGGGAGGAGCAGGTACTTAGATTCAACCATGCACAAGAATGGTCAGAAAATGTGGTCCTTTGGACCACATTTATCGACGATTTATTCATCTTGTGGAAGGGGTCACCAGAGTCAGCACAGAGATTCTCACAGGAACTCAGTAATAATAACCTGACCCTCTCGTTCACAAGCGACATTAGCACAAAAGAAGTACACTTTTTAGATCTAGTGGTATATGTAGAGAATAGCAGCATTCAGACAAGAACATAGAGAAAACCGTCATCGGGCAACTCTATCCTACACGCTAGCAGGTTTCACCCCACCAGACTCAAAAACAGTACCTACCCCCTATGCAGAATGTCTGCATTTGAAGAGCAACTGCAGCAGTGAGGAGGTGTTGGATGAAGCACAAAAAGATCTATTTAAGTGACTTAAGGTACGAGGCTATAGCCAGGAAGTGTCGATGTCGGCAGAGGCTAAAGCAAAAACTAAAAAAAGAGAGGATATGTTGTTTGGTACAAAGAAGAGCAAGAAATAATCTAATGACGCAGGCCCAGTGCGTTTAATTACAGGGTACTCAGCCTATCAAGCCAGACTACCTAACATCTTCCAGAAATTTGAACATTGTCAAAAGCAACCAGATCATAGGCCCTGAAATTCTCTGTGGTCCTCTTATATCATGTAGAAGGACAACATCTATGCACAGGGAGCTGGTGCAAAGTTCTCAGCAGTTCAGGAGTGGGTCTGAGTGGTTAAGAGTGAATAGGGGATTCCAAAAATGCACGAAATGTAAGGCATGTCGGTATGGATGTAACATTAAGACCATACAGTCATCCCTTAGAGGAACACTGATTGAGATCATAGGATCATATCAATGCAAAAGTGAATTTGCTGTGTATGTGCTTGAGTGTACTTGCCACAAGCAGTATGTGGGGAGCACAATACACAAAGTCCATATCAGGACACTGCAACACCTTAGAGCTATAGCCTATGATGACAAAAGCTACCCTGTAGCAAGACATATAAATCTATGTGATCAAGGAAATACGAAAGATCTAGTATATTTTGTCACTGATGCTGTCCCTAAGAACCCTAGGGGAGGTAAAAGACAGCTTCAACTAAGGAGACTAGAATTGAGGTACATATTGATGCTGAATACTAAAATACCACAGGGATTGAACTCTGATGAAGAGCTAACGGTACATCTTTAGCTATAAACTCCCGCTTCAGTAGGCAGAGGTTCTTGGTATACTTATTTAAATACTATTCCCACACTTTCTTTTGATTGGTTTATTTCCATTTTCATTTTTTGGGAATGCATAGTCATGGTATTTGACAGGAATATGTGATATAGAACAGTTATTTGTGTTTAGTCAGTGTAGTGGTATAATGGGAGCAAAGTAGTAACCAATGCAGTTGAATTCCCAAACCGAGGTCAAGGCTCACTGGGCATGAAAACTGTTTCTGATTATTTGTCATAGGACGATGTGTGCATATTACCAATGATATTGTTTGCTCACTATGAGCATAATTTGCAACTGTTCCAGAAGAACCACAATATGACCCAGTAAAGATGGAACCAGACTATTCAATTGTGGAGGAATTACAATTGATAAGATGTATTTGGAAATATATTTAAAATTCTCCTTTTACCACTCTTTCTAGATTTAGTAAATAAGTGTCACCTATATTGTATATACTATTTTTAAGGTTTTAATTTAAAGTTTGAATTTTGAATTTTCTTTCCATGTCGCGTAGACAAGTGATTCTTTATGTCTATGATGCTGAAAGGGTTACCATGACAACCCCCATTTGTGTGTATGTTTATAATGACTTTCCTAAATGGCGCCCGACTATGTGAGCAAGGTGGTACGTCCACCGAAACGCGTCAGGGCCTCCTGTTGAATTTAAACTGGTGTTAAATTATCCATGGTGTCGGCGCCTGCTTCAAAACTGGGGAGCGGGACTAGTGCTTATATATAGCTATTCATATTTAAATATTCAAATACGTATTAATATTTATTGATAATAATTTATTCTTGTGCCTTTTAAAATGTATACCGAATGACAGTTTTTTTAAAGGTTGGTGCAGCATTGTGATTTTAGCATTTGTGCTATTATATTCACGACACTAGCAGTTATGTTTTATCCAACCTATCTATATAAACTATGAAAAAGATTTGAAATAGAGGTTTTTATACATGATTTTAATGTATGAATTACCTAATGTGCTAAACTAGTCTATTTTGTTATTCATGAATGCACCTTAGAGCCGCAAGTTTGAGTATGTTTTCTAGCTCTACTACTTCTGTCACATGTGGTGTCAGGTGAGGGTTTCACTACCAATAAAAACTCAGTATGTACGTAATGCAGTCATGTGACCAAGGGCCAAGGGGCCCGAAGCGCGTCATGAAGGAGCACTGCACTTTAACTTAAATAAATAAATTAATTTTGGCACCAGCTTAAGAAGTGTTTGTTTGTGCGTCAAGAGCACAAGGGAGCATAATTGGATATATATATATATATATATGTGTGTTTATATATTTGGCTCAACTTCCTTCGCGGCAGCACTCCGATGGTGGAAATCAAACGGGTTTATTTAATCCGTCAAAATCAGAACAGGACGCGTATCGGCTTTGCGCCTTTTTCCTTTACTGTTACCGCACATATTGTTCATCTGAATTTCAATAATAAAGTTTTGCTAACATTTTTTTCATGCAGTGATGTCACTACCAAGTAAGTCATGAACATAAATAATGCACTACTCATAGTAAATTTATGCGGCGGCCATCTTAACATATGTTTTAGATCATGAACCAAATAGCAGCATGAAACACATTTGTGCCATTAATTGGCATTTTCAACATTCATAAAAGGAAATAATTAAAAGAAAGTATATACACTTATAATACAATCTAAGTCCCTAATTTAGAAATCAAAATGTACAAATACATCTTTGTGCCTGCATTACTGTTTTTGCACTTATACCCGAGGTGTGATTTCATTTCACTATAAAATTCATTAAACTTTTGCAAAAAAGAAGAAAGATCTAGCCTTGAATAGGCTTGTGTAGACAACATGATAGTGACACCTCATAGTTTGGAACACAGATTTCAAAATTACAAGATGAATAAGAAAATTTGCTGAAAAAGAGAAGAAGAAAAGGGTACATGGATCTACAGGTTACTTAATTAAGTCAGCTGAAGGAGAGGGAGGATTTACATGAGACTGCTAACCCAGATATATGGTTAACTCCTCTTCCGTGTTAAGGCCAGAGGGTGTCCTAGTGTGAAGGTCTATGATCAATCTTGATTCTAGCCTACATAGCTGTGTCTCTCTGTCACCCCTATGCGTGTTTATATATATAAATATGTGTGCGTATTTGTGTTTTCATATTGTAAAGGGAATAAAGGCAATAGCAATAATTTACTCAATAAATTGCAGTGTGCAATTTGAGAAAATACTAGCCGCAGCGTCTTCTTTTGCTTGCGACAAAAATAAATGTGGATAAATACAGATAAAATTACCCAAAAATAAATATGGATAAATGCACACGGAAATGTTAAAAAAATAAATATCATGAAACTGGGAGCCCTAATCATGATCAAAAGTTACGTTTGTGCTGGTCACCATCATTGCATTCTAGAAGTGCACCTGGCTGCTGCCATTGTGCCGCTGTGACCATCATTCATGTGGCAACCCTCCAGCTACACATCACTAGCGGCTAATCAACACCTCCTGTGGGACCCACTGACGACAATTGTTTTCTAAAGGACTTCAGACGGCTCCCCCTAGAGACCAATAATGCCGTGGACTACTCAGAACAAGGATTGCTTTTGCAACTGGAGTGTCTCCTCCGCGTAGCAGGATCGACCAGAGACATATATTGTTGGTTTGCCCACTGGCAGAAGAGAGAGCACGGAGACCTGTATTGTGGCGAAAATGTAACAAGGGGGCTGTACTTAATTCAAAATAATCATTACTCAACTGGGGTTATATGAGAGAAGGATATCTTTAATTGCTTATGAACTCGATTTTTGAGAGATGTAACAAAAATGATGAAATATTTGAAGTAAATTATAAGAACGCATTGACACACTATAAGAAATTGATTACACAAGCGAAGATCACCTACTATTCTAAAATGGTTCTGCAAAGCCCAAGACCATAAAAGAGAAACCTTTCAGATCATGCACAGCTCCTCGTCTATTGACAGAATTAGTCAACCTACACTGATTTCTCAAGAGCTCTGCAACGATCTGAGTAGGTTCTTTATTGAAAATATAAGGTTAATTGAAGATGCCAGAATAGATAGCCCTAAGATTGGGATTGAGAAATTAGAGGAGAAGAAACAAGACCACATAAAGTTAGCCACCTTTACCCCTCTAAACCAAGAATCTTTCCAACACCTGTTGATCAAAATAAAATCAGTCACCCCCCAAGATCCTTGCCTGCCCAGCATTATGCAGGTTATAGTCCTGGCCATAGTAAAGCCACTTAATGACCTGTTAAATCCCACTTTGAAGATGGAAATAGTTCCTGATGATTTTAGAAAAGCGGTTTAATTAAAAAAAAACTGTGGTGACTCAGAAATACTAAATAACTACCACTAATATTATTATTAACGACTATTGCCTTACTGTGCCAGCCAAGCTCCTTGAATCTCATGTTGCCAAGGAAGTTTCTCAACCCTCAGCAATCAGACTTTAGTCCCAAACATAACTCTGAAACTGTGATACTATCAGTCAATTGATGACCTTATGAAGGACCAGGACATGGGCCACATTTCAGCATTAGTCCTGCGTTATCTATATGCAACATTTGACATGGTGAACCATACTATCTTTCTGCGCCATGTAAGGACTGCAGGCAATTCTAAGATGGCACATAACTGGATGGCCTTATTTCTGAATACCAGAAATCAAGAAGTACAATTGTCCTCATTTAGGATGACAGAGGCGAAAATTAGACTGGGGTGTCCCACAAGAGTGAGCCCTCATGCCTCATTTATGTAACATTCACATTCAAGCCCTGATAAAGGAACTGCTTAATAGTGGGTCTCAGATTTTTAATTATGCTGACGACTCTCAGATATAATCTTGATGGTCAAGCTGCGTCTCAGTCTATATTTCAAGAAATGATGTGCTTTATTGTTGGTTGGATGAGGAGTAATTATCTTAAATTGTACATAGAACAAAACAAAATAGTGGTTTTTAATGGCAATTCTACATCCTGGTCAAACGTTCCTGTCCCAGCGAAAATGGACCAGTACCGGTTCCCAAGCCAATTGACCAACTATTTCCATTAAGACAGCAAATGAACGCTGTGGTCTCAAAATGTATTTTTACTTTAAGGACCATTTTTTTTTTAAGCTTTATATAGCGCTGGCTAGACCCAGAGGTATCAGAGCGCTTTACATGAGGTAGGACATTGGTTTCAGAACAATGTTACATAGTTACATCATTTGCTGGAGCATCGCTTAACATAGAAAGGGAAACAGTATAACATAGTAACATGAGTAATAAATGCATAGCATAGCATTAGAAACAAACCGGCAGGGGGAAAATACTTCAGGGGACACAGAAAAGTCAGGCAGAAAAAGGGGAGGCAAAGAGAGAGTCACGGAGGGAGGAGGCAGGGGAGGGAAAAGAAACACAATGGGGAGTTGAGGAGAACAATGTCCAATGTCTGGCTGGGTAGGTGACGGCCGAGGGGTGAACCAGAGCCAACTCCTCTATAGCTGCATAGGACAGCTCCACCGGGCATCGGCTTGGGTACAAAAGAGGCAATGCTAAATGTTGCCTTTATTGTCTGTAATATGGTACAAAGTCCCAATAGTGGTGGTTCTTTTAATCTGGCTTCCACTAGTGTGGCCAGGACAGCAGCATGGCGTCCCTGTCTTTGCAAGGGGGTGGCTCCTTATACTTTCAATCAATCAATCAATCACTGCATTTATAAAGCGCACTACATTCCGGTGAGGGTCTCAAGGCGCTGGGGGGGAGGGTGGCCATTACTGATCGAAGAGCCAGGTCTTGAGGAGTCTTCTGAAGGTCAGCAGGTCCTGAGTCTGTCGTAGGCTGGTGGGGAGAGCGTTCCAGGTCTTGGCGGGGAGGTAGGAGAAGGATCTGCCGCCGGCGGTGGTTTTCCGGATACGAGGAACTGTGGCGAGGGCGAGGTTGGCTGAGCGGAGGCTTCGGGTGGGGGTGTGGAAGCTGAGTCGGTCGTTGAGCTAAATAGGTCCGGCGTTGTGTAGGGCTTTGTGTGCTTGGATGAGGAGTTTGAAGGTGATCCTCTAGTTGACAGGGAGCCAGTGCAGGCCTCTCAGGTGGGGTGTGATGTGGCTGTGTCGGGGGACGTTGAGGATCAGTCGTGCCGAGGCGTTCTGGATTCGTTGTAGTCGTCTAAGGAGCTTGGTTGTTGTTCCTGAGTAGAGGGCGTTCCTGTAGTCGAGTCTGCTGGTGATGAGGGCCTGGGTGACGGTTTTTCTCATGTCGGGAGGGATCCTTTTGAAGATCCTGCGGGGCATGCGGAGGGTGTTGAAGCAGGACGCGGAGACGGCGTTGACTTGCCTGGTCATGGAGAGGCTGGATGACCACCAGGTTGCGTGCGTGGTCTGTGGGTACCGGGGCTGTGCCTAGGGATGTGGCCCACCAAGAGTCGTCCCAGGCTGATGGGGGGGGTCCGAGAATGAGGACCTCCGTCTTGTCTGAGTTCAGCTTCAGCCTGCTGTCCTTCATCCAGTCGGCTACGGCCTTCATTCCTCTGTGGAGGTTGGCTTTGGCGGTGTGGGGGTCTTCGGTGAGGGATATGATCAGCTTGGTGTCGTCAGCGTAGGAGATGATGTTGAGGTTATGTTGTCGTGCAACGTTGGCGAGTGGTGCCATGTAGATATTGAACAGCGTCGGGCTGAGGGAGTGTCCCTGTGGGACGCCGCAGATGATCTCGGTGGATTTCGAGTGGAAGGGTGGGAGGCGGACGCTCTGGGTTCTCCTGGAGAGGAAGGATGTGGTCCAGGCCAGGGCATTCTCTTGAATTTCGGCGTATGGAGGCGTGCTGATAGGGTGCTGTGGCAGACTGTGTCAAAGGCTGCTGATAGGTCCAGGAGGATGAGGGCGGCTGTTTCTCCTTTGTCCATCAGGATTCTGATGTTGTCAGTGCTGGAGATGAGGGCGGTCTCGGTGCTGTGGTTGCTGCGAAAACCGGATTGGGAAGGGTCCAGGATGTTGTTGTTTCAAGGCGCCGCTGTTCTCTCATCGGTTCAGGTGTTGATAGCCCATTTTATCTCTTGACTTTCCGTTTAGATGGCTCGAGGCTACCTAGCAGACTGCTGGCAGTGACAAGAAACGCTGCTAACAAACTCAATGAAGTTCAAGCAACCATCGTTGGGAACGAAAGCTGTGATTTTCTTGCCATCCTTGATCAACTGTACTCGGACACACTTCCTGATGGCAGAGTTAGGCTGCTTAGCTTCTACACCAACTTTTTCTAAGACGATGCCCTTGGCGTGAGATGCTCCTCCAAAGGGGTTGGCCTTCAGAGCAGTACCCAGATGAGCCTTCTTGTATTGCTTGTCATGCCATTTCTGTTCATGGCGGTGAACGCGAAGCTTCCTAGCTGTACGAAGTCCACAGCACTTCCCCATCGTGGCAGCTTCATCTATCTGTTGAATTGATGAGGACTATTAGGGCAGGGATCCCTGGCAGTTAATTAGGTAATGCAAACAGCATTTATCTTGCCCTCCCAAATTGCGAAATTGTGAGACTACAACTGCTTCAGAACCCAGCGGCTAGGTTGGTGTTCAAAGACCTTGCATATCACACACCCAACTCCATTTGAAACTGCTTCATTGGTTACCGGTGAGGCAGTTCATTCAGTTTAAAACTTGTTGCTTAGTCTTCAAGTCTCTGCATGGGATAGTCGAGGATTTCTTGACTAGTCAGGTGGCAAGATACTCCCTGACGAAGAAACTACACAGACAATCTTTTGGTGGTGCTGAGTTTTAGCAAGTCAAGAGTCAGTTCGCAGGTTCTCGGTGTTAGCCCAACTGCCTGGAACTCCGTCCCACTGCATAACTATTCCCTCACTGAAATGAAAACTTTCAGGAAAGCTTTAAAAACCTGGCTCTGTGAATGCAAATGAATTGCACCCCTAAGAATGGCCTCACCCTACAGTTGTTTTCATCTCTATAAATATTGGATAAAATAACATAACATACCATCTGCACCTGAGCCTTGATTTGTGCTGCACAAACATCTTAACCTTAGGGAGCCCTGCCTAGACTCACAGGAGGGGAGACACCCAGGTAAAGGGGAGGGATGGGTGGTACCCAAGGCACTGTAGCTCAAGCACCAGTGTATTTTATTTTACCTGCCAATATATCCTGTGTGGTATTCAATTTTAACTATGCAGATTAAACTACTTGTCTTTTCTAAATAAAGCACTGTGTTGGCGAATCCATTATTGTCCTGATGTCTTGTTGTAGAGTTCTGAGCTTCCACACCCCCAAGTTATGTTCCTGAGAAGCCTGTGACTGCTCGCCATAGCTACTACCGAAAGGCAAGAGCTGAAGAGGTTTTACTAGGCCCAGTGTGCAGAGACATAATAACGCAGGATATCAGAGCCCAGTGACGTCTGAGGTCCAGTAGCCCCTGTTTGCTGCATGGCCTTCCAAACGGGGTCTGACATGTCCTGCAATATTAGGACGTGCTCGAATATTAAACTGGTCAATTTTTATAGTCTCACTTATAGACTCATGTTCTTTGTGTTGTTTGGAGACAAAAGTACTAATGCAACTGATCAGTAGACAGGGAGATGCCAACAAAATAACTGATATAACCAGGTGACTTTAGGGTCTGATTTTCAGACAACAACAGGGGGAGCATTGAGAGCTTTTGGGCACAGTGATAGATTTGCACATTGGTATAAGGATTACCATTCCATATCTCTAGGTTGAATTTCTGCACAGTGTACTAGAGGTAAAGCAGCAGTAGTGAATTTTTATGAACATGTGCCTAGCCATGAGGACTAACCTAAATTACTCTTTACTGACGCTAACCTCCTTCTTCCTAGGCACCCTCTCTTTTGAACATCTGTGCTCATATTATATATAAGGCCACGGAAGACTTTTAAAAGGGTGTTCCGGACATATACCAAGTAAGTGCCCGTAAAAAGAAAATTCAAAGATAAGTGTTGGGTAAATATGTTGGAGGTAATTGAAACTAGAGATGTCAAAGGATTTTGGAAATTAGTACAAGAAAGTGTGGGCAGGGAAGAAAGGGCTAAATGTAGGTAAAAAGGTTTTACAGATTCTAAAATACCGAATTTTACCGATTCGGTATTTTAGAATTGGTAAAACCTATGTAGGTAATTATTCAGTATTTTGTACCGAATCGTTAAGATTCGGTAATTACCGAATCGGTATTTACCGATTCGGTAATTGCCATTCATTCCTATGGGCCTGAAGGAATCAATGTCAATTACTAAATCGGTAAATACCGATTCGGTAAAATTGTGAAATAGTCAAGGGTGGCAGGGTGTCACTTTGACACCCTGTTGCACCCCTGATTAGTGCTTGTGTGCCATGTGCCATGTTAGGGCATGTATGTGTGCCACATGGCACAGGTGTAAATGCACATATTTGCATTTACATGGGAATTCGTTATTTACCACCAACTAATAGTTGGTGGGAAATAACGAATCCTTAAAGCCCTGTAGCACTGTTTACAGTGCTACCTACATTTCAAAATACAGATTCGATAAATTTACTGAATCGGTAAAATTACCGATTCGGTAAAATTACCGAATCTGTAATTTTTCATGCCCTACATCTCAGTATCCAAATATCGGTCGGTAACGGCCCAAAAATCGGTATTTTCGGCCGTTACCGACCGGTATTTGGATACCTACATCTGGCCCTAGGTTCCCTAGACTGTATGGTCCCGGAAGATCACTGGGTGGGCTACCTGGGAGAAATCTATGGGAAATGGCCAATGCAAGAAGAGCCCAGGATCCCAGCTTGGCCACAGGTGAGGGATGATATAAAGAAATACTTCACCACAAGCTATATAAAGAAAATTATAGTAAGCTTGAATCTTACCCGTGTTGCAGGCCCAGATAACTTTCCGGCAGCGATAATGAAAATTAGACCAGAATGGTGGGCTGAGTTCTTTGCAAAGATGTTCCATGTGGTCTTGGAAACTGGAATTGTACCAGAAAGTTGGAAAGGTGCAATCATAAGACCTATACATAAGAAGGGTGGCCGCAAAATACCGAAAAATTATAGGTTGATAAATCTCCTAGATATAGAGGAAAAAGTCTTCACTAAAGCCATAATGGGTTTACTAAAAGACTGGGCAGAGGAAAATCAGATTATACCCCCGGAACAGAGGGGGGGTTTAAAGCAGGCCACTCCCCAATCGACCATTGCTTTGCTCTCTGGGCCATAGCGCGGAAGTCGACGGAAGTGCAGGGAAGTTTGTTCTGCTGTTTTGTAGACTTCCGCACAGCTTTCGATCTGGTGGACCCGGAACTGTTGTGGGAGGCCCTAACTAGTTTTGGTATTCCTAAAGATCTGCTACGTCTGATTCAAATGCTCCATACCAAGAACTGGACCCAGATAATTTTAGATATAGATTATAGTTTATCTGGAAGAATTGAGATTGGAAATGGACTGTGGCAGGGATGTGTACTGGCACCCCTGCTGTTTTCCTTGTTTTTAGCAGATTTGTCAATAATCTAGGGGAACGTCATTGGGGCAAGCCCAAAACAAGATGGTAAGCATATTGCATGTTTGCTCTATGCCGAAAATCTTGTGATCATGGATCAGACAGAAGTTGGCCTGCAAAGGAAATTTAATATATTTAATGATTATTGCTCCAGGAAAAAACTTGTGATTAATATGGATAAGACCAAAACCTTGAGCTTTGGTAGAAGGAAAGTTGGGTTCACATGGTGGCTGGGTACAGAGAAAGTGGAATCGGTTACTGAATACAGGTACCTGGGGCTTTGGTTTGAAAAAAGTTTGAAATGGTCTACCCATCTAGATGCCTCAAAAGTAAGAACCTCTGCATCGATTAGCGGCCTGAAACTGTTTAACAAAGCCTATGGTGCGATGTCAGACAGACCAGTGTTAAAAGCCTATTCGGCCATGGTACCTCCGCAATTTCTATATGGCGCAGAATTGCTATACCTGAGCGGTAAAGAGAGCTGGGATGTTGAGGAAGGTAAAAACCTAAAAAATCTATTTACACTGCCCTTGTCAGCCATGGTCCAGGCAGTAAGACTGTAATTAGGCTTCACTTCATGGGGCATTCTAGCCTGTATGGCGTTACTCCGATTCTGGCAACGTCTAGGAGTAGACAAAAACACCAAAATTTCACAATGGTGTAAAAACGAAATACTGAATATCGAATTAAAATGGGCAGGAGAGACTAGGGTGATTATGACGAAGCTATGTCGTATGATGGAGGTTAAATTGTGCCCTCCGACACTTATGATTAGCATTGACAAGAAGATACTTAAGAAATTGGGGAAGGAAATATCCCATGCACAGGACCAAAACTACCTTGCAAATAAAATCTCAGTGCATTTTATGACTGTTGCATGGAAAAATGAACAAAGCTTTCCCTATATTGACAGGCTACCGGATTGCCGATTACGAAGTGAGGTTCTCAGGGTAAGAATTGGGATGAACCCGTGTTATATAATAATGTGGCAAAACGCGTAATGATTGATAAGACGGGAAGATGTACTTGTACTTTGGGCACCTCGTGACTTGCTACATATTTTATTAGATTGTCAGAAGTTTATTGATTTACGAATGATGTTCTTAAAACCGATTTTTAAGAAATATGGAATTAAATCTAGGGCCCAGGCAGTAACTTTAATGACTGAACTGACCCATCTAGATATTGCCGTTGTTATTGGGAAATTTCTGCAAAGAGTGAAGGCACTCCTTTTTACCTTTTGTAATGAGTTTTAGTAATAATTTAGCTCCAATCAGAGTAATTGGAGGGTTTTATATTGAATGTGTTTTAAGATATGTTTTAGTATGTTAATGAAGTGTATTTTTAGATGAACCTCTAACAATATATGCAATGGTCCAAATAAACGTGATTTTAAACTGAAACTGAAAGTGCCCTTTATTACAATTAATGTGGTGCTCTCGCGAAGCCACAAACTCACGCCCCCCCTCCCCCTGGATATAGAGCATTAGTGAAAGGCGAACTGGATGTTTGAAACTGCCAGTCTGCCTTTCTCTTTGTATGCAGCAACTTGACCTACATTACAAAGGGCAAATACATCCCTCTGCACACAGGTGCAGCAAGTGCCTGCATATATCTGCAACAGAATGCCTGAGGGGGGTCCACCTTTCAGGGGGCACTCTCTTTGTGGTGCACAGTCAGTGCACTTCTTGTAGGCTTCTTTGCCTCTGCTCCCGCATCTATATTATTGCATGGATACTGATGCAAAGGGTTCTCTCATTTGCATATGACCACACCCTCAAGCAAATGAGAGAACACCCCTTTAGGATCGGGCCAGCATTACATGTGTACGCATTACAGAAGGGGCTGTGCAAGCATCTGAAGCCTATTCTGTAATATCAAAGGGCCTCAAGTCAACAGAACACGGGTGCACACTCCACCTTAGCTTTTGAGGCACTTTGCAAAATATGGCCCTTGGCACCCATTAATTAGGTCATGCATGCTGCACCACAAAACAACAGTGTCAACAACTCACCACTGTAATCAAATGCCTGCAGCAGCTCAATGACCTTGGAAGGATCTGTGGCTGCATCGTCTTCGAGGTGAACTAAAATCTTCGGTTCTGTGGCATAGGTAACAACTGTGTACCTTGGCGTGATGTCATAGGTTGAGATCTACCGAAGGAAAAAAAGTACACATTACTGACATGATCTGCAATCCCAAGACTATCTGTCCAAAGTTAAAAAAAACACAGCTAGCATAGGATAATTGGGTATTAGTATATCCCCATTTCCACAGATTTTCATTCTCTTAGATTAGTAAAACAAAAAGGGCCCTATTACGATTTCGGGCGAAGGCCATCCGACAGCTCGGCGGTGACGTTTAGCTCGACATCTGAGGCATCGGTCCGACCGCACTTTAATAATACGGGTGGTACAACCTATGCCTGCGGGGGAAATCTGCTCTGCCTCTGACAGGATCAAGGAGCCTGTCGGGGCAGATCGTAATCTCCAGAATGGAGGTGGTGCTGGCTCACGCATTGCTGTGGGGATTAAGAAGCACGTTTCTGACAGCCTTTCCATGGCGGTCTGACCGCCATAGAAAGGCTGTCGGAAACTGTCTTTGCGGATCCTTGGCGTTCCCCGCAGCCTCTGCTATGAGGCCTGGGGGGGGGGGGGGCACCTGTGTTGCCCCTCCAAACATAGATGCATCGTACTTGACACAAGGTCCATGGATGTTTAAAAAGTGCATATTTCCTATTGTGGCTTGGGCTACAGCCCGTAGCACAAGCAGCAATGGGAAAGATACACTTTCCGACTGCGGTGAAGGCGTTCACATCCTAATTAGGGAAGAACGGACCACCAACTTCTTGTCGGGCGGTCCAGTTTACGACACCATGCCGGTCGTACGCTTGTCCGACCAGCATCATAATGGGGCTCTCAGTGTTTCTTTCAATATTGTAGCAGGTCTTAACCTTTTGACTTATGTGGACACTCATTGACTGACTAATAGAAGTCAGGGACCCATTGTTTAAGTAGTTTCTATGATATGAACTTCAAAACAATTCACAAAAATATAGAAATCAAGTAAACATAAAACAAATATACAAATTGTAAAATACTTAATTTTATCCATGACCAAAAAAAATACAAAAATACCAAATTTAATTTTAACATGAAGCTTTTCAAAATGTTATTTCATTTGTAAAAGATAGAGAAATTTGAAAGACTATAGCATGTCACCTTGCCTTTTTTGCTAATAGTGCATGCTCTCTTTTTGTCAGCGTAACCAGTGCTTCCATTGAAGCCATCATTCACTCACTGAAAAAACCAAAGGTTAAAGTAACATTATGGTTAGGTAAATTTGTCAGTGACAACATTAACATTTTGAACTAAGACAAATCCACAGAAATTAACCAGTTATGGTTAGCAGCACTACCTCTGACTTGCACACCTGCCAGGCACTACTTATGACCTCAGTTATGACATCACTCATGATATGTAGTCCTAAAAAACCCGCCGCAATGGTATCTTTGGCTATGGCCCGATTGGATTCGCCATAGGATTTATCAGCCTTGCAACCGCTCTCTGCAGCCCACGCAGACAGATTATACCATGATGGCCTTTGCTTGTGCCTGGATTGTGCGGGATGTTCTGCATATGATGAGAATCAATCTATTATTATGAGAAGTTTCTCTATTTTGATTGTATAAAAGTTTAAGCTTTTAAGGACCCCTATGGAAAATGTTATTGATTAGAAATCCTGGTCAGGGAAACTGCTCTCCCCTCACGCAGCTCCGTCATTGTACTGCTGCCCCCAGCCCCTTCTGGCCTCCAGTTAATGTGTTCGATCCCCTCCTCCACCCGCAGGCTTCTGCCTACGCCTCATCTCTGGTGGTCCAGTGGGAAAGCCTTGCTCTTCTGCTGGTCCACTCTGCCAGCCTTTCTGTTTGTTTTCCCTGCTTTTGTCTATCTATGCCCTGTTTGTCTGTGCCTAATTGTCCGTTTGTGCAGTTTGTGCCTCTTAGTCTCTCTTCCTTGTTGTTTTTTTGTGCCTTTGTCCCTTCTGCCTCGTTGTCTTTTTTGTGCCTTTGTCTCTTGTGCCCTTTTGCCTTTGTGCCTTTTTGTCTCATTGTGCCTTAATTGTCTGTTTCTCACTGCTGCCGCTTTCACTCCCTTTTCTATCTCTGTTGCCTCTAGGGCCCCTCCCCACTGCCTGTTCCCGCTCCTGCCTCCCAACTGCTCCCCAGACCCCGAACCCTAATTAATGGTGGCCATGCAGCTAGCGCACCACTGGCGCCCCGAAGGCATACAAAAGGCTAGCCAGTCCGAGCCCGTCCGCGACCCGACAGCAACCAGCCACCGGGGACCCTGGTCCTCCGACCCCCCCACCGCTACAACTCAGCAACCCTCCATGCTCTCAACCCAATAAGAAACATCAACTGCCAACTGTCGATGCCAAACACCACCCAAGGCCAATTATCCTGCTGACACTGCCGCAGCACCTTCACCCACCTCCGGATCCCTACTGCTACAGCCAACCCCACGGACACCCGCGAGCCCAAACCCCTTCGCTGCATCCGCAACGTATGCTCCCTACACAGACATGCAGTTGAAATCTGGAACCTCCTCAGCACCTTCTCGCCAATGTCGCTTTCCTCACAGAGACCTTGACCAATGCCAGCTCCGCTCCCGACATCGCAACTGACATCCCCATTGGGCACTGATCCAGAGAAAAACACAGGCCCAACCACCCTGAAAGTGGACTCGCCATCATACACAAAAAAACTCCCTACGACTCACAACCGCAAGCTCAAATGACTCCTTGCCCCCGTGAAACACCTCCACTTCCAGATCCAGATCATCCCCAGAATGACTACACGGAACCCTCGCCTATAGATCTCACGGACCTCGTTCCCCATCGCAGACCTCATTGCACCCTTTGCCCTCGCCTCCACAGGCTACGCACTGCTCGGAGACCTGAATTTTCACCATGACAACCTCAATCCCATCTTTAGAGGAGGAAGCAACATCCACTTCAGCCACATCACGCAACCCTTCTGGATGGACCACCACTGCGTCCACTTCTCCTTCTCGAAACCCACCGCACTCAAGACCATGCACAGAAACTGGGGTAAGATCATTTAAGAGCACCTCAACTCCGCCCTCAGTAGCACTTCTCCACCCACCATGACCGATGCCAACTTTGCAGCTAACAAATTTAGCAGATGGATCACCGACTGCACTAACACGCTCCCCCCCTCCAGAACCCCATCATACAATGCACCATGAAAGCAACCTGGTTCAACACGGACTGTGAATCCAAACGCACGTGCTGGCAACTCCAGAAAGCATGGAGGAACAGTAAAACCCCAGAAGCACGCACCGCCTACAAGACCGCCATGACAGAACACCACCAACTCTTCAGGTCCATGAAGAGGAACTTCATCCAGGAAGGAATCCTCTCCAACTCCTGCAAGTCTACGGACCTCTTCAACATCATACAAGAATTCACCAAACCCCCAGCAAAACATCTGACGTCCCTCCCTCCCAAGACCTCTGCAACAAACTCAGCTCCTTCTTCCATCACAAGATCAGAACTCTCTTCGACAACTTCGACGAACAGAACCAAGGCATCGACACAACTCCAACCCCCAACAACGCCACCCAGCCGGCCATCACCACCTGGACCCCTGTCACTACAAAAGACACCGCATTGACCACGAGGAGCATACACTCAGGAGCTCCCACTGACCCCTGCCCACTGCACATCTTCCACAGTATCGCCTCTGCCATAGCTCTTAAACTACAGTGCACAATCAATTGCATCCTGAAAACAGGAACATTCCCTGATGACTGGAAATGCACAGAAGTCAAACCGCTCCTCAAGAAGCCCTCTGCAGACCGATGGACCTCAAGAACTACATACCCATCTCTCTCCTCCCCTTGGCTGCCAAAGTCGCTGAGAAGATCGTTAACAACCAGCTCACGTACTTCATAGAATCCAATGTGATCCTCAACACTTCTCAATCCAGATTTTGCAGCAACCACTCTTTCTTTCCTTGATACCCTATCGGCCTGTGGCCTGCAGCAATTAGTTAAGGGTGCCACCCACCAGGCGGGCCATACGCTGGATGGGGTTTTTTCGAATGATAGTCGGCTGACCACCGATGCCCCTATCCCGCTTACCTGGCCGGATCACTCCGCAGTCCCGTTGAAAGTGGATACTACCCCCATAAACAATATTCCGAAGGGCCCTAGTAAAATGGAATCGAGACGAAACTTGAGGAGGATAACCCATGACCTATTGGCTCCCCTAATTCCCACCATGGCGATCTCTATGGATGAGGATGTGGTTTCAGCGGTTCGTAAGCTTGAAAACGCCACCACAGCCACCATGGATGAGTTAGCACCTGCTTCCCTACGCTACTCTGCCAGAAAAAGGTCATCGGCTCCCTGGTATTCGGAGTCGCTAAGACATCTAAGACAGGGCTGCAGGAAGCAGGAACGACTTTGGAGGGCTAGCTGGAATACTCAGGATAGGGAAACCCATAAAATTATTTTGAGGGAATATAAGGCTGAGATCATAAGAGCCAAGCAGGAATACTTTTCGAATCTCACCACGGCCCTCACCTTGCCGAAAGAGCTATTTAAGATCGTGGATTCGCTGACCACCCTGCAGATATTGGACCCCGTCACCTACACTCAACAACTGTGTGACGATATTGCCCTCTATTTCCATACCAAAATTGCTGATATTGTCTTGGCCTTAGAGCTACAAAGGGCCTCAATATCTTCCTCCACCTTTCAGGTGTCTCCCTCCCTAGTACCTGTTGGACCTGCTAATCTTGTCCTCCTGTCTAGCTTTCCCCCTCTTTCCCTGCAGGAATTGGATGTCCTTTTGGCTAAGACTAGGTCGGGTTCTCCCCTTGACCCTTGCCCTCTTAAACTCCTTAAACAATGTAAGGATACCCTCTTGCCTCCCTTACTTGAGATCATGAACAAGGCAATGAGGGATGGTATTTTTCCTTCCCAATGGAAGAGAGCGGTGGTCAAACCCCTCTTGAAAAAGCCTACCTTAGACCCGGAGGTTTACAAAAACTTTCGCCCCATTTCGTTGCTTCCAGCCCCAGCAAAGATGCTGGAAATCCATCTGAACCAGCATCTTGCATCCTTTCTGGAAACCTCTGGTCTCTTGGATCATTCGCAGCACGGATTTCGAAAGGGTCACAGCACGGAGTCCGCCCTTACTGTGGTGCTTGATAACATCCGCACCACAGTTGATAAGGGTTTGAGTACCCTGCTGATCCTGCTAGATCTCACGGCTGCGTTTGATACCCTGTCTCCCCTCGTCTTAACATCTCGACTGAGGGAGATAGGGGTGAAGAGGCCTGCTTTAAGTCTGTTGGCCTCCTTCCTGGACCAGAGGGAACAGAGAGTGAAGCTGGGGGAGTTCCTATCTCCATCCCTGCCGGTCAGGTGTGGGGTCCCACAGGGGTCGGCATTAAGCCCGACCCTGTTTAATATCTATGTGACCCCACTGGCCAGGCTTATAAGATCGTTCGGGATGGAGGTAGTTTCCTACGCCGATGACACCCAGATCTTGCTGTCTCTCGCCCAGCCTGTTAGCTCTTCTGCCTCCAATTTTAGACACTGTATGGAGGCAGTTGCTCAATGGATGATTGATAATTCATTGAGGCTAAATGGCGAGAAGACGGAGATCCTTGTGTTTGGCGGGAAAGAGGACATCTGGTCGACGGAATGGTGGCCCTTATCTCTGGGGACTTGCCCTGTACCTACCCCTTAGCACGAAATTTGGGGGTCATGATCGATCCGGCCCTTGCTATGGGTCATCAAGTCAACAGGACAATCTCCACCTGCTGGGGTATTATCAAGATCTTGCGGAAGATTAAGTATTATCTGACCGTACAAGCCCGGAAGCAAATTGTGGTTGCATTAATAGCCTCTCGGCTTGATTATAGCAATGCCCTTTATGCTGGAGTAAACAAATTCTTGCTACAACGACTTCAAACGGTGCAGAATGTCGCGGCTAAGTTCGTTCTGGACTTGCCTAGGAGGTCATCGGCTACTGCCGCCAGGAAATCCTTGCACTGGCTTCCAATTGAAGCCAGGATCTCTTTCAAGGTTCTTTGTTTGGTTTATGGGGCCTTGAATAGAAAAGAGACAGGAGGAGTAAAAGATCTTCTGATTCCATACGCTCCCCCGAGAAACCTTCGCTCTTCAAAGAAGTTTCTTCTTTCAGTACCCCGAGTTCGAAGAGCTAAGTGGGGAGGCAGAGCCTTTTCCAGCCTTGCTCCTAGATGGTGGAATACTCTGCCCTGTGAAATTAGGAAATTGCCATCGATGCAAATTTTTAGAAAGGCCCTGAAGACGTGGCTTTTTGCCAAAGCTTACCCTTAGTTTTCTGGTTTTGCCTTTTATGATATGCTTTTATAGGCGCCTTGATGCTTCCGGGCAAAGTCGCGCGTTATAAGTTTTATTTCATTTCAACCACAGTACAGAGACCGCCCTCCTAGCCACCACGGACAACATCTGCACTCTTCTCAACCAAGACCACACCGTGGCCCTCATTCTACAAGCCCTCTCAGCAGCCTTCAACAGCATCTCCCACCACACTCTAGCCACCAGACTCCACAACGGCGGCATAAAAGTGGAGAGAAGTCGGGTCTGGATGAAAACCTTGCATTGGCTCATCGCCATTGTACAAAGAACCCCGGTAACCTCACACAATCAATTATTACATACATAATTTCATGGCTCAGAGAATGGGAATCTAAGTTTTATCAACATCTTTATAAACTATCAGCATAAAATCTTGTGATACCTAACAGAGTGTTTCATTTGACAGATGAAACAGAAAGATTTAGAAAATAAGCCACTGGGACAAAGCATCCATGAGTTACTATTGAAACTCAATCTATTGTATTGACACAGACAAGAGACATTGTGCTACTGAAACTTGCATGACTAAATACTGGATGAGAATTTATAATTAATATTGTTGGTATTGAAAAGACTCAACGTTATCAACACTCTGTTAGGTATCACAAGACTTTATGTGGAGAATGAGGATGTATGTAGACATATAAATGATGATGTGTGGACGCTCTATGCTGTACATTCATTCTAAATGTTAAAGTATTGTTTGTGAGACATTGTTATCTTATATGAGAATGTTTTATGAATTATTTCAATGTTGATTGTTAATAAAGATTTTGATAAAACGTAGATTCACATTCTCTGAGCCATGAAATTGTGTATCTAATTATTAATGTATGTGTGAGGTTCCCTGGGTTCTTTGTACAATGGAGTTATTCTCCCTGCCCTAGGAACCTCTATCCATAGCAGGGGGTCTCCTTTATTTCATTACTTGGCCCATCATCAACAGGGTTGAGCATGGTTGCAGATGAATGCGGTTGGATTCCAATAGTGGGAGAGGTTCTGTGTATCAATGCTCTCTGGGCCACTTGAGGGCCATTAGGAGGAGGCGACAGCGGTCCACTTTTACTTGGCTGAGAACCTTTGTTATGAGAGGGATGGGGGGAAAGTGCATGTATAGGTCCCGGATCATCTTATCGAAAAGGCATGTTGTGAAGAACTCCCACACTGGTTTGCCCCAGAGAAAGAAGATCCTGTCCTACAGAACTGATCCAGCTCCCACTGGTGGCAGCTGTCCTTGGTTCTGATGAGCATATCTGCTAGGAGATTGCTTGTTCTGGGCACATTTTCGGCCCGTAGAGTTATCCTGTGAGCTGAAAGTCAGCTCCAGATTTCCTTGGAAAGCGTCAAATAACTTGTGCCCCCATGCTTGTTCAGTTAGTGCATGCTGGTGGCATTGTCTGTGCGCACTAGCACTGAAAACCCCTCTATCCTTGGTAGGAACGGTTGGAGATTGAGATAGATGGCTTTGAGTTCCAGGCGATTGATATACATGCTTTTCTGGAGTAGAGACCACTTTCCTTGAATTCGCAAGTCATGCAGATGACCAGACCAGCCCTCTAGTTATTATGAAGTTGGGTATTCAGAGGCATGAAAGTGAAGCCCTTTGACAAATGGGAGGCCTGGGAGCACCATGCTAGTGCTTCCTCATACCTGGTGTGATCTTTACAAGGTCCTCGAATGATCTTTCTGTTTGAATCCATTATTTTTGTAGCTCTTCTTGTAATGGTCTCATTTTCAGACGTGCGAGAGGGACCAGATTAATTGCTAAGGACATCATGCCCCGAAGCGATTTGAACAAACGGACTGAAAAGGGACTTTTTTCTGGATTGTTTGAGCACCAGTTCCTTGAGCCTTCGTTGCCTGTCCTGGGATAATACAGCTTTGTCCTGGACAGTATCTAAGGCTGTGCCCAGTAATATTATCCTCTTGGATGGAGTAGCTGATGATTTGTGATAACTTACAGTGAGACCTATGAATCGTTGTTTTGGGTGGGAGTTTCTGGGTTTTCGTGCTACAATTGTTATGGCCCAAGTGTTTTGGAACATTCCTCGCGAAGGGCTTCACCCAAGAGCCATTATGGAGGTAAGTATGAAGAGAGGTAGAGATTTGTTCCCTCTCAATTGTCAATAAAAATTCATAAGAAAATTCAGACGTTCTTAAGAAGTTGAGCGTGCTTAAGTTTTATTTAATTTTTCACAGTATAGTAGGACAGCCGACACGTGTTTCGGCCAAAAGGCCTATTTGGGCCGTGGGATTTTTCAAGGCAAAATCAAATGTCCTGTCAGATTTGTGATTCAATGAGGGCCGTAGCCAATGTCTCTGCGGTCCAACCAGATATAAGATACAAGATATAATACACATCTGTCTGATGTTCTTCGCTGCCATTAGCGGAGGTATTTGGTAAACTTCGCACCCAGAGGTTTTGAAGGGTTGGGGATAGCTGGCACCTAGTCGAGGTCACTGTTTGTGGCTGTTGTCTCGACGCTGGAGGCTTTGTTTCCTTCTAAGCCCTTGTTTGTTGTATGCTGCCGCAGGGTTGTGGCGACTGGGCTGCTGTTGGTAAGAGGACCTATATTGTGACTGAAAGGGCTGGTACTTTTAGACGTGCTAGTATCCTCCTTGGTACATTGAGAATCTTCATCCACATGCTCCTCAAAAGAGCAGCTTTCGAAACTGCAAGAAACTTAGAGATTTGGCTGTGTCCATGTCTGTCTTGGTGGCTAACAGAGCATAATCTATGTGTTTGCCAAAAAGGCTTTCTCCATTATAGGACATATCCAAAACTTTAGATTGCACCTCTGGCTGGAAAGTTGTCGCTTTGAGCCAACCTTGTTGTCTAAACACGGCAGCTCCCGCTAGCTGCCGAAAGTTGGTGGAGGCTACGTCCATTGCGCAGTCAATGACCTCTGATGACGTGCGGTTGCCTTCATGCAAGATCTTTCTTGTCACAGATTTCTATCTTCCGCCATTAGATCGATGAGGACACTGATGTCTGGCATAGTGACCTTTGATGGCCAGAGAGTTGGCCGCACGAACAGTGATGGCAGACATGATGGAGAATCTCTTGCTGACTCCATCCAAGTGTCTGCTCTCCTTGTCTGGTGGGGCAGAGAGAAGAGTGGAGGGGTTTTAAGAATGGTGTTGAGCCTTCTGAGAGATTATGGAGTCTGGCTTGAGATGTCTCGTGAGGCAAGCAGGAGATTCTTCAGCAGCCTTGTACTTTTTATCTCCATGCGGTAAGACTGCAGCTACAGTTGACGGATTCCTCATAATCTTTATGCCCTCCTCCCATATGTAGTCTTTAATGGGGATGGCATGTACCGATTTTCTTATTTGCTCTTTAAAATCATAGAGAAAGCAGTCAGACTGCTTGACTGATATTGGTAGTTGGAATCTTGTTGTCTCCCTCTCCATCAAATTGTAAAATCTTCCTATGTCCCCCGGAGGTGAGTCTCCTGGCTGCAGTACAGTAGGTGATGGAGTGGGAACTAGGTAATCGTCCCATTCGTCATGGGCGGGCTGGTTGTCTTGAAGTTCTCCCTCCTCTCTGTCAGCATCTGATGATGAAGGATCATCCCTATGAGGTGCTGCTATGTTTGATGGAGGTGTCGTCCTGGGTGGTATCAGTGGAGGAAGAGGCCTTGGTGTTCGGGGAAATGGCGGTGGAGGCAGAGCATTGGGCTGTTCTTGTGGAGGATCAGGAAACCTCTTATGGAAGTCCTTCAGCATTGCCTGGAAGTCTTGAAACAGAGACATAGGCATTTGAACCGCACCCTCATGAGGAGGTACTTCTGCTTAATACTGGTAGTGCTCACCATAATTCTGGGTCGTAATACTCTCCGTAATACTGTTCCTCTTACTCAACCTCTTCGTCTTGGCATTTAACATGCAGTTCGGATGGGCTATGGGCTGTCCCAAATGAGCCATCATCCTCTGATTCCTTCAAATCCAGCAGATGGCTTGGGGGAAGAGGAGCTACCTTGCTGAGTGAGGTATGCTCAGGTAAGAGGAAAGTCTTTTAAATGTTTAGTGTTGTCGACATTACCATCAACAAAGACGTCATTGAGCAGATGGAAGTAGGTCGAGTGACTTTAAATGTGGTCAGTGTTACCTTTGTCTGCGGGGTCGTTATGGAAGCTTTGGTGTAGACATCAATGGAACCTTCGTTGATGATTAAATCTTCATCGACAGGATCTGATGCAGAAATTAAAGGAGTCATTGTTGTGGATGTAGCCGATGTCATAGTCGACGAGGCAGTGGTAACCGCCATCGTTGACGATGTTGCTCTCGACGGTGTTGCTACCGTTGTCTGGAGTTTTAAAGCAGTTTTATGCTTCGTTGTCAGCGGGTCTGAAGAGGGCTTAGGAGGATGAGCTCCAGTTTTTACAGATGGAATACTGGACTCAGATCTGGCAGTCTCTGAGGAGATTTGGTTTGACTTCTTTTTTGAGCTGTCTTTGGCAGATCAATGGTGGGATTTCTTATCTTTCCCTCTTGAGAGATCTCTTCTGAGATGTGGAAAATGTGTCACTATCCTCCTCCTTGTTATGGCTTTCTGAAACCACAGAAGAAGCCTCCCCTCCCTGCCCTTCAAGGTCTTGGTGGAAAAAGTATGAGAAACTTTACAGTCTTTTACCTTGTGCAGAGGGTAGAGGCAGTACAGACATTCCTTGTGGAGACCATCCACACAAACCCTTTTCTTTCCACATATCTTGCAGGGCCTGAAGAGCCCTTTTTTGGATGCCTTAGACATGGTAGAGGTCATAGTAGTAGCTTCCAGAAACTGCTTTGAAGAAAACCAAGCAGAGCTCAGGAAGACTCCCTTCACACAACGTGCAGTAGAAAATCTGATAGACTCAACCTATTTTGGGAGTATTCGAGAAGGTGCTATCGCCTGATTAGCTGAAGTTCCGTTCTTATTTAGACAGGCTTAGATAGCCTATTAAAGTGATTGTTCCTTGCCTATTCTAATAATACATACTGCTTGATTTCAGTAACGTGGGACTCTCCCTTCGACGACGGGGAATGCTTCAGGTATGTGAATCTGTGAAAGATCCAATACTGAAGAAAGAGCTCTGATGCTGATCAGCAGAAGACTCTTTTAAGTGTGAGCTCCTGTGGGGCCCCCTGTGTGGAGATAAACGAGAATGTGCTCGGCTGTACATGTGCGCACTCTAGAGGTAACAGTGCCAAAGGATACACCTTTATAGAAACAAAGACCCTTGCAGACAAGTGTCGGCGCTAGAACTAAGCACAATAAAATAGGGGCAACCCAGTAAAGCCCCAGGAGATTGGGTATGAACATATACAACAAAGAATCTCCTGAAGGAGAAAAATTCCCACTCAGTATCTTGTTCAAGGGACACGTTAAATATAAATATATATATTCACTGAAAAAACAATAGGTTTCAGGCACATTATAGTTAGAAATTAACATTTAAAAAACCTTAGAGATTTACTGAAAAAACCATAGGTTTCAGGGACGTTATAGTTAGTTGGACATTTCACTCATACAAAACAATAGAAATTCCCCTGTTATAGTTAGTTGAGCTAACTATATCTTGCGCCCCGCAATGCACTGCTGATGACGTCACATATTACATCATTCATGACATGGTCAGTGACATCACTGATGACATCACTGATGACATGTCAAATGACATCACTGATGACATCATTGATTACATCGTCCACGTGAAAATCTGATGCACCTCATCAGACCCTAACATAATACTTGATACTCCCACTCTAAAATACAGACTATCATTTTCAAAACCATTAACACACCAATTCCAGTTAGTACATATCCACTCATTAATTTGTGGGTATACACACACTTCCACTCATTCACCCATGCAGTCACTCATACATACAGTCACCCATCAATACAGCATTATTATATCCAGATTATTTCGATATGCAAGCCGTCGACATGTAGTCCCACTAACACTCTTTAACCCCTTCAGCGCGGCGCGAATTTTCGCGCTGTGCTGAGGGTTCTAAGGTTCTAACGGGCTCATGACGGAACGGTTCCGTCATCAGCACAGCTCACCCGTAGCTGATGACGGAACCGTTCTGCCATCAGCATGGAAGGGGTTAACACAAATTAGTGAGGAGGATTTTCATATTGAAGGCTGGTGACAAGTGGTGCCACTGAACCTGCACTACGCAGACCATTCGCGTCATTGTTGCTATCCCTGCCCTGTTCCGTCGTACGCCACGCCACGCCACTCCACTCCAATTACGTTCCGATGTTGGCCCCACATAGCTACCTGTCGCAGGCATACACGCTGTTGGTTTGCCGGTCAGTGATCTAATTCTCAACATCTCACTGCCACTCCCTGAGGGCAGGTTTGCACGCACAACACACCCATCAGGCACATGCGTCACAGGCCATATGACCACGCAAATATAATAGATCGACAACGTCACATCCTTTATTGCCGGTGCTGACTAGCTGGCAGACGCTCCACGGGTCTCAACCATAAAGAGTCCATGAAAAGTTGCGCATAAGGTTAGTCGCACCCTCAGCTGTATAGCCATCAGGGGCCTATCAACCTCTTGCTGTGAAACTCATACGGCCATCAGGGGCCTACCACTACGTGGCACGGACTTGAGTTCCACAGGCTTAGCGGCACCAAACCCTGAAGTGGTCTCTGCCATTGATGACTCAGGACTCAGCGACATGTGTGAGATCTGCTGGGCCACGGAGAAGCTGATATGGTCTCCACCATTCAGTACTCAGGACTCAGCAACATCTATAAGATCCGCACAGAATCTGATGTGGTCTCCACCATTCAGGACTCAGGACTCAGCAACACATCTGAGATCGGCGGGGTTTTGACAGGCACGTGCAGTCCGCCCACTGCTGCACACTCCGCCGGCACCAGTTAATTATTTGATCATGAATGCACAGAGGCGACAGTCTCTATATCTCTCTCTCTCTCTCTCTCTTTCTCTCTCTCTCTCTCTCTCAGCATTCCTTTCCTTCTATCTCTCTCTCCCTTCTCCCTTTCTCACTCCCTTTCTTTCCTTCCCTCTCTTTTTCTCTCTGGCTTGTTTTTCCTTCTCTGTTTCTCTCTCTCAGTCCTTTGATATGGGCATTACACACATTTTGTGCTTTATTTTCCAGGCTCTGTCGTCGACATCCATGGGCCCCACAGGAGTCTTCCACCTTGTTATTTTCTATGACTTTTGTTAAATTTTGTTTATTAGTTTATTTTTTATATATGTTGATTGAAAAAATTAAATTTGAAAATAGTTTTTGGTTTCTATGGGATAGATGTAGGTAATTTCCATTTACAGACTCTTAAATACAGAATTTTACCGATTCGGTATTCAAGAGTCTGTAAAAGGGAAAGGGGCAGATTTAGGTAATTTTAAAATCTAAATTACCGAATCTGTAAAATTTGGTATTTACCGATTCTGTAAATACAGAATCAGTATTTCCCATTGATTCCTATGGGCTTTTAAGCCCATAGGAAGCAATGGGAAATACCGATTCTGTATTTACAGAATCGGTAAATACCGAATCCTGCAAGGGTGCAGGGGGTGTCACTTTGACACCCTCTAGCACCCCAAGTACAGGCTTGTGTGCAATGTGGCACACAGACATGCCCTAAGGGCATGTCTGTGTGTCACATTGCACAGGTGTGCATGCACAGATGTGCATGCACACCTGAATTCGGTATTTTACCACACAATAGGATTGTGTGGTAAAATACCGACTCTTAAGGGCCTGTGGCACTGTAAACTGTGCCACCTACATTTGTAATTACAGAATCGGTATATTTACCGAATCGGTAATTTTACCGAATCGGTAAATATACTGATTCTGTATTTTTCAGCCCCCTACATCTGAAAACCCTAATACCGGTCGGAAACGTCCGAAATCGGCCGTTTCCGACCGGTATTAGGGCTCCTACATCTGGCCCATATGTTTATAAAAAAATAAAGTTTGACCCCCAAAAAATTATTAACCTTTTGGTTGTTTTCCTAACTGCTATGTGACTCTTTCTTGTTCTTATTACTGTTATTTGGTGGTATCCACCATTGTGTTAAATTTTGGGGCACTTATCGAGGGAATACTGGTGATGTCTGCAGTTTGCACCAACCTCTGAATACTGTGTTAGATTTATCTCAACTTTAGTTGCATTAAAGTGCTGATATTGAAATGCAGAGTAGCCGTTCCTGTGCAAAAAGACATGAGGTGCACCTTTGCGATTTATTCTAAATACTAAAATCCTGTATTGAATTGCACTGAGGTAGTGGCTGCACTTACAGTGTACTCACAAAATCAATGAAGAAATCTCATTGTATTTAAATTGATTGGGAATAGTGAGTCAGGTGCTGGACAAGATACACTGCTCAGTTCGTATATTGTTCTGCACACGAAAAATTCCCATAATTCCTTTCACAACAACTGCAATGCGAAAACAAATTTCGGCTATAAGCCACGTAGTAGTGTGGCTCACTGGTTAGAGGCAGCAGACCCGAGAGCAGAGGACGGCCCGGGACCAGGGTTCGATTCCCGGCGCGGCAGGTTTCTGGACCAGGGTCAGCGGACTCGATAATTCTCTCGCCTCGGTGCCCACTCTGATCAGCGATCACACTCGGCAACTCTGGGCATTAGCTTGCCTCATCTTCACTAACGGCCCCACCAGACCGCCGGGGATGCTTGGTCTCACCCTGGAGATACCCATTAAGGGACCATCTCTCAGGGAAGCCAGGAAGGGTTTCGCAGCGGTCGAAGCGCCTTGGGACCCTACGGGTAAGTAGTGCGCTATATAAATGCCTATACATTTACATTTACATTTACGTTACCACCAGGGATTTTACACCGGCTTTCTGCTGGTGTTAAGCAGGACGACTACCTTCAGCATGAAAGGAAACACAGCCAAGAGCCACACCAGAACACCCACAGGTGCCGTAGACTCAATGAGCATGATACAGGGATACCCATGAGGGCCACAACACTTATCGCAACAACCCCAGGACCGCCAACGCCCCCGAACCCGCATCTGATCAAGTGTGTCTCTGTGGTCATTGTGTTAGCATGATAGGCACGGGCCCTGCAACATCACAGTGTTCTGTCTTCCGCAGAGGTTACCATGTCACCTCAGCGTTGGCAGTGACCCTGAACATGTAGCTATGCACGCATCCTCCTGCATGCACAACAGGCGTGTGCTGGTCCGGCGTACATAGGACAGTGCAGGGGTGTGTCTATCGGCAAGGGAAACGGGGTGTCTCGCACATGTCTGTGTGCAGGAAGTGCGGTAAGTGTGTCTCTGTGTTCTGGTGTAGCCTGCCACAAGGGCTGCAGCAGACGATGTTGTAAAGTGGCATGCACCACCACCAAATGGCACTATCAAGGTGTGATTGGAATGCAGCAGGACAAGCGCAGAGAGGCATTTCAATGGTGTGCCGTACGAGTGCACGGGATACAACAGTGCACTTCACAAAAGTGTGGGGGCTTCTGGGAGGTAGGAGCAGATGTTTGGGAACGTAACACACAGGGAACCCGTTCATGTGCCATGAGCTGGTCATCTCATCCATAATGACCACGGTCGCAGACATCCCACGAATGGCCTTTGAACACATCCTGTATGAATGCAGTGTGGTTTCCACTTCTATGCTCGTTCAGTAGTGTGATGTTCGTGGGTTGTGTGACTTGTGCTCCTTGTTGGTGTGTTTCATTTTGGCCATTGTTTGTCTATACTTGTGCTGTACTTCATTGTGCATGTGTGCCATTGTGCCCATCTCCCCCCCGTCCCCCCACTCCCTGCTTCTTCCTCTTCCTGGTGCTGTTTTTTCTATAATTTTGTTCCTCCACACATAAATACATGTAAAGAAAAAATTAGAATAGTTCCTTGATTCTTTTAGGTTTCAAAACTTCTCTCTATTAGTTTCTTTTTAATTTTCCATATAAACAGTTTTTTTCATATTCAACGACACAGAAGTTAGCAGTGCAACGTATTCTATCCACCCACTTTCTAGAACATTCTACAACACGTGCAGGTTAAAAGTTAATACATTTTTTTAAACCTAACGATATTTTTTTGCAACATTTTCTCGAATATTTAACGGCACGTGCAGGTTAAGAGTTCACAATTGTTTTAAATTCGAACAGTGCCTTCCAAATGCAAGTAGCAGGTGTGGTTGAGTTGAACACATTTTATCCTATGATATGTACTCCACGTTGAAACAGCTTTTTCTTAACCAATCACAAAGATGCTTTTCCACAAAACAAATGTGCACCATACTTTTAAAAAACAAATGCTTTTCATTTCCCAATCAGGTATCGTTTTGTATTGCAAAAAAAAGTAGTTCACCCATAGGGGTGAGTAGTTTGCGCTTTACAAATACCGTATTGATTAACCTTCGCACTCCCTGTATAAAACCACCTAGGCACCATATACAAGTTACCGTGTTCCAAACAAAACTTCCTCGTACTACGAGTCCAGCAGCAGCTCATTTTAGCAGCATAACACTCTTGGCAATACCTCACTTAATTTCAGTACCGTGCACTTTCAGACCGGTGGGGGTCAGTAGTTCAGCGGGTTTATCCCAGAGTCCGGCAGCAGCTCAGCTTACGCCCCAGCACCATCAGACCCGTGGGAGTGCGTAGTTTGCACTTTACAAATACCTGATTGATTTGATAAGCGCGGATTTACCTTTGCACTCCCTGTATAACACCCCCTAAGCACCATACACAAGTTACAATGTTCGAAACAAAAGTTCCTCCAAGTAGGTATAACTACATGCTGACAATTCTTGGACAGAGGTGGCACAGCGGCCAGAGCACACACAGTTTGGGCTCACGCTTTCATCCCCGAGTCCAGCAGCAGCTCAGCTTAGCAGCATGAGACTCTAGACAATACCTCACAAATTTTCCGTACCCCAGGACTTTCAGACCAGTACAGGTCAGTAGTTCGTCCTAGTAGGTATAAACACATGCTGACACTACATTCACAGGTGTAGTGCAGCAACCACAGCACATGACTTCACAGCATAAGACACACAGTTTGGGCTCATGCTTTAATCTCCCGAGTCCCGCACCAGCTCACCTTAGCAGCATCAGACTCTAGGCAATACCTCACCTAATTTCCGTATCCCAGCACTTTCACACCGGGGGAATACTTTGCTTCGCACCACCTCTATAGCACACCCTAAACACCCCACAGAGGTAACAGTGCTCCTACCCACCTCTTTCCCACTTTTTGCCCTTTTTTCCCTTTACTCGCTTCAACAGAATCACACAATGGCGGTCAACACTTCCTAGTTGCAACCGCTCATAGCGCTCGCAGCCAATAAGCAGCAAGCTCGTGCTCGTAACGCGTCAGCCAATCAGATGGCAGAATTCCCAAATATCAATAACTGTAAATTTCCATATTTCTCAAAGACTCCTGAACGGATTTACACCAAATGAACAAAAGCGTGCTTTCTGGACGAAGACCCTTTTCCCTGCCAAATTTGGGGTAATTCCGTTCACCTGATCGGCCTGTAGCCTTGTCTAAAGTTTCCTATGGAAATTAACATAGGGAAAACACGTTTTGGGACCCCCCTTTTTTCTCGGCCCCCCGTAATGAATCACCCCTAAACTTTTAACATAGAAGCTGATATGAACAAAGAATTAGTTTGGAAATGTCATGAAGATTTATCAAACAACGCTAAAGTTATAAGCAAACAAAAAACTCTTCCTATGGAAACTTGGTACTAACTAACTCTGGGCGTAGTTTGCGAAGTAGCGTTACGCGAAAGCACAAACAGACACATATAAATGTCAATGTGCGTTTGATAAAAATCTTAAATCTACGAAAGTTCTTCACCGATTGATTTGAAATTTTGACACAACGTTGAATTCGAATAAGCACATGCTTATATATACACAACGTTGGATTTGAATACGCGCGTGTATTTAATCTACAATCTGGGACAACAACTACAATAGATGCATAGAGACAATAGCCTAGGATGGACAGTTGGTGTCAGGATGACAGACCGGGAAGTGGGTGGAGGGAGGGGGGAGGAGTTGGTTCACTTTGCAACATTAGCGCCAGGGTACAAGTCCTAATAAAAGAAGTGGGGGGACGCTGTCACCGGAAGCGACGTCACGACAGGAAGTGACATCACGAAGGGTGGCTCCGATCTCGTCCCAGAGAGGCGAAAGAGTGAAGTCCAGCTGTTTGGCAGGGGGGAGGGTGTCCACCCATTAAAATAACTGGGGGGACGCCGTCCACCCGCGTGGTACTCCGACTCGAGCCCTGATTAGAGCGTTTTAATGTATACACAACGTTGGATTCGAATATGCGCGTGTCCAATATGTGCGTGTTTTTATTCGAAAGGCCGAACAGACCCTATTGATTTGGTTGCTGCGCAACAAATACAAGGGACGTATATAGACAATAGTCTACATATGTTAGGATGGACAGTTGGTGTCAGGATGGCAGACCGGGAAGTGGTTGGAGGGAGGGGGAGGAGTTGGTTCACTTTGCAACCCGAACAGACCCTATCGATTTGGTTGCTGCGCAACAAATACAAGGGACGCATATAGACAATAGTCTACATATATTATGATGGACAAAAACATATTGTAAATTGTGAAATTAACAATATTAGAAACGTGCGCTTACTCTTTTCTTTCTCTTCCATTTAACCAGACTAAGCCACAGCAACGCGTGGCCGGGTACAGCTAGTAGATATATATAAATATATATACCTACTAGCTGTACCCGGAACGTATGCAGCACAATGCCATTAAACCAACTTTGGGTAAGGAGTTAGACTACATGAGAAGGAGCAGGAGAGAGACATTACGTCCCCATATTAAACCGGCAAAAAACGACGAACCCAGACCAGAAGGGAAAGGAGAAAAGCAGCAAGAACACGCTGGCAACAACAAACGTCCAGCCAGGGGAAGAGGTCGAGGAGGGTGGAGGAACAGACAGTAAATACTATGAAAACTCACCCACAACGTCAAGAGCCAAAACTACAAAACTATATTCAATTTGGCGGATATAATCTAACTGAAGCCGAAGAGCAATTGTTATCTTTAGGACTCTCCTACTGCCCTGAGTCTAACTTCGACTACCCCCAGACGCGGGCAGGCATTTCGAAATTCATCCGCAAGCTAAAACCGAAAAAATTTCACGAGCTGAGGGCTTGATCTTTAAAAAGAGAAATAGAGATGACGGCCATCAGTTCAAATAATACTCAGGAACTCTTGGTGACGGACTTGGAGGTCTTAGAAAATGTGCATGAACTGGCACATGAGGCGGCAGGATACGAGAGAAGACTTGTGCATGAGTCCATCAGTAAGTAATGGTAATATGGGCCAGGCATCAAGACCAGATACCAGTGCTAAACCTGCCACAACCTTCAAATTAAAATCTAAGTTCACCCCTATTATGCCACGAGATGCCATTGACGTCTTTAATGAATAGGTGGTGGCACAGGTAAAAAAAAACTCAATATGACCATCAATAAAAATAAAAGGAAAATGACTAATCATAAAAGAAAATACAATCAGTTGATAACAAAATTGAAAGAAGAGAACAATGTCGTGATTAGAAATTCAGACAAAGGAGGAAATATTGTGCTGTGGCCGTTAAAAGAGTACTTGGAGGAAGCCTATCTACAATTAAATGATCCCCAATGTTATTGTTGAAGCTCCTCCGTGAAATACAAAGCAGTCCAGAATTAGTTTTATTCCAAATTTTTGGCATGGAAGAGTATGGGCCTTATAAATATGGATGAATACAAATATTTAAAAACAGATAATCCGGTTATTCCATCAATGTATTTTATTCCCAAGGTCCACAAGAACATTGTAAGCCACAAGGAAGACCTATCATAGCGGCCAATAATGGATTGTTGGAAAACATTTCAGGGTACATTGACTTTTTCCTGCAAAATCATATGCGCAAACTAAAATCATTTGTACAAGATACTGGGGATTTTATTAGAAAAATTACAGACATATAGTGGCAGGAAGGGTGGCTTTTACTGGCCCTGGATGTGTCGTCCCTGTATACGTGCATCAGAAATCAAGATCCTCTTAAAGCAGTTGAGTTCTTTTTAACCAATAGACCACTGAAATATGCACAACACAATAAAGGGCTGATGGACATGTTATTATACTGTTTAGAAAACAACATGTTTATGTTTAAGAATCAAATGTTCCAGCAAGTTCAATGAGTTGCCATGGGGGCCAGCTTCTTCCCCAGCTACGCCTGTTTATTTATGGGCTGGTGGGAGGAGCTGGACCTCAGGAGGCAATTTGAACAAATATACAGAGACAATGTTGTGTGTTGGCTGAGATTTATTGATGACTTGTTCATCAATGGCAAGGATCAGAACAAGAAGCCTATGATTTTGTTGCACAATTGAACAACAATGATATAAACCTGCATTTTACTATTAATATTAGCAACACAAGTATAGCTTTTCTAGATGTTCAGGTCAATATAATAAACAACAAAATGACCACTTCATTGCATCGGAAGGTAACAGCAGGAAATACATTACTACATGCATCTAGCTCCCACCCCCGCATTTAATACATAGCATCCCCTACGGGGAGATGCTACGTATTCGCAGGATTTGCAGTGAGGAACAGGACATGATTGTTAAACAGATGGAATGCAAACAGCGATTTCTAGAGAGAGGTTATACTAGCTCTTCTATTGAAACAGCTATCGTCAAATCTAGAAAATTTAGCAGGAAGGACATTTTACTGGACAGGAATAAACTAAAACAACCTCACTTAAACAATGAGGGTACAAGTGAGGGATTTACTGAGCCTACAAGATTAAGTTTCACTTATTCCAGACAGGAAAAACAGTTGAGAGCCATTATAAGAAAAAATTGGCCAATCGTACACGATGACCCAGTTATTGGGGCTCTGCTCCCTAAACAGCCATCAATAACATACAAAAGAGCAGCGTCTATGGCCAATGCTTTGGTTAAAAAGAATCCGGAAGAGCAAGAGAAAACCGGATGGTTGGTAGCTAGAAAAGGTTTCTTTAAATGCTCCAGCTGCAAAGCATGTCAACATGGCTCCAATCGAATCACATACCAGTCTGCCTTCAGTGATAGAGCTCAGGACATAAAGCAGAATTTGACATGTCGTACTGATTATGCTGTTTATGTCTTGCAGTGTAGCTGCAATTTGTTATATATAGGCAGCACCAAACTTTCTGTCCACAAGCGCATATTACAGCACATTAGGGCTATCAACAACAGTGACCCTAGTTATCCCGTGGTGAGACATTTTTAAACCCATCATGACAACAGTTTGCAACATTTGCAGTACTTTGTCATTGATGCAGCCCCGCCCCAGAAAAGAGGGGGGAACCAGGATTTAAAATTAAGGCGCTTGGAAAAAAGCTATATTCTAGAGCTTGACATTGATCCACATTCGGTCCATCACTTGTTGTTTTTGCAATATTCTAGAGCTTGACACTAAACACCCAGGGGGGCTTAACACAAGTGAAGATTTATATACGTATCTGGATTAGGGGTGAAATGGTCCCCACTGGGTATCAGTCTTGCCTCTCTAGATATAGTTATCCTGACTAAAGACACAATTTTTAATACATGCTATTATGGATTTTACAAATCTTTTAATAGATGTATTATATAGTAGGATGTCTTTTAGATGGTTTTAGGTTGTGCTTTTAGGATTTTAAGTGTATTTATTGATAATCAGTATGTATTTATATATTTATATATTTATATGCTTTTTATCTAATTTTATACATTAGTGGGAATCAGTCTCCTTTCAAGTTCAATCAACCAACATATGTAATTTCAGAAAACTACTAATTTAGCCTAGTAGCCTTGATAGCAATAGGTATTAAAACTTTATAAAATTGATTTGTACTGGGGACCATTAGAAATACCCATGATTTTGATTATGCGGTTCCCCGGTAATAGTACATTTTTGAGTAATATATAAGAAAATCATTTTTTAAATATAGTTGAAAATCAAAATCATTCTGCACATGCACTTTATATATTTTTTAACACATTTCTTCCACTTATAGGGTATAGTTTGGTTAAGTTTATTTTGTGTCCAACATAATGATATGATTATATAATCGTGGTAGGATCTTGCTTTGCATTTATGCAATCTATAGTTTGTGATCTATCAATCACATACCGGTACAAGGATATAGTGGTAGTAGTGGTTTATAGTGTTACTAAAAATATTGACTTTTAACATGCAATGAAGCCATTTTTTGTGAAAAAGTGGTATTGGAAAATTGTGTATGCATTTAAGCTTTGATTGAGCAAGTCAATGAATTCCAATAGAAAACTGTTTTTCTTTTTAAAGCAAAATATTTATTTGTTTTACCCATATCTATGCTGCATTTATGCTTTTATCAAATTAGATCACGTACTTGTATTCATTTTAACGGTTAATTTTACCATGTATTAACAAATTTGTGTACAAATATTTTTTCTATGTTTATCATATCATGTGATAGGGCACTTGCACTTTAAATATGGTGAGTCACAAGGTTAACGCTGTCATGTGATCAAGGCAGAAGGAGCTGCCGAAATGCGTCATGACGGAGTACATACAAATGCAATAAAGAAAAATTAGCACTCACTTGGGTCTACGCTCGTTTGTTCGACAAATAGGAGCGGGAGAACGAGGATTCTTCATATATATATATTCACTGAAAAAACCATAGGTTTCTGCCATGTTATAGTTAGGAATTAGCATTTAAAAAACCTTGCAAATTCACTGCAAAAACCATAGGTTTCACACATGTTATAGTTAACTGGTAATTTCACTCATACAAAACCATTGAAATTCCCCCGTTATAGTTAGTTCAGCTAACTATTACTCGCGCGTCCGCAATGCACTGCTGATGACGTCACATATTACATCACTCATGACATGGTCAGTGACATCACTCATGACATCACTGATGACATCTAAAATGACATCACTGATGACATCACTGATGACATCATCCAGTGAATGTGTGTCTTTCTGAAAAATAAATATTTTTTATATATGTATATCTAAAGGTTGATGGAAGAATAAATGGGTAAATGAGTGTCTAAATGTTTTATTTGGACATTTTTCTAAGTGTGGAGTTTTGGAACTTAAAATAATTCCCCAAAATCATTCGAACTACGAATTCCAATTTACTCACCTGTTATTAGGAGATACCTCAGTGCTGCATCTTTCAGCTCACTACTATTCATGAAAAGTAAATTTAACTGTACTTACCAGTAACTTGAAGTTCCTTCCAAAGGATATCATTGCCTGCTATATAAAATATATATAAATTAAAAAAATATTAAATTTAAAAAAAATTACAATTTTAATATTTTTAAAAACATTTTTTTCAATTTATAATAAAAATATGTAATGTAATTTAAAAAATAAAATATCTAAAAATAAATACTTTAAAACAATGTACTAAATTAGTATAAAAAAATATATCAATTAATACATTTAAAAATTATCATTTACAAAACCTTTGAAATTCACTGAAAAAACCATAGGTTTCAGCCACGTTATAGTTAGGAATTAGCATTTAAAAAACCTTTGAAATTCACTGAAAAAACCATAGGTTTCAGCCACGTTATAGTTAGGAATTAGCATTTAAAAAACCTTGCAAATTCACTGAAAAAACCATAGGTTTCACACATGTTATAGTTAGCTGGTAATTTCACTCATACAAAACCATTGAAATTCCCCCGTTATAGTTAGTTCAGCTATCTATTACTCGCGCGTCCGCAATGCACTGCTGGTGACGTCACATATTACATCACTCATGACATGGTCAGTGACATCACTCATGACATCACTGATGACATCTCAAATGACATCACTGATGACATCACTGATGACATCAGCCAGTGAATGTGTGTCTTTCTGAAAAATAAATATTTTTTATATATGTATATCTAAAGGTTGATGGAAGAATAAATGGGTAAATGAGTGTCTAAATGTTTTTTGTGTAAAATTGATTGTATAACTGACTTATTAAGTATATCTTAGTGAATACATGTATTAGCGAGTAATGTTTAAATATGTAAATATTTGTATCAGTGTCTCACTTTGTGTATAAGTGGCTGCATGGGTTAGTGAGTAGCTACATGAGTGTCTATATGGGTTATTAGTTGTTTTTTTGAGTATCAGAATGAATGTCTGTATGGTTTGGTGGGGGTATTACTTAGCGCACAGATGCATGAATGACTGACTCACTGTTTGTATGTGTTTTGAAGACAGTATGTTTGCAGGACTGTATGGTTGGATGAGTGTGTGTATGGGTGTGTTAGTGAGTGAATGACTGCCTCAATAGTGTCTTTATGAGTAAGTACATATGTTTTAAACTAGTATATGTGAGTATTGATGGATATATGTAAGGATATCTGACAGTGACAGATTGGAAGAGTTCCTGTATAAATAAGTATGTGTATCTATAACTGATTGTTTAAGAGAGTAAGTATGTGTACGTTTCTGTAGAAATAAGTGTAGTGGTGTGTGTAGAGCTATATATGCAAGTAAATGGATGTTTGATAGTTTATTTGCATGTGTGAGTATATGTGTGAATAACTCTTAGTATAAGTGTAGGTGTGTAACAGGATGTATAGGTGTATGAGTACATATGATGAGTGAGTACATGTATGAGTGGCTATATAGAAATATTGGTGAATGAGTGGATGTGTATGTGTATTTTGGAATTACTGAATAGTATGTTCTAACTGGTATTGGTATCTCCATTTTTTTGAACATTTTAGGTTCTATTTTTGAATGTGTGTATCAAACGTTACATTAGGGTGAGAGGTCTGCCACTCTTTCACAAGGATAAACATACTTATTTATACAGGAACTCTTCCAATCTGTCACTGTCATATATCCTTACATATATACATCAACACTCACATATACTAGTTTAAAACATATGTACTTACTCATAAAGACACTATTGAGGCAGTCATTCACTCACTAACACACCCATACACACACTCATCCAACCATACAGTCCTGCAAACATGCTGTCTTCAAAACACATACAAACAGTGAGTCAGTCATTCATGCATCTGTGCGCTAAGTAATACCCCCCACCAAACCATACAGACACTCATTCTGATACTCAAAAAAACAACTAATAACCCATATAGACACTCATGTAGCTACTCACTAACCCATGCAGCCACTTATACACAAAGTGAGACACTGATACAAATATTTACATATTTAAACATTACTCGCTAATACATGTATTCACTAAGATATACTTAATAAGTCAGTTATACAATCAATTTTACAAAAAAAACATTTAGACACTCATTTACCCATTTATTCTTCCATCAACCTTTAGATATACATATATAAAAAATATTTATTTTTCAGAAAGACACACATTCACTGGCTGATGTCATCAGTGATGTCATCAGTGATGTCATTTGAGATGTCATCAGTGATGTCATGAGTGATGTCACTGACCATGTCATGAGTGATGTAATATGTGACGTCATCAGCAGTGCATTGCGGGCGCGCGAGTTATAGTTAGCTGAACTAACTATAATGGGGGAATTTCAATGGTTTTGTATGAGTGAAATGTCCAGCTAACTATAGCATGTGTGAAACCTATGGTTATTTTCAGTGAATTTGCAAGGTTTTTTAAATGCTAATTCCTAACTATAACGTGGCTGAAACCTATGGTTTTTTCAGTGAATTTCAAAGGTTTTTTAAATGCTAATTCCTAACTATAACGTGGCTGAAACCTATGGTTTTTTCAGTGAATTTCAAAGGTTTTGTAAATGATAATTTTTAAATGTATTAATTGATATATTTTTTTATACTAATTTAGTACATTGTTTTAAAGTATTTATTTTTAGATATTTTATTTTTTAAATTACATTACATATTTTTATTATAAATTGAAAAAAAATGTTTTTAAAAATATTGAAATTGTAATTTTTTTTTATTTAATATTTTTTTAATTTATATATATTTTATATAGCAGGCAATGATATCCTTTGGAAGGAACTTCAAGTTACTGGTAAGTACAGTTAAATTTACTTTTCATGAATAGTAGTGAGCTGAAAGATGCAGCACTGAGGTATCTCCTAATAACAGGTGAGTAAATTGGAATTCGTAGTTCGAATGATTTTTGGGGAATTATTTTAAGTTCCAAAACTCCACACTTAGAAAAATGTCCAAGTGAAACCAGTCAATGTTAGCCTAAGGAAGGAAATTCAAGTTACTGTAACTACGATTAGAATTACTTTTCAGGATCAGTAGTGGGCTGAAAGATGCAGCACTGAGGTCTCTCCTGATAACAGGTGAGTAAATCGGAATTCGAAGTTCGGCTGATTTTAGAGGAATTTTTTAAAGTTCCAAAACTCCACACTTAAACATTTTTCCAGTGAAACCAGTCAATGTTAGCCTATGGAAGGAAATTCAAGTTACTGTAAGTATGGTTAGAATTACTTTGCAGGATATGTAGTGAGCTCAAAGATGCAGCACTGATGTTTCTTGTGATAACAGGTGAGTAAATCGGAATTCGTAGTTCGGCTGATTTTACAGGAATATTTTGCTCGATAGTGAAGGAAGGGGACAGGGCCTGAGGTAACATGTGTGCAAACACGCCCTGTGGTGCGTTTTAGATTGGGGAATTAATTCCTCTTCAATCCTGAGGTCCCCTGTGAGCCAACTAGCCCACCAGGTACCTCCAGTATGCACCAGGCAGCTGTGTTGCAGAGAGGTGTTCACAGGGAACGCACCCTTTTTACAACACTCTGCAACACAGCTCCGTGGCGCTTACTGGAGATACCTGTTGGATTAGTTGCCCCCTAGGGGACCTCTGGATTGAAGAGGAATTAATTCCCCAACTTAAAACGCACCACAGGGCATGTTTGCACTCACATCACCTCAAGCCCTGCCCCCTACCTTCACCACTGTGCAAACATGCCCTGTAGCATGTTCTAAGTTGGGGGATTAAGTCCTCTTGCATACTGGGGGTCCCTGGGGGCCAACTAGCCCGCCAGGAACCTCCAGTATGTGCCAGGGGGCTGCATTGCAGAGAGGTGTAAAAAGGGGCGTGGCCTCATTACACCTCTCTGCAACGCAGCACCCTGGCGCGTTTGCAGAGGGGGAACTAATTCCCCTTGCATACTGGACCACCAGGAACCTCCAGTATGTGCCAGGGGGCTGCCTTGCAGAGAGGTGTAATGAGGCCATGCCCCTTTTTACACCTCTCTGCAACGCAGCCTTGTGGCGCGTTTGCAGAGGGGGGACTAATTCCCCTTGAATACGGGGGTCCCTGGGGGCCAACTAGCCCACCAGGAACCTCCAGTATACGCCAGGGAGCTGCATTGCAGAGAGGTGTAATGAGGCCACGCCCCTTTTTACACCTCTCTGCAACGCAGCCCCCTGGCGTGTTTGCAGAGGGGGAACTAATTCCCTTTGCATACTGGGGGTCCCTGGGGGCCAGCTAGCCCACCAGGAACCCTCAGTATGCGCCATGGGGCTGCATTGCAGAGAGGTGTAATGAGGCCATGCCCCTTTTTACACCTCTCTGCAATGCAGCCCCCTGGTGCATTTGCAGAGGGGGAACTAATTCCCCTTGCATACTGGAGGTCCCTGGGGGCCAACCAGCCCACCAGGAACCTCCAGTATGCGCTCAGGAAGGTACAGAGTACAGTACAGAGTACAGTACAATACAGAGTACAGTACAGAGTACGGTACTTCGTACCCCGCGATTTAAAAAAAATTATAATAATTTTTTGGCCTTGGGGGTCATTGTGGGACTCCCTGAGCAGGCCTAGGGGATCAGGGTGTTTCTACCCTGCCCCCTTTGCGTGTTTTGCGCTGTTTGTTTTGCCAACACTTCCTGGTTTGGAGTGTTGACAGACAGTTGACGGTCAATGACCATGCAGCTCGTGCTCGGGAAGGTACAGAGTACAGTACAGAGTACGGTACTTCTTACCCCGCGATTTTTATATAAAAAAATAATTGTTTGGGCCTTGGGGGTCCTTGTCTGACCCCCTGAGCAGGCCTAGGGGGTCAGGGTGTTTCTACCCTGCCCCCATTGCATGTTTTGCACGTTTGTTTCACTGCTTTCTTGTGCCTCGGTTCTACCGAGGCACGAGATGGCTGCCAACACTTCCTGGTTTGGAGTGTTGACAGACAGTTGACAGCCAATGATCATGCAACTTGTGCTCGGGAAGGTACAGAGTACAGTACAGAGTACAGTGAAGAGTACTGTACTTCGTCTCTAGATATCACTATGATTTTACTTTTGATTTTCTCAGGAACTACTGAACGGATTCACACCATTTAACAAAAAGCACAATCTGCGAACCGAACTCTACCTTTTTGCCAAATTTGGTGGAATTCCGTTCAGCCGTTCGGGCTGTAGCCCTGGCTAAAGGTCCTATGGAAAATTGCATGGGGAAAACACGCTTTGGGACCCCCCTTTTTTCTCGGCCCCCACTTGACGAATCACCCCCACACTTTCAGGGAAGGAGCGGAGCGAAGCAGGCCATTTTCTTGGAGAATTTTGCGAATATTCGTCCAACAGCGCCAAAGTTATTCCAAATAGAATGTTGTGGATTTCCTATGGAAATTAGGTCCTAACTATAACTACCTACTGGCAATCGCCAGTAGGTGATATATATATATATATATATCACGAGCAAATGTCCCAAAATGAGAGGAGCGTCCAAGAGCTGGTGCCGGCGGCAAGGTTCAGGACACCCTCGCAACAATACTTTCAGCAAAGACGTGGGGAACCAGGTGGGGAACCTACAGAAAATAAACCAAAGCATTTAACAAACGGAGTAGTGTGCGGCGTGTTTCTTGATAGAAACGTATTTTCTGAAAATATATATATATATATATATACAAATATATATTTATATATATATAGAAGGGATTCATACAGGAGACTCCTGTTATGATCGTGCCGTGAAGGTTGCCTTTGCCTGAAGTTAAGCACTTTTTTGAACATTTGCGGTAAGGGCAGAACTCACCTGACTGTGTGGAAATAGTTCCATAACATTAACAGTGCCTGTGCTACATAAAATCACCAGTATGGTTTGTTTCATCTTGGATTTCCAATGTACATTTTAACAACTTGCACAGTGCACTGTGGGACGTGTAGTTTGGTGATTGCAGTCATGTGACTAAATTGCTTAAATCACGCCCGAGCGCACCTGTGCGTAATGCTCCAGTCTGTGATCAAGGCTACCCGCCGAAACGTGAGACTTATGGATGCAAGCGCTGCAGTGAACTTTGGAAAATAAAGCCACTTTCACGATATTGGGCCTCACCTTGCTTTGTTGTCCAGTGTGGTTAATGGGCTGCTCCGTGCCCATACTGTGAGGCCGCCCAGAAGAGTCTGGGGTTCCGGAAACGGGGAAACGTTTTTGCTTCTTTTTTCATGTAAACTGAGGAGCCTGATTCACACGCGCCTCCAACCTACCAAGGAGATGCCACTAGTGCAAAAAGGATACGGCGCGTGGAAGGGATTCATACAGGACACTCCTGTTATGATTGTTCTGTGAAGGTTGCCTTTGCCTGAAGTTAAGCACTTTTTTGAACATTTGCGGTAAGGGCAGAACTCACCTGACTGTGTGGAAATAGTTCCATAACATTAACAGTGCCTGTGCTACATAAAACCACCAGTATGGTTTGTTTCATCTTTGGTTTCCAATGTACATTTTAACAACTTGCACAGTGCACTGTGGGACGTGTAGTTTGGTGATTGCAGTCATGTGACTAAATTGTTTAAATCACGCCTGAGCGCACCTGTGCGTAATGCTCCAGTCTGTGATCAAGGCTACCCGCCGAAACGTTAGACTTATGGATGCAAGCGCTGCAGTGAACTTTGGACAATAAAGCCACTTTCACGATATTGGGCCTCACCTTGCTTTGTTGTCCAGTGTGGTTAATGGGCTGCTCCGTGCCCATACTGTGAGGCCGCCCTGAAGAGTCTGGGGCTCCGGAAACGGAGGAACGCTTTTGCTTCTTTTTTCATATATATATAGATATATATATATATATTGTTCAGCAAAATGTTCAAGTCACGGCACATTTCTCTGCAATAGTTTTAAGATTCTTTTTTTAGATCTTCTTCTCTCCACCTACCCGTTTCAAACACAGGGTTCTTGATCACGGTCGCCAGTAGGTAGCTATAGTTAGGACCTAGTTTCCATAGGAAAATCACAACATTATATTGCCAATAACTTTGGCGCCGGATGACGAATCTTTGCGAAATTTTCAAAACTCATGGGGCGCTCCAGTCAGCTCCAAACCTGAAAGTTTCGGGGTGGTTCGGCAAGCGAGGGCCGAGAAAAATGGGGGTCAACAAACTGAAAAATGATCATCACATTATCTTATGCACCGCAGATAAAGGAGGCAATATAGTCATCTGGCCCCAGGTTCAATATGTGGAGGAAGCCCACAGACAGCTTTCAGACACAGTGTGCTATGCCAGAACAAACATGCAAGAATATAATTTGTCCAGAGATCATTTAAAAAAACTTCTCTATAAATTTAAAAAGGGAAGGACTTATTTCAAATGAAGAGTTTAAATTCCTTCATGTTGAACATCCAGTTTTGCCAAAGTTCTATTTGATTCCCAAAATACATAAAGGCAGGTGTCCAGTGCCGGGCAGACCGATCATCTCTGCCATTGACAGTGCAACAGAACATCTGGCACAGTATACGGACTACTTCTTACAGTCTCTGGTGAGCAGTCTGCCTACATATATAAGAGATACGGGACACTTTTTACAAAAATTGAAAAACATTGCCTGGTCAGAAGACTGTATATTGGTAACATTGGACATCGAAGCCCTCTATACCAGTATAGACCATGGGAGAGGGCTGGAAGCACTGGACTATTTCTTAAGTACCCGACCAGTGCATTGTTACAACCATAACAAGATGTTGAGTGAATTTGTAAGCTGGTGTTTGCATCACAATTATTTCTTGTTTGGTAAAGATATTTACATACAGAAAAGGGGTGTGGCCATGGGGGCCTGCTTCTCTCCCAGCTACGCGTGTTTACACGTTGGCTGGTGGGAGAAGCGGGTCCTCATGGAAACACACCGGGCGGTGTTTGATACTAATGTAGTCATGTGGGTTCGTTTTATAGACGATGTGTTTTTAATTTGGAGGGGCACTGAAGAAAATGTGAAAGAGTTCATTGTGGCCCTAAACAACAATGAAGACAACCTGAGGTTCACACATAACATCAGTAAAACATCGGTGGACTTTTTAGACGTTAGGGTCTTCCACACAGCAGGACACCTAGCCACCTCATTACATAGAAAAGACACATCGGGTAACACAACCCTACATGCAACAAGTGCCCACCCTCGCCACGTTATAGATAACATTCCATATGGCGAGCTTCTTCGTGTGAAGAGAATTTGCAGCACTGAGGATGAGCTTAATACATGTACAGCCCAAGCATTAGATAGATTTCGGGAACAAGGTTATAAGGAGAATATACTTATAAAAGCAGTCAAGAAAATGAAATCTAGAGAAAGAGAAACCCTATTTTCACCAGTGGAGGTAAACAGGGTCTCAGTAGGAGATTCCGCTGAAACTCCTATTAGATTCATTACTGCATACAGTGGCCAGGATAGAAAAATCCGGTCTATTCTCAGTAAAAGTTGGCCTATTCTCCAAACAGATGCAATACTATTGCATCATTTACCAGCACGGCCAGAGATTACGTTTCGGAGGGGACCCTCCCTACGTATGCTTATCTCCAAACCTTGCCCCGAATTACCTATAACCAAAAAACCCTGGTTTCCACCTCGAATGGGATTCTATAAATGCAGCAGCTGCAGAGCCTGCAAATTAGGAGTAAACACACAGCAGTATTACACCCCATTCAGTCCAGTACCACAATCTATTAAAGGACATTACGGTTGCAAAACAGAGTGTGCTGTTTACGTCCTGGCATGCACGTGTGATCTCAGGTATGTGGGAAGCACCAAACTACCAGTGCATGCCAGGATATTGCAGCATATCAGAGCAATCGTGAACAACGATAGCTACTATCCGGTAGCTAGACACTTTAAGAGTGTACATAACAACAACCTCCAGTGTCTTAGCTATTATGTCATCACTTCGGTACCCAAACCTAGAAAGGGTGGAGACCGTGATAGGATGCTTAGACAATTAGAGTCCAAAATGATCTTAGAACTAGATTCTAAGGTCCCGAATGGACTCAACACTACGGAAGATCTGTATTATTTTTTACGAGGATAACACTCTACAGATTCCGTAGTCAGAATTTGTGTATTCATACTGCATAGTGATATTAAGGTTGTGAGAGGTGCTTCCGGCAAGCCACCCATTATGAATCCATATACTTAAACTATGTCTCACTCCGACGCCCAGAAAAACTTTTTTCCTCTTTTTCCCTTTTTTTTCAAACTGTAATTAACAGGGGCGAATTTGGGTTCTCCCTGTAACATCACAGTCACTTTATGAAAAAAGTTTTTTTTCTTCTTTTGAAAATGTGTCACAAAGGGGTTGCCATCGACACTTGATGTCCCCAAATGTGGAATCTGTTGGGGTTGCCATCGACACTTGATGTCCCCGAATGTGTAACTAGTTGGCCTTGGAATAGGAGGTTTCAAAACTGCATTCAAATACCTTGCTTGATATTGCACATTTTTTTGCGTAAGTTGCACAGGAGAGTGTCCAGTTTACATCATGCCATTGCACTTTGATAAATGTAAATTATAAATGAAATTACATATATATTTTTCTACTTAACAGTTTTTAATATGCTTTTAAACTGGTTCTGGTAGAAAAAGGCATTGGATTTCTTGTATGTTTTAAGAAAGTTGATTTTATATCTATTTATATTATAAATAGGATAAATCATATATTTTTAGATATGGCATACAAATATTTATTGGCATTTCTTTGCACATACGAAAATGATATATGCACATTGCACTTTATTGCGGTTTTGATGAATTGAATGAAAACAGGCATTTATGCTGATATCAAATGAAAAGTTAACAACTGATTGAAATATTGACAATGTTATCCAACTATTTACATACGTATTCAAAGGCACTTTACATTGTATTGACATGTGACCTATAAGTATTTTCTTTATATCTATTATTTGTGCACCACATGGTGTATATGCAGGGGTTTAAAAAGAGGCATTGTGGGAAATATTTTTTATGTGAGCAAGGGCTCCCGCCCGAAACGCGTCATCTGTCAGCGCTGCTGTGACCTTCCTTTGAATAAAGTACCTTTTGCCAGCAATTTGGGACGCGTTGGTTTTTCCTCCTGGGACAGAAACAACAACTGGCATTCCCAAGGTGAACCTACATTGTTCGATATATATATATATCTATATATATATATATATATTTTGTTCAGCAAAATGTTCAAGTCACGGCACACTTCTCTGCAATAGTTTTAAGATTCTTTTTTTAGATCTACTTCTCTCCACCTACCCGTTTCAAACACAGGGTTCTTGATCACGGTCGCCAGTAGGTAGTTATAGTTAGGACCTAGTTTCCATAGGAAAATCACAACATTATATTGCCAATAACTTTGGCGCCGGATGAGGAATCTTTGCGAAATTTTCAAAACTCATGGGGCGCTCCAGTCAGCTCCTAACCTGAAAGTTTCGGGGTGGTTCGGCAAGCGAGGGCCGAGAAAAACGGGGGTTCCTAAAATGTGTTTTCTCTATGTTAATTTCCATAGGAAACTTTAGACACAGCTACAGCCTGAACTGCTGAACAGAATTACACCAAATTTGGAAAAAAAGGTGGCCCTTGGTTCAGAAAGAACTCTTTTTGTTAAATGGTGTAAATCCGTTCAGTAGTTACTGAGAAAATCCAAATTTAAAAAATATTGATATGTAGAGGCGGCAGGATCCGCGCACCCTCCCGATCATGAGCTTCATGCTACTTGGCTATCAACACTCCAGACCAGGAAGTGTTGGCAGCCATCTTGTGCCTCTGTAGAACTGAGGCACAAGAAAACAGAAATACGAAGGCACAAAACAAGAAAAGGGGGCAGGGTAGAAACACCCTGACCCCCTAGGCCTGCTTAAGGGGTCCCACAAGGACTCCCAGGGCCAAAAAAAGCCTTTTTTAAATCGCTGTGAAGGGAGGGGTTGGGGCCTGAGGTGACATGTGTGCAAACACGCCCTGTGGCGCATTTTAAGTTGGGGAATTAATTCCGCTTCAATCCTGAGGGTCCCTGGGGGCCAACTAGCCCACCACGTACCTCCAGTAAGCGCCACTGCGCTGCGTTGCAGTGAGGTGACCCAGGCCCTGCCCCTTTTTACACCACTCTGTGACATAGCTCTATGGCACTTACTGGAGGTAAGTGGTGGGCCAGTTGACTCCAAGGACCCTCAGGACTCAAGGGGACCTAATGCCCGAATTCACGATGCATCAGGGGTGCGTTTGCACAGTGGTGCAGGGAGGGGGCATGGCCTGATGTCACAAGTGTGCAAACACACCCTGTGGCGCATTTTAAGTTGGGGAATTAAGTCCCTTTGAATCCTGAGGGACCCTTGGGGCCAACTAACCCACCACAGAGTTGCATTGCAGAGAGATGTAAAATGGGGCATGGCCTTGGACAACCACTCTGAAACGCAGCTCTGTAGTGTATACTGGAAGTATGTGGTGGGCTAGTTGGACCCAGGGGCTCTCAGGATTCAAGGGGACTTAATTCCCCAACTTAAAACATGCCACGGGGTGCCTTTGCACAGTGGTAAAGGGAGGGGACGGGGCCAGAGGTGACATGTTTAAACATGCCCTGTGGCGCGTTTTAAGTTGGGGAATTAAGTCCCCTTCAATCCCAAGGACCCCTCGGGGCCAACTAGAGCACCAGGTACCTCCAGTAAGCGCCACAGGCCTGCGTTTCAGAGAGGTGGTCCAGGCCATGCCCCTTTTTACACCTATGCGCAACGCAGCTCTGTGGTGCTTACTGGAGATACTTAGTGGGCTAGTTGGCGCATTTTAAGAGGCAGTTTTAATCCCCCTGCCCAATTATGTACTAGGGACTTACAGAGGAGGTCATGCTAATCACAGGGGTACCCCAAGGCATAGTGTTCCTTAGTGTATGAGGGTGTTTTCACTGAATTCTAAGTGACTTTTAGCATAGCATTGGCTCTAGGCCTGCTTAGTCAGAGTCAGTTACCACCAGTACCCGTCTGAAAAAGTTGTGGGAACAGTATGATTTTGCAAAAAGGCCTCTTTCTGCTCCTCTGTTGGTTCTTTCTGCACATGTCTTGCTTCTTCCTGTACTTCATCTTTGTGGACTTCTGTTGCCTCTGTCTGCATTTCTTTTGCTTCTTTTTGCGCAGTGAAAAATCCAGGTGCAATATTTAGGAAAATCATGGCGCAAATCCCAGGTGGAGACAGATAAATTAAAATTTAAACTGGCCCTTACTAACTATCATAAGAACCTAAAAAAGGCATGTAAAGACCATTTTATAACCAAACTTGGCCAGGCAGGTAATTCATCAAAATCCCTTTTGAAAATTCTTAAAACCCTTACCCATCCTACTGCATGTACACAATTGAACACCCCTATACACATATTTTGATGATAAAATCAATCTGATCTACAAAAATGGATCAGGGGCCCTTGTTAATTTTGAACTGATACTGATACTGGACCCAGGAGATGGTCTAAAACAGTTTAAACATATCGATGTTCCACAAGTGGAAGCCATGCTAAAAAAAGGCGAAATCTGGATCTCCCTTGGATATTATGCCTGCACATAAATTTGCCCTTTTAGCCTCATCTCTGGCCGCTCCTATTGCTGAGATTCTAAACTCATCACTATATGAAAGCGTTGTGCCTTCAGACTGGAAGGCAGCTCAAGTAATACCCATCAAGAAAAAAGATCAGGTGTCCGCAGAAGTGCTCTCCAGCTATCGACCCATTTTGCTTCTTCCTTTAATGGGTAAGATGGTGGAGACCCATGTTAACACACAGTTAATGGATTACTTTGAAAGTAACGCATCCTTGATCCTTCACAGTTTGGATTTAGATCTAACTATTCCACGGAGACAACCCTTATTGGGGTCACAGACTATATCAAAATGGCCTTAGATGACAATAAAGGAGTGATGCTGGTCCTGTTGGACCTAACTACAACCTTTGACACGGTCTCTCATCAGAAACTGATTCGTTGTCTGAGAGAGACCGGTCTGCAGGAGCTGGCGCTAAAATGGCTTGCTAGTTTTCTAGATCAGTGCACGCAAACTGTCAATCTGGGCCCTCTCCGCTCACGTACTGGAAAGCTAAGCAAGGGGGTGCCTCAGGGCTCTTGCTTGATCCCGACTCATTCAATATCTATGTGGCCCCCCTTGTTAAAGTCATCCGAAAATATGGCTTCATGCCATTCTCTTACACAGATGATACTTAATTACTCCTATCCTTTGATAAGGATATGGAGTCAGTTGATCAGCGTTTTGCCAAAGGCATGTCTGCCGTAGCTGATTGGACGACTGATCATTTTTTGCAGCTAAATGCGGCCAAAACCGAAATCTTGCTGTTTGGTCCTGCGCTTACTTACTGCTCACCTGCTTGGTGGCCGACGACGCTAGGCCCAGCCCCCTCTCCTACCTTGATGGCAAAAAATCTAGGAGTCCAGTTGGATGCACAGCTATCAATGAAAGACCAGATAATGGCCACTGCTGGGATCTGTTATCGCACCCTGAGCCTTTTGCGCAGAGTGTTCATTTGGCTGCCTCTTGCAATACTTCGAACCCTAATTCAGGCTCTGATTAGAGGTCGCCTTGATTATTGTAATGCCCTATTGACCTCTGCGAATGCGGCCCTTCTTAGCAGATTTCAGATTGTACAAAATGTGGCTGCACGCTTAGTCCTTAATAAACCTCCAGGTACCTCCTCCGGGCCACTATTGAAGCCAAAGAAGGGCCACTATTGAAGTCCCTTCATTGGCTTCCCATTCGCCAGAGAATAGGGTTTAAGCTCTGCTGCTTTGCCCACAGAGCTGTTTTGGCAAGTGCCCGAGCTATATGGCAGATAAGTTTAAACTGTATCGCCTGAACCGGTGTCTTAGAGCAGAAACTAAAGGACTGCTAGCGGTCCCACGTTTAAAAAAAAAACGGAATGGAGGTAAAATGGTCGCCTACTGGGCCCCAAAATACTGGAATTCCCTACCAGAGGAGCTACGTAAATGCTCCAGCTTTGCACGCTTCAGAAAACTACTGAAGACGGAGCTATTTAAGGCCTAAGTCATGGATACTATGCTAGCCAACTCTGTCTTCTATGTTAGCGCGGCGATGCCCCTGCGGGGGTGATTCCTGCGCTTTACCAAATTCTTTACATACATACATACATTTCTGTGCATTTTTTCTTCTTTCTTCACATGTCCTACCTCTGTAGGCATAGTTAGACTCTAGCATTTAAAAAACCTTTGAAATTTACTTAAAAAACCGTAGGTTTCAGTCACGTTATAGTTAGAAATTAGCATTTAAAAAGCCTTTGAAATTCACTGAAAAGACCATAGGTTTCAGGCACGTTATAGTTAGAAATTAGCATTTAAAAAACCTTAGAAATTCACTGGAAAAACCATTGGTTTTAGGGGCATTATAGTTAGTTGGACATTTCACTCATACAAAACCAGTGAAATTTCCCCGTTATAGTTAAATTTACTAACTATAACTCGCGCGCCAGCAATCCACTGCTGATGATGTCATATATTACATCATTCATGACATGGTCAGTGACATCAATGATAACATCACTGATGACATTAGGGGCTAATTATAAAAAAGCTCTGTTTTATTTAATTATTTTATTTACGGCAGGGTCCGCACACCCTGCGCGCACTTGCCATTTAAAAAAAAAAGAATTTGGGCCCTGGGAGTCCTTGTGGGACCCCCTAAGCAAGTCTAGAGGGTCAGGATATTTTTACCCTGCAACCTTTATAACTTTTGCCCACTTATTCCACTGACTTCTTCAACCTCGCTTCTACCAAGGCACAAAATGGCTGCCAACAGTTCCTGGTTTCGAACGTTGACAACCACTTGACAGCCAATTAGAATTCAGCGCGTGATCGGAAGGGTGCGCTCAGGATGCGCTCAGGCTGTGCTCACGGTGCACACAGGGTGCGCAGATCCACCGCGGCCATTCATATATAAATGCTTTTAACTGTAATTTTCTCAAGAACTACTGAACAGATTGACACCATTTAAGAAAAAGGCACGAGTCTGAACTGAGGACTACATCTTTGCCAAATTTGGCGTAATTATGTTCAGCAGTTCGGACTTTAGCTGCGGCTAACAGTCCTATGGGAAATTGCATGGGGAAAACACGTTTTGGGACCCCCCTTTTTTCTCGGCCCCCGCTACACAAATCATCCCGAGACTTTTAGGAAAGGAGCGGAACGGAGCTGGCCATTAGTTTTGAAAATGTTTTGAAGATTCTTCAACCGGCGCCAAAGTTATTCCAAATAGAATGTTGCAGATTTCCCATGGAAAATAGGTCCTAACTATAACTACCTACTGGCGACCACCAGTAGGTAACGTATATCTGTATAATTCCATATATTGACCACCACTGTTACCAAATCTGAAGGATTTGCAAGCCTTTTGCTCAAGGAAATTTCTTTAAAGACAGGGAGGACTATATAATTGGGTGATCCCCGGCCTGTCTCAAGTCACTATTGGGACTAAAAAAAAACCTTACTTTAGTGATCTTGTTCGGACAGCAGGAAAGTGAGATTTGTTGCTTCTTTTATATGCCTACTGTCAGTAATAAATTCCAATTTTGTTGACACATAGAAGTACGCCTTGTATTAGATATAATCACCTGTTGACTTTCTACTTATTGCATATTGCCACTCATTTTGCTTTGCTGAACTCTGCTGCCTGTTGTGTCCAGGACGGAGCGAAGGGCCACGCAACATAGAAATCTGCTTATCTGGCTGCCGCCTCCCCTTGACGAGGACTCGCTGGTGTGAGCGAGCCCTGCAATCGGCAGGGCTAGCCTAGCGCTCCCAGCTAGAGTCCCCAGGGTAGAGGCTTGGGCAAACACCATCAGCAAGCCGGGGGACTGCGAGGACCAGCAATCTCCACGTTGCTCAGCTGGTTCCTCTTCCCCCGGCGGCCACGCCCACGGACACGCCCACCGCCGACCGATTCAAAACCTTTCGTGACACCCGCTTCGCGGGTGCCACTCATTTTGCTTTGCTGAACTCTGCTGCCTGTTGTGTCCAGGACGGAGCGAAGGGCCGCGCAACATAGAAATCTGCTTATCTGGCTGCCGCCTCCCCTTGACGAGGACTCGCTGGTGTGAGCGAGCCCTGCAATCGGCAGGGCTAGCCTAGCGCTCCCAGCTAGAGTCCCCAGGGTAGAGGCTTGGGCAAACACCATCAGCAAGCCGGGGGACTGCGAGGACCAGCAATCTCCACGTTGCTCAGCTGGTTCCTCTTCCCCCGGCGGCCACGCCCACGGACACGCCCACCGCCCACAAGTATATAATTACCATTACTTCACTCGCGACGCGGGACGCGCGCGGGGCGGAGCACGGGGCGAAGACTGGGCAAAGAGCAGGCCGTTTGAGGCCGTTCGAGAACGTGAGAGTCCGGTCCGGGCCCCTGCTCTAAGCATTACATCTTCGGACTCCTTTTACAGGAACCTACCACCTCTCTGAAGCCAGCGACAATCCATCATTATTAACTAAAGACTTAGCATATTCCATCTACTGAAAATGAACACGAGGGGAAGCAAGCAAAAAAAACTCAAAAAAACCGGGGTAGGAGAAAAACTGTTAGGACCAATGGATGACTTTATTTCTAAAGCAAACACATTCATTGATCAAAGTATCAGTCTGATTGAGGGTAGAGTATCAACTGAACTCGCAATCGCAAGGCGATCCTCAATGGGCTTACTAGCAACCGCAAGAACCCCAGAAATACAGTCTGCCCCAACCCAAATTACAGTGGGCACAAACAGATTTAGTCTTTCAAATAATGTAGACCTTTCTGCCACTCAACTCTCTGTAACATTCTCAGAAAACGAGTTAGAAAAAACACCCGAATTTTTCCCTGACCACACCCCGGAAGAAGTAAGGCAAGCTAGAGGGAGGAGGGAGGGAGCCATAAAGAAAAGGAAGGATAGGGAAAAGGTAGATAATACTGCAAATAACAAAGTGGTCGATCATATAGATCTGATCAACACCACAAATCTGGCAGTTTTAACTCACCAAATTGCTGACCCAGCCAACAATTTGATAACGATCCATAACCCACCACAGAACATCCAAGATACTATCACCTTAGAATCCCCCCCCCACTAACAACGGGCAAGGAAAGAGAAGCATCAAGGCTAATAAAGGAGATAGCTTCCCTTCTAGATTCCTTTATTCGCCCAATAGAAACTAGACTGCTTAACATCGAGTCTCAATTGACAAAACTTGCTAGCTGTCCTAAGGCATTACTTATACAGGGACCGCCAAAAACGGGTATAAAAACCTCGGCTACATTGCTTCCACAAAAGAAAGCTACAACTCTAGCCCGCCCGTCGCCTAAACAGCAACCCACAGTAAAGGCCCCTACAGCACCAAAGGCTCCCGCTTCACAGAAACCCATGCCTAAGGTCCTTACAATTCCCCCGCAGAGCAATATCGCACCAAATACACCTAAAGCAAACACGCCAACCATAAACACACCGGCCCCTAAAACTCCTGCCACTAAAAAAACAAATCTCCCAAACAACAAAGGAGGTATGAGAGGGACTACTGATAACAGGCTCCCGCTAAACATACCACCTGAGGCATGCCCATATGTGGTAGTGATGACGGGGGTTAATAATAATAATAATACTAGTATTTATAAAGCGCGAACAGCTGCCTCAACTAGGAGGCGTCCCGGCGCTGTGAGGGCTCGACAAGAAAGCTAGCTGGGAGTCTGCAACTTATAGATGCTCCGAGAACAGCCACGACTTAAGCTGTCTCCTGAAACTTGTTTCTGATTGGGCCTTTCGCAGCTCAGGAGGTAGGGAATTCCAGAGACAGGTCACGTTGGCTGAAAAGGTCCGACCACCCAGTCTGGCCCTTTTGACTCGCGGCACACTCAGTAGCACCTGATCATTTGAACGAAGGGAGCGGGACTGTGTATATCTAGGCAGACGGGCTCTCAAATAATTAGGACAGGTGCCGTAGAGGGACCTATATGCCAGAGTAAGAGTTTTAAATTTTATTCTACTGGCAATCGGGAGCCAGTGTAAGGCCCGAAGATGGGGAGAAATGTGCTCTTTAAAAGGAATATGTTTGAGCAACCTGGCTGCCGCGTTTTGCACCGTCTGCAGCCTTTGAACCAAGTATTTCGGGAGGCCGCTATACAGGCCATTAGCATAGTCCAATCTCGAGGTGATGGTCGCATGGATCACGGTTTTCCGGCAAGACTCGGGCAAAAGCTTCAGGACTGGGCGGAGATTCCTCATTTTGCTCAGGCAGCAGCCTGTGACCTGATGGATCTGGGACGCAAAGGAGAGATTTTCATCCCACTTAACTCCCAGATTTTTAGCCTATTGGGAAGGGGAAGGTGGAGTACCCATCTCAGTTGGCCACCAGAGCTCAGCTGGAGGGTGACTGCCTTTACCAAAAAAGATCACTTCCGTTTTTCCCGGATTCAATTTCAGCTTATTAGTATTCATCCAGGAGGCCACATCCTGAAGGCACCCCTTAAAGTTTGCAAATGCCACCTCTGTCACCTCAGAGTAGGGAAAAACCAACTGGGTGTCATCCGCATAAGATATTGCGGTGACTCCCCAGTTGGCAATGAGGGAGAAAAGAGGGGCAAGATAAACGTTAAACAAAAGGGGGCTAAGGGCAGATCCTTGCGGGACCCCGCATCGCAGTGGCTTACGCTTTGAGTCACAGGTGCCTAGAGTGACCCTCTGCGTTCGGTTTGACAGGTAGGACTGCATCCAACCGAGTGCCTGATCTTGTAGGCCAATGTCTGCCAAACGTTGGATCATCCTAGCATGGTCCACCGTATCAAACGCGGCCGAGAGATCCAGGAGCATCAGCAGAGCTGAGTCCCCTGAATCTAACGACCACCTCAGAGAATCAGCCACCTCAATCAACGCCGTCTCCGTGCTGAAGCCGGGTCTAAACCCGGACTGAGTCTCATGCAGGATGTTATTAGATTCAACATGAGCATTCAGCTGGCGATGAATTAGTTTTTCCAGCATTTTCCCGGGAGCTGCCAGCAGAGAGATAGGACGGAGGTTAGTTAAATCCTCCGCATCCCCGTTTGGCTTCTTTTTCAGTGGAAGAAGCGTCGCATGCTTCCAACTCTCCGGAAATTCCCCAGTGTCTATGGAAATATTCCAGATATGTTGAAGCATAGGTGCAATAGCGTCCGCTAGAGGTGCCCACAATTTAGGCGGACAAGGGTCCTCTGGGGAGCCAGACTTACACCGGGTTATCTCTTGGCTTGCCTCAACTAGCGGGATAGGTTGAAATTTCCTCAGGGAGGCTGGGGGCCGGCCCCCATTCTCTCTATCCTCCTTGGCCGTAGGTTTATGCGGGCCAAAGGAGTCATAGACCATCTGTATTTTATTGTCAAAATAGACAGAGATCTTATCACAGAGTGCTATGGATTGGGGGATATCCCTTTCGATACAGTGGGGCTTCAGAAAGGATTCAACCAGTTCAGTTTCAAGCAGTTCAGGTAGACCCAGGGGGGGGCTGGTAACTTACATAGTCAACACAATAACTGACTTGAAGGTACTAGATGCAGATTCTTTTCCAAACTTTCAACTGTTTACACTCATAATAGGGAAAAAACATATTATTATACTAATCAACTTATACAAGAACTTAGAGGATGACAACTTCTTAAACATCCTCTCCATAATTCAAGAAAAAATCACCCACCATAGACACATTTATGAGAGAAAGGGTAACGTCCATATAATATGGGGAGGGGACTTCAACTTACACCCCTGCCCTTTGACGAACAACCAGACCTGTGGATTGGTGGACGAACACGAGAACCCCCTCGTGCCCTTCCTCCATTCACGAACGGGGTTAGCTATGAACAAGATCCTCGCAGATCTGGAACTGCTAATAATAAATCCAATTCTAACACCAAAGAATCAACTACCTATCGAGGAAGGGGGCACGAGACCACAGTTGACTATATAATTATCACAGAAGGTCTAAAAGATCTAAGTAAGAACTTTAAAATTTTGGAAAACATCCTAAGCGACCACTCCGCTCTAAGGTTGAATTTACAGCTGAACCAACCAAGATCTTTTTTTGGCAACAATAGCAAACACCTTATCACAAAATAGGCTTGAACTGGGCAAAAAAAATGGATACACTATAAAATGGGAAAAAGTGGATCCTAACAAGCTCACTGATACATTAATAAAGACTGCTTATAACAATATAATGATATGCCTGGATCCTCAAGCAGATGCCAAGCTAATCCTGGAAAATTTTAAGATGATACTAGAACAAGTAAAAACACTGTTGACCAGATTACCCAAACAAAATAATCCAAGTACTATAGGTTGGTTTAATTATGATTGTACTAAGGCGCAGACCAACTTAAGAAAGGCACTTGGAAAATCAAACAGAGACCATCTAGAGATCCAACACCTCCGGCGAGAGTATAATAATGCCAGAAAGTCAAGGAAAAAAGAGCTGAAACTGTCTTTGTGGCACGCTCTGCATAAAAGCGCACTCATGAAAGATAGTCAGTCCTTTTGGCGAATAGTTAAGTCTCCCCTGCTATCGGACTCTAATATTCCCCAGATCGACGTTGCTATCGATGAGGAAACCTGGGTAAACCATTTCTCAAAAATCTTTGAACTAACATCTTTAACAGAAGAACGCCATCTCAATCTTCCCCCGGTAGTATTACCAATACCGATAGACTTTGAACTACAAGACGTCAAAATGGCACTATTGATGAGTAAGAGTGGCAAAGCACCCGGCCCCGATGGGGTCCCAGTGGACTTATTTAAACATCTTCCTGATCTTTGGACACCAATACTCACAACAGTCTGCACAGCAGCAGCGAAACTAGGACTGTTGGAGTCATGGTCATGTTCCATCATGGTCCCTATCTTTAAAAAGGGGGACCGCCAAGATACGAAATGTTACCGACCTATTTCGCTGCTTGACTCCCTAGGCAAAGTAGTCGGCAGAGTTGTCCTGGAAAAACTTCAGCAATGGGTAAAAGATAAAAATATCCTTTCGGATCTCCAGTTTGGATTTAGGGAAGGCTTTGGAACAGTGGAACAGGCCCTTAACTTAAGCATGCTAGTTTCGAAATACATTCACGCAAAGCCAGGGACAATTTACATGGTCTACGTGGACTTGTCCTCCGCGTTTGACTGCGTGTCACATGCAAAGCTCTGGTCTCTGCTGGGTACACTAGGGGTTGATCCTCCCCTCCTGGATTTTCTAAGGGAGCTATACGGTGAAGCCTCTGCAAGAGTGAGATATGGAACAAAAGGAGAGCTAACTGCACCGTTTAGGGTAGAGCGAGGAGTAAGGCAAGGATGCGTCCTAGCCCCCTTCTTCTTCTCCCTGTATACCAACGGACTGGAGGAGACCATGTTGAGGGGGGGGCAGGACCTGCCCAGACTGAAACACCGCCTGATCCCCGCACTGCTCTATGCGGACGACGCAGTTATTTTAGCACGCACTCCTATCGAGCTCCAGAAATCTTTATCCAAGTATGCTGACTTCATGGGTGCCCTGGACTTACATATTAATGTAAAAAAAACATTTGTCATGGTAGCGGGTCGACAACGAAAAGCCACAAAGACCATCTATTTAAAAGACCAAAAAATCGAAAAGACCTCACAGTATCCTTACTTGGGCATCATGATTGATGACAGCCTAAATTGGAAGGCTGCTGTTGAGGCCAGGAGACACCTGTTCAAACGATCAATTCTAGCACTGATGAACTTCTCAAAGAGACTTGGAAAAAAACCATCAGTAGAACTGTTACAGATTTATGCTGCAAAATGCCAAGCCATCGCCCTTTATGGGGCAGGGATCTGGGGACACACAGCTACAGGTTCACTGCAAAAAGAAGAAAACATTTTCATGAGATTCCTCTTGTCCACGCCAAAAGGCTCTTCCATCTATGCCTCGCATATGGAATTGGGAATCCCATATATTGAAGACTTAATAAAGATCCAGCCACTATTACTTTGGAGGCGCGTCTGGTTGTCGGACAAAAACCTGCTGTCCAAAAACATCTTACAGGACTCCATGGAATTGGACCATGTACATAAAATAGCATGGCTCTCCTATATCAGACACTTCTTTTCCGATCTGGGACTACAAAAGTATTACTTCACCCCAGAAAAACTAAATGAAATATCTAAGAAAGATCTGAAACAAACTGCGCTGAGCCATCTAGAGTCCTTGAGACTGACCTTGCTGTCGACCAAAAAATCTGTGACCCATGCGAATATGATACAGCACTCCCCGAAAATCAAGCTTTATCTGACTCTAGAATTTACAACATACGATAAGATGCTCCTAACAAGGTTCAGACTGAATCTTTTTTACAGACTAGTGACTTTTCCTGAAAAAAACAATTGGAACTCAAACTTGGCCCCTTGTCCATGTGACGATTTGTCCCAACAGTCAACCATTCATACAATTTTGTTTTGTAAATTTTTTCACACCCATAGAAAAATCTGGATAATCCCTTAATTAAAAAGATGGGGTTATAGACAGTGTCGCCCAGCCATGTTAGCACTACAGATGTTGGATTCTGAATGTACCTGTTACCACGTACTCAACTTCCTAAAGTGTATTATGAGACATAGGAATAACCTTTGAAATAGAAGAAGAAATTCAGAGAGTTACTATTGTCCTATCATTTACTCAATTTGCACGGAACCTGGTCATATGTTTTAAAAAAATGTGTGTAATAACTGTTTTTATACAAATATTCATGTATTTTGTATGTTGTGATAACTTTTATGGTTTTGCATTGCTAAAAACCGAATAAAGATTATTATTATTATTATTATTATTATTATTGCATGTTGTGTAAACAGGAGGGGATATATCTTTACCCTGTCACTTTAACAAGATACTAACCAGGAATTTTTCTCCTTCAGAAGATTCTTTGTTGTACATGTTCACACCCAGGCTCCTTGCCCCAATGAGAAAACAAGGGTATTTTTTTGAAGGATGGAGGCAGTAGAAAAAGCCATCTTAATGTTTGGTAATTGCTTAACACAGAATTAGAAATGAGGGTGGTGCAACGAGGTAGGAGCTGTGTTCACATTACAGCTTTGTATAATGGCTTACATTTGTTGTTAGCGCTGGGCATAAAGACCTCTGCACCATAAAGTTTTACCAGTCAGTACCAACAGGACCTTCCGAATACAAGATAATCTTTGGTACAATTACCACATTTTTAAAGTTCTTAAATACAGATTTTTAAGTATTCGTTTGTTAGCTAGCACCGGTGTTGGGCTAATCATTGTACCAGCGTGCCTAGTTTGTGCACTCCTGCTTTCCAGCCTGATCTTACCTTTTCTATCAGGCTGACAACACAGTCCTTAGCTTTTTCAAAGTTTTCTTTTCCAACACTTCCAGACGCATCCAGGATGAAGTAAATGTTCATGCTCCCATCTTTTTCTAAATGAATTTTTCGAGTGCCTGTCCCTGTCGATAGAAGAAGAGAAAAGCACTGATGAAGTTGATAGATTTGGCTGTTGAAAACAGCAGAAGTGCTATCAGCTGCTGCTGCATGCAGACCAACTCCTCCTGCAGATCCGCTCTACAGTGGTATGTGGATGAAGCTGATTTGCTAACAGTAGGATCCGTGTGCCATGTTTACACTAATGAGCACCGTACATGCTGTAAACAAATTGAAGCACGTTTTTTACAACAAATGTGAATCCCCTCACTTCAATCTCAGTAAAGTATGGCTACAGTGCTACTACAGCAAAACAAAATAAAACTGCACACCAAAAATAAAAAACATTAAAGATGCTCTAGCTTCACTCATCTTTTGTCCGTATATTCGCTTCATTCAGCCTTCTGTCTTCTTTAAAAGTTATTACACATCTTCATTCACTGAGCCACAGGTCACCATCTAACTTAAAGCTCTTCTTGTCCCCTTGTCGCAGGGATTCCGTTCTCATACAGAACTGTGCATAGAGACTTGGAACCTCAGTGAATTAGGGTGTGCCAAAACTCACCTTAGTACCCAAAATCCCCTACCAGACTAGCTACAGTGTCTCATTGGTGATCACAAACCCCCAATGCTTAGACAAATCAGAACATGGACTTAGAACACCTCAGGTAACGTGGAACACATGAACACTCTTTCGTTATACAATCATTTCAATCCAGAACAAGGAGTAAAAGAGGACACGTGCATATTTGAAATGTTTGTTCACTAATGCAGTGTTCTCAAACGCAGTATCTTAGCTAATACAAGCAAACATATTATAAGAAACAAAGTAATCGCATAGTCACTAGTCCATAGAACACAAAAGGTGAAAGCATCGTAAAATGCTAAATCGAATAGGATTCAATAACACCTAATTCTCACCCTCCCTAGTTACTATATTATATTATATCTAAGAAGGTCTCTTTGGGTTTTAGCAGGGCGGGCCCATACCTCAAGATCCTAGTGGTAAGGGAACACATCATCTTCCACCAGCTCTGCATGCGAAGCACCATCAAGTGTGTTTGTATGCTCTGTGCAAAGCCATATAAAACGCGCCTAAAGCCAGAACTTGGCCGCAGCTGCATGTATGTTATGTCTAGGAACGTGCGAAGATCAGACCTCACAACAACCACTGTGTTGAGATATCCTTGAAGATTTCTGCACTCACTGTACAGACACAGCTCACCAAGCAAGGCTGATATCAGAGGAACAATATATTATTCTCGCATGAATCAAAACATTCTACTAGGCTCAAAGCTAAAGCAACAGCTATGTGACGTGTGCAGAAGCAGCAGAAAGGTAAGCTCATGCTAACTTAACACAGCATATAGGCAAAGTATATCTATATGACACCCTCCCTAGATCGGAGCACGGATAAGATAAGATAAGATAAGGGAAGGTAAGGGACTCTTTGAAATGCAGAGTTCAATGAAGTAGTCAGTTCAAATTGAGCAGGTGAGGAAAAATATTTTTGTAACCCAAAAAAACAAAATCTCAACAGCATGACAGTTTAGTGTTCACTGTAATTAAAGTCAATATGTCCGAGACAAAAAATGTCCAACATAATTTTCCCCCCCAAAAAAATCAAAATAGTTCCATGATAGCAAAGGCCTCGATAGAACTCAGCCTAATACTGAGTATGCAAAATAAGCAGCAACAGCTTCCAAAAGGAAGTCACTGTTATCTGAAAATAACTCAGCCATCCAATTTAATAGTGAGAAAGAACATACATGCTCTTCAATTACCGGAGCCTCTAGTACCATCAGAGGACAACTCGGCGGGTTCTCAATGAAGCTGTGTGCCAAGAAATCTTGCGCCTCTGCGAATATATTCCAACAACCCAGTATTTCATGCATCGCTGCAAAGGCCATAATCCCTCCGTCAGAACAAAGCAATTCATGAGCAACTAAGGGACTCATGAGATGATTAAAATCCACTTCAGGAGACACCTTATTGCAGAGACACAAATCCAGGGCCCATTGGAAATGCAGCTCAGGCAATGAAAGACAGGCTGGACACAGGTGAAATAGGAAAATCGAAATGATAATCCATATGCTGCACTTATTTATTTATTTCTGAGTTTGTATAGCGCCTGGTTACACTGTCAGTGTGTCCCCGCGCTGTCAGAAGAGCTAGTTGTTCCGTCAGACAGACAAAGACGGGGCTATTCTTTAGGAAAGAGGAATGTTTTAAGTTTCCTGCGGAAGATGAGCTCCGATGTTTCCAATCTTAAGCTCAGGGGAAGAGAGTTCCATTTATGTGGCAAGGGGCAGCACACCATAGTATTCAAGCATCCTGTTGCGAAACAGTGCTAACCGCGACTGCTCGTCTTGGAACACAGGACGGGCATCCATTTTTAATAAAACAAAATAAGAAAGCCTATAGCCAGCGTCAGTAAAACGGGGAATCCACCAAATAGGCTGGAAAAGATTGAATGGAAGAAAGCAGATATGACTCCAAATATCTTTTGAAAAGAAGTCACAAGACCACTGCTCACTACTTTAAAAAACTGCGCCAGCCCCGATGTGGAGGACGCGTTAAAGATAGTATGAATCAGCTCACCGAAATGCAATGGTAGGTCAGTATTTAATAAAGCATGCACTTCTGTGCTGGTGTTAGCTACGTGAAGGACTAATGTTTCACGAGCAGATGTCAGGGCAACTTCTTTTTGTGACAATAGGGCTCTTATTCGACTCATCTTATTGAACTCTGCTTTCAAGGTCAGAATCCTCGGCCAGATGGAAACATCCAAGTTCCCATGTGCAGGTGGATACAACACATTTTTACAGCAAACCACACGTTCACTGACTGTAACTACATAAGCTATGCCTTTCAATAACCCACAGCAATCTTCATTATTTAAAAGTAAATAACTACCGTTTGCTAGTAAAGTGAAACTGGGGACAATAGCGGGCACGGGTGTACCTTTTAAAACACATGCTAAATTAGGCCGTTCCTGATTACAAGAGCCATGCAATTGTATGTGTCTACACATTAATGAGTGATCTGGTGTTTCCGTGCACTCCTCACCTTTTAGATAAACCTCTTTACCGTCCCTAAGGCATCTGTAAGTGAAAGGGAGCGACCAGGCTTCATGTAAATAGGAGCTACCAAGAGGCTCGTACCTACCAATAGCAAAATATTTCATGCAATTTGTAAACTGGAAAAGTGCAAATGGTAAAGTTATTAACCCATGGATAAGCCACGTAGCAGTAGTGGCCTCTGCCACTGAGAAAGGTAAAGACTCCAATCGTTCAATGTGTAACATGGAAAAAGACGCATCTATCATTGAAAGCAAACGTTGCTTCTCAGTCAAATTAATTGGGGCAAAAAGAGATGAGACATTCATGTAATTCCAAGGCACTTTTCCGGCCTTCAGCGTCTGCAGGGTCCACGTAAACGGCATAATAGAACGCAATTGACCATGGTACAAAACAGACACATCATCCTGTACAATTTCAACAACAGATGACACAATATTATCTAATGTGTAGATGCAGGAGGAAAGTGTGTTAATGCTGTTATCCACTACTGCAAGCACTTTCTCTAAATTAGCTTGATCAATAGCCCTAAGGCGAGTAGCTGCTTCAATCTGTGATGTTTTCCAGAGTTCATTATAAACGGCATATATCCATCTTCTAGACCTACCTCTTGCCGGGCCTTTTATGAAATCATTCAAATCAACATCGTCAGTCAGTTTAGACAAATGCAGTTTGACTGACGCCAATGTAGATTGTTTGAGCCAATTCTGACACAATTTGCCTACTGAATAAGTGGTTACAGAATCGTCACTCTCAAAGCGGGGATCTACCCTGACCTGTGTAAAGCCATCAGCCAGACCCAAAAAACGATGCTGGCACAAGTCTGCACTTCTGTGCCACATCAACCAACCCTTGGGATCCAAACTGGATATGTTAAAGGTCGAATTTCGCAATAGAGTTTGCAACTCTCTAATCGAAAATTTTGTAGAATTTTCCCAACCTGAATATTCTTCCAAATCAGGGAAGGAAGGAGTATTTAACTTTTTAGAAGTAGCCAATCCAAAGCATGTTGTCTGTAAGATGGTAGAATTAAAAAACAACATATGATTTGGGATGAGACATGCACGGTGCAAAGCCTCAGTGCCTTGTACCTGCCAACTTTTAGAACCCCAAACTGATTTAAGGTCAATGGTTTCCTTCCACAACTCGTAGCCTCCAACAGCTAGCTGGTCTACAAAGGACTTCGAGTACAATAACTTAGTATCGGTAACTCTAACTTTGGACATGGATTTTTCTGTCATTCTAAAATAAAATGAAGCGGGATTGGAATGATTAAAATCAGTAAAATAAGTGTACTTTTTCAAAAATGTATTAGAGCTGCCTCTTAAAGGACCTGGGCAATGCTCCCACTGTGTAGTTTACGGTACTCCTCCTGGAATTAGTTTTATGTAAGTAGTGATTGCCAAAATGTTGAAAGCAAAACAAATCACCATAATTAGCAGATTCTAAATATAAATCTTCAGCATCAAAGGCAGCATAATATTTCAAATCAGCAAACAAAGCCTCTACGGCCTGAACATCCCAATCATTAGAAAGTATGTTTTGTTTAACCACATCTCCCATGTGAACTCTAAGCACATTAGGAACATTAATAACTTCAGTCGGGCCATGGATTTGAAATTTAACAGCACCCCAGACTAACCCATCCAGAACAGGCCAAGCAGTGATGTTAACAAAAGCCAAGTCTCTCTTCAATCTGTGGGCAGAATGTGACGAGGAATGGGGTGCCAATGTTCCATTCAGATGTCCAATGCATGTTCTCTCCTCGACATAGTATCCATTGATGAATCGGAAAAAATAAAACACAAAACCCATTGACATAAAAAGATAAAGCGAAAAAAGCCCCAACCAAATGTAAGTCCAAGGGGGAATTAAAAAATGTTTTTTAAACAATGTTGGATAGGCCCTAATCCTTGTGGGCTTTCTTGAAGTGCCTGAAACAGTGTCAAATGAAAATCTGGATTCTGTGGCCAAACGGTTTGCAAATCAGGCATTGATAAGTCAGTTGGGTATGTGTAGTCAGTTTCATCAAGTTGAGTACCAGGCAATGCACTCAATAAAGGACTAGAAACTGCAGGCATCTCAAGTGCCACTTCCGGCGCATGATCCGATGCAGTGGCCAATACAGAATTTCTAACCATCGAAGGACATGAGACTGCCGGTGTCATGCTAAGAAGAATCGGCCACTCTGTGTATCTTGACATTGTCAATGGAGATATACCTGTTTTCTTTACGACCTGGAAGTGGTGGTAAAATGACTGTTATTGTGCCCTTCACACCAAGCACGGGAACTGGAGCACGGTACGAGGGACCAAATTCCTTCTTGTTATCGATCTTCTCCCGAACCAGTTCTCCAACTTGGGGTAGCCAGCCAACTACCGGGATCTGCAACGCATCATCCGAAGTGGAGGGCAAATGTTCCTTTGCAAGATTGTCTCTTGTCTTTTGTAAAGTCTGTAAAACATTGCAATGTTCATCTACGTCAAAGGAGGCAGCAGCAGCCACCGAGTCTAGACCGTCAAGGTCCGGTAAATACATCTTGATACCAAAGAGCATTTCGTATGGGGTCCGCCCACCCAGAGACCTCCTAGCTGCACGCCATTAAGATGGGTCAGCAAGTTTATGCCAGTGCCTATAACTCGAGCTGTCAGTGATTGCTTTAAGTCACGGTTCATTCGTTCCACAACACTATTACCCTCAGGTCGGTATGGAGACGAAAACTTGACTTGGACCCCCATCGAAGCCATGGCATCCCTATACGCCTTAGAGGCGAAAGCAGGACCCTGATCCGAATGGAAGGTACCACAGGCAAAAATCCCTACAAAGACACGCAAGTCCCTTATGACAGTCCGTGAATCAGCGCTGCGATGAGGCCACACCCATACAAAGCGTGTGCATGAATCAACTGCTACTAAGATGTACTTATACGCAGTATCAGAAGAAAAAGGACCGCAGTGATCTAAATAAACACAACCTAGTGGTTTATTAGAAATGAACAACTGTGGGGCAGACGCGTAGCAGTTGAAGGCTTAATCTGCTGGCAAATGTCACATTGAAGGACATAGTCACACATCTGTTTGTACAGTCCCCGCCACCAAAAACGTTGTTGTAATTGAGACACAGTGGCTGAAACGCCAGCCTGCGCAGACGCAACACCTTCATGGGCCGCTGTGATTAGTGTATTTCTGAGATCCGAGTTGGGAATCAATCTCTCCCCAACTTCAGGAATTTTCACATAAGGAACCTTATCGGGACTTAAGTGGTATGTGTACTTCAAAGGGAACCCCGTAGGATATTTACTCCCCTTCGCAGTGGCATCAACAGCCGCCAAGATATCATCAATCTTACTTTTGGACGGTGTAACTGCTGCAACTAAATATGTCGATACTGCTGATTTCGCTGCTTCATCAGCAAGCGAGTTGCCAACAGCGTGAACTCCCACGCGCTGATGACCAAGAGTCTGAATTACAAACACAAGTGGCAACTGCTCTTTAAGCTCATCCACTCGGACCCAGATCATTTTATGTTTTATTGTGCTACCCTTGGAATCACGAAAATCATTCTGAATCCAAAAGAACAAGTTTTCATTGTATGACTGGACACAGTAGTAAGAATCACTTACAATAAGAGTTGTCACACTAGGATCAGCGTACTCCAATGCAAGCATCAGAGCACGAATCTCTGCCAATTGTGCGGTGCAGTCCCCTAGAGTCTGCGTGTGCACGACTCTGGACTTGAACTCATCGTTCACCGTGGCACCTACCACAATGGCGCATGCAGAAATGTAGGCGTGTTTAGAACCATGCGCAACCTGCGCCGAACCATCAGTGTATATGATGCAATGGAAATCCTCCAAAGGCCGCATAGCTAAAGGTGCAGGATGAACAAATCCATATTGCAAAAACTCCTGCGATCGTAAGGAGGCATCAAAAACAAACGTGACATCTGGAGACGTCAATGATGCTGCCCATTGTATCCAACGAGGGTGCAAAGCTTTAGAATTAGGTACACTGGCTTTCGTAACTGCTTCCAAAGCAAGACATGGAGTAACAACCAACATGTGTTTTCCCTGTGACAGAGCGCGTTCCTTCAGAATCGCCATCTGTACAGCCGTCAAAACTTCCTCCACAGTGGAAAATCGCATTTCAGCCGAAGTGTACAAGTGTGACTTGTAAACAATAGGTACTGTGTCTCCTTCGATAAAAAAAAGGTATATGAAACCCACCGTCCCAGGGATGATTCTTATCACCAGGTTGGTGTGGTTGGCACGAGTCAACAAGTATTTTGAAGTGAGCAGATCAGCCTGCAAAGATTGCAGTATAGCTGAGTGCTCCGGCAGCCAGTTTGATTTGGTAAAAGTTGGTTGTATCAAAGCATACAAAGGCTTGATACGCTGGGCATATTCAGGTATGTATGTCCTCCCGAAATTCAAAAATCCCAGCAAAGACTGTAATTTTTTCAGAGTTGTCGGAGCGCGCAATTGTGCGCATTTCTCCAAAAAGTGAGGAGCTAATCCTCGACATTCATTGTTGAGCACGTAGCCCAGAAACAACACTGTGTACTCCGCAATGTGCGATTTCGCAAAGTTGAATTTATAACCGAAGTCTGCAAAGCTACAAATTAAGCGTTCAACTCAACACATATGCTCCCAAAGTTCGTCATCTGTGAGATAAATGTCATCCACATACGAACAAGCATCTGGGTCAACTCTCCCCAAGAGAGAGACTATGCGGGCAGCAAACACTCCAGGACTATTCTTATAGCCCATCAGTAAACGTTTGAAATGTTTTTGGACACCGCCGCAAGTAAAGGAGGTCCATTGGGAACTCAGACCCTCCAAATGGTGGGCATAAAAACAGTTGGAAATGTCAAGCGTGGTTTTAAACCGCTTACGCACAAGACTATCCACTAATGCAGAGCCGTGAGTATTCTGTACTGCACAGGTACGGCAATGCAAGTTTAAATGCCGGTAATCCAATACCAAACGATATGAACCGTCAGGCTTGGTCATAGTAAAAAGAGGGTTATTCATTGGTGACACACAAGTTTCAATCACTCCTTGATATTCCAATTGTTCAAGGATTTCCGCAACGGAAGCCCTAGCTTTGCGCTTTATGGGATATTGAGGTTGAGGCTGTGGCATAGGCCGCAAAGGAATCTCGTGGTGTGGGAAAAATGTATCCCATCCACAGTGTGTACGGTAAAGAGCCGGCGCAAGGGTTTTAGCCCATTCTTCTGCAAAATTCAGTGCATGCTCCTTCGAGACAGTGTGCGCGAAACTAGGGAGGATTACCTCCTCCCCTCTTGGAGCCGCAAGCACAAAAGGTGGGGGCCAGTCAGCCTCCGCTAACAAAATGTAAATGTCGTAAGATTCTCCCAAAATACCCCTTTTAAGGTACGTTGAATGTCACCTTCATGGAACAGGACTATTTCATAAAGTCTGTCAGGGGTAGCTACTCTAGTGTCAGCTGTCTCCACAGCAACATAACGGTCAGTCGCTGTCACCTTCAGTAGTGGACGCAGGGCCTCTCGCACTATGGTAATCTCCCCCGCGCTGTCCAGCAAGGCCAGAGCCCATGTCTGATTCCGAAGCTGCGTTCTCACTATCTGTGGCATATCTCGCTGTTAGAGCGGCGACTTTCTTTTTCTGAAACTGGGGTCTCTTCGGTGTAGAATCGTCCTGCTTGCCTTTAATGTCTTTCGGGCGGGGCTGGTCGCGTCCTTGCTGGCCACCCCGACCTCTGCCGCCTTCTCCACCACCGGTCGAAAAGGCCGATGGTTCCTGGAAAGAACGAGGAGGGCGTTGATCAGAAACCTGAAATCGATCAGGAGATTTTATCACCGCGCAAGTCATAAACACGTTCTGTGGGTGCAGGCAGTGGAGACACAGGACGAGACGGCTGTTTCTGTTGTTGTTGTTGCTTTCCCTGTTTTTGTTTTTTCGGCCAATTTTTTTTTTTGGTCTTGGGCTGGTCGTCGGTTTCCGACTTCTGCCCTTGGGGTTGTTTTTTTTTCTTTAGTAGAAAAAGGCTTGAGACCCCTACTATTGTGGCCCACGGTTTTATAAGCCGCCACAATAATCCTCCCCAACTGTCGGGGTTTGTCGGCATCAGGAATTGCCTGCAAAGCATTGGCAACCTGAAAGTTCACTGCATCCCCCTTGACATTCACAAGTATGAGATCGGAAACCACATCAAAGGTGCCACAGAGGCGCATACCCAATTCAACCGCAGCCTCTGGTCCGTGCTCATCCTGAACATGTTTAAGGACCGTCGGCAGGACAATCATAGACGGAGTGCCGTAACACCTTGTGTAGACCGCCGCAAATGTCTTACCCCAGCTCTCAAAGTCACCGATTTCAGGGGTCAAGTCTTTCGGTAAGCTAATTGTCAGAATCCTGTGTTTTTCACCAGGAGTTGTGTTAGGAAATACTGCTTCCAGCTGGTCAAACTTCTCGGCAAGCCAGAAAGGAAAAGCATCCTTTTCCTGGGGGCGCTTGCCCATCACAACATTGACCATAACGGGACTGAGTTTCATTCCGCCCTGTCCGGCAGGAAGCGCTGCACCACCCGGGGACCCGCCCGGGAGATTACGGGTAATGTATTGCACTAACGACCTAATCACGCTAATTGCGACTACATGTAGTCGTCTTAACTCAACCACTGTACATGCCCCGTGTTGAGGATGAGGTGTAAATCCAGCCAAAACAGGCCAAATTGCGCCCGGAATGGACAAAGGACCTAACCTCGGAGCTGCTAAAGTATGGGGTAGGGCGCCATCAAACCAAACGCGATGCTGCCAAGTATCTATAGGAATCTCCTGTGCCCTATACGGTGCATATTCCTGTGGCACAGCCGTGGGAGTGTACGTGTCGAACACACGAGCATTTGCGTTCATAGCTGGGAACGTCACCCATGAGTAGAAAATCTCATACGGGTAAGCTACCTCTGCACTCACCACCATTATCACGGCCATGCCATCTTCGGGGACATTATAAATCTGCAAATGATTGCGCACCGCAATGCGGCTATGTTGCGCAATGTCCACCGCGGCCATAATGACACTGAAAGAAAGGAGTACAAAGTAAACTTTGTAACACAATTGGGTAGTAATTCAAGGAAACCGTTTCAAAAGATTCAAGCTTGAAAAGACCTATGTAAATATGGGTAGGTTTGTCCGACACCACCAGTAACCGGAAACAATAGTGAAGGGTTAAGGACCGAACATTGTACTACCATGCCATGTAATAAGGCCACCAATGTTGGGCGCCATGTCGCAGGGATTCCGTTCTCATACAGAACTGTGCATAGAGACTTGGAACCTCAGTGAATTAGGGTGTGCCAAAACTCACCTTAGTACCCAAAATCCCCTGCCAGACTAGCTACTGTGTCTCATTGGTGATCACAAACCCCCAATGCTTAGACAAACCAGAACATGGACTTAGTACACCCCAGGTAACGTGGAACACATGAACACTCTTTCGTTATACAATCATTTTAATCCAGAACAAGGAGTAAAAGAGGACACGTGCATATTTGAAATGTTTATTCACTAATGCAGTGTTCTCAAACGCAGTATCTTAGCTAATACAAGCAAACATATTATAAGAAACAAAGTAATCAGCATAGTCACTAGTCCATAGAATACAAAAGATTAAAGCATGGTAAAATGTTAAAACGAATAGGGTTCAATAACACCTAATTCTCACCCTCCCTAGCTAGTATATTATATTATATCTAAGAAGGTCTCTTTGGGTTTTAGCAGGGCGGGCCCATACCTCAAGATCCTAGTGGTAAGGGATCACATCATCTTCCACCAGCTCTGCATGCGAAGCACCATCAAGTGTGTTTGTATGCTCTGTGCAAAGCCATATAAAACGCGCCTAAAGCCAGAACTTGGCCGCAGCTGCATGTATGTTATGTCTAGGAACGTGCGAAGATCAGACCTCACAACAACCACTGTGTTGAGATATCCTTGAAGGTTTCTGCACTCACTGTACAGACACAGCTCACCAAGCAAGGCTGATATCAGAGGAACAATATATTATTCTCGCATGAATCAAAACATTCTACTAGGCTCAAAGCTAAAGCAACAGCTATGTGATGTGTGCAGAAGCAGCAGAAAGGTAAAATGGCGTTTAAACTCCTAATAAGCTCATGCTAACTTAACACAGCATATAAGCAAAGTATATCTATATGACACCCTTAACCCTCATTTGTTACCCTTTCTATTTTATTTTTTGCCTCTTACTTCATCTCTCACTCTAGAAGCCACCTAAACAATATTTCAAAATACTAGGGGCTTGTTTGCGAGTCTGGCGGTCCACGAACCGCCGGACTCACGGGGCGCGCGTCGGTGGCAGTCTCTCAACCGCCTTATTACAATTAGGGAGATTGGACTACCGTAGCGCCGCTGCAGCCGCCAGGGAACAGCCGTTCCCTGTGGGTGGTGCGGTGGTGTAAAGTCAGGAAAGCCCGTAAAACAGGAGAAAACTCTTAATCTGGCAGGCAGCCCGACCACAGCTTTGGCGATGCGGATGTGGGGCGGCCCCGGGCCCGCACCACCAAACTCGTATTCAGGCACTAAGTATTTGAAAGGAGTGGACCCACCTTCAGGCACCTTGTCCAGATACGCTCTTTCTACAGCAGCAGCAAGGGAGGAACTGAAGGATGCGCCAACTTCTTCTGCTGTGTCAAATGTGTAGAACTCTGGTGAGGAAGAGTCAACATCTCATTAGACAATTATTTATGCACTGGTATTTGCACAGTATGAACATATCCAAAAAACCATAGAGCAAAGGAATGCAGGCATTATGGGGGATTTGGGAGACAATGCAAAACCGTGTACAATAAAAGCTCAAGTACTGGTGGCCTTTATTTCCAATGGGGCCATTAACAGTAGTAAACGGCCCCAATGGTAATTCAAAGAACAGCAGTAAAACCGTGGCGTCTAAGTTCTTCACCTGGAAACTTTGCATGCTGACAAAGGCAAAAAGTCCGGGAGAAAAAGGCCCACTAATGAGGACTGGTATTCTAGAATCTGTGTGAACATTCTGATTCCCGCATACTATTTCCCAAATCTATATGGGGCAATCTTGTAGTAGGCTGGTATTTAGGCAACCCAAGTACTGATACCCACCTAATGTAATTGTTCAGAGTAATGTGTAAAACCCCATCTATGACTCCATCGCACGGGAAAACCTATGTCAAAAGCCAAAAATCCTTGCTAATCTTGAGTTGCATATAGTTTTGCCCTCGGTATTTTATACATATTTTTAATTTTGCCAATGGCAATTATTCACATTCTGTTTTCGCCAATGATGGCATATAGCAAGGGGCACTGGGTAAACCCACTTCACCCATTGACTCTATTGCCCTGTAAGTAGCAGAATTTGTTTGATCATAAGTGCACACCTGCATGAGACTCAGTGGACTTCAGCTCTTCGGGCATGGGAACTAGTCCTTAAGTTCTACATTTTCTACTTTGACAGGTCACCTTTTCTTTCCTTCTCTTTTTTTATATTTGTTTTTTGGGAGTGCCCTACAACTCACCAGACAAATACACCAGGCTACTCGATTAACACTCATTTCATCAGCAGAGAGCTTCACTCCCTGCGGCCACTGCTTCTAAAACAGAGATCATCTTGGAGCAGTATTTAATATTATATTGTATGTAAGGAAATGCCTTCTTTTGTATGGTCACCCCAATATTTTGGGTGGACTGGTAGTAGAGAATTTCACCCATCCAAGTCTATTTTTTTTATCTGAGGCTTTCATTTTAAAAGTTAGTTTAATACAATGATTTTTATTTTTGTAACATTTTTTAAATCATTTTTTACATTGCTATTACTACCATTTTTTTTAAATCTTCTAATATCTAGTGCTTGTTGATAGAATTAATGTTAGCGTTTTTTATGTTTAATTTTCCCCCCAATTATTTTAAAGCATATACCTTTATATAAGTAAGTTATACATTTTTCAATATGTTCTATAAGTATACATGTTTTAAATGTAATATTATTTTAAAAGCTAATGTATAGTATGAAGTTAATACAGTGTATAATTGTTAACACATTTTCTAACAATATTGTATTCTTCGATATTTTTACTGTCAATATTTTAGACTTTACAAAGTATATAAAGTTGATATTTGTAGCAGATATTTTGGATGGTAGACAACCAGATGAGGCACAGGTGGTTAACAAAAACCAGGATGTGATTCGATAAAGGAAGGGTAACACATATGAGGAAAATGCTGAGCAGCACTCTGTGCAGTTATGCTTTTTTGTATTGCTCTGCTGTACACACATTCATTGGTCCAGAATTACATATTTGAACCCACACTCTAGCAGAGAAACATAGCTACTGGACCACATCTCGTAACCAAAAGAGCCAAGCTTCTAAAATGTTGCATCTAGTTGTGCCTTGACTACATTTATAGCTGCAGCCACAACAGGTTTCAGAAAGTCTGATAAAGCCCATTGGAGATATTGTTACGCTGTGGTCGGTACATTGCCTCCCAAAGTGGACAAGCATTACTGTGACTCAGAGTGAGTCGAAGTCCCGTACAACTAAGACCATTTGCCGGGGCTGCTTTGCAATTGTTAGAAATGTCCCTTAGATGGCATCCTAACCGGGCTCTTGCATGTAACAGTGTCTTGCATGTAAGAGTCAAATCATTGGAGTTTAAATAAATAGAAAAGGCAGCATGAGGAAAAAACTAAAAAATAGGAGCCCTCAAAAGTGTGGAGAAGAAGAGACAATGCCCTTACGTCGACATATGGGCTCCGACCCGCTCCACACGCCGCCCTTTAGGCACTGCCTCTCGTTAGAGCCGAACATCGATAGCTCTCTCCGACACTCGTAGGACACTTTATCTCCAATCCTGGATTTGGTCCCGTACTTGATGGATCCAATCGGTTGGCCAGGATTGGAGCAGTCACCAGCTGCGCAGATAAGACACAAGGAATGTCAAAAGTGTGTACGATATTCATACCAGATATATACATCACTCTATTCAAACCCACTCTCTGACTGAAGCAGAGCACATAGACAACCTGAAATGGGCAGAGGAGAAATTCTTTACATGTTTCATCATCAACAGTTGCTGATAACAATTTTTTTATTTAGAACAATATTAAAACAGTAATACAATAAAAATAAATAAAATTAAAAATGACAGTAGAACTCTGTTCAATTATCTAACAATGTCAGGCCACAGGACCTGACACCAGCTATAGCTTTTAATGCCTTGAAATTGTATAGGGTGGTGCACAGAGATAGAACTCCTGTAGCCTAGTTTCACTCCGTCTCTAATAGTTACACTCCGAATTTCTTCTCGAGCAGTACTAAAAACCATCTCTTTAATGAACCATGAGACACACGTCTTTATAACACATTACGAGCCATATGTATGAACACATTTTCTTATAGACACAGAATGGGTAAAACCCTTTGATACGTCTGGCCCTACATTTTTAATGCATCTAGGAGAACAGCACCAGTTCCCTGGACTTGCATCTGCTTCAATTCTCAAGTGATAGCTGGATGCATCAATTCTTCCTAGAAGTGCATTTCCATAAGGTCACTGGAAGAGAACGTCAACTGAGAGGATCAGAGTGAAAGCCCGTTGCCTTGATATTGAGCCGTAGCTTATAAGGACTAATAAAGAGATGCTAACACTTCTAGACATCTGCAGCTAACTTCTGTCCAAGATTTTGGAAAGTATACTGTGCTGAGCATGGCAATAGCAAAGGTTAGATATTTCATAAAGGAGGGCCTATGTAGTACTGGTCGGTCTACCAGTGCTGTGCACAGATCAGCTATCTACCCACTACTGAATATGTAAAAGCTAGCCACACACCTGCTTCATACATGTTGACTTGTTCTCTGCAGGAAAAACAGAGACTTTGTGGGTTTAGTAGGATACATTTACCTATATATCTTTGGAGAGTGTCCAATTATGAGCAGGGAAGTTGCTCTCATGCTAAACATAAGCACAATTTACTTAACCTGTAATCCTATTTCTGTGTCATGAGTTATTCCTTCAGAATTAATAAACAGTAGAAACTCTCCACGTATATGCAGGCTCCCCAGAACATCATTCTTGAATATATTTTTACAATTAAAATATGCCTATAAGAAGCAACATATTCTTATTACTTTTTAGGGATTTTGGAAAGTAAATCCAATTGGCCTGACTGAAATACAATATATTGGGTGGAAAACACCATAGAACTACACCGCTTTCAAAATCCCCAAATAAAGGCAAAATGTAGCCTCTAGTAGGCTAATCAGACACAGACCTTTAAGAATCCACCAGACTTCTCAACCTGCAGTTCAGGGTCAGTGAGGCTGTCTTCATTGCCTATTCACAAACCTCCTTTCAAACATGGATTTAGAGAGAATCCCCATGACAGAGAACTAGAAAAACAGACAAGTAACTTTTCCTTCCCGATCATCGGAATCTCTGCGATATCCATAAGCAATGGAATAGAGAAGAAACCTAAATCACGTTCAACACTGGAGGAGGGTTCCAAGGACAATGGCGAAGGGGATGCAACTATTACAGAGGAAATAAACTGGTCAATGAGGCCTGACCTACCAGAGCATCTGTTCCAGAGTCAGAGTCGACACAATGATGCTTAGCAAAAGTATTTCCTGATATCTAGGTTGTTACTCTACAAATATCTAGAATAGGCACATTCCACATGAGAGCAGTAGTTATTGCTTTGCTACAAGTAGAATGAGCCTTAGGCTTTCTGAGAAGGGGTTTGTTCACCTTTTCATGGCAAACATAAAACAATCTAACTATGGTTTGCTTTCATGAAGCTAAACCCATGTGAACTGCATCACATTTGTGCTGTACTTGTTTGTGATGTCAAATGGATTTGGTTGTGTCCAAATAATATTCCAAAGCTCTAATAGCATCTAAAGTATGGAGAGCATTCCTATCAGAAATGATGATCCAGATAGAATGAAGTAAGTGTGTTTGTCTGACTTGAGCAACAGTCTGAAATTACATTGAGAAGAAAATAAGGGTGAGTTTTTAGGGAAACTTTATTACAATGAAAAACCATATAGAGTTTCTCCATACATGGAGCTTGTAGCTCAATCACCCCTCTGACCAATATTATGCCAACAAGAAAAGCCACTTCCATGAGAAGTGTTGCAGGTCGTCTACCATGTGCATGGGCATTCATTTTGAAAGGACAATATTAAGCTCAGACCATTTAGAAAATCTATTCCCACTGGCACGGTGTAGATTGTCTGAGGAGGCACCCACATGCACTTTAACAGAACAGAACTGAAGGCTAGCTTTCCAAAAAAGACAGGTAATATCATTGATTCTTGATAAGTTCTATGCTCCACCCAGTTCTAAAGACACTATGCTTGAAGCCTCTTCCATTTAAAGGAATATAAACAATGAGCAGACGGTCTCTTTGTTTGCTCAATATCTCCATATAGTCATTTGTAAGATTTAAGTGGTTGTACTGTAGGTACTAAGGAGTCAAGCAATCAAGTTCAGTGAGAACAGATTGGGATGGAACATCCTTCCTGGCATCCTGGAAAGCAGGACTTGGGCAGGAGTCTCTAGAGTGGCTGAAGCAACAGGTGAAGCAGGCCTGGATACCATAGATGGCTGATTTAGCACTATGAAAATGATCTTCATTCTGCACTGCATCATTTTGATGATGATTTAATGTAGGAAGGAGATCAGTGGTGAAGGACAGAGGAAGGCCTTTGACCAGTCTATCAAAAGGGCTTTGCCTTGGCTCTGGGCTCTGAAAACTGGATGTGAAAGCATGTCATTTTACGTTTTCTCCTGTAGTGAACAAATAGGCTTCTCTAATGCCACAGTTGTAAAAGATGTTTTGAAGTACGAGGTTGTCGCGGGTGGGTGATGGATAGTACTTTTAGGATAACGGTGATATATTTCAGGAAGCCAAAATCTGTGTGGCATGTGCCTGTCACTGAACCCATTAACCAACACAGCAACAACAGCTGGAATTTCAGAGTCCAGACTCCACGTCCTTTGGAAAGTGGTGTGACCTCAAGGTGGCAACTTAAGAAACCAAGCTAAGCTTGGCCAAAAGGTTTTAGCATTTATTTTAATACTGAAAATAAGCAGACAGAACATACATGAGAAATTGGAAGGAGGTCTATAAACAATACAACCCAAATATTTCCTGTTTAGTCTGGTGTTATGATGCCTTGTTTCATGTTACTGTACAGAGATCCAACTCAGAGATAAGTCCAGCGTTGCCCTGATGCACTCCCTCGGAAAAGAAGCTGGGTGATCCAGCACAGTGGCCCAAGGTCTACACGGAGTCCCTCCCATAACTATGTGGTGGAGACATATACAAAATCAGCAGGCAACTGGCATCATGTGTTGCACATTGTATGCCTCCTTACTTCTCATAGGCTATCAGGGGTGGTTCTCTATTCAAAATAATATGTGATCAGGCACCTGCATGCTCCCACTTTGCAAAGCTCCACCACAAACAACATTTGTTTAAGACCAGTTTTCTGCCGCTTCTACGGTTCCATTTTATCGAAAGACTGTTGGCTTCTCGTACCAGGTACATCTCAGCCATACTTCATTGCAGAATCATTCCATGAATTCTTAATAAGACAGGTAACCCTTCACCAGCCAGCCCATGCTGAGTTACACCAGTAGTGGTCCAGAAAGCAAACTTATCCTGCACTATTCCTCCCTACCTTATCATAGCAGCTGCTCTGCAGGTGGCGGTAATATCACTTTGCACGACTCCTAGCCAGGCCTTTTCATGTTACAGTGCCTTGCATGTTATTGGCGATTATTGGCGTTCAAACATATAGAAGAGGCAGTGTGAGGGAAAATAAATGAATATGAGCTTACTGAAGTCGAGGAATTCCCTTAAGTCACTACATGGGTTTCCGCCCATTCCACATACCGCCCTCTGAACACTCCGGAGCAGATTTATGAGTTCTGGCGCATCTCTGCAAATCAGCAGGGATGCGCCAGCCAGCGATTCATTTGGCGATGGTCTTCTTTACAAATATAAACATTTATAAGCAAAATATAACTAAGGACATTTTTACCCACAAACATTTCCACAACACATAGCTGCAGACCACTTGAAATATTTATGACCTCTACTGGTCTCTTAATCACCTTAGTCGATATTAATGTTAGTAGACCTGCAGATACTCTCCCCGTACCCCGAGAATGACCTTTGCTATTCAAGGCCATAAAGCCTTCGACTGACTGGTCCTCTTTTAGCCAAGACTCCTGAAGGAATACCAAATGAAAGGGTTTCAAACTTTCTTCCAGTTCACCGCTGTTCCTCAAGCGTTCAAACCCATGGATATTCCAACTTAGGATTCTTAGATTTTGAGAGGACTCCTCATTCTAGAGTAAGGTGGGGCTAATATTCCAGTCACCTTCCTCCGGCAGGTGCCGCATCGGAGAGAACCTATTACCTTGAGCCCATACAATTTGTCTGAATTGTGAGAATGGCCTATCATTTACAATAGCCACTCCCAAATCGGTGGGTGGATAGCTACTTTGTTGTGTAGCTTCGGGCCATAGGGACCGGATGTATGATAAGGATCGTTCCCATTGAGTTGCAGATAACCCACTGTGCGTATTTAAAATGGCGGGAGGGAATGGACCTGGCTAAGGTGCTAATAATTGAGGGTTCTTTTTTATGGGACACAGGGCCTGTAGACCTACTTTTGCTAGATCTTCGTCCGTCTTAAGTACTAGGTCCGCAATACAAGGAGAGACAAAAGAGACTATGGAAACTTCTCTACCTTTATCACCCAATTTAAACCCCACAGACTCTAAGTCCAATGAGGTTATCCCTGAAAAGGAGGGAATTTGTTGTAATAACTGTCACAGAAGTTCTGTGCTTCCTAATTGCGACCTTATAAAGGATTCCTGAGCTGAAGGGTGTTCTAGAAGCAATTTATTCGAGGGCTGAGCCTCAACCATCTTATTACGGGTTACTGTTTGTTCCCTATTAGGGACAGTAGAGAGGACTACTGGGGAAATAGAAGAGAGATCCAGACTGGTTTTAGGACCGGGTTTCACACTATGTTTTACCCTTTTATGTGCCTTTTTATGTACCTTTTTGCATGGGAGAGCTTTTTCAGTACTACCACCTTGGGGACTGGGATGTTGGACTTGGGAACAAATACCACTAAGATATTCCCCTTTCTTATGCAGGTGTTTCTTTTTGCATACACGTGGGGCACAACACCCGGGCAATCTATTCCGGGACCCAACCCCCATTGTATGGTATCACATTACGGTAAATTTTGAGGGCATAAAACCATGCTGCCTTTTCCTAAAGAAAATAGAATATTTAGAAACATAAACTGATCCCTCCATATCTACCTGGCATTCGCCTTTCCCTGATGTGAAACTATGCAACCCCGTAGTCTCTGTAGCCATTACTGAAGCAGGTAATTAAGTATTCAAAGAGCCACTCAGATTGTATTTAAAAGATTTTAAGGGTTTCAATTCAAGGCGAATATCATTCAAAGAATTTATTTGATCAACTTGGTTTGTCCTTATTGATACCAAGGTGTGGACTGTGGGTTGCTGCGGGCCGGAATAACAGGCGTGGAGGCCGTATATATTGGGCTATGGTAGCTCTTTTTTTGTTCTCTTTGACAAAAGTACGAGGGCATATACATAAAGGGTTCAGAGGCGTAGCTTTGGTCGGCTCCCAGCTGTATGTGGTCCAGAGGATCTTCCAGAGGTCTTCACGTCTTCCGGGCGTTGGGATGACCTCGGAGGGAAAATAGAGAAGCAGGGGTTAGTCCTTTTCGTAAAGACTTCTCCGGTACCGTTACCAACACCGGGGCGTGTGGGGAAAAGAGAGAACCGTGAGGAAGGGAACGGATAGGGATACAGAGGGGGGGGGGGGGAAAGAGGTGGGAGAGGGTAGAAGAGGGTGCTCTGGTGAAGGGGGGGGTGTAGGGTATATGATACAAGATTTACTAGTGAAGTGTCTCTAAAGTAGTTTATATACAGTGCACAGGTGCTCTAACAGTGAGGTCTAGCTCTATACAAATATCTACAGGTTTCTACAAAGTGGGGACACGGAGACGGTAACACGGTACTCACGTGCCCCGCCGTAACTCTCCCGCGAGTTACGGCCGCTCTCCAGCCACCTCCTGAGGACTCCACCACTCCTCGGTCCAGACGTCCTCCAACTCTCCGTCTTCGATCCTCACACTCCTCTCTCTCTCTCTCGATGGTTCTCTGCGCGCTGTCTCCTGCCACGAGTCGGCTATCGGGAACGCTCTCCTCTCTTCTTCGGCGTCTTTTGTGTTTCCGGGTCCTGGGATGGGGGCGGGACTTCCGGTTTCCCGGTAGGCTGCTTCCGGTTCGGGACTTCCGGGGTCAGGACGCTCGTGAGGTTCCGTTCCTGGGACGAGTCTGGGTTGGATCCGCTGGTTGCATGCCTGCAGGGGAAACAAAGAAGAAGGACTCCTGGTTGTCAGAGACGCAGGAGGATTAGAACCCGAGGAACCCTCGCTCGAGGGTCTCTCCGTTGACGTATGTGTCGTTCCCCTTCCACATCCCCTTTCCCTAGCTATCCTTCTTGTGGGGGTGGAAGGTGGAGGATATCTAGATAAGTAGTCTGCATTTCCCTGCTCGGCCCCTTTTCTATGTTTTGTCTGGAATCTGTAGGGCTGTAAGGATAGGAACCAGCGTAGCACCCTGTCATTATGTCCCCTGTTGCGCGCCATCCACTCTAGGGGTGCGTGGTCCGTATACAGAATGAACTCTCGCCCTTCTAGGTAATAACGCAGGCTCTCAATGGCCCATTTAATGGCTAGGGCTTCTTTCTCGACTACCGCGTAGTTCATCTCACGGGGGAAGAGTTTCCTACTGAGGTAGAGGATAGGCCTCTCTATGCCTGACTGGTCTTTTTGGGAGAGGACCGCTCCCAGTCCCTGTTCTGAGGCGTCAGTCTGGAGAACGAAGGGTTGTGTGTAGTCAGGACTGATGAGAACTGGCTCGGACAACAGTGCATTTTTCAGATTCTGAAAAGCTGTCAACATCTGAGGGGAGGGTTGTCGTAGTAGGGTTTCTGTTCCAGGGCTTTTCTTCAGGAGATCGGTCAGGGGTACTGCAGTCTGAGAAAAGTTTGGGATGAACCTCCGATAGTATCCTAAAAGCCCAAGGAAGGCCCGGAGGTCCTTTTTGGTTTGGGGGAAGGGTATGGACTGGATGGCTTTTATTTTGTTATCTTGAGGTCGTATGACCCCCTTCCCGAGGAGGTAACCCAGGTACTTCACGGTTTGTGCCGCCAGAGTAGTTTTAGCAGGGTTAATGGTGAACCCATATTCACCCAGAGAGGTGATTACTCGTTCCAGATGGGACAGGTGTTCAGGCCAGTCATTGCTATAAATGACTATATCGTCAAGATAAGCTCCTGCGTATTGGGCATGTGGTTGCAGGACAATGTTCATAGCCCGTTGAAAGGTTGCTGGGGCCCCGTGAAGCCCGAAGGGCATAACTCTAAACTGGAACAGTCCGTCCGGCGTAGAGAACGCTGTTTTCTTTTTATCTTCGCTCTTCATGGGGATCTGCCAGTATCCTTTACAGAGATCCAGCGTACTGATATAGCGAGCCCGTCCAATGCGTTCTATCATTTCATCTACTCGGGGTAGTGGATACGTGTCGAAACTTGATACTTTATTGACTTCCCGGAAGTCAATACAAAATCTTGTGGAGCCATCGGGTTTCGGAACAAGCACGATGGGTGAGTTCCAACAACTAACTGATGGCTCGATAATACCCATTTTCATCATCTCTTGTATTTCCTCTTGGATGACTTTACGGCGGGCCTCTGGGACGCGATAGGGACGTTGTCTCACAACTTTTCCAGGTTCTGTATGGATCGCATGTTCGATAACTGTGGTGTGTCCCGGAGAAGTGGAAAACACCTTTTGTATGGGTGATAGGATTTTCCTGAGGTCTTGTCTTTTGTTTGGCGGTAGTTCCGGGTCAACACAGTTCATGAAGAGCGGATCCCCTGGGTTGAGCATGCTGGAGAGCACGGGTTGAGGTCCCTCCCATTTCTTGAGCAAATTTATGTGGTAGATTTGCCTCTGTTTACAGATAGGATCTAGTTCAATCTCATAGGTAACAGGGGTTACCTGTTTCGTCACCGGATAAGGGCCCTGCCATTGTCCCAGTAGTTTGTGGTCAGATGAGGGTATAAGAAGTAGCACTAGGTCTCCGGGAACAAAGCTTCTGGGTTTGGCTCCCCTGTCGTATTGCCGTTTTTGTGTGGCCTGGGCGGTCAATAGGTTCTGCCTCACTATTTCCCTAATCTGGCCCAGATGAGTCTTAAGGTTGGCAACATATTCCGGCAGAGGTCGGGTACGGTCAGGCTCGGCTTCCCAGGCTTCCCGAGCCATGTCTAGGAGGGTTCTCGGGGGTCTTCCGTAAAGGAGTTCATAGGGGGAGTACCCTGTGCTGCTCTGGACCTTGCAGCGGATAGCGAAGAGGGCCAAAGGAAGCATTTCCTCCCAGCGACGGCTTTCTAGTCCCAGCAACTTCTTGAGAGTGGTCTTTAGAGTCGCGTTGTACCGTTCTACAAGTCCGTCGGTCTGGGGGTGATAGGCGGAAGTTCTTATTTGTTTTATACCCAGTTGTGAACATACCTGACGCATGAGAGATGAAACAAACGGGGTACCCTGGTCCGTTAATATCTCTCGGGGAAAACCCACTCGGGTGAAGATAGTTGCCAGGGCTCTTGCAATGTTCTGAGTGGTGGGATGTTTTAACGGGATGGCCTCAGGGAACCGAGTGGCGTAGTCCACGAGAACGAGAGCATACCGACATCCACTTTTCGAGGGTAACATGGGGCCTATCAGGTCCATCCCTACCCTGGTGAAAGGGACATCAATAAGGGGGAGCGGCTGAAGGGGGACTCTAGGAGGCCGGTATCGACTGTTCTTTTGACAGACTGGACACTCTTTGCAGTATTGACTCACTTGTTTATGTATGCCTGGCCAATAGAATTTCTCCAGTATCGTTTGTCCGGTTTTGTCGTCCCCGAAATGGCCTCCTAACAAATGACTATGTGCTAAGAACAGTACCTTCTCACGAAAGGGACCTGGAACGAGCAGCTGGGATTCTTGTTGGGGTCCACCTTTCCTATACAATAGACCGTTTCGTTTAAAGAAATAGGGACATACGTGCAAGGGATCCTCATTATCAAGGGCCCGTCCCCAGGCGTCCTGTAGTACTGGGTCTTCTTGTTGCGCTGCACGGAACTCTCGGTCATTTTCCCAAGGATGTGGCTCCACCTGCACAGGATAGGCAGCGGCGTAGGTCCTTTTCTCTTTCTTCTTTTGCCCTTTTGTCTTCGGGAGCTTGGTTGCGGGCTCTACAGGAGGAGGATTTCGGGAAAAAGGAGCCTCGCACCACCATTTCTCCAAGGAGCTTGTGGCGTCGTGTAACAGTCGGGGAAGTCCGTGGTAATCACTGCCCAAGATTACCTGTTCCGGCAGGTTGGGTACTAGGCCCACATTAAGGGGACTACGTTCTCCCGAGTACTGTTGTACCTGAACCCGGGTGGTGGGATATCTCCGGGTATCACCGTGTACACATTGGATGTCTACGGTGCCAGTCATCGTCCCCAGAGGATTGGGCATTTCTTGCGGTCGTATCACGCTTTGCCGACAACCTGAATCAGCTAAGGCCATCATTGGATGTCCGTCGATCCTTACCGGACATCGGAAGGGAGGTGGACTAGCCTCCTGGGTGAGACACACATAGTTCCGAGTAAGGCCGACCTCCATCGGTTCTTCCTTTTGAGGACAGAACCGTGCAATATGTCCATAACCCCCACAATGGTAGCATTGAGGGCCAGGAAGGTTTGGTCTTGGGGTCACCGGGAAGGGAACAAAAGGAATAGGCTCCGGTTTTCGGGGTACTAACGGCCTCGGGGGTCGAGGATGGCTTCCATGGACAGTTCGTGCAGGATGTTCGTCCTTCTTCTGAAAGTCCTGTGCCCGGCTAAAGGCACTGGCAATTTCAACAGCGGTGTCTAAAGTGAGTCTCGAGTGCTGACGGACCCACTTCTGCGTAGCTGGGTGCAGGGAGGCCAAAAATTGTTCCAGGTAAATTTTGGCAAGAATTTCGTCTTTGGTGGATGTGGCGGGCTTCAGCCAGCGGTTGGTGAGGTCTTGGATGCGGAACGACAAGGCCCTGGGGGTTTCCTGCGGCCCTTCACGTGCCTGCCGCAGCCTTGTCCTGTAGGTCTCGTCGTCAATCCCAAGTCGCTCAAGGATGCACGTTTTTATGTCCTGGTACGGGGTCTGCCCTTGAATATTGGCCTGTTGGAACGCCGCCTGGAGTTCGCCCGTCAGCAGTGGCCCAAGGTAGTGGCTCCAGCGGTCAACGGGCCAAGCAGCGGCCTCAGCCAAGCGCTCAAAGTTCGTAAAAAAGAAGTCCGGATCCTCTCCTGGAACGTACTTCTGTAATACCACCGAGGGTAATGCAGTTGCGGGTCTCGATTGCCCCATGACGTCAACGAGCTTCCCAAGGGCTCGGTCTTGAGAGGAACCCTGGTCTTTCAGGACATCGTGCAGCTGGCCTCGGTCATCCTCAGCGGTTTTAAGAAATCGCTCCATAATCTTCCCTAGGAGCTCCTGGCTTTCAGCGAGTTGCTTCACGGCGGCCTCCATGCTTCCGGACCCCACTTCTGACACCAGGTGTGGACTGTGGGTTGCTGCGGGCCGGAATAACAGGCGTGGAGGCCGTATATATTGGGCTATGGTAGCTCTTTTATTGTTCTCTTTGACAAAAGTACGAGGGCATATACATAAAGGGTTCAGAGGCGTAGCTTTGGTCGGCTCCCAGCTGTATGTGGTCCAGAGGATCTTCCAGAGGTCTTCACGTCTTCCGGGCGTTGGGATGACCTCGGAGGGAAAATAGAGAAGCAGGGGTTAGTCCTTTTCGTAAAGACTTCTCCGGTACCGTTACCAACACCGGGGCGTGTGGGGAAAAGAGAGAACCGTGAGGAAGGGAACGGATAGGAATACAGAGGGGGGGTGGGGGAAAGAGGTGGGAGAGGGTAGAAGAGAGGTGCTCTGGTGAAGGGGGGGGTGTAGGGTATATGATACAAGATTTACTAGTGAAGTGTCTCTAAAGTAGTTTATATACAGTGCACAGGTGCTCTAACAGTGAGGTCTAGCTCTATACAAATATCTACAGGTTTCTACAAAGTGGGGACATGGAGACGGTAACACGGTACTCACGTGCCCCGCCGTAACTCTCCCGCGAGTTACGGCCGCTCTCCAGCCACCTCCTGAGGACTCCACCACTCCTCGGTCCAGACGTCCTCCAACTCTCCGTCTTCGATCCTCACACTCCTCTCTCTCTCTCTCGATGGTTCTCTGCGCGCTGTCTCCTGCCACGAGTCGGCTATCGGGAACGCTCTCCTCTCTTCTTCGGCGTCTTTTGTAGTTCCGGGTCCTGGGATGGGGGCGGGACTTCCGGTTTCCCGGTAGGCTGCTTCCGGTTCGGGACTTCCGGGGTCAGGGCGCTCGTGAGGTTCCGTTCCTGGGACGAGTCTGGGTTGGATCCGCTGGTTGCATGCCTGCAGGGGAAACAAAGAAGAAGGACTCCTGGTTGTCAGAGACGCAGGAGGATTAGAACCCGAGGAACCCTCGCTCGAGGGTCTCTCCGTTGACGTATGTGTCGTTCCCCTTCCACACAAAGTTTCTAAAATCCCATGCAAGGTGGTCTGCATAAATAACATTATGTCCAACAAAGATGATGAGGAGGAGGGCTGGAGTGATATAGACCTCCCCTGCGATCCAAGCTTAGAGTTTGGCTCCCCAACCATGGGGCATTATATAATGACGTTAGGCTTCCTTGATCCTATTGGTCTTCTCAACAAGGTGACTGGGATATGCTGGAATCATCTGGACTAAATGATGATAACGAAAAGTTCAAGCAAGAAGAAGAGGATAATCTCGGACCCCCTCTACGGTCGCAGTTCCATTCTTGGATGAATACTCTGAAAGATTTGCTGGTTGCCCTTCGTCCAGAACTAAGTGAGACGCATATATTACCGAAGCCGGAGGACAGAGGTGCCTGTGAGCGGTCTTTGCCCCCTCCTCTGAGGGCCGTTGAGCTCCATTACGGTAATGCTTAAATACAAAGTTCCTTATTGAGGTTACTAGGGATGAGCGTTGGGCCTAGCTTGACGACACGCTTTGGTCATGCTGGGCGGACCCCTTCTTCCCTCCAATCTTCCTCTTTTTTGTAGCTCTCCCCTGCGTTTTGCCTTTTGAAGCAGCAAGGAGAGGTCTCTTACTGCGAAGCACAGGGGGAGATGGGCAAGAGGACATACTCCTTCCTTAAAGGGATAAACGACAAGAAGAAAAAGAAACTAGACGAAAATATAAAAACTTACCTCCTTCTTGAATAAACCCCACTATTGCTGCCACCTCCACACCATCACCGTTTTCTCACTGCATAGCCCAAAGTTCTTTTCCAATTCTTTTTAGGCATATCACGATGACTGTGTCCCAGAACGTCATACAAGTGGCTACAAAGACCACAAAGGCTGCTGGTCTCACCAATTCAGAAGGCCACTATATCTACCAAACGTCCAGTGAAAGCCCCGAAATCCGGCTGAAGCATGCATGGGCACTGAAGGGGGTGCCGAGTAAACCTCCTTCCGCCGAACGTTGGAGTCCAGTCACAGAAGGGTGCACTGTAGTGGTACTAAGCAGGAGGCAGAAAGTCGAGCAAAGGTAGAGCTAGCATGGGACGCGAGAGTCAATCCGCAGTGGAAGCGGAAGCCTGGCAGGACAACTGACCGATGAACTGGTAGGCAGAGCAACAATGCAGCAGTGCGGCAGTGCGGCGGCAGCGTGAGCAGCAGCAAGCAAGAAGCAGGATGATGTTTTCATGCCATGCTTTCCAACTACAGAACCATCTCTCTCCTACTATACCTGTCAAAGGTCTTAGAGAAACTAATCAACCATCGCCTAACCGACCATCACAGCAACCACTAGGTCCTCAATACTAAGGAGTCCAGATTATAGCTCAACCAGAGCACAGAAACAGCACTCATCGCCGCCACAGTCAGCATTAGCATGATTCTTGACAGGAAAGACATGGCAGCCCTAATTCTATGGAACCTCTCTGGAGCATTTGACACAGTCTCACACCCTATCCTCATCAGGTGCCTGCACAAGATTGTCGTCCAATGATTGCTCTTCACTGGATCTGCTCCTTCCTAACAGATAGAACACAAGCTGGCATCTCACTCCTCGTAAGCTTCCAAACTTATCTGTGGAGTAGCTCAAGGTTCATCACTCTCTTCAAAGCATACAGAACTATGTCATCCACACACACAACATCAACATCAGCTTCAATGCCGAAAATATGCAACTCATACTCTCCCTCTCAGATAAGACATCACCTGCATGACCGGGGTAGCTAACTGGATAAAAGCCAACTCTCCCAAACACTGACAAGACAGAAGTAGGGATCTTCAGCAAGAACATCTCACAATGGGACCTCACTGACGGCTGGCCAAGTTGTGCCCACAATCACACCAACACCCTGCCAATTTGGAGTAAAATCCTCGGAATAATCATCAACAGCAAACTGGACATCACCATTCAAGTCAATGCCATCACTGCATCCAGCTTCCACACTGTGAAGATGATGAGAAAGATCATCAAATGGCCCAAATCAACATTAGAAAAACTGTCACTCATGCCTTAGTCACCAGCAAGTTTGGACTAAGGGAAAGCCCTTTACGCTGGGGCCATCTAGAAACTCACTAGAAAGCCACAAACAATTTCGAAATAGGAAGTCAGACTCAACCTCAACCTCCGACACAGAACTCACATCACACCTCACCTCAACAAGCTCCCCTGGCTCCTTATACACGAACACGCTCATTTCAAACTCCTCATACACACATTTGAACCACTATACAACTTAGGCCCCAACTACCTAAACAGTTGCATTACCTTTCACCAACCACCCAGACACCTCCACTCTGCAGGATTCCTACTCGGACACATTCCACGCATACTGAGAATCAACATATATTTCAATGTTTTGAAGTACAAGGCTGTCTCGGGCTGGTGATAGATAGTACTTTTAAGTCAAAGTTCATATAGATTATGAAGCAAAAATCAGCTAAAATCAAACCGTCATTTGTCTGTTACAAAGAAATTAATCAAACTAGCCCTTTCTCCATGCACTGGTCATAACGTTGCATATTAAATGACTTATGGTAATTGAAATGACATCATTTGTAGTAATTTGAAGGTGGGGCACAAATTCTATCACAGTGACAAGTGTTAATCAGTTGAGGGTTGTTAAGTCGTGTGTCGCAGAGTATAATGGAGGACAGTGTAATAGAGTGAAGTGCTGTAGAGAGTAGTGTTGTACAGTGGAATACAGTGGAGTGGCATAGCGTACAGTGAAGTAAAGTGTAATACAGTGGTGTGGTGCGTCATATAGTAGAATAAAGTATCGTAGAGCGGAGTTGTGTGTTGTATAGTGGGAGGCTTCGTGTACAGTACAGCTGAATGTTATACAGAGGAGTGTCAGCGACTGCAGTGTCCTGGGGTTGAGTCTTGTGGAGTGGAGTGCTGTCAAGTACAGTGGCATAGAGTGGAATAGACAGTTGTACAATGTAGTGCCATAAGGTAAAGTACAGTAGAGTGGCTAAGAGTCTCTTACACCGTAGGGTGGTATGGTAGAATGTCGTAGAGTGGTGTGCAGTACAGTGGACTGTGGTACAATGTAATACAATGGAGGACAGTGCTGTACAGTGGAGTGCTGTCATATAGTGGAGTGGTGTGTCGCTGAGATGAGCAGAGTTGCGTGTCCTATAGTGTCATACAGCATAGTACAGTGGCGTTGAATAGAGTAGAGTGTAATAGAGTAGCATACAGTTTAGTAAAGTTTTGTAGAGTTGCATGGATTAGAGTAGGCTGTCATACAGTGGCGCGGCTTATAGTAGATTGTCATACAGTGGCATTGAGTGAGGTAAGGTCTTGTGCATTGGGATAGGCTGGAGTTGAGAGGAATGGCACAAAGTAGTGTGGAGTGAAGTATAATAGAGTGGATTCGCATTTTGTAGAGTAGAGTGGCATGGTGTGGAGTAGAGTGGAGTGGTGTTGTGAGGAGTTGAGTAAAGTGTCAAGATTTGGAGTTGCATCTCGTAGGGTAGAGTGCTGTGTTGTAGACTATTTGAAAGTCTTATTTAGTGGAGTACAGTGTTGTACAGTGCAGTGTATGGGCATAGAGTGGAGTACAGAGTTGTACAGTGATATATACGGAATAGAGTGGAGCAGAGTGTCGTAGAGTGGCAAAAAGTGTAGAATAGTTTTGTGGAGTGGAGTTATACACAGTGGAGGAGAATGCCAGAGTAGAGCGGCGTAGAGTGGCATGTCGAACAGTGCCTTAGAGTGAGGTACACTATGGTAGAGTGGAGAAAAGTATTAATAGAGTGGCGTATTATGTTTTAGAGGAGAGGGACGTGGAGTGGAGTAGTGTGGCCTAGTGTATCTTACTCTCATAGAGTGGAGTGCCGTGTCGTACAGTTGAGTCGGCATGTCGTAGATTGTAGGAAGGTGACGTAGAGTGGAGTACAGTGGAGTGCCACAGAGTGGATTAGAGTGTTCTTCAGTGGAGTGGAGTTGATTTGAGTCATGTAGAAAAGAGTGCAGAAAAGTGTAATAGAGTGGAGTGTTATGAAGGGGAGGAGAGTAGTGTGCAGTGGAGTAGTGTGGGTTAGAGCATCATACAGCAGAATAAAGTCTCACAGAGTGGAGTGCTGAGTTGTACAAGTGAGTCGACTGGTATGCCACAGATTGTTGAAAGTGTCATAGAGTGGAGTACAGTGGAGGGCCACAGAGTGTATTAGGGTGTTTTACAGTGGAGTAAAGTGTGGTAGAGTGTGGTAGAGTGAAGTGGCATACAGTATCGTAATTTGGGTGGCTAAAAGTGTAGTGTTGTAGAATGGAGTACTAGAGTAGAGTGGAGCAGTGTATCACAGTGCAGTGTAGTAGAGTGTTATAGAGGGAGTTGCACAGAGTGCTGTGGAGTAATGAGTAGTACAGTGGCGCAGTTGGATTGCCTGGAGTATACTGTTATTTAGTGGAGTGCTATGGAGTGAAGTATTGTATGGTAGAGTGGAGGTGCGTAGAGTGTTGTTGAGTGGAGTAGAGTGTTGTAGAGCAGAGTGGAGTGAAGTTGGGTAGAATAAGTGGCGCAGACATGAGTGGCGTAGAGTGGATCAGCGTAGAGTGGAGTGGTGTACAGTGGAATGGTGTGCCGTAGACTGTTTGAAAGTGTAATGTACAGTAGAGTGTGGTAGAGTGAAGTGGTACAGTGTTGCAGAGTTGAGTCTGTTACAGAAGAGTAGAGTGGAGTGACGTGGAGTGGAGTTGAGTAGAGTAGCATTGCGTAAAGTGGAATGGAATGGAGTAGAGTGTAGTTTTGTAGAGTGGAGTGGCATAGAGTGTAGTGGCTCACAGTGGACAGACATACAGTGAAGTGCCATACAATGGAATAGCATAGAGTGGAGTGTCTGCAGCACTGGCACAGAAGAAGGTCATATATGTCCACTGGTGATGCTCTGACTGAGGCTGAAGGTGCCCAAGGGGAGAATGAGGTGATAGCACTAATTCACTATGCTTTGTAATGGGCTCGGCACCCACAACGAGAGACCTCACTATGCGGAACATGAACATATTAATTTCAAGGACGATCACCCCCTCAAACTTGAACAATTTATCTTCCATTTCTTCAAAAGAAACACAACTGCTAACAAAGTCACAAACTGAAACATATTATCTTCTAAGCTGGCTCACGTTTTCAACAGTGCAGCTGCTTTTTAATTTTACCGAAATATAAAGTGTTTTTTGGGAGAGCAGTTTGTATTCATATCGTCTATAACAAGCTTGAAAGTTTACATCTTCACCCCTGCAGAGGACTTTGACACAATCTGGGTGTTTGGATGTGACTATTCAAAATCAATTAGAAGTGGTGCATATCCCTTGGCTGCCACACTCACTGTCTTTTTGGGTCTGATGTTAGCCAAGACCTTCTGATTTTACCAAAATATGTATAATATACATACATATAGGGGTCTGCAGCCACTTCTCTTCATCCATTTGTCTGTTGTTGTGTCACTCATGTTTTGCTTCTGCCTGCTACAGCATACAGCCTGGGGCAGTGGGTCAGCCTGCTTAAGCTACTGGTTAACTTCACTTTGGCTGCCTTTTGCTTTTTCGCAAGAAGCGCATCTGCATACAAGCTAGTTCCCTTGAGTGCCATCTTTTTTAGGTCTCGCCTAGCATTGCAGCGCATGCGCTGATCGCTCAGCGAGGTTTATTGTGAACAAGGAGTGTAAGAAGAGGGTTTGAACCCCTGCCCCTCATTTTCATTGGCAGGCGTCACCGTTTATGCTAAACGGTGGCATGCCATTTGAAATTTGGGTTTTTGGTTGACGCCCTTTCGCCTCTGATCCGGACTAGGTTGCCTGCTTTGCTGCTGTCGCAAGGCACTTTCTCATCTTTATTGGGTCATGTGTTTCTAATTAGAAACACATGGCCCCATAAAGCTGAGAGATCTATGCTTGTTTGTGAATATCCCTGTTCTTTGATGACCATCACCCCCTCACCTCGTCTGCATCGGTGGTATTTACCATTAGTAACACCCTGATCGTCTCTGTAACTCCCCAGACACTGAACACACCAACGTCCTCGAGGCTCCTATTCTGGAATTAGCTTGAGCTGAAGTGAACACTCCCACACGGCTTGGGACTCGCCCGAGAAAGCAATTTTGGAAATTTTCTAGCCACAACAGCTACTCTGTCCTCCCCTGTGTCCGCCGGAGCTCTGGAGCAGCTCGTAGCTATGGAAGAAGTCTGCTGTTTATCCTGTTGTTTTTGTGGTAAATGAAAGATGCACAGTCCACTGTGTAGGTTAAGATCCTTTATTGTAAGTTCCTTCCAAGATAATAAGTACAGGAGTAAATCCCCACCAGGAGCCAGCTGTTAGCAGCTCAGCCTGAGATGACCAACTGCACAGTAAGTTAGAGAGAGGCACTGTGAGCCAGAGGGACACCCAGGCATTCTATGATGTCACAGATATCATAGTACAGTCTATCCAGAGAAGAACAGTGGAGAGGACATTTACTACAGTGTTCAGTGGGTGTAGAAATCCGGCATCCATCCCCCACTCTGCTATTCCGCTACGCTACATAGCGCAAAAAGGCTCAGATGCCCTGTTCTACGTCACATCGTAATAAGGAATATCCATTTGAGCCTGGGCGTACGTCCCCCAAATTGACAACAGCCATCAGCGCTGTTGCGAGATCTTTGTGCGACATGTCAACAAAACAAATCCAAGCCTTAGTGTAATTGTTCTTTGTTAACGGAAGGAAAGCACTTCTGCGGATAGGAGCATTTTTGACAAATAAAAAAAACATAATTACAAGTCAGGCAGATTTGAGCTCTATATCTGCCTGCATGGATACCGATGTCATAATAAGGCGGGGTGAGGCAGCTTGGGGGTGAATCCCTGTTTTGGCTGGCTAATCACACTACAGATAAAGCGTCACTCTTTTTGATAGCGCTAAGTGTTATCTCGTGTTTATTTAGCACCGTAATTACCAGGTTTTACAGTTCACCGACACGTTTCAGCTCATTTTGATAGCAATGCAAGAACAAACCAGTCAATTCGCACAGTGAAGAAGTCTAGGCACACCGAATAAGTATTCGGGAGAGAGGATGTGGCATCACGGTTAGAAATGCTGGCTTTAGAAGTCCTGGCATCCTCACAACAGCCCGTGATTCTAGGCAATTCAATTCCGAGTGCCTATAAAAATGTAAAACTACAAATCTGATCTTTTGTAACGTAACCTGGTGCTTATATAAAGCACTATAATCCCTTTCGTCCAAGTTTGCGCTACATAAAACTGGAAAAAATATTCTTCGTGCGTACACATCACTTCATGTAAACAGCGCCTCATCGGGTGAGCTCGAAGCCCTTGCAAGGAGCGCATTTCCACCCTCGTGATTCGGCTCTTTTTAGTACATTCCGAGTTTTACAGCCTCTCTTGTACGTGGAAGTACATAAAACAGCTCCATTTGATCTGTTGGGAGGGGCAGGCTTGAAAGGGCAGTGGGGGTGAAAGGCATTTGTCAGAGTTTTAGCCTGGCTTGTAGTCGCCGTCAGAGGTCAAGGATGGACAGAGCTGGACAATGTCACACTTTTCCTCCACACCCAGCACTGCATCTGTGCAAACAGCTAATAGACACACAAGAATATAGAAACTACATGGTCAAACTCAGGGCTTTAAGGGGGATGAATAAACTAGAGGGTCTCTCAAAGGGGCGGGCCGATGTAATTAAGGGTGTGAACACACTACAATATTTTAGGGTAGAGTTCACGTTATATAAAACAGAAGAACAAAAGAAAACAAGCATTAGGAATGCATTAGGGCTCGGGTTTGTTTCAGTTAGAGATAATGGCATTGTAAATGGCAATGTGTTTTAGGCATATGTTTTGGAGTGGAAACATGTGGTGTGTGTTGGAGATATGTGTGTTGGATTGGAATGTCATCAATGGTGGCATGCTGCATATTAATTGGTGGATGCATTATCAATTGGTGTGTGCATTGATGTGTGGTGGACTCTGCACTCTGAAACTGCACTCTGAATCTGCACTCTGAATCTGCACTCTGCACTCTCAATCTGCACTCTGCACTCTCAATCTGCACTCTGCACTCACAATCTGCACTACCACTCTGCACTCACAATCTGCACTCTGAATCTACACTCTGCACTCTGAATCTGCACACTGAATCTGCACACTGCACTCTGAATCTGCACACTGCACTCTGAATCTGCACACTGCACTCTGAAACTGCACTCTGAAACTGCACTCTGATTCTGCACTCTGATTCTGTACACTGATTCTGCACTCTGATTCTGCACTCTCAATCTGCACTCTCAATCTGCACTCTGCATTCTCAATCTGCACTCTGCACTCTCAATCTGCACTCTGCACTCTCAATCTACACTCTGCACTCTCAATCTGCACTCTGCACTCTCAATCTGCACTCTGCACTCTTAATCTGCACTCTGCACTCTCAATCTGCACTCTGCACTCTCAATCTGCACTCTGCACTCTCAATCTGCACTCTGCACTACCAATCTGCACTCACAATCTGCACTCTGCACTCACAATTTGCACTCTGCACTCACAATATGTACTCTGCACTCACAATCTGCACTCTGCACTCACAATCTGCACTCTGCACTCACAATCTGCACTCTGCACTACCAATCTGCACTCGCACTCTGCACTCTGAATCTGCACTCTGAATCTACACTCTGAAACTGCACTCTGAAATTGCACTCTCAATCTGCACTCTCAATCTGCACTCTGCACTCTCAATCTGCACTCTCAATCTGCACTCTGCACTCTCAATCTGCACTCTGCACTCACAATCTGCACTCTGCACTACCAATCTGCACTCGCACTCTGCACTCTGAATCTGCACTCTGAATCTACACTCTGAAACTGCACTCTGAAATTGCACTCTCAATCTGCACTCTCAATCTGCACTCTCAACTCTCAATCTGCACTCTGCACTCTCAATCTGCACTCTGCACTCTCAATCTGCACTCTGCACTCACAATCTGCACTCTGCACTCACAATCTGCACTCTGCACTACCAATCTGCACACTGCACTACCAATCTGCACTCTGCACTACCAATCTGCACTCTGCACTACCAATCTGCACTCACAATCTGCACTCTGCACTCACAATCTGCACTCTGCACTCACAATCTGCACTCTGCACTCACAATCTGCACTCTGCACTCACAATCTGCACTCTGCACTACCAATCTGCACTCTGCACTACCAATCTACACTCTGCGCTACCAATCTGCACTCACAATCTGCACTCTGCACTACCAATCTGCACTCACAATCTGCACTCTGCACTCTGAATCTGCACTCTGCACTCTGAATCTGCACTCTGCACTCGGAATCTGCACTCTGCACTCTGAATCTGCACTCTGCACTCTGCACTCTGAATCAGCACAGACCTGTGTTTCCACAGTTCCCAGTAAGCTGACTCGGTTGGTTAATGCACCTACGGCAGAGGGGGCTGATTGGGTAACACGCATGCGCAATAGTGTATTTTGTTGGTTCACTATTGTCACTTTTGTAATGCACCGTTTGCTACCTCTTGTATTTTGTTGGCTCACGATTGTAATTTTTGGTTCATTTAATGTAATGTTTGCTTTTCTATTTTGTGCACTTGCAATGTTCTCATGTGTTAGTTCTGTTCCTATTGTGAAGCGCTCTGACACCTTCGGGTAAAGTCTGCGCTATATAAAAACGCATAAATAAATAAATAAGTCCTCGGTAAGTAACCTAGCTGGGTCGGTTCGTGCTCCTCCTGCAGAGGGCTCCATGCACAGACTCCAGTCCTACATATAGGTCGTGGTGTTAACGCGCCTGCTGCTCTGATGGCGCTCTCTGTCTGCGTCTGGTTGAAGTCTGCAGTTACCCTGAGTGCGAGTGAGCGAGATAGCTCAGCGGTTGATGCCCCTGCTGCTGAGATCTCTCTGTACCCTGCAGAGCACTGTGTGCACGTCCTCGAAGGCCAGCGACAAGTTAACATTTATGTATGATGAAAGCAAACTCGTCATGTTTGGTAAAGTATATTGGAAGGGCTTTTACATGCTGAGCAAAATAGGTCTTTCTCCAACAAACTATTATCACTACTTTGGACTATTGTTCAACAACAAGCTGTCATGGAATCCAGAAAAGTTAACAGCTTCTCGTTGCACAACATGTCGAACGCTTTATTGAGATTCCCTAATCATTACAACCATTACTGCTGATTCCGGGAACAAATGTGTACATGGCTGAAGTGATTCCGGTTGCATCTTGTGTCCTGAGGCCTAATTTGGACCCGCTTTCTGGAATGAAGGCAATTTATTCTTCTGTAGTGATTAGGCTAGTGTTGAAATCCATCTTTACAGGCAGGTTTACTCACAATTTCACTACAGATACTTTTTAATATTGGCTCCAAACAGATGGCAATAAACCTGGGAATTCTATTTATTCAGCTTTATGCCCTTCTGCACTACATCAAAACATTAGCAATGGAACAAACTGTTGAAATACCTTCAATCTGAACTACGTAGTTTAAGCAATGACTTACATATTCAATCAAGGGGCAATCTATTAGGCCGACTTACCGTGCCTTAAAACAAAATTCTCATGAGTGACCTATTGTGCATATTCTGACAGCAAATTATTTTTGACTGTCTCTTCATTTAAGGAGCACCTAAAACCTAGCCTTCACGCAGCAAAGAAAAACAAAATTGCGATAAGCCTGGCATCTGCCTTCAATTACCGGCACCTCTGACAGCTGCTAATTGAAAATTTATGGCATTCTCCTGGACGGGGAGACAACATGCGCGCACTTACAGCTCAAGAAAACTACAGAGTCGTGAATGCGCGAACGGACCCTGACATCTGGTAATTGGGAATTTATGGCATCGCAAGCGCGTTCTGGCACGGAATATGCAGGGAGTCGATAGAGAAAAATTCCTAGGGCCTATTGCGTGAACACTTACAAAAGCACAGCCGTGAAAGGACCAATGACCATGCAGATGGCACACAACACCACAAAAATTCTCGCGCCCTGAGGAATTTTTACTGCACGATTCAGAGCCCCTTAACAATACGGCTCGGAGCTCCGCCCCACTGCTGACGCAGTGGTGACGTAGGCTGAGCCCTAAACAGAGCTTTTAATGAAGTGTTTTCAACTTTGCAGTCACTGTGTGTTTCATTTACTGTTTGACAAATTAGAATTGTAACAACTATACCTTATTTGGAAAAACTTTTACATTTAAAAATGTAAGGATGTTTCTCTTTTTATATCTGAGTGAACCTTACTAAAGATACCGGCATCAATCATCACTCCCAATTTACAGATGGTTAGATTTAGTTACCAGACCCAATGCTGTTTGCCATAAATAGTTCAGGACAGCTAATAATAATATTGGGTGTCTTTTTCAGGCACAGTTAGGAAGAGACCACCAAAACGTGACAACAGGAGTCCTGGGGGTTGACATTTTCAGCCTCTGCAAATCAGTACAAGCATTGGCAAAGCCAACAGGTCTCACCTGTGCAAAAATCTATTGGCAATGTTTGTTCTTCTGCCCCATTGTACAGCAGCATGGCTGTTCCGCGCATGGTTGAAAGCAAAAGAAACAAGCATTTGCAATGCAATAGGTCTCGCATTTACGCGAGTTTGAGCTATTGGTATTGCAAATAACAATGGCTTTTAGTTTTGTATTCGTATTTATGTTTTAATAATGAAAACAAAAATAAAAGGCATTGTTATTTGCAATGTCAATAGATCAAACGCACATAAATGCGAGACCTATTGCATTGCAAATGCTTGTTGTTCTATGTAATTACTTTAGTGTTGCCTTTGTGTTTAGAGCCTGATGTTATATCGGGACGCTTCAGATGTGAACACAGGCCCATTCTATCTTTAATGGATGCCATCTCCTGCCATTGCTGTTGTATATTCCTATTGGCGTGTGTTGCTTTTCTGTCTGTTGCTATTTCATAGAATACCAGATTGTGTCCATTTGAAATTGTTCTCTATTAAGTTATCCTCTTTTTTCTCTCCTTTCTTTTTTCTCTCATTCTTTCTCTCCCTTTCCTTTCCTTCTCGTTTTCTTTGTCTCCTTTCTTTCTATCTTTCTGTCCTTTTTGAGCTAGGAAATAAATCCAGGTGTAGGAACACTGGGCCACTTATAAGTAGATGAAGCCACCATGAGATATCACTCCATCCAACGTGTAATCCACGCATCAGAAGGGTTTTCTCAACAGCTGGTCCATTATTCCACCTAAGGACACCTTTTTGTGTTTTCCTCTGCATGTGCTATTTTTATCTTGCTGGCTTCTTTCAGAGCAATTGACCCTTTCAGCTGGCTCCCTGACAATATTTTTATTGATGGTACTTGCCTATCTTGAACTTGTTTCCTGGCTCCCCTGTTGGAAGACTTCTTGTGAGATCTTGAGCTCAGAGGGAGGCAAGGAACATAGGGTAACCTATGTTAACATTATAGATAAAGAGAAGCAAACCTCAATACGCTCTACAACACTATCTCTGTTTTATTGACAAAGCTATCTTTGGTAATAGTGCCAATGATGAAGAACCTTATTTTGAAGAAAGCGTTCCTTGTCGAGAAGGCAATGATCAGTGTTTTTGGAGTTTTAGTCACCAAAGAGGTCAAGGTCAAGACACCTTCTTCATTTGTGTAGGTGATTATGAGGTTGAAAATGAGGCAGATTACATTTTTAACCTCTGACTTCACATCTTGCCTTTTAATTAACACAGTGATGCATTATGTTATGTGCAGAGTACTTTAGGGTAGTGCCCAATCTGTTCTTTGACGCTGATGCAGCAAGGGAGAGACAAAACATTTTGTGTACCCCTTGTAAGGTCAGTCTCTCATAACAGTAACATGCATTAAACATGTGGACCATGAGAATTAATCAACCAAACATACATAGATTAAAATTACACGTGGGGAAACTAACTTGCTGATTTGCAAAGACTAATGTATTAATAAATTGAAGACGTCATACTAATATAGAGATGTAGTATTTTAAAATTAATTGGATACAAGTGTGTACTTGTGCTTTTATTAAAGTTTTGCCTGGCAAAAACAATGAAATTGGTAAGTAAAAGACGCATATGTGTACGCTTTTTGTTAGGTAACCTCTAACAGGGAAAATTAGAATGGTGGGAGGTAGACAGAAGGGCTAAAATTCTGAATCTAACGTCTGTTGTGTTTGTTTTCATATTAGTTTCCATTAAGGCCCATGCGGCCTAGTTCGAAAATGGCTGTTTATGCGAGACTTCGAGAAACATGGCCCCTACGCATGCGCGACTGTGCTAGAGATGCTTGAATGGCCTGTGCTCGGAGTGAAAGATGTCAAGGTCAGCTTGGCCGAGGACACCGGAGACATGCCAAAAAGGATGCTTGAATTTAAAAGCCTAGGAAACAAGCGTGCTTTCAATCAATCAATCAATCATGGCATTAGTAAAGTGCACTACATCTCAAGGCGCTGGGGGGAGAAGTTCGAAGAGCCAGGTCTTGAGAAGTTGTCTGAAGGTCAGAAGGTCTTCGGTCTGCCGTTGGCAGATGGGAAGGGTGTTCCATGTCTTGGCGGCGAGGTGGGAGAATGATCTGCTGCCGGCGGTCACTCTTCGTATGCGGGGGGCGGTGGCGAGGGCGAGGTCTGCGGAGCGGAGCTAAAAAGGCGGGGGTGTAGAGGCTGAGTCGGCTAAGTTGGCTGTTGAGGTACGTGGTCCGGTGTTGTGGAGTGCCTTGTGTGTGTGGGTGAGGAGTTTGAAGGTTATCCTTTTGTTGACAGGGAGCCAGTGTAGGTCTTTCAGATGGGGTATGATGTGGCTGCGGCGAGGGATGTCGAGGATCAGGCGTGAGGAGGCGTTCTGAATGCGTTGAAGCTGTTTCAGGAGTTTGGCCGGGGCTCCTGCGTAGAGTGCATTTCCGTAGTCCAGTCTACTGCTGACGAGGGCCTGAGTGACTGTCCTTCTTGTTTTGGTGGGGAGCCACTTGAAGATCCTGCGAAGCATGCGGAGGGTGTTGAAGCAGGAGGAGGTGACAGCGTTGACCTGCTTTGTCATGGAGAAGGTAGGGTTGAGGATGATCCCTAGGTTGCGTGCGTGATCAGTGGGAGTTGAGGGGTGTTCCAAAGTGCAGTTGGCCACCAAGAGTCATCCCAGACTGAGGGGGTGGATCCGAGGATGAGGACCTCTGTCTTGTCCAAGTTCTGCTTCAGTCGGCTGATTCTCTTCCAGTCGGCGACAGCCTTCATTCCTTCGTGGAGGTTGGTTTTAGTGGTGTGGGGGTCCTTGGTGAGGGATAGGATCAGCTGGGTGTCTTTGGCGTAGGAGATGATGTTGAGGTCGTGCCGTCGTGCAATGTGGGCGAGTGGTGCCATGTAGACGTTGAATAGCGTTGGGCTGAGGGATGAGCCTCGGCGTACGCTGCAGATGATCTCGGTGGCTTTGGAGCCGAAGGCGGACGCTCTGCGTTCTGCCGGAGAGGAAGGAGGAGGTCCAGTCCAAGGCTTTCTCTTGGATTCCTGTGTCGTAGAGGCGTGTTCGTAGTGTGGGGTGACAGACCCTGTCGAAGGCGGCTGACAGGTCCAGGAGGATGAGGGCCGCGGTTTCTCCGTTGTCTAGCAGGGACCTGATGTCATCGGTGGCGGCGATGAGGGCAGTTTCGGTGCTGTGGTTGCTGCGGAACCCGGACTGGTAACTTCTTGATGTACAAAAGATACAAGGACGGAATGACAAATTGCAAAGTGGACAATTTTGGCCGTGAGAGAGTATGCAAGGATGACTTAGCGGAATTATGAACTGGTTTGGACAAGGAGGACATGAGATGACCATCACCACCCCTCTAATGGGCCAATAAGAAATGAGTGCGGACCCTAACAGTTTAAATTTTTAGTTAGATAGTTAGGGAAAAGGGTATAAAAGAGCCTATATGAAAGAGGAAAGAGTTGGTTCCGTGGATATTATTGCGGACCACGACATGCTGTCGGTTTGAACGGTTTTTGGTGCAAAAAGACTTTGAATAATTTTTGGACTTTAAATTTTGACGTGGCAAAGAATTGAATGTGGAGTCCTGTTGAGAGGTAGACATCGAGGAGGTTAGAAAAACAGTCAGCTTGGGAACCTGTTTTGCCGTAGTTCTGTCATCGTCTATGGCAGACTGGAAATATGTTTTCTAAATTTCCTATTTCTTTAATGTTTTTATAAATGCTAAAAAAATCTTTTTGAAATGCTATTTTCTTTTCTGACTGAATTTCGATAAACCCTTCTATAAAAATATTTGAGCCTGTGTGCCTTTAAATTAAAAGTCATGACAAGGTAAATAATAAAGTAATGGGAATATTGTGATTGAGCTGGTCTTAATCTCCATCAACGAACTTCTACTAGCTGGTTCATCGACTAAACAGTGGGGTGCCTTGATGTTACTTCCTACTAATTTTAGAGAAAGGGAATATGTACATATATGTATATAATGTATACATTTTATAACTAGAATAATAAGGTAATCCGTTGTCCAGCAGCTCGCCCTCTGTTCTCACTGATTGAGGTGTGTGAATGTGTGACTCGCATGGCTATGGGCCCCACTGAAGAGTAAATTAAGTCAGCTCTTGGGTTAAGTGAGATAAATTGTGAGGGTTGTTTGAGAGCCGCGCTGGATTTATGCCATTTAAAGAAAAAAACAGTGGCACTGGTGGAAAAGAATACGCAATTGTCCCACCGACTTTCCAAAAGTATGAGGTATGTGAGTAAATGGATTCAAAATCATAGGAATGTTTTTATCTGTTATGAGTAGGTCTAAGTCAGCATGGGTAACTTTTTTGTTTTTTTAAATCTTTTTATTAGTTATTCTTGTAAAGAAACACCACCTTCATGGGAATACATGAAGACATAATTACATGGTGTTGGACTTGGCCTTTTCCCCCAAAATTCTTCGTTTTTGACCCCCTTGTCTAGGATGTCTCCCCCATGGGATTAAACCTGTATAGGCCATGAGTGGTGGGAGACACCTTGTTGAAAATGTTTTGTCAAGTAATAGTGTGAGCACTTGTAAATTTCCCCATTTTAGAACTGCACCTGACTGAAATGTATTGTGTTTAAAATGGATGCCATGGCCATGGGTTTTGCCACTGGACTGCCATAGGTCAGCGGTCTAGATAATATTACCCAGCTACCCCTAGCTTTTGGAGGGAAAACCTGGCACCCAGGGTGCTCACCCCCTCCCCTTGAGCCAGTTTAGGCCAGCTTTGCCAACATTCTAGAAGGTTCTGGCACTGCCTGGGAGGAGGGTATAAGTAAGAGGGAAGTGCCACCAGAGAGTCAGTCAGAGCTGGGACAAGGAAGAGAGGGGACCTGCTGTGAGCTGCTACCGCCACATGGGCCTGTGAGCTGGGCCCTGCACCCCTAGAACCCCTTCCCCCTCTGCTGTCCCCATGGGCCCCTGACAAGGGAGGGCCCCTACCCAGGTCACTGAAGCTGTTTGGACTGGGTACCACGCCCGCGCTGCGTGAAGAAGTGCCCAGGAGGTGAGGAGTGTGCCCCTGAGGAACTGCTGTGGGACTGTCTGCCCCCTTGTGAAGCTGTGGCCCCCTTTGAAGCACCATGGGGAAGATTGTGCCCCCAAAAGAACTGCTGGTGGCTGAGGTGCTGTGAGGCCCTGTGAAAGCGCTGGGCCCTGGGACTGTTGTGGCCCCCTAGTGCTGTAAAGCCTGCCTGTCGAGCGCTATAATTGCGAAGCGCTGAGGAAGTGCTAAATTCCTGCCCCCTCTGCGTGGTCTGAGGAAGGAGCTGAGGTTGTGGGCAGAGGGAGGAGCTGTGCGCTGTGAATAGCGCCGTTTACTGAGGAGACTGTGGTAGCCTGTGAATAGCGCCGTTTGTGGAGGCGCGCTTTTGTCGAGATAAATAATTAAATAGAAGGGAGCCTACCCCTTATTGTTGCCGTCCTCACCGCTGCGACCGGGCGCCGCTAAGGAGACCCCCGCCGTGTTCGGGATCGTTGCGGCGGCCCTCGGTAAAAGGAGAGGGCCGCCGAAGTGAAGAAGGGGCCGCGCTAGGCAGCCGGGAAGGCAGGAAGAAGCCGAGTCTAAGCCCCGGGTCCCCGTGAGGTAGGAGGGGGACCCGGGTGAAGTGCCGTTGCGGGGCCCCCGTGCAGAGGAGGGAGCCTCGGGAGAAGTGACCGGAGCGGGAGGCCACCCCGCCGGTCTGTGCCCCCGAGCGAGGGGCCGGTGAGGTAGGCGGGGCCGGAGCACACTGTCGGTGCCAGCCCCGCCTCCCGACCTGAGGCGGCCGGAGTAGAGAGACTGCGGAGCTCCCGTGAGGTCGAGGGAGCCCCGATTGAGCCGCCCGGAGGCAGTTTTGAACCCCCCCCCCCCGGGCTCCCGTGAGGAGGAGGGGCCCGGGTGACTCCCCCGGAGGGGAGGCGAGCTCCGTTTGCAAGTGCTGTGCGGCTGGGGCCTCGAGGCACATTGCCGGTGCCTGCCCCCTCTGCCTTGAAGCCGCGGGTCCCCATGAGATAAGAGGGGCCCGGGTGGAACCGGAAGCAGCGAGAAGGTGCTGCAGTACCCGCGGGGCTCCCGGTTGGTCAGGGAAGCCCCGTGAGTGAGAGCGCTGTGCAGCAGGGGCCTCAAGGCACATTGCCGGTGCCTGCCCCTACCGCCAAGGAGGCCCTGGACAGCCCGGTGAGTGTGGGCAACAGTATACGGTGTGGAGGGTGGAGAGGGCAACGGACACAGTGTCCGCCTCCCCCTCTGTTGACTGAAGTGGGGCCCAAGTGCCCAGAAACCGAGTAAAGGCTGCTGGTGACTGCTGCCTCAGAGTCCCAGGATCCCAGTAAGGCCTACTGAACTGCCTACAGAAGCCCCTGCTCACCCTAAAAGTCACAGGGGGGAGGTAGAATGTTGTCGTGGCCCCCAGGGAAAGGTTTGACATGCATAGCCAAGTGAGAGGCTCATTGAAATGCACCTTTTTGCCTGTTGCCTGATTTTCCCTGAAGTGTTTAGGCCTGACATCCCACCTATATATGTATGCCCCGAGGAGGGTTTGCCCTAGGTTGGGGTTCTTAGGCCTAGAGTCAGGCCCTTGTTAGGTTCAATGTGATACGGGACTAGTGGTTATGTGACTGCTACCTGCCTGTCCTCCCTAGTTAGGGCTGAGCCTTATGCTAAAGCAGGGTGCCTAGCGTACTGCGTCCCCTGCCCGGGATTGGGGACGTCTGGGGCCTGATGAGGGTTGGCTGTTGTGTACACCCTGATGTTTGATACCCCTAGTTTGATGGTAGGGGGAGCCTAGCTGTTTCCTTACAGGTGTTCCTGGTCCATGAGGAGGGCCCCTACCTGATATTAATGCTGGGTGATGTATGTTCTGCCTAATGTTGGTCTATAGGTTGGCCTGACGTGTTATTCCAGGCCCTTGGTTATGCCCCAGGTTAATGGACCAGCCGTGCTGATTTATTACAGGTGCTCCTGTTTATGATGTGCCGTGATGCCCTGATGTTTTTCCCTTACAGGGGTTGGGTTGGCGTTATCGTGCATGATGTATATCTATGCTAATGTGGTATTTTGCAATTACAGCCTACCCCTAAGGATGAGAGTCTGAGTTGGCCCCGCCAGATTGGCCCCAGATCTAATGTCATTTTAAACATTCTTCTTTATTTTCAGCTTTGGACTTACTGACTCAGCCCTTACTTCCCATGTAAATAATCCCCCCTTGTTACACTTGGCTCTGGTGCTAGTTGGCGCCTGTACTGATACCACTGTTGATGCATTTTTGCCTTGCAGGTTGGAAACACTACTAAACTACTTATTTTTTTCCAACTCAAACGGGTGTCCTGCCTCTTTTGTGGTGTGCCTGGTGTGTTGTCTGTGGGTACTGCGTGAATGCTTCACATGTCCTCCGAAGTATGGCCTGCCCGCTTGGTTCCATGCTACCCCCTTGGAGATTTGGGTAACCCCCATTTCTTACACATGGCTACTTTATTTCATGCATTATATGCAACAACAACAAAATATATGTAAACATCAAACAGTACATATGGTCAGATTGCATTACAGTCCCATGCGCAATCATCAGAAGGACTCTCCCGTAGATCCAAGGAGAATCAATCAATCAGCATTTGATTGGAGATGGTATATTGTTAGTTGTTAACCATGGACCCACCAAGGCCCTCTGCTGTAAAAAAAGAAGGATCCTGCCGCTTGTTCGTCTACTCCCCAGCCATGATCGTACACAACATGGGTAACTCTGGTTTGGCAGAGACACTGGGTGATATTTAAAAGTGGACAGCAATGTAAAATCCAACATTTCTCACACTCTAGCACCCCTCATCAAGGGACTAAAGAAAGCTGACCACATCCTCCCTCACTGAATGAACTCCTCTGTCTCTCCCTCTAGCCTTCATACCCATCTGCATCACCTATAAAGTGATCAGAAACAGAAATGAACTAACTGAGGTGGACAATGTCAGACCAGTAGCTAAGAAATTGACTGGAGAGAAACATGTGCAGGAAAGAAAGAACCAGAAGGCAGCCCTTGCCTTACTGCGCCCAGAATCCAGAACATTATGCCTACAGACAACTGGATCTCTTCAAGGAACAGACTCCCATCAGACAATACGGCTCATCCTGCTATCATCTCAGCTAAGTTCATAAACAGCAGTCCATGGACACTTTCCTTTGTGTTCAGACTATGGGGCCCATTAGGATGGCGGACGGATCGCCCCCGCCAGGCAGGCGGTAGCCACCGCCGGCGTGGCGGGGCCGATCCGCCCACCATCCTTGCACTAAAGACCCCCCGCAATATTAGGATCGCGGGAGGGACCGCGGCGAACGGTAAGACCGTCCGCCGCTTTTCGACCGTGGCGGAAAAGGTATAATCTGGTGGCGGTGTCTATCAGACACCGCCAGCCATATTATGATGGGCAAATTTGAATGCCTTTCGCCGCCACGGAAAGGCATGCGGAGAATCACTGCGGGGGCCCGTTGCGGGCCCCCAGGGACTCCGGGGGGGCGGGGGTGCAAATGGGGGGTATCTATGGTACCCCCCCGCATTTCAAAGTACAACATGGCAGGCACCGCGCAGTGCCTGTCATGTTGTGCTTTGAAATGCACTGGTAAAAATACAGGATGCGCCCGCCAGTTTGGCGGGCGCATCCTAATTGCCAAGGCGGGACCGCCGCTCCTATGGCGGGCGGTCCCGTTTCGCACGGGGATGGCGGGCGGGCATCCTAATGGGGGCCTATGTTTCTATCTAGCTTGGTGATGCTACACCACAGGATCTATTTTTGTGCTTAATTGTTTAATTGTTCTTGGCAAAGAAATGCAGTTGATCAAACAGCCCTGAAATCAAAATGTCTGCTGGTCTAATCACTTTTTATTCCAGGTTTTCTGGAGATGAAACAGAGAATAATGGAAAGACTAAACATTACATCTGAAATCTGACTATGGTGACCTCAACACTCTTTATATGGGATGTACATAAATTACTTACATCCATCGTCACATATAGTGGTTTTTCCTGACCACTTTCCATTCGGTAAACATGTCCGGTTAGCAGAGTTGAGGAGTTTGTAGCCCTCAAAACACTCAAACTGCAGAGTGTCCCCAATGCGATAGACTTTTTGCCTGGGGAAGTATGCGCCATCCTCAAAATCCACAGGCGTCGGGCACCGGACTTCTGCATTTAGAAAGAACATTGAGAGAATGATTACCATAATAAAGAATTTTTTAAAGTATTTTTATAACACTGTCTGTAGCAGTAATTTTCAATCATCTGTAACAAGCTTTAAATAACTTCCCTGTTGCCAGACCAGATGCCTCGGCCATGAGCCCTGCCCTGCAGTGGGGATTCAAACTAAACACTGTGAATTGGAGGGAGACCCTTTCAAGCTGTTGATGATTATATGGACACGTCGCAGAGGAAGGGAGTCAAAGGAGTCCATCAATCTTGAGAGTGAAATCAGGGTACTCCACATTTGTTGGTCGGCCTTAAGTCGCTCATTCATCCTCCTAATATGGTGCCCGTAAAGAGGTAAAGGCAGTCTACGTTTCTGTACGCATGCAGGGTGAAGGTGTGGAGAGGCTAGTGAGAGTTCAAAGCAGTTGTCTGCTGCCACAATATCAAATTATTAATATCTACCTGCACATACATCCACAATATTGACTACTAATATACTGTCAAGATATAAAGACTTGGAGTTATAATAGTAAATCTGTACTTCCCAATGTTTACGATCTGTTGAAAGTTGAAATTTTGGATTCTGTACATGTGGAAATACTATGTTGTGGATCCTATTTATGTATGGTTGCGTGGTCTAAGAAGGTCAGGGAAAGAATGTTATTGTGTGTGCTTGTGTGCGTGTGTGCACATGCACATATAGAGATTAAGTTGTTGTTAAGCAGTGAATAACTAAACTGAGGTTAAACAGAATTATATGCCAGTGGATCTTAGGCTGAGGTTCAGCTTAGCTCAAAGACAGTGGTGGCTGGCATCTGGGGAGGGAGGGTGAACGGGTGCACGATCCATTACAATTAAAATATTAAACACTTACCTTCTACATGACGTGTGCTGGACCTCTTCTTTCGCCCACTGAATAGGAACTGGATGCTGCAACTCCCTTGACCAATCCTGGCATGAGACCAGTGTCCTGATTGGTGTGAGTGGCCTGACTAGGTGCTCCATTGAGCACTGGAGGACTGCACTTGCTCTCAACCCAGCCGTCATGAGACAGCTGGGTTGAGAGGTTTAAAGCGCTTATGTATGGATGCTTGCTGCAAGACAGCAGGCCAAAGAGACATGCGCACTTCGAAAAGTGCCCAGGCAGCCTATCCTCCTCCCTGCTGCTGTCATTCAGCGGGTCCCGCCCTGTCCTGATGCTCTGTTCAGGACGGGTGAATGAAAAATAAAATGGTGATAAATTACCATTTTATTTATTCATCTCTGGGGATTTGTTTGGGGGGCATTTAAGTGGGCGATGCTCCCTCGCTCAAACAGGGCAGCCGGCCCTGCTCAAACACTAAGGGGCCCATTAGGATGTCAGGCGGATTGCCCCCACCAGGCTGGCGGTGGCTACCGCCAGCCTGGCGGGGGCAAACCGCCCGACATCCTTCCCTGAATTCCCCCCGCCATATTACAATGGCGGGGGGACTGCAGCGGAGAAAAACACCGCCCGCCACTTTTCCGCCCCGGTCGCCTTGCGGCCGGGGCGGAAAATGTTTAATATGGTGGCGGTGTCTATTAGACACCGCCAGCCATATTACAATGGGCTTTGGTAGATGCCTTTCCGTGGCGGTGATGCTGCCACGGAAAGGCATGCGGTCTTCACTCTGGGGTCCCCTGCGGGCCCCCAGAGTGAAGGAGGGGTGGGAATTGCACATGGGGGGTTACCTGTGGTACCCCCCTTCATTTGCATAAACAAAGCGGCAGGCTTTTGTTTATGCAAATGCTGAAAAACATTTCTAGCATTGTGGCGGGCGGTGCTGAGAGCACCGTCCGCCACAATGCTAGAAATGCAGGATGTGCCCGCCACAGTGGCGGGCGCATCCTAATGCCACCCCCTGGACCCCTGCCCTTATGGCGGGTGGTCCCAAACCCCGCTAGGATGACGGGCAGACAAAGTCCGCCCGTCATCCTAATAGGCCCCTAAGTAATTTAGCAGCAAGTGGAAGTGAGTCCAGAAGAGCACTGCAGTTTTCATATGATGAGATAGCTTTGTGTGACTGTTAAATAGCCACACTGAAATGAGGCATCTCTGTGCTAATGTAGACTTCCGGGTTGAGGGAGAGGATGGAGTGCAGGAGTGGGAGTGATCTTGAGTGAGTTACTGAGAAGGCACACATTACCCCCTTTATGATTACTGACTAGTGTGTGGGAAAAGGTTGCATGAGGTTAGTGAAAGGCTGTTGGTGTATCTGTATCTTTAGTGTCTTATTGCAGGCTGATTTGGCTTTCCATATTCAGAACTAGAATAGAAAACAATCTGAGTTTTTGTCCTTACAGGTGAGGGACAGTTTTATATGTACTCAAGTGGGATAATTGCAGTAAATAGTGTATGTTTGCTTTGATAACTGAAAGATAAAATGGTAAGTGTGGAGAAGCATGATCAGAGGGGAGGGATGAACGAAGATGTGGGTATCCAGAACACCTGTGACTCTAGGAAAGAAGAGACAGAGAAGAGGGTGATGTGTGATAGTTTAGAGCACAAGGGAATGTTGGTGGTAAGGTGATTCAGGTCACTGCTTGAAGGAAAGGGATCCAGTGTGGCCCACAACAGTACTTGAGGTGATTAAAACCTAATCCCAGAAATGTGGTGCTGGGTCACTGGACATGCACAAACCAGAAAGGTGATTTCTTTAAGAAAGTGTTGACATTCAAATCCTGACGCAAGGGTGTTACCCCTCTAAGGATTCATGGTGTGGATGTGGGGGTGGATCTCTTTTCAACATGATCCACTGAGGGATCTAGGATACTTGTGGAGATGGGAACCCCTAAAGTTATATTAACCCCTTCTGTGCTGCGCGAATTTTGCTGCGGTGCTGAACGTTCCATTGGGCCTATGGAACCATGACGGTACGGTTCCGTCATAAGCACAGGCCAACTTACGCTCATGACGGAACCGTTCCGTCATGAGCATGGAAGGGGTTAACAAAAAAAGTGGAAAAGAGGGTCCAAGGGAAAGTTTTAAGACCTAAAGCACAGTTAGAATCCCCTAATTAAGTCACTATACTACCAAAGAATAACTGTGGGTCTATAAAGAAAACAAACTCTGTTTGTTAACGGTGTCTAAACCTGTTTTGTGTATCCCATAGTATGTATATGGCATACAACGGGACTTGTCTCGGTGTGATAAGTTCCCATCAGTTACGCACACTGTACCGCCCTTTTGTCATCATTTGGGTTACTTCACAGAGTGGAGAGTCCATGTTGTAGACACTATACACAGTTCTTGTTGTGTGATGTCTATCTAGTTGTAATGTGGGACTCAACTGATATGTGTGGTAACTGAAAAGCAGTGCTAAACTCAAAATAATTGTGAGTGATAGGAAGAAAAGGTGCTCTATTAAAATTTGGATAGCGGGTGCAACAACAACTTTATTCATAAACCGTCAACTCCCAAACATTAAAAACTGTTAGTGTAAAGGAACAGTAGTTTCAAACAAATATCTACTGGATGGATTATAAGGTTGACATGTTTCTGCAGTTTCCGTGATCCTACTGGTATCTACTGCTTCCTCAGGACCATTAAACCTGGCAGCCCAGATGACTGTTTGGAGTACCGACGGACAGAGCGGTGCCCCTTAATCCTGAGCTGTAGCCAGGTGAGGAGAGGAGCATGCCTCTCATACTCAAGAGGAGTGAGAGGACAAATTGAGGTGATATTATTATCATTTATTTGTTTCATTTAAAATACACATTTTTGTAGCAGTAGCAAAGTTATTATTTGGTCCTGAGGAAGCAGTAGATACCAGTAGGATCACGGAAACTGGAGAAGTGTGGCTCACCGGTTAGAGGCGGCAGACCCAGAAGCAGAGGTTGGCCCGGGACCAGGGTTCAATTCCCGACGCGGCAGGGTAGGGAACCAATGTCAGCGGGCTCGATAAATCTCGCCTCGGTGCCTCTCTAACCATGGGTCCCACGCTGCAACTCTGGGCAATAGCTTGCTTAATCTCCACAACGGCCCCCTCGCTGCCGGGGATGCCTGGCTTCACCTTGGGGATGCCCAATAGGGACCATCTCACAGGGAAAGCCAGGACGGGTTCCCCAGCGGTACACAGCGCCTAGAAACCCCAGGGTGAACGTGCGCTCTACAAATTCATCATAACATAACATAACATAACATAATCCATCCAGTAGATATTTGTTTGAAACTACTGTTCCTTTGCACTAACAGTTTTTAATGTTTGGGAGTGGACGGCTTATGAATAAAGTTGTTGTTGCGCCCGCTATCCAAATTTTAATAGAGCACCTTTTCTTCCTATCACTCACAATTATTTTGAGTTTAGCACTGCTTTTCAGTTACCACACATATCAGTTGAGTCCCACATTACAACTAGATAGACATCACACAACAAGAACTGTGTATAGTGTCTACAACATGGACTCTCCACTCTGTGAAGTGGCCCAAATGATGACAAAAGGGCGGTACAGTGTGCGTAACTGATGAGAACTTATCACACCGAGACAAGTCCCGTTGTATGCCATATACATACTATGGGATACACAAAACAGGTTTAGACACCGTTAACAAACAGAGTTTGTGTTCTTTATAGACCCACAGTTATTCTTTGGTAGTATAACCCCTAAAGTCAGCCTTCAGTAAAATAAAATATATAAATCGTACATTCTTATATAGCGCCTTTCACCGTAAGGTCTCAAGGCACTTGCTTTGGGAACCCGTCCTGGCCTTTCCCTGCAAGATTACCCCTACTGGGCATCCCCAAGGTGAAGACCAGGCATTCCATCGCGGTGGGGCCGTAGTGGAGATTAAGCAAGCTATTGCCCAGAGTTACAGAGTGTGAACCCACGATTCGAGTAGGCACCGAGGTGAGAATTATCGAGTCCGTGGACATTTTGAGCTCAAGGTCCTGCCGCGTCAGGGATTGAACCCTGGTCCCGGGTCTGACCTCTGCATCAGGGACTGCCTCCTCTAACAGGTGAGCCACACTGTGATTGTTTGATCAGTGAACCGCCATCACCTGAGTGCAGCAAGGGAAGGATGATTGTGCGGTGCAAAGTACAGCCCCTCCAAACGGTTATGTGAATAGACAGAACAAATTATAGAGCATGAACCTGTCTTTAAAGAAAACAACAAAACACAGCTTGACTTTACCTTTGCAGATCGCTCTCTCCACAGTCTTCCCATCAGGAGATTTCATAGTTGACCACTTGCCAGCATGGTTGCAGGTCCTGCCATTTACAGGGTAAGGGTACATCCCCTCTGGGCAGATGTACTTCAATCTTTTCGCATGTTTAGGTCCCTGTGATACGATTATTGTAAAGTTGCCACCTTTAATCTCAACGCCGGTCAAGCTGCATGGTGTAGTAGGAAGTCTTTCTGCCCCTGAGGAATTAAAACCATGTTAGTGTAAGAATGCTGGTGAAATCAATGCACTGTTGCTAAAAACTCATTTCATGGGTCTTCAGGCCAAAGAGGAGTCTAAAAGCCTAACCTACGGAAGAGCCAGGTCCTCACCATCTGCCTGAATTCCAAATTGCTATCAGTGGTTATCCTTATTGGATGTGAGATCCTACGTAGCCATGGAGGCGCCTGGTACTTGGGTACATGCTATTTTAAGCCTATTTTTCCAAATACACCAGTGAAGAGTATTCACATAGGTCAGGATCAAAATAAGTTCAGTAAAGTTTTTTTTAAATTTAAAATGTTCCTTCAAATTTGTTATTTATTTCAGTAAACATATATTGACATCTTGCAATGTCACAGTGTTTGGAAACCTTCGCCACACTTTTACCAGACCTCTAAGGTCCTTTCTGACTTCATTTCGTCTGCCGGCATGCTATCATGTCCTGCAGGAACATCTTCTGTTCTCTGGCTGTCAACCACCTTGCATCCTTTGATTGTGGTGCTACATGCCTGGTGTCAAAATCTGTAAGCTTATCATCTTACTCATTTTATTGACATAATTGCTTTGGTCATCTGTTGTTGTCCTTAGTCTCCCATCCACTGGATCGACTACCAACATATTTTGAAGGCAAGTTGATGTGGAGTTAAGAATTGTACATCTACAAGCACCAATGTATGCTAACGTGGACGATATGCTGGTAATGTATATATGTCAATATTATTGATCTTTATACCGTGACATAGAAAGGATAATATGAATCTATCAATATCCAAGGTTTGTTTTTATTATCAACATCTTAAACATTTTTCAGATCACATACCCTTATTCCTAACCTCTTGAGCTCTTAAGATTGTAAATATACCCCAAGTGGTGATTCCAATTTCTGCGTGTACTAGTAATACATGTACCGCCTGCGTAATGTGAGGAGTGTCAACTAATAATATCTTTATGTGCTAGAGTCCAGCCTCAAAGATGTAACGAATAACTTTTAGAATTTGATTATACTACTTTATCATTTAGGAAGTGGACTGGAGATAATTATTAAGTATTAAATATGGCACCTGCCATCCAATTGAAATTGAAAGTTTGTCTGCTGAAAACATCACACTTTATTGCATTTAGTGTGATACTGTTCTCAACTTTGATCAACATTACAACACAAACCCTATTTTTAAATATAAAAACCACATGATTTAGCTCATAAAAACATCAACAGTACAAAGGTAAAAAAAAACATCAATACAAACGTAAAAAGCTCTTAAAAATGTAAATAAAGTGTAGCATATTTGCTCATTGGCAAGTGACAATATAAAAGACAGCTTTAGCATGAGGAACTTTAGACAAGTATGAAGGTAAGCATAAGAATCCTTTATTGGAGCAAGTAAGACAGCGTTCTCCTTCAACCTGCCCTTCTACAACTGCCGCCCTCGCTCCCCACTCCCAATCCATTCCAGAACCCTACCAACATAACTGGAATACCATGGCAATATTTACCAAGACACCACATCTCCTTTCCACAATTACAATATAAATTAACTCACAAATAAGATGGTAATTTACTACACAAAACTTTAAATCAAGACAAAGCATTCCCCAGCAATACATTCCTCCGGCGGTCCATTTAAGAAGATAACAATATAAATCATATGACATATATGTATATAATTACATAACTAAAGTACGTATTGTCATAACCTATTCAGGAATGATACTGAGTAATGGCTGCCACAAGATTGATCAGTCAGTCAGTCAAAAATCTTTATTCGGCTAAATGACAGCCATAAAAGAACAGATAACATTTTAACAATAATACACATAATAAAATTTTAACCGACTCAAATGTTACCCAGGAATTCATTTTCAAACATTATTACGAAGTCGAACTGAAGCAGAGATATACTTATAAACCATGAGACAAGTGAATTCATTGTTTAAAAGAAGTAAATGACATAATGCAGGTTGACACTTTTTAATATTTAAAACTCTTAATAATGGATGGATCTATAATAGCCACCATCCCCCCTTCTATAAATACATTATTTACTTTTAGGAAGTAATCTGGTAGGTCACTAAGTTATAAAGAATATATATAATTATTAATTAAGAAAACAAAAGAGTTGCTCGAAAACAACCCTGCTTGTGGACGTTCAGAATAGGTATCTTGTGTGTCAGATCATAATCATGAATTATTTGTCTGTAACACTCTAAAAAATCAACGCAGATCTATTCTGTCACCTGTTTTTCAAACCTAATGTAACTTCTGCATTTGAGGCCCCTGGGTGTCTTGGTAATTATTGCCATGGTGTCCCAGTTATGGTGGTAGGGTTTGGGAATGGAATGGGAGTGGGGAGCGAGGGCGACAGTTGGAGAAGGACGTGTTGAAGGAGGATTTGTAAAGTAAACATCCTCCAGAAATATGCATCTAAATGTACGCTGATGACATCATTATACAGAAATGAATCACCTAAGAGTAAATATTTCTAAAATTAATGTAGTACCATTTAAAGAGAGGAAACATTCCAGACAATTTGACTGGCATTTAGGTGGGAGACCTGTCGAGGTAGTAAGGATGTATACCTACCTGGGAAAAATCTTTTCAGACATTAGAAAACACTTCCAATTTCCAGCATATGGAACTTAAGGCTGCAGCCCCTATAAGCGCTCTAAAGAGGTTCTACCCCTCCTTGGGAAAGAGATTTTTTTATTCCCGTCTCGAAATTTATTGCGCTAAGATTCTTCTACCTTATCTTATACATTAGAGTATACTGCTGCAAAAAAGGGTCTATCTTAAATCTGAATGAAGGGAAGCCTCTACACAAGATAACCACAACGAGCCAAGCTACACCGGTTCAAGCATTGTGTCTAGAGCTCATGGTAGTCAGCTCCAAAGAGCTCAGGCAAATATAATTAGATGGGCCTACAACTTACTGCATGATGCAGAAGGCTTCCTGAGAGCTCGCTTACAGCATAAAACTTGTAAGGCTAGAAATAGTAAATTTTTAACGAAAATCTCGAGAAAGCTTTGGAGCACTTTCAATGCTCCATTAATGTTTTACAGTCCTGGTCACCTGTGTTTATGAAGTTCTTTCTGAAACAAAATGACACCAAGACTAAGTTTTTATCTTGACATCTCACATTGTTCTCAATTATTACATTATAGGCCTTTTATTGCTAGTTTAGAGTATAAAAATTAATAAAAAATACATGAGATTTAAACTGGATCACTGCGTCAGATGCTGTAAATTAATGCTTCGCTTAGGGATCCTACCATTAAAAGCCAATGCTAAACATTGGAGTGACACAAGTGATAAGTCAGGATTTTGTTTAACTATGCAGAGGAGGTGTTCAAGATATTGTGCATGTTCTATATGTCTGCCTCAATAGAGTCCTGGTTCAAACTGAGTGCCATTTTATAAAGCCTATGTGTCTTAGATATAATTTACTTAATCCTAATGATCTGATTGATTTAATTTGATCACCTCCAAATGTGTTACAAACCGTATACATTTCTCAAAAGTTTTTTACCACTGTTTGAAAGTAGTCAAGTATATGAGTTGTTCTGTTTATAATATCAAACAGATTTTGTATACATTTTATATTGTTAATCTCTGACGAGGTCTAAATCAATAAAAATTGATTGATTGACATTCATTTTGCAAAATGGGCACTTTTGCTCCAGTGAACAATACTTGACTATGGGGCAGATGTATCAAGATTCCGTTTTGCAAATCTGTATTTGCGATATTTTGCGATTCGCAGTTGCAGATTCGCAAAACGGGATGTATGTTATTAATCTATACATTTTAGCGATTTCCTAAATGTCGCTAAAAATGCGCAGAATAATGGTTTGCGATTCCTTAATTGCGAAATTCGCAATTTAAGTAATCATAAAACCGGGTATCTGCAAAGCAGGTGCAGGTTGATGACATCACAACCAGGAAGAGGGAGTGATTACCTGCAATAGCTTGCTTAACCTCCACAACGGCCCCAGCAGCGCTGTGGATGCCTGGCTTCACCTTGGGGGTGCCCAGGAGTGGACATTTCACAGGAAAGCCAGGATGGGTTCCACAGGGGTATGAATACAGCACTACGAGGCCTCCGGGTAGAAGTGCGCTATATAAATACTCTACATTTACATTTACACCTGCTTGCCTTGGCAGTTAGGAGAGTGTTTGAAGGCTGAACAGAACTGCTACCTCTGCAATGGAGTCCCAGAGGCCACAGGAGGGCATAGAGGGAGAAAAAGGAAAAGGAAGCACAAGTTTTCAGAAAAGGAGCAAGAGGTTTTGATTGAGGAAATGGTTTGCAGCCATGAACTGCTTTTTGGGAAGAAAGCATTGAAGGTTCCAGAGTCCAGGAAGAGGAAGATCTGGCTTGAAATACAACAAATGGTGAATGCTGTTGGAGTCACCACAAGTACCGTAGAGGAATTAAGAAAAAGATGGTACGATATGCGCCAGAGATCTAAAGAGAGGGTGGTTGCCAGGTTGAAGGAGGCACAGAAGACTGGTGGTGGTACTTCCACTGCTGAACAACCAACACCACATGAGGAACTTGTGGCGGCCACTCTCCTGCCTGGGAGTGTTACTGGAGTGGCTGATATTGACAGCTCCAACCCTGCTTCCAGTTCTCAAGGTAAGATGCATGGCAAAAAGGTGTAATCAGCTTGGTGTTGCATGCACACAGTGAAGATAGAGGGACATGAAGTAAACAAGTTTGAGTCCAGGTACACTCCATACCATACACATACAAATGCATCATGGAAGTTGTAGTTTCATGAAGGATACTTTGTAATTGAGAGCAATGATACACATGCTCACATTGTGTTTTGGATTTTAGGCTACATGAGAGTGTCAAGATTGATAGAACTTCAAAATCGTAAACTTTATTTGTTCTAAGATGCATAACACAACACAAATTCATATGTCCCACTTTACATCCACAGCACAATCAAGGGCACCAGGGGACATTGCTGAGGGAGAGGACTCCCAAATCCATGTTGATACTGGCAATTAAGGGGAAAGCAGTGAGGAATGTGTGACCACACCAATAGTGCGCAGGAAGCGTAGAAATGTGCCCCCTCTGCCTCCTTTGGAGGATGACATGGACATTCATGTGGATGCAAGAGACAGTATTGAAGACACTCAGGAACCTGGTGAGAGCCTAGGACAACAGCAACTGCAGCAAAGATCACGCACATATGGAGCACAAAGGTCCATGTCATCCGCTAAGCCTGGATTGCGCCAGCTTCACTGGCTACCAGTGCAACAGAGAGTGGAATTTAAAGCCTTGACTATGGTACACAAGGCAGTCAATAAAATTGGACCAGCACTTATTCAATCAATGTCCTCCCATATAACCCCAAGCGGACTCTGAGATCCAATAACAAAAATCTGCTAGTGGTTCCTAAAACAGAGAGAGTGTGTACGGGGGGAGACGCTTTTCCTTACAAGCCACAAATTTATGGAACAACCTCCCTGAATCAATCAGAATGGAAGTAAACCATTTAAGATTTAGAAAGTTGCTAAAACCTTCTTGTTCGCTTAAACCTCAGAGAATGAATGAGTCTAAAGCGCTGGGATGCCTCCGGGTAGCCATGCGCTATACAAATGCGTAATTCAATTCAATTCAATGTCCAGGAGTAGTAGTGTAAATGTAGAGACACCAACTGTATTTGCAGGACTGGAGCAGGACATGCTTCAAGTGCAGCGCCTGCAACACAGGGCAATGCGGTCAATAAACAGGAAGCTGTCCAATTTGAACAGAAATCAGCGTAACATGGGTGAGGGCATGATGGTGATGGCAGGTGCAATAGAAAAATTATGTTCTACACTTGAGCGCACTGAAAGTGCTAGAAACAGGGCTGCACAAAGTGCACAGCACGTATGCACAGCTACACGAAGGCTGTAAACCGCCTCTGCGCAGTGACATCCAACTTCACACGGCGCAGCATCACCATGCAGATGACTCACTGCAGCCAAGATATAGCTAGAGGCCTAGAGCAAGTCACAAATGCTGTGGAACTATTGCAAACAGCCAACTCTGGTGTCAGCACCCTAATGGTCTCTGGAGAAAGTGAGGAGACCTCGAGCAGGAGCAGTAACACTCCTACATTGCTAGTCACTCAACACAGAAGTGGCATACATGGTGCTGCTAGTAGCCATGGAATGGAGAGTGTGGTAATTCAGGCAAGAAGCCAAGGTAAGTAGTTGGAAGTGTATTGAGGAGAGACAGCTTAAACAACCACCTCCAGCAGAAGACAAGTTAAGACAGTTACACAGAGCTCATACAGAATGTTAAGATAAGAATGTGTCATAACAATTCCAACTAAAGAATAACAATTCCAATAGGGAATACTACACCTTCCCCCTTTCAAAAAACAAAAAGAGAAAAAGAAAAAGAAAAAAAAGAAAAGAAAAGAAAAACAAGAAAATTTAAAAAATAAAAAAACACTCAACAAAGATAATCATGCAACTTTACAGGAATCTGCTTAACACGAGAACTTTTCCTTAAAACTGAATCAGTAACATCAGCATTTTGCAAAACAGAATTATCAACATTTCCATCATTAACAGCTCTAGAAGAAACGTCTTGAGAAGGATCATCCATAACAGGGATAAAACCATCCACATTTTGATCCTCACGTCCAAAGGTATCTAGCATGGCAGAGTAAGACATATCATCCTCCATGATAGAATTCTTAGATTTGTTGTCAGAATGACTCACAAAAGAATCATTATTACTGGAAAATGAAGCTGAAAGTTGACCCCCATCCAAATTCAAACCTTTACATAGAAAAACTCTTCTAAAATTCCATACCTTACCCCCTTCAACACGAACAGCTTTAGAGAAGATTTCGGTTACCTTGCATGGATCAGACCACTTGTTCCATTTATTTCCAACAGATCTGCCAAACTTAACTCGCACAAAGTCTCCCACTCTGATTTTCCTACAACAATTGTTTGAAGATAGATAGCTGTTTTTCATCTTTTCTTGGTATTTCAAAACCTTGTCCTTTACTTGGTCACAATCAAAAGATGCTTCACAAGGGAGCTTAACCTTCATCCACCAAGGAAGAAGTTTTGAACCAGGTTTTCTACCTCTAAGCATCTCAAATGGGGATAAACCTGTAACCGAATTGGGTGAGATTCGATAAGACAACAAAGTGGCACGCAAGGTTCTCCTCCAATCCAAATCACTTTTAATGGCCAACTGAATGGATTCCTTAATAACCTTATTAAAGGGTTCCGTTTGACCATTAGCCTGGGGATTGTAATTTGAGACTCTTTTATGCACAATACCGCACCTTTCCAGAAAATATACAAATTCCTTACTGACAAACTGTGGACCATTGTCAGATACGATTTCAGCAGGAATTCCCTCTCTGCAAAAAACCTCATCTAGAAATTGGATCACCTGAGTAGAACCAATCTTGTCAACAATCTTTAGTTCTGGCCATTTTGAAAAGTAATCAATAAGTACCAAAGCAAACACATCCTTATGAGAGGACAGATCAAGAGGTCCAATGATATCAATTCCTAATTTTTTCCAGGGACATGTGACAAATTCAATAGGAGAAAAGTTCACAGACAACGCTTTGACAGTTTTGTCACTTTTAGCACAAGGAGAACATGAACTGACCCAATTGTCAACCATTTTGTCAATTCCAGGCCACCAGTAGAACTCACGAATACGTCTCTTGGTACTGGACATACCCATTTGGCCTTCGTGGGCCATGGAAATGATTTTTTCTCTCAACATAAGTGGAGGAACAATTTTATCACTCCTAATTATGAAGCCCTGATCGAACATAAGCTCATCTTTCACCTTATAAAAGGATAGGATATCACCAGACAAATATCTCTCTTGAGGCCAACCATGTTGTAAATATTCAACTACACAGGATAAACAGCTGTCCTTACACATCGCTTCTCTCCAAACAATCTCAGATATGCTATTAGACAGTCCTGTAACATTACAACCATTGACATCATAAATGTTAAAAATTACATCTGAATCGCTTCTCAAATTCTCAACACTAATAGAATTAACCAAAGGTAACCTGGACATGCAGTCTGCATGTACATTCAACCGACCAGGGACATATTCAACTATGCACTGGAATTCCTGCAATTTAGCAGCCAACCGAGCTAAACGCGCCGTTAGAGTCCTACCACCACCAGCTGCCAACAATCAAGGGCTTGTGGTCAGTTCTTAATCGAAACCTCGTTCCCCAAATGAATTGTCTAAAGTGTTCAGAAGCCCAGGTGCAGGCTAATAATTCTTTCTCAATGGTAGAATAGTTGTATTCAGCGCCCCGCAAAGTCCTAGAAGCATATGAAACTACATATTCCTCACCTTTATCTTTCTGCATCAAGACAGAACCCAAACCTACATTGCTTGCATCCACACATACTATGCATTCTTTACCCAACTCGAATGGTCTTAAAAAAGGAGCATTAATGACCTCTTGTTTCAATAAATCAAAAGCAGATTGTTGATCATTATTCCATATGAATTTTACATCTTTTTTAAACAAAGTTCTCAGAAGATGAACTTTTGAGGCATCATCTTGGACAAATTTACTGTAAAATTCAGTAAGACCCAAAAATGATACTAATTGTTCCTTACTCGAAGGAGCTGGTGCTTTTGATATGCTTTGAATATGATTAAGTTTGGGTTTAATACCTTGAGATGAAATTTCATGGCCAAGATATTCGACTTTGCTTTGTCTAAATTTACATTTAGACAATTTTAATGTTAACCCCTTTTCTTGAACACACTTTAAAACTTTCTCAAGATTCTTATCATGGTCCTCAAAATTTTTCCCATAAATCAGGATATCGTCCTAAAAGGCAATTGCACCCTCACAACCCTCCAACACAGCTTTCATGAGCCTTTGAAATACAGATGCCGCGCTGGCTAGGCCAAACGGCATTCTGCGATATTGGAACATACCCTCAGGTGTAATGAAAGTGGTTAGGAATTTTGAATCTTCATGTAATACTACTTGATGGTATGCACTAGCTAAATCTAGTGTTGAGAATACACATGCACCTGAGAGAGTAGAAATAAGCTCATGTATATGAGGTAAAGGGTGTCTGTCAATCCAGATTTCCTTGTTTAAACTCCGAAGATCGACACACAAACGAAGTTCGCCGTTGCTCTTAAGGGATAAAACTGCTGGAGAAACCCATGGTGATGATTCAACAGGTTCAATAATTTTTTTTGTAACAAGATCGGAAAGAATTTCTTTCAATTTGTCACGATAAGCCAATGGTACGTTTCTGACTTTATGTCGAATGGTAATAGCTGACTCTTTAAGAATAATGCGGTGTTTAAAAATTTAAAAAAAAACCTAAATCATCAGTAACAATGGATGAAAATGTGTTTTTCAATTGAACAATGAAATCATTTTCAGGTGGAATCACATATACTGGTGGGGAAGCATTAGGGTCAAGTTTAATGCCTAAGTCATGTTGATGAGGCCAACATATAATGGATGCACCTTTAGTAGCAATATACACTTTCCCTCTAATTGTTCTGTCTTTAAATTTAATATCAGCCCACATGTACCCTTCAAGATCATTTTTTTTTCCTGAATACCCACCTGGATGTACATCAGGTGGAAGCAATTTCGTTGAACGCCAATATCTGTTAAACACATTTTTTCCTATGATAGTGTACCAAGCGCAGGAATCAATAAGTATTGATATTTCTTCCCCATTGATGATAATAATATCAGAAGGAAAACCCTTACATTCAGAATCTCCAACACATAATAGAGTGTTGATTTCAGAAGGTTGCTCAAGATCTTCACAATCTTCATAGGACAAAAAATTTATCTTTTGTGAAGACTTACACATTTTGTTAAAATGACCTGGTCTTTTACACTTTATACATATCTTGTTCCAAGCTGGGCAACCTCTGAAGCTTCCTACATGATCGTTAGCTCCACATCTGTAACAAATAATTTGGGATTTTTTAACAAACGTTTTATTTTCCTTACTAAAGTTTTCTTTTTTGGGAAAAAATGAAGGTTTCTTGTAGTTAGAAAAGTTTTTAACCAAAGAAACTTCAGGAACTACTACTTTGTTTTTGACTTCCTGGCCTCTAATTTCACTTACAAACAATTCAGACTGTTCAATGCCTTTGGCAATATTTAACACAGCACTGAGAGAAGACTCAGTACCCATCCAAAGGCGTTCTTGATTTTTTTTACTTTTAGTGCGCATCATAATCTGATCTCTCAAGACTTGTTCAAAATTTATAGTTTCAAACGAACAAGAACCTGCTAATGTGCGTAAAGCAGCTACGTATTTTTCAATGGATTCATCCTCTTTTTGTACCCTAGAATAAAATTTAAACCTTTCCGTGACAGTATTGATTTTTCGTCCAAATCTAATACCTAATTGCTTTATGACAATTTCAAAAATGTTCAAATCTCCAGCACCAACATTTTCAATGGGAGATAAGTTCTCTAATTCTTTAAGTCCTGCACCTCCTAAACAATTTTTTAATAAAGCTAATTTTCTCTTTGGAGAACATCCATCTTCTTCAATAACATCTACATAGGCTAGGAAAGTCGGATACCAAAGATCCTATTCCATTTTAGGATCACCAGCTGTGGGTAAAAAATGTGCTGGTGAGACAATATTACTTGACATTTTAAAAAAATGAAATGTGAATCAAAGTAAAAATATAAGGTTGGAAATTACATTTGACATGAAGAAAACAACATTCACATTTCACAAAATAATAAAGGTCACCGAAGTCTGTGATGTGGAGAGAAAATGTTGATGATATCCAATGTTCCGATGTTTAGAAACCAAAATAATGTTCCAGTGCCTTGTTGAAGCAATTCCCAAGAAAAACGGAAGAAAACGAAGTGAAAACAAAAGCTATCGAAGAAAAATCGTGGCAGTTACTATAGAAACGAGTGGAAACAGAAAATCAAAATGGCCGCTGGAACGCACACGTCAACTCGTACGTGAAGACGTGGTGCATACAATGACGTTGTCGGGTCGCGTTGAGAAGAGGTGCGTGTGATGAAACAGTTCTTCGAGGAGAAGAAGAAAGAAAACAGAGCGTGTTCCAATGCCTGAGCACGTTCCAGTGCTTCGGTAAGTTTTTAAACGATGCGCTTTTATAACAGATAGGGAGTACTTAGGAACAAATGAGAATTTTTTTTAGAAAAAGAAAAAAAAATAGTTCAAATGGAAAGGGGCGACCACTCGGTCCCCCCGAACGTATGGTGGAGTGCCCCGACCCCCCGGGAAGCCATCTTGGGCGGGAGGCCAGTCTCGGCTGGTATGCCCAAAGCGGCGTAGCCGGGGCGCGCTTTTTCCCGCCCAAGAGTGGGTTGTCCTAGACACTGAAGCCGCCAGCCACGCCCACGGAGGCGGGTGGAGGCGGGTTTACGCCCGCCCGAAGAAGGATAAAAGGAGCGACAAGCCAAGGAAGCATCCTCTTGTTCCTGTGCTCTGAAGCTGCACCTCCCCGCTGCACGTGAGCTCGAGACGGAACGAAGAGCCAATTTTGAGCGTTTTAACTTTGTCTTTGTTCTTTCAGAGAATCAGCGTTGGACAATGCCGGGCACGAAGGTCGGAAAGCGAGTCGGTACCGATCAGATGCTCCGCATGCTCGTGAAAGACATGGCCGAGATGAAGAAACAGATGGCGGCAATGAACGGTGTAGGGGGCCCTAAGCGAGTCGTCGGACCAGCATTGCCGGGAGTAGTCCCTAACGGGAGAGGTAGAAGGGCCAAGAGGGGAGCAACTGGGGGAGAGGCCCCGGTTCCCGAGGCGCCGCCGGCGCACCCTGATACACCGACTGAGGCCCCGATCCCGGTCCCGAACGAGGGGCGACCAATTCCGGTTGTAGTCACCCCAGTGAATGGGGAGGATATGCCTCCCGAGCTGGCTGCACAGTTGGCAGCATGGTTGGGGAAAGAGAGTGAGGGGGCCACGGCAGATGACGCCAGGGCAGTAATGAGGCAGTTGCGGCAATCAAGAGAGGCTGCAAAGGCACCATGTCCTTTTGTTCCCCCGCAGGCTCCAGTAGGACAACCCGCAGCGGGCATGAGTTCGGCAGCGACTACGGTCACAGCTTCCGGTTCAGGTAAGCAGCTATTGCCGATTGCGGGGGAGGGGTCAGTACCCTCGAGAAGGGAGAAAGTTGCTCAGCATATTCCGATGGAAATCAAAGAGAGGATATGGGCTGAGAAATATATAAACATGTTTTCTTTATTAACTGATCATTACGAGATTGAGCATGTGAAAGTTCAAAAGGAGTTTCTGCACCCGAGTGTTTGGCGCGCCAAGATGGCCGCTTTCAGAGTTGATGAAACGATAGGTAATTGGGGCAGAGCGTTTGGGATATTCACTGCAATTATGGGGGAACGAAGGCCTGAACTGTTGGCCGAGTTACCCGTGTATCAGACACGTATTATGGAGTTTTCTCAGACATATGAGGGTAATCAGTGGTTTTGTTACGATAACATATTTCGTAAGGCCAAGGAGTTCGACACATCTCTGACTTGGGATTGCTACGACTCCATTTCCTGGCAGAAAATGGAGAAATCAGGCATGGCAAAGACCCCATTGTTGGGGGTGAACGGGGGCGAGTTTTCCCGCCACTCATCTGGGGCGCCCTTTCGGGCGGGATCAGGTAACGAGCACCATTCAAGGTCGAATGGCAATACAGGTAAAAAAGGGGTCTGCTGGAGTTTTAACAGGGGAAAGTGTACAAGGCCCCAGGGGTCATGCAAGTTTAGGCACGAATGTGGGGGGTGTGGACAGTCCTCGCATCCTGAGACCATGTGCAGAGCCAAGACGGTTGATAACGGAAGTAGGGGAAGCGCCAAACAGGTCTGAAATAGTCCGAGGGGCGCCTCTACCTACCCCGGTTGATACCATGGCAATGATTCCTTGGCTCAATGAATACCCGGATCATGTCTCCGCTGGGGTGTTGCGAGACTGTTTTTCGTATGGTTTCCGCATCCCGGTGGGGAATTTTCAGGGTAAAGCACAGTGTAGGAACCAACTGTCGGTCCTGCAGAATACAGCGGTGGTACAAGCAAAGATTGGGAAAGAGGTGACCCGGGGTCGGGTTGCTGGACCATTTGACATGCCACCAGTTGCTAATTTTGTTTGTTCACCCTTGGGAGTGGTCCCCAAGAAGGACCCGGGTGAGTTTAGATTGATACATAACTTGTCAGCCCCGAGAGGTCTTTCGGTGAACGATGCGATAGACCCGGAAGTTTGTTCGCTGCGGTACGCATCTTTCGATGAGGCCGTCGCCATGTTGAATCGCCTGGGGCCCGGAGCGCTGATGGCCAAGTCAGACATCGAGTCAGCGTTCCGGTTGCTCCTGGTACACCCAGACGATCAGCGTCTCCTTGGTTTCATGTTTCAGGGACGCTATTACATGGATAAATGTATGCCAATGGGATGCTCCATATCTTGTGCGTATTTTGAGAAATTCAGTAGTTTTCTGCAATGGGCATTCACAAGAATAACGGGGTTTCAACATGTTATGCATTATCTTGACGATTTTCTGTTCCTGGGGGCAGCCGGGGACCCGGAATGTGCACAGGCTTTGAATGAATTTTGTGGTCTGATGAGTCAGTTTGGTGTGCCATTGGCGCCAGGTAAGACTGTGGGGCCATCTACTTCGCTCGAGTTTCTTGGAATAGAGCTCGATTCCAAAGAAGGTTGCTTCCGGTTGCCCAAAGAAAAGGTAATGAAATTCAGGGCCTCGCTTGAAACATGTATTAGCGAGACTAAGGTAAATTTGCATCAATTACAGCAGGCTGTGGGCCAGTTGAATTTTGCCCTTAGAGTGATACCAATGGCCCGCCCTTTTTCCCGCTCGATTGCACAAGCCATGGTCGGTCTTAAAGAGGGGCACCACCGCACGAGGGTCTCGGCAGAGATTCGCCAGGACATGCGCATTTGGTTGGCATTCCTGGCGGATTTCAATGGTCGGGTTGTCTGGAACAAGCCGGCGGTATCCTCCGAGGAGTTGGGGTTGTGGACAGATTCGGCAGGGAGAATAGGCTTTGGCGCCATATTTGGTAATCACTGGTCAGCTCAAACATGGCCGTCATGGTGGCACGAGTGTGGGCTTACAGGTAACATCACTTTTCTCGAACTGTTCCCTATTCTGGTGGCCTTAAAAACATGGCCTGAGGGGTTTCGGGATCACTCTGTGGTGTTCTGGTCTGATAACATGACCGTGGTTGAGTGTATCAATAGTCAGGCAGCACGATGCAAATGGATTCTGAGATTGCTCAAAGAAATTGTCTTGCTATGTATGCAATTGAACGTGCTCTTTAGGGCAAGACATGTGCCAGGGGTGCTGAATCAGGCTGCTGATGCGCTTTCTCGTTTCCGTATGCAGGCCTTCTGGGGTTTTCTGCCCACAGCGGACCCGGTGGCGGCACCATTTCCCGAAGCTCTCTGGTCTCTCGGTGCCCCGAACTACAAAACCTCGTGGGAGAGAGTTTAGCACCCAGGACAAGGAAGGCATATGCAGGGGCGTTCCATTCCTATTGGTCCTTTTTGGGTTCTGCTAGGGGGGAGCTTTGGGGCCAAGAAGAGTATGTCTTGAAATTTTTGCTGTCCTTACATCAGGCAGGCAAATCGGTAGCTACGGCCCAGAGGCATCGGGCCGCAATTTCTTTTATGGCACGGGCTCATGGTATCCAGGACCCCACGGCGTCTTTTGTAGTACAGAAAGCGCTGCGTGGGTGGCAACGCCTTGAGGGTCGCAGAGTAGATGAAAGGCACCCGATAGGTCTGGAAAGGTTGGCCCTGTTACTGTCCGTACTCCCTGCAACATGTTCATCTCAATCAGAGACGGTGCTATTCCGGGCCGCTTTTGCATTAGCATTCCATGGGGCTATGCGGGTTAGCGAACTGGTAGCAAAGAACAAGCAGGATACGGGGGGTGGACTGTGCCGAGAGCACATTCAAGTTAAGGGGGAGACGATGATTGTCTCGTTTGCCAGGTCCAAGACCGATCAGGAGCGATCGGGGACAGTGTAGTAGTCCAGCGGATTCCCGGATCTCCCATGTGCCCTGTTGCATGCGTTGAGGAGTATTTGGCGCAGAGGGCGGCATCATGGGGGGGGACCTTGCTGAGACACGCTGATGCCACCCCACTGACGAGGTTTCAGTTCCAGCGGGTGCTTGCAATGGCAATTTCGGCCGCGGGCTTGAACCCGGGCGAGTTTGGGACCCATTCCTTCCGGATAGGGGCTGCTACAGAGGCTACAGCCAGGGGTCTGAGTGTGGAAAAAGTGAAACAGTTGGGGCGTTGGTCCTCGAATTGTTACAAAAGGTATGTGCGGTTGCACATGTTGTGAAGCTGATATCATGTACTCACGCTTCTTGTTTTTGTTTGGTTTACAGTTTCGCAAGCTTACGAGGCGGGGCGGACTGTGCAGTCGACCCGACACCTGGGAACCAGCGGTCAAAGATCACCGGCTGAGGAAAGAGTGGTGTGGGTCGTGGGCCACTCATACGTGAGGCGTGCCGCGGACGTATTCAAAGCAGGTGACATGATTCACATGGCTGGGGAATACGGGTACAGGGTGACCTTCTACGGAAGGGGCGGGCTCTGTATTGACCAGTTTCAAACTTTTATGGAAGGTTTGTTAGGGCGGAAAAGGTCACCGCCAGCTATAATCATAGTGCATCTTGGGGGCAATGATTTGGTGACCACTGGTCGACGGGTACTTCTCGAGTTGATATTGTCCACTGTAAGTTGGTTGGCGAGAAGGGTTCCGGGGTGCACGATTGCATGGTCCCATATGATTCCACGAAAGGTGTGGCGGGGGGCTAATTCTGTGTCTGCTATAAATCATTCGGTGAAGAAAGTAAATAACAAGCTGAGTAGACTGTTCCGTACAAGTACATTGCATTCGATTCCTCATGGATGTATCAGGGGGGACCATATGTATCTAGAAGATGGGGTCCATTTGTCCCGGGTGGGGAATTCTTTACTCATAGGAGACCTCGTAGCCTGGTTAAAGAGTTTACAGCATGACCTTTAGGTAGGAGTTTTGTGGGGGGTCCGGATAGCCGGTCAACTATCCGGCCTGTGGCGGTAAGGTCATGATTGGTGAGCAGTAATTGGAAGATCCCTAGGGGGGGCGTCACCCATTACGGATGGGAGCGCCCGGGGGGAGGTGGCCATTGGCCCCTCAACGGGGAGGCGGTCCCTTCTAAGGATGGGACGCCGAAAGGAAAGGGAAGGCGGTCAAGGCCCCTCCCTGGATAGGAGGGGCTACGGGCCCCTCCTGGGAATTTCCCGGGGCCAGGACATCTGCGACGGCAGATGTGGTAAGTTGTGTGGGGTGGGGAGGGGGGTCTACGCTACCTTCTAGACACCTCACACGAGTCCTCGGACGACCATTAAGATGGCGTCGAGTTAACAGGGGCCAGCGTCAAGACAAGGGAAATTGGTATGTGCACATGAGGTGCAGTCCTCTGTGCGGCCGCCCCTCACAAGTGAGGGGGGAGTTCTGGTTTAGGGATCTGACACCGGTTACGACCTTGCCGTTGGCCCTTAACGTTAGGATGTACAATTTCAATTTGAAAAATGCATTTGCAGGATGTTAGTATCGGCTAGGAGAACCTTTGTATTAGAAATGTGTTAAGGTCAGCCAAAACATCGTAATGTGGAAATGAAATTGTACATGATATGAAACTGTTATTTTAATGTTTTAATTTTGTTTCATATTTTTAATAAATACGGCCGGGAGGGTAACTCCCTCCCGCCTTCCAAAAGTTCAGAACTGTTTCCGTATTCCCATTCTTGGGGATTGTGTTGAGAGGGGGTGGCGGGTATCTCGGCCATATGGAAAGGGGCGACCACTCGGTCCCCCCCGAAGGTATGGTGGAGTGCCCCGACCCCCCGGGAAGCCATCTTGGGCGGGAGGCGAGTCTCGGCTGGTATGCCCAAAGCGGCGTAGCCGGGGCGCGCTTTTTCCCGCCCAAGAGTGGGTTGTCCTAGACACTGAAGCCGCCGGCCACGCCCACGGAGGCGGGTGGAGGCGGGTTTACGCCCGCCCGAAGAAGGATAAAAGGAGCGACAAGCCAAGGAAGCATCCTCTTGTTCCTGTGCTCTGAAGCTGCACCTCCCCGCTGCACGTGAGCTCGAGACGGAACGAAGAGCCAATTTTGACCCACCCACCAGCCCCTGAGGACAGCAAGTTGTTTTGAAATAAAGTCATTTGACGTGGTAATTGTTTTTCTTACAGGTTGTTCTGAATAAAGTTTGTGATTCGGTATGCAATAAAGTGGATAATTTCTTTACAGTAAGCTTTATTAAACAAAGTAGTTGCACCAGAGTTGATCAGTGATGTTTTTAGAGAGTTCATACTTTGAATTGCTTAATGTATAATTGTCTTTCTCCTCTTTAGTAATTAGTTGGTCGTATTTATTGTTTGGTCGGGCGGTAAGGTCATGATCGGTGAGCAGTAATTGGAAGATCCCTAGGGGGGGGCGTCACCCATTACGGATGGGAGCGCCCGGGGGGAGGTGGCCATTGGCCCCTCAACGGGGAGGCGGTCCCTTCTAAGGATGGGACGCCGAAAGGAAAGGGAAGGCGGTCAAGGCCCCTCCCTGGATAGGAGGGGCTACGGGCCCCTCCTGGGAATTTCCCGGGGCCAGGACATCTGCGACGGCAGATGTGGTAAGTTGTGTGGGGTGGGGAGGGGGGGTCTACGCTACCTTCTAGACACCTCACACGAGTCCTCGGACGACCATTAAGATGGCGTCGAGTTAACAGGGGCCCCCGTCAAGACAAGGGAAATTGGTATGTGCACATGAGGTGCAGTCCTCTGTGCGGCCGCCCCTCACAAGTGAGGGGGGAGTTCTGGTTTAGGGATCTGACACCGGTTACGACCTTGCCGTTGGCCCTTAACGTTAGGATGTACAATTTCAATTTGAAAAATGCATTTGAAGGATGTTAGTATCGGCTAGGAGAACCTTTGTATTAGAAATGTGTTAAGGTCAGCCAAAACATCGTAATGTGGAAATGAAATTGTACATGATATGAAACTGTTATTTTAATGTTTTAATTTTGTTTCATATTTTTAATAAATACGGCCGGGAGGGTAACTCCCTCCCGCCTTCCAAAAGTTCAGAACTGTTTCCGTATTCCCATTCTTGGGGATTGTATTGAGAGGGGGTGGCGGGTATCTCGGCCATATGCAGCTTTACACGGAATAACAAAGACGTCTTAAGTAGAGCTATGAAGTCTCTTGTATGTAAAGAGCAGAAACAAAAACACTGATATAACGGACATCTAACTCCCGCTGGTGCAATCAAGGCACGTAAAACACACAAAACTGCCGCTGGTGCAATCTACACACGCAAAGTTAAAAAAACAAAACTACCTCTTATTTTCATTAGCTGTAAAGGCGAACGCTGCCTCTCAACTTCTCCAACTTCTTTCCACGATATTTTGAAACGTAAAAAAAAAAATATTATAAATGCGTGGATTCTTTCTTTGATCTTCTTTCTTGATCCCGATCGTCGCCAAATTTATGTGGTAATTCAGGCAAGAAGCCAAGGTAAGTAGTTGGAAGTTTATTGAGGAGAGACAGCTTAAACAACCACCTAAAGCAGAAGACAAGTTAAGACAGTTACACAGAGCTCATACAGAATGTTAAGATAAGAATGTGTCATAACAATTCCAACTAAAGAATAACAATTCCAATAGGGAATACTACAGAGAGCACACAATATGAACACCGCCCTGCACTCAGCCGCCACCGTAGGAAGTGAAGTGCTTCAGTACACTACTGTTTAAAATGGTGAAGCAACAAAACTATCGTTTTGAAATTACTCTACTTAACAGTGCCATGACTGTGTTGTAACATGTTATGTGTTCCAATACTAATAAGGTGTGTAAAGTGTGAATAAACACAGCACCTGTGACACAGATATTTTGTGAGACTACATTAATTTCTTACCTAAAAGTAATTTTGTTTGATCTCACACCATCTCTGGCGTCAAGCTGCTGTTCCTACTCCTGCTGCTGTCCTGCCAGGGGGAGGTGTGCAATCATCATCCGATGTGTCTGAGTCGCTCACTTCAACTTCAGTGCCTTTCCTCATTGCCACGTTGTGTAAGCCTGGGCGAAGTACTACGCTACGCTCGCGTAGTTTGCGAAGTTTGCGCAACTTCGCACTACGCGAGCTGCACGTAGCACAGTGCGAACACGTGTAGCTTAGCATCGTGCAGCGGTCATTTTTTGCCTGCTCACGGTCCTCAACAACAAGTTGGTGACAGCAAGCAAGCAAAATGACATCTTGGCGAGACTTTTTCCTCGTTCGCAATCAGCAACATCAAGTTGCCGATCCCGAGCATGGAAAATAAACCTCCTTGCAAGATTCTCAACGCGGGGAGGTCTGTTTTCTCATTGCGAGTGGTCGCGTATGCTCGCGACCGCTCGCGATGAGAAACTACCAGTCCGCGTTGAGAAAGCTGCAGCTAGAGGAAAAATCTCCTCGAGCGGCAGAAAACTACAGCTCGCACTGTGCAAGATGCCGTTTTCAATGATTGCACAGTGCTGGATGCTTGTCCGCACTGTGCAATCATTGAAAACGGCATCTTGCACCGTGCGAACATGCTACTGCGCAGTTCGCGTAGTGCTAATGCTACGCAAAGCTCGCGTAGTGCGAAGTGCACTTCGCGTAGCTTCACGAAGCGCTACTACGCAAACTACGCCCAGCGCTACATTGTTGTGTAGCATTGCGCAGCTTGTTACTATTTTACAACATGTTTAAGGCCTGTACTGCAATGCCCCTCCACTTTCATGTATGCACCTGAAACGGCTTTTCAAAATGCCAAATGTGCGTTCTATGACGCTGCGCGTTGATCGGTGTGGCCTGTTGTATCTTCTCTCACTTGTATTTGCTGGATTCAGATATGGTGTTAAGATGAAGTCTCGCAATGCGTAGGCACTGTCACCTGCATGGATGGAAAGTAAATGTAAGTCAATGTTTCACTAACAAATTAGTAATGTATGGATGGATGGATGTGTGATATGTATTTACCTAGCAGGTATCCCTCTCCAAACTGTCCAGCACTCAGACGCCCATGTATCCCACTATGTCGGAAAATGAAAGAGTCATGTGTACTGCCTGGGTATTTTGCCACATTGTCATTGATTATGTATTTGGCATTGCACACAATCTAGATATTCAGGGAATGGTAGCTTTTCCGAACCCTGAAGACATATTCTGTAGCTGTTGCTGGTGTGATGGCAATATGGGTCCCATCAATGCAGCCAATCACATGGGGGAAACGTGCAATTTGATAAAAATCAAGTTTTGTTTCTCGTAATGCCTGTTGGGTGCTTGGAAAGTAAATGTGATGTCCTAGCCTGTTCAGCATTGCATCCAAAAAGGCATGAAAAAAGTGCAAAAGAGCAATCTGGGACCCCCCACCAACCTCTGTTATGACTCCTTGAAAAGACCTTGAGGCCAGAAGGTGCAGTGAGCACAATACCTGCACACGGGTAGGAATTGATTGTGTCCTGCCTGGTGGGTGCCCCAAAAAGGGTTTCAGCTCATCTATGAGGTCCAAGATGGTGTGTGGGTGCAGCCTGTACTTATCATAGATGTCTGCTGGAACAGCGTGATGCTCAGTCTGAGTATTCGCTCCTGTCTCTGTCTCCTCTGTGCAAGGGCACGGATACGCAGCCTCCTGGCTATCAGGTATAGTCCTACCATTTGGGAAGTTTCAGTTGCATTGTGGATTGCTTTTTATAACATCCACCTGGTTACCACCTGCATGCACTTAATGGTAATTGCGATTTCTTAATTTGCGAATTTCACGATTTCGCTATTAGTGAATTTTTCATACATGTTATTGCGATTTCTTAATTTGCGTATTCTTGTTTGCGATTTTCGCAAACTTGAAACCTCTCAAATTAAGAAATCGCAATATAATTTGCAGAATTGAGGTTCTCGCAATGTAAGAAATCACAATTTTTGCGATTACTTATATTCCGATGCGATTACTTTCATACATACCTTTTTACTATTTTTTTTTCGCAAACGCTGTTTTTTGTGATTCCTAGCGTTTGCGACTAAAAAATTGGTTGATACATCTGCCCCTAAATACCTGTATTTACGAATTAATGGCAGGTCACTGAACCTCAGAAGTCGGACCTTATGTTCCAAAGCAAATTCTAAATAGCACTGTATTTTTTTTTTTTACTTTTGGCCAGATCTGCAAGTTCATGTAGATATGCAGTTGTACCATAATTACTTAGCTTGAGATAATCCAAATCAAAACTAACTTGCAGAACACAGTCTTCCTCCCAATAGTTTTGGGATTATAATAGTTCATGGTAGCCCTAAAATGGCGAGGGTGAATAGAATTTGCAAGAAATGAACCAGGAAATTGAGTTCAATTACATTTCGACGAACAGTTGCCTGTCTTCCTATTTGGCCCTACAAAGTATGTTGTATAAACAGATGCCTAATAGTGTACTAAGTACCTTTTAAGCTCGTTTCTAAACATCACAGAACATTCGACCTGTTTATACATTTACATTTGTATTCACATTTGTATAGAACTTAGGGCTATATTACCATGAAAGGGCGATACATTATCGCCGCTTTTATCGGCAGGAAACTGCCGCTAAAGCGGCAATAATGGGCTTGATAATATGTCCTTGTGAATTCCCATAGAAGCTCAGGTTACCACCAGAACCTGGGCTTTTATGGGAATTCACAAGGACCTATTATCAACAATCATCGGTTGACCTGCTCCAGATTACATTTATTTTTATCTCCCACTTTCCTCTTCAAAATATTGGCATATATGCTTTTAGAACTCGAAACCTATGCCCGATTGATTTGGATTCAAATCATGAATGTTGTACCACCAGCAGTGTGTATCTCTGAATAACCGATAATCTTATGGGTTTAGTCACTGGGAACAACCATGGAGCGGGGCCCCCTCCTCTGAGTCTGGTGCGTAAATAGTCCAAGGCTGACCCCCTACCAACAAGAGATGTTTGTCGTCATGTTTTTAGGCGAGGAGGGCAGAGAATGAACCTTAGCAACGAGCACATGTTCAGTCAGTAAAGAAGTGATGCAGCGTATGCATGGATCCCTTGCTCCCAGACAAAGCTCGCCCTCATTGACCAAACATGAGGCCCTGACTGACCCACTAAAGGACATTTTTCTTGTAACTCACTAATGACTTCCGCTTCCTCTATCTGCTTCCGGTGGATGTTGATCTACTTCCTGCTGCCTGAATGATGACCACCAACCATGATTTCTGAGTTCGAGCTTACTGGGCTACAAGCGACATCGTCCTTGCCGATGAGAAGCCGCTCCCCACCAGGGTTCACAATCCGAATGGTGTTCTTTGGCTGATGTTCTGTGTCGAGTTTGCTCCAAATTTAAGCCCTTTACAATTAGGCCATGTACTGTTAGCCCACACAACCCTTTTCCATATCTCCCGAGACCTTTAAGAACAAGCATTTGCAATGCAAATAGGTCTCGCATTTGTGAGTTAGACCTATTGACGTTGTAAATGACAATGTTTTTTAGCTATACATTTTATTTTTGAATTGAATGCATGTGGTGTGGAGGGTTAATATGTGGGTTGGATTGGAATCGTTAGTTGTGGAATTGTGTAAGGTGGAATTGTGAGGTGTGGAGTGGAGTGGATTTGTGTATTTGAAAAATATGGCAAAGTGTGAAGTGGAATTATGTGGGTAGTAATTATGTGGTATTAAGTGTACTGGAATTAGGTGGAGTGGGATTGTGTGTCATGCAATGTAATTATTGTAGAGTTTACATATGTGGTGTGCTGTTGAATTTGTGGGATGATGTGGAACGTTGTGGTGTGGATTAGATGTATATGTTGTGTGGTGTAAATGCTTTGTTGAGTTGAATTATGTGGTCTGTTAAATTATGTGGTGTGGAATGGAAATGTGTAGAGTTGAATTGTGTAGCGTGGAAGTGTGTGGCGTTGAGTGAACGTTGTGTTGAGTGGTATTATGTGGTATGGTGTATAGTGTATTTATATGGAATGTTGTTACGTGGCATAGACTGGATTTTTGTGGTGAATTTATGTGGTATGGAGTAGAGTGCAATTTTTTGGTGTTGAGTGGTATTATGTGGAGTGTAATTATGTTGTGTGGTGAATTGTATGGAGCTGTATTGTGTGCCGTTGTGTAGAATTATGTGGCATGGTGTGGTGTATAATTGTGTGGAGTGGAACCATGTGGTATGTTGTGGATTCAGGGATAGTATTGTGGTTTCAATATTGTAACAGCAGCAGGTCACTACTATTACTGGAAATAATCTGCGACACCCTCCCATTTCTCATGTCAGGTCCTATTTTGATGCAAAATAATTTTTTTTTATGGATGTTGCATGAAACAAACACAACTCCGAGAACACTCCTTTTGTATAGAATGAGGGTAGTCAAGAGATACGTAAACAGACACAAACAGAGAAAACTGACAACTGAATCACAGGAAGAAATGGTTTGTGAAACAGACACCCACATTAAATCTCCACCAAGGAATCCCTCTAGAATGCACACCACATCAACTGGCTCTCAAGCTTCAAACAGTATGGAGTGGCCTTTGTGAATAATGGCTAATACACTATTTGTAAATGGTGTAGCAGAGGTCTTCTTTTGCATGGTAAAATCCTATCTCAATGCATGGACCAAACCCTTCCTGCTTAGATTTGATCATTAAATATGTTTACTGCCTATATTTGTATACATGGTCTGTATGTGTTAACAGTTTCTGTACACTCTGTGGTTGGTCATGTGACCTGTAGGTGTTCATGGGTATTGTAGTGTTTTGGTTACTTTTCTTTTTATTGGCTGCTGTGAATATCAGTAAAGAAATGAAAAGCATAACTGGAGCCTCCGGTCCTGACATAGAATCCAGCCAGGTACGGGCTGGTGAAGTCTTGTCCAATCACTGCGAAGAGTGAGTGACCAGAAACTGTCTGAAAGGCAAGCTAGAGTTCTGTATAATGTGGAAACACCCTTTTAACAACGCTCGAAGGTGTAAGCCTCGCCTCTCTGATATTAGCAATGGGGTGCGCCTCTGTTGTAGATAATGGGTGGAGCACTGACTGACTAAACAGGATTATCCAACTCATTCACCTTAAACAATAGCCATGATTCTGCCAAACTTTCCACAATGTGCACTTTGGTTTCATCTGCGCTGCTCAAAGTTTCAGATGTGTTGAGCAGTTATGTTGCAGGATGTAATATTTATGTTTTCATATGTGTGAATGCTTAATCCGGTGTGTTGTGGTTTTGAATGTGTTAAAACAATAGCATCTGATGGCAGATGATGGTTGGTAGTGCCTTGAAAAGTCTACGAATTCACCACGTCATCTGCGACCATCAGGGGATGAGCCCTTTGGTTTTCTTGTTAACTTTAAGTGTGGCGGCTGGTAGGAAGGTGGAGCCTGCGTAACGCCCGTGTTACTAGAAGCAATCACAGACCGACAGTAAGGAAGTGGCCGAGCCCAGGAAGGTATGGAGGGCGGACAGGCGGCAATATGGAAATAACAAACACAACAAGATAAAGGCACACAAGCAGCGTGCGCACCGCTGCTCGCTCCCAAGGCAATGCTCCATGGGAGTTAACTTTATAAAAAGGTGGGACATGCAATACCCATCAGCCATTACTACACTCGCATTTTTAAATGACACAAAGATAAGCCAATCCTGAGCAAAGGCGGTGTCAGACTCCACAAAGTAGATACAACAGATCACCTGCAGCGCACGCGCTATTTAGGCTCGACCTAAAAATGAGAAGTTATTTCGGCGCAGGGTTGCTACTTTTCTCATAGAATAATACCGGATGTTTGTTCATGTTTTAAGATACTGCAAAGGACCAGACCTGATTCTTGAGTAGGACTTACATGAAGCCGTCATTTTTAACAAGCCCTTTCCGTTGTTTACTTTCATTCTCAGCCAGGGTCAGTGGGGCCGCTCCAGAACCCATTTTAAAGTGTTTCCTAAGATTTACTGTTACAAGTATGTACTGATAAGGAGATAGGATACTGGCTTCAGGTGATTTTTCTTAATGTTGTACGAGCAGGGATATTCACATAGCAGTCACATGCATCCAGTAGACCCGATTCAGGCGGGAGACTCACGATTTTTTAAAGCCAAAAATCACTTAATTTTGGCTATCTTATGCTTGCAATTGACTCTAATTCAATAGATGCCAATGGGGAAAAACATTCTTTTTAAATCTACTACCTTCCTCTTCTAAAATGTTGGCATGTATGGGGCCAGGTGGCAACTGTATTTCAGCAGCAAGGTTTTCATATGTTTATACATCAAAATCCACTTTTAACACTGTTTCGAGATGTTTTATGTAACATATCTTTAATGTGATTAAAAAAAGAACCCAAATGTTGTAGTTTGTTGATTGGAGAAGAACTGTCTGAGACCGACGGATTTGTACCCCTCCTTCGAGAAGCGATTATGCTGAAATCTACTCTTGTCTGTTTGCTTGCCTTACTGTTATTATCGATCAGCAGAATGCAGGGATGAGACCTGGGGTCGTAGAACACTTAGATCAAATAATGTTGTTGATATATGTGGAGGCGGTTTGTCAGTCAAGGACAGTTCTTCTGTTTGTCTGGGCAAAGATCACACGGTGTGCAGATCAAGCACAGCTACCTTTTCAAAGCACTGGTCAACCAGAGGCTATCTTGTAGTACCCACAACAGTGGATGGGCGGGAAGCGGGCTCGGGCTGTACAGTGATTCATAGGGAGATGTCCTCTTAGACTAATAGACCTCTGGAGCTTCAGGCGTCCTAGTAGGTGCAGACTGAGGCCTGCCCTTAATGTGTCCATTCAGAATGTATGATGTTACAACACATACATTTACAACACATGCACTTACAACGCAGTTTTTACATCGCAACATCCACTACAACGCATTCCATTACATTGCATGACACTTTGTCGCATTTAAAAAAACTACCTTTACAAGGCATTCCATTACATCGCATACTACCTTTACAACACATACCATTACAATGCATACCATTACATTGCATTTAAGGTACGTATTGGATAGTATAGGGGTAAAAATTACTATTCTAACTCCAGGGGGTGCAACAGTGGGGTAAGTGTTGGATAGTGGAGGGGTTAAAAATTACTATTCTAACTACAATGGTATGTGTTGTAATGGCATGCATTGTAATGCCTGCGTTGTAGTGACATGCGATGTAGTGTCATGCGTTGTAATTGTATGCGTTGTAATGCCTGCGTTGTAGTGACATGCGTTGTAAAGGATGTTGCGATGTAATGACTGCGTTGTAAGTGTAGTGCGATGTAATGGTTGCGTTGTAAGTGTAGTATGATGTAATGGTTGCGTTGTAAAGGTTGTTTCCCGTCCATACAATATGGGCATTCAAGGGATTTTAGGCCTCAAGGGCCAGTACGATGGATATTAGGACCCATCTCTCCATTTACTCATCGCAGCAGGCTTGGATGAGTGATTAAGTGCGTGAGTGTGTTGGCGGATCAGTGTAGCAGCAAGTGACAATCACAAAAGAACAGGAAGAGAACATAAGTGACCAAACTGGGCATAGAAGCCACAAACCTCAATCATTAGAAGAGGTTTGGGGGTATTCTCCTAGAAACTGACAAAATGTCCTTTTTAGGTTGAAGTATATCAGCCAGCGTAGCAGTCTGGTTTGCTAAAGACTCAGAAATAGCGCATACTATCAGTGCGAGGGCAGAGCAGCATAAACAGACAGTGCTAACAGACATTTATGCCACCCAAAAATATAAGCGCCTGCAGGTAAAAAGATATTTTTTACCCTATATGTGCCAGCAACGTCTAATTGTATACTTCATACAAAGTATCTCTAAACTTGATAACAAGTCCCAAGAGGTTCACTAGAAGTAACTATGTCAGCTTAAACGTATATTTATTTTATTTCAGGTGGGAGCTCCCAATTAACAAGTTCTTCAGCCAACTCATTTATGTTCAGTAGGTTTGTACAGATGCGCCCTTTAACTATTGGTCACCAGCAGAAGGTTTTCGAATAAAGCTTCTGCATTCTTCCCTGAGCTCAACCAAACTGATTTATGGGCATGTTACATTTTTCTGTGGTATTAAATATGCTTGATTGGCACAAGGTTTGATTCTTCTAAGTTGTGGGGGCATCATCAATACATCAGGTAGCTGTATTATATCTGATAAGGTTTGTGGACCAATATGTGTGCATTAATGACATTTTCTGTAAACCGTAAGTTCAGTGTGTGACTTGCAGTGTACATTAGGGTAGTCACTGTATGGTTTAAGCCCAGGACACCAATGTTTTCATTACATTTTGATGCAGGCCTAGTCTCAACTCAGCCCGAGCTTCATGGCTACAAATAGGAGGTCAAGAGATATCGGGCATCGCGCAACCACGGAGAACTAGAATATCTATCGCTAGACTCCTTTTTACAAGCTGTACGGATGAAGGTCCTTTCACTTTCCAGATAGAAGTAGCATCCCTGCTACCAGAAGCATTTATGAGTATTGGAAGTGGTTTGCCTGCAGTACTCTTTTGCGAACTCTAACAATCTTTTATGAATCAGTCCAAATATGCCCAATTTCCTATTAGTAGATATGGAAAGAGGGCACAGTACTTTTTATTTGTACTAACATATATGAATAGACTCTTAATATTCTCATTTTATTACCATTTCAGAGGTCTTAGAGTCGATTCACAAAGATGTGTAAGAGTACAGGAGTACTCACAAATGCTTTTGGTGAATAGGCTTCTTTTTTATATGCATGGTGATCTCTTTCAGACACAGCAGATGTAGCGTGCTGGTCTCTGCACCTGTGTATTGACCATTCCAGATCTCCTGTACTTGGAACCTCCCAGAGACCCCATATTGTCTTCATCTACTGATGGTTTCTGGGCTGAGATCAGTATTTAGCTCTGAGGCCAAGTCAGCAGCAATCCTTCACTGACACCAGTCTGGGCAATTGGGGATCCCAGTGCCCCGACCTGCCCAGCCATATCTCATCTCCACTTGGGATTCCTGGCTTGCGACTTGATGATGGAAAAACATTTGAACATTTGTTGCTTCTTACCCAAAAAACCCTATAAAATGCATGCAAATGGCCTTTGCGCTGCAAGAAAGCGCACCTCTGATTCAGTCAAGGAATGCCAGCAGTGCTCCCAGTTTGGAATAAGCGTTCGCCCTCTTAAGTTAATACCTTGTATATGTCTTAACGCCCCCTTAAGCTCTGCCGCACCAGCTGAGCGAACGCAAGGCTCAGAACCAGAACCACGTAGCAGCCCAGTAGCTCTGCCTTTCCAGAAAGACATGCAGCTGAATGGCCTGATAAAAGCAGAACCTCGCTCTGCAGACACCAGCTGACTCTTGACAGTTGTCATAATGTCTCCTGCGTCTCGAAGAGCATCCAACTGTTAATAATAATAATAATCCACATTTGTAAAGCGCGAACCATCACCCGTTAGGGTCTCTAGGCGCTGGGGACCGTCGGGAAGATTAAGCAAGCTATTGCCCAGAGTCACATGGTGCTGGGCTAATCTACCGCCGGCCCCGGGGATCGAACCGTGATCCCCAGATTCCCGAGGCAGTCACCCTGGCCGCGGCGCCAAACCCCTCCCTCTGTTGCCCTGTGATGATGACCCATTGCCTATACTTGTAAGTATTTGCAGGCATATGGACTTTTAGCACATCCCTCCCCCCCGAGGAAACTAGGATCACCTCTGCCTGTCCCCCAAAGCTAATTGAGACTGCCTCCTCCCCAAGTGCTACACTCAAGGTATCTGCCCACTGGTGGGGGACTGTGCCCTTTTGGAGTCACCCTTGGAGTGCCCATATGTGTAGCACTCAGTACCTTGGGGTACAAACCTCCCTGTCTGCCTCTCAAAGGACGCCTTCTTCTTAGGATCAGACTGGAACAGTTTCCCACTACTCCCTTTGAATGATTTTGGGGGCCTTTAGAGAACTCCTTACTATCAAGTTTTTCTCCCCCTCTTTATTCTGGTCGGAACCCTGACCACTTTTATGGAGATCATTCCCTCTCTCCACCGTGAACTTCTGGGACACTCTGGTGCTAGCCAAGAGGTTGGCCACCTCAGCAAGCTTGCTGGGGTCATTCAGCTTACTATCAAATAGGTGCTAGCACAACTCTACAAAACAGATACTGAGCATATGCCCTCTTATGATTAAATGGTACAACCCTATATAATCATCTACTGTGCTGCCCTGTACCCAACCATTCAATGCATTGCTGGAGTAGTCCACAACATCTACCCAGGTTTGGTTGGGGAGCTTCTGGCTCTCCCAGAGTCTGTGGTTAGCCCAAACTTTACAGGTAAAATGGCCTTTATAGGGGTGTTCTTGGTTTGGTCCCCAACCATCAGAAATGTGTCCCTCCCCACATTCTACATCTTTTTATTTTCTGCTAAGGCTCTCTCTGCCTCAGACTCTTTGACTTCAAGGCCCTTTCAGCTTTTTTCTCTTCTGCTTTTATTTTTAATTTAGCCACCTGCAGCTTAAATTCTCTCTCTTCCCTCCTCTCTCTGCTAGTTCCTCTGTGGACAGGCCGCAGGACGAGACAATGCGCCCTGCTCTAATTGAGGCATCAACTCCTCCCCTTCTACTGCAGGTGTTTCCTCAGAAGGGTCCTCCTCCATCCCAATGTCCTCTAATGTTGTCTCACCCAGAACATAGTGAGGTTCTGCCCAAGCCCTCAGTACCTTTTGCATCTTTTCCACCTTTCTAGTGGTGGTCTTGCCAGGAAGTCCCACCTCCTTGCAGAAGTCATTGAGCTGGGCAACAGTGTATGCCTCTATGTTGGCCAGCTCAAATGTCATTGTTGCAGGTGCAGTTGTAGATCCAGCAGCCAAAGACATGATTTTGAGGAGCAATCAAAAATAACAATCAGGGACAATTTAAAATTCGAATTGGTCTTGGATGTGGAATAGTAGTGTACACCAAATGGCACTGCACAACGCAAGTCCAACTTCACCACTGATCACCAATGTTAGAAATTGTGCTTTCTAGGGCATGAGCCCTAGTTAAACAGCTACCACAATCCTAGTCTGGGTAAGAAGCAGGCAACTCCTAAATTAACCTGTGATCACCCTCTGGTAGCTTGGCACCGATCAGTCAGATTTAGCTTAGAGGCAATGTGTAAACTATTTGTGCAACACTTCAAACAGTAAAACTGTGAAAACACCACACAAAAAGGTTCCACACCAGGTTACAAACCAGAGCTTAATTTAATAAATAAAACAAGACCAGAAGTAGAATTTGAGATAATCATTTTTAAAGAATAAACTGTAGAATAGCGCTTAGAAGCAATAAGCTCTTACTCTGAATATCTGGTCGTGCTCGACTTGGTCAAAAGTTCAGGCCGACAGCGATAGATCACGGGCTGGATACTATGACCCAGTGAGGTCTGCTGAACCAAAGTATCTTAATCCCGGTTGCGTCGAGGATGCGTGGTTCAGACAAGGCAATGCGGCGGTGCTGCTCCACGCAGCAGTAATGATGTGCTGGTCTTGATCCGCGCAGCAGCAACGATGAGTCAGCTCCGATAAGCAGGGTGGCACGATGCGGAGTTTCAGTGTCATCGTCGACGCAGATGTGAAGACCCTGCTCTGGGAAGAGCGTCACGCAGCAGTGGTTCCGCAGATGATGAGTTGGGTCTAATCCACGCAGCAGTGGGATGCGTCTGTGTTGATCCACGCAGTGGATGCGCCGGTACGACAGAAGATGTGTGGGTTCTGCTTGAAGCAACACCATAGTCCCACTGTGAAGAATCCAGGACTGGGGTGGCATCACTTGGCAGGGCACAGTCCAGGTCCAGAATCAGGGTGGTTGGATGTCTTTTATGTCCCTGAAATTTAAGATCAGGGGGCCAGCCAGCTAGCCCTTTGAGTCACTCAGAAATCAACTGATGCACGTCCAGCAGTCCTCACCCAGGCAGGGGAACAGCAGTCAGCAGGGTAACACAGTAAGGCAGGAGTCCAGCAAAGCAGCAGTCTGGCTGAGTGGCATTCCTTAGCAGCACAGCAGTCCCTCTTCCTGGCAACCTGCACAGGTCCAGAAGTGTACCGTAGTGGTGGTGTCAGAGGTCAAGTACTTATACCCAGTTGTGCCTTCAAAAAGTGGGGTAAACTTCAAACACAGTTTAAAGTGCACAGAGGTCCTACCTTCATGCTCTGGATACAGACTCACTACAGGAGGGTATGAAGCTGGACAGGCAGGACACAGCATATTGAGATGTAAGTGAGGATGGGTCGAACTCCTACCTCTCATCCTGCCAAGGTGGCTCATCAAGTAGCACCTATGCTCCCATTGTGTGTGGCTGTATAGGGGGAATCAAAAACGCCCAACTGTCACCCATCCCAGATGTGATCAGAGATAGGAAGCAGGCACCAAATGGCTAAAGTAAGAAAATGGAAACTTTCTAAAAGTACCATTTTCAGAATTGTAATTTAAAATCTGACTTCACCAGAAGCTTGGGTTTTAAATTGTGATTCTAGGGACACCAAACTTGAAAGGTCTATCTCACCTCAACTGGGAATTACACTTATAAAAATGTATTAAGGTAATCCCAAGGATTTCCTGTAAAAGCTATAGGCCTTGCAGAAGTGAAAAACAAATGTGTTTCTCTACCAGGACATGTAAAACTTAGAAGTACATGTCCTGCCTTTTAGATACATTACACTCTGCCTTCTGGGTTGTCCAGGGCATACCTTATGGGTGATTTCTATGTATAAATAAAGGAAGTTTTGGGTCTGCCAAAAGGTATGCTTGGCCTGCAGGGGCGGCTCCTCCACAATGACGAAGGAGTGTTAACCCACTGGCTAAGAGCCAGCAGGTGAAAAATAAAACGATATGCTATTGTCATTTAAATTTTAACCTGCTGGCTCTGAGCCAGCGTATGCAGGGACAGGCGGGTCTGGGGCCATTAGCAGGTGGAGAAGGACTGGTTTGTGCACTTCTAAGTGCGCATGTTTGTTTGGCTGTTCGTCTTCGGCCGGCCAAACACACATGCGCACTTAGGTTTCTCCAACAGGGCTGTATTGAACAGTCCGGTTGGAGAAAGTGCATAGACTCCCTGTCCTGAGCGGAGCATCAAACTAGTCTGCTAAGACCAATTTCAGTGCTGCTGTCATACCATGAGAGCAGAGCGGGATTGCACTTTGAGTCTCTGCTGCTGTCCCAGTGCCTGCTAGGACAAGGAAGATTGAACAACTGTGGGGTGCTATGCGGGAGACGGCCGGCAGCATCAGGTAAGTCGTAATTTTTTTAATTATTAAACTCTGCCCCACCACCTTTTGTTTGTGGTAGCCGCCAATGTTAGCCAGGTTGACATGGCAGTGTAAACTGCAGACACAGGCCCCACGATTGTAGGCCTGAAACATGGTTAGAAGGCTACTTAAGTGGGTGGCACAATCAGGGCTACAGGCTCACAAGTAGCATTTAATTTGCAGGCTCTGGGTACATGTAATGCACTTTACTAGGCACTTATAGGTAAATTAAAAACTCCAATTGGGTATGAGCCAATGTTACCATGTTTAGAGGAGAGAGAACATGCACTTTGGCACTGTTCAGTTTATAGTTTATTGCGCAGTTAATTAAAACCAATGCAATACAGTACACAATAAGAAAGTTAAAATGCTCATAAAAAAAAACATGCGTTTAAGATCAATTCTATACTATAGAGCGATATGCATAAGCTATTCAACATAAAAAAATATATTTTGCCTGCCGCCCACAATAGGCCGTTCTGTACTTCTCATCCACTTTGTAGGCCTGTTAGCCTATTCGTATGTCCCGTAAAATTCATTAAAGTTTACAACATAGATGATTCATCAATGTAAATTAAATCATATGTCCTGTTTGTAGATTGTTCATGGGTCAGTTTTTGGTAGTTTTTTTTCCACTGCTTTTAAAAATTTCACGAAGCTGCAGCTCAGCTGAGGGTCCTGTGCTGAGAAGCAGGTTAGCACTGCACTCCTTCGTGTGCGTACACCCTGTAGAATAAAATGGCGTTTCAGCAGGAGCTTCCTTTCTTCTTGCAGTTCTTTACACGAGCATAGCAGATGCATCATGTCTTCAGCCCCAATGCCACATAGCCTGCATAGTATTCCTGCTTTCGATCTCAGCCAGTGAGGGAGGTGTAGGATGCATGGTAGCAGGCCCAGTCTGTATCTTAAAAAGGACAGTTTGGTTTTTTTCGTATAGCCTAGACCGAGATAAGGCTGGGGGGCTTGTGTCAGGTATGTGTTTAATACCATCCATGCATGAGATCTTTTTGATAAGGTGGCTTTATCCTCGACCCATGACTGAAGCTTGATCGATTTCTTCACCAATTTATTTAGTGATTTGTGATCTGCAGGGGACGCCCAGAGTTCTGCCAGCCCAGTGTTCACTATGCTCTTTTCCAGATATTTTGCTGCTGGTGAGTTTTGGGTCTGCTCTAGCTCTTTCCATAAATATTCGTTCAACGTTCCTTCAGTCGTTTTCCTTACTTTGTCCCATGAGCAGATATATGCCCCCTGTCGTGCCAAAAACTGTGACCGAATACCAAACTCCAATCTGATCTGTGCTGGGGAGGTTCGCTTTGGTAGGCTGAAGATGATTCTATATGCCGACACGATTGTACTGTCAAGTGTTACGGCATCTCTGCCTCGGTGGGCCTCACTCCCATAAGTCAGCGTTGGTAGCAGTTTGGCACGTATCACATTCAGTAAAGGGGTCAAAGAAGGGCCGGAGAGGTTGTTGTTTAGTGTTTGGCACTGGTTAGCAGTGCTAAAGTGTCCAGAGTCCTAATACCAGCAAAAACTAGGTCAGAAAAAATGGAGGAGGAAGGTAAAATATTGAGAGGAAGCAACCCTAAGACTGTCAGGTCTAACAATGGCCTAATAGTTTGCATCCCGTGCTGCAACCACCAGTGAATGGGGAATAACCCTGAACACGTTACACAAGGAGGGTGGGACAGGTATTTACCTGATCACTACTAGAGCCCTGATTGCATGGGGGCTTACGTTGTTCCATTTGAATGTCGCATTTCTTTGCATGTGTAGAGATAGAAATAACATACTACCTTTTCTTATAAAAGCAGGAATTTGGCTGGACATGGAGTTATGAGTCGTGTTCACTGACCTGTATCTACATCCTCACCAAGGGAGAATTGACTGCTCAACCACAGCTATCACTGAGAGTCAAATACAGAAGGGGTACTTGGCCTAGTAGAACGGGATCTATAGTCAGTCGGTCCCTGGGACATTAGGAGTAAAAGGCCTCAACCACCACAGTTGGGCCCAGTAGCCCCTGCGTGCCTTGTGGCCCTCTGAATGAAGTTCTAACAGGAGGGAATGGGGGCACTGTTGGAGGGTGATAGTGAATCATTGAAAGGCCCCAACAAAGACTGTTTTCTTGGGTAGTTTTATATAGCTCACACTAGACCCAAAGGTATCAGCGCAATTTACATGAGCACCAGTTGCGTTACAGATGGTCAAATTCATTTTGTTTGTTTGTTTGTTTTGTTAGGCATGGGGAGATTAAGTGATTTGCCCAGAATCACAGGATGTTGAGCGTCCCTGCTAAGACTCAAACCCAGTTCCCCAGCTCCGAGGTCGACCGCTCTAGCCATAAGGCCAGATGTGCTCACCGGCAACATCCTCCTGTTGTACTGTAAGGTAATTTGCCTATTTTAAAAAACGAATATAATTGAATATATAATGAAACGTGTTGTGGAATGCACTAGTTTTGCCATTTTTCCGCCAACTTTTCATGTGGGGAAAACCCCCCCACCCACCACCCCCACGAACCCTCAAAGTAGTGGGCAGGCTGCGCAACATACTGGGGCTGGTCTGAAAAAAATTGCCAGGTCTTCTTTGGGTTCCCAGTCCGGCCCTGGCATCAGGACAAATAGGGCATACGGTGGGAAGTGTATTAGCACTGCTGGCATAGGCACGTTCCCCTATTGCGACAGTGCTGCTGCTGCATGAGGAAACAGTTTTCAAACCAGTTAATAAATAATAAGGATGTCATGATGAAATGGATGTGGTTACACCAGAACAGCCTGAAAGATTTCTCCCTGCCAGTCATATTTTAGATTGATAACATGTGTATGTGCTTTGACCCTCTCCTCACCATGCTCCCCAGACTGCCTGATCCCAAGAACACCAGCCATGGTGCCCTCCATTCTCACCCAATTGTTCAACCTCTCCCCTATCTTCCCATCTTTGAGTGCTGCTTCCACCCAACACAAACATGGAACATCTTTTCTACAACAGCCATGTACCGTAGCCTAAGTTGCACCGAATGTGCCACAGCAACAGTCATGTTTTCTCCTACTCTGGTGATTAGGTAAGGAATGCAACAAAAAGTGTCAGGCACGCCGTGTACCTAATAGGTAAACATTGGGGGAGACACCTCACAACCCAACCAAAGTAAAGTCATAACCACTGAGATTACATCTCCACTGGCTAAGTTGTGGTTGGGTTCATTTGTTGGCAAGCGGTTTGGGTGAGATGGGCTTTATGTTAGGCGGGATGTGGGCTAGGGGTTCTGGTGGGTTCTGGTGATGTAGTTAAGATGAAGTGTGGTTTGGTTATTATGGTGAAACATGCTGCATTGATGGTAGGAAGTGACCTGGTGGTTAAAATGAGATGTGACATATGGTTTAATGGTTAAGGTGAGATGTGGTCTTGTGGTTAAGACGAAGTGAGGCTTTATTGTTATGATGAGATGTGTTGATGGTAAAATGTACTTTGCTGGTTAAGATGAGGTGTGAGATACGGGTAAATGGTTACGGCGACCTGCGGTTGTGAGATGATGGTGTGTTGTGAACATGGAGTTAAGATAAGCTTTGAAGTGGTGACTAAAGACCCATGGGTAAGCCCCGTGATTGAAGTGAGATGTGGTCTGATGGCTAAGGTGGGATACGGTCTTGTGCTTAAGACCAATTTAATTGTGGTGAGATGTGATGTATTGATGGTAAGATGTGATCTAGTTACGAGATGTGAGATATGATTAGATTGTTGAGGCTAAATGTGGTCTGGTGGTTATGGTTGTAAGAAAGTGCCATCTTTCTTGCATTGGTATGCCCCGACTTTTTTTCTGAACTGCTGATGTGCTTTGACTGAGTGTGCCCTGGGTTCCTGCCAACAAGGTACCCAGGGCCTGTGTTCCTTCCCTAAAACTGTGTTGAAACTAAAACCCAATTGGCATCTCTGGCCACCTGTCAGCCCCTAGTAAATGGTACCCTAGGTACCCAGGGCATGGTGACCAGAGAAGACCCCTGAGGGCTGCAGCACTTATTGTGCCACCCTCAGGGGCCCTGTACACTGACACCCACACACTGCCTTTGCATGCTGGGTGTCTAAGTACAGAACTAAACGGAGAGTCGACATGGCACACATCTCTGTGTGCCATGCCCACAGAACCCACTACCCTGGCATACTTCTGTCACCCCTCTAGCTGGGTGCCCTATGCCAGAGGTGTGGGCACAGGTGCATGAGCCCTGTGCCCCTACAGTACCCAGAGCCATTCCTGGGCACTGTAAGTGCAGTGATGCCATTAAGAGTATATGGTGATGGGAAGTTGTCATTACGAACTCCACAGCACCATAATGGCTACACTGAAGACTGACAAGTTTGATACCAAACTTCTCAGCACATTAAACCTGCACTGATGCCAGTGTGGGATTTATTGTAAAATGCACCAGAGGGCATCTTAGAGATGCCCCCTGAAACCATAACCTACAATCCACGTCTGGGCTGAGTGGCTGCAGAGGCTGCCACACAGCAGACATGTTACTGGACCCCTGGGTAGGAGAGCCCCCGCTCTCCTGGACCTGCAACAATGCACATCCTGGGCTAGGTGCTAGGTCTACTCCCCCAGGATGGGCAGGGGGAAGCTTCAAAGGCATGCTGCCTCTGTGAGCTTCTCCAGACCATTTGCTGTACCCAGCAACCAGCCCCCACCAGTCCTGACCCCCACTCCGGCGGGAAGACTGGCTGGAAAAACAAAGTCAGGAAGGGGGGGGGGTGCCAGCCTGTGCCAACCCCACCCCTCAGGTAGGGGAGACGAGGTGAAGCAGAACCCCGGGCCCCGGCCATCTTGAAGATGGGGAGCCCTGCCCAATCACAGCTAGCCCCCTACCCCCCTCCCACAGGAGAGGAGCAGGCTAGGGGGTGTACCCACTCCAGGACAGGGACCTATTGGTCCCTGCCCTTGCCCTACCTGTAACGCCCCTAAATTCAGTATTTAGGGGCTCCCTTAACCTTCCTTCCTCGGATCCCGATAAGAAAAGAAGAAAAAAGATCAAGAAAAAGAAGACCCGCCGTGCAGCTACTAACAACAGGATGACAACAACTGACTTGGCCCCAGCCCTACCGGCCTGTCGATCCTGGAACCTGCTCCTGCCTAATTCCCGGCGACTCCTGCGGACAGCAACCTTGGGACACCCAGAGGACCTGCCTGCCTTGACCCTCCTAAAGACCGGGACTCCCATCAGCAGAGGCTCTGCTGCAACAACACCCCTGGTGCCAGTCAGGAAGCTCCGGACCAGCCCACTCTGGACCCGCCGAGTCTGTGCCGTGCCCAACCAAACCAAGACCACGAGGACATCCCCCCGGTGACTGGGACCCGAAGTCCAGTGCCCAAAGACCCTCCTCGACGAACCAGACGATGCCTGCAGACTCAGAACCAGGGGCCACCCCACCGCGACCAGCTGAGGGTAAGCTTTTCAGACATCCAAAGACACCCATGCACCCGGCGCCCTATAGCCCCCTGTGCCCCCCTTTGGGGTACCTACCTGTGCTCCTACATCCCAACTTACCTCTCGAAGTGCTGGTCGCCCCTGGAGAGTCTCCGTCCCCGAGCCTGCAGCCTTTGTTCCTTTTGGACCTTTCGCATTGGATAACATTGAGCGCCCGACGGCTCAAAAGCACCCTGCACCCAGCCACCCGAGTGCCGCTGGCTGTGCCGCCTTTGTCCTATCCTACTCCCCCCTTTGCCATGAGCAAGTGACCAGGAGCCCAGCTCCCACAGCCGAGTGGCCTGCTAGCCAGCAGCCATCAACCGAAGGTCCCTTTTCCCTCATTGGGCCTAACTACCTCTGCACCCGGCCGCCCCTGTGCTGCTGGAGCTGAACCAACTGTACTTACCTGACCATGGGGGACCCCTGAGTCTATGCCCAGAACCTTAACTTCACTAGTCAAGTACTCACCTGGAAACCGGTAACTCACTTACCTGCCATTGGATAACACTGACTAACTTTGACTCAAAAATTTTCTAAGTGTGAAGTTTTGGAAACTGAAAATATTCATATAAAATCAGCCGAGTTCCGAATTCCTAAGTACTCACCTGTGAGCAGGGGAGAAGCTAGTACTGTACCTTGTAGCCCAGTACTGAACCGCAAAAGTAATCCTTACCGGGTTTACTAGTAATCTGTATTTTCTCCATAGGAACCCATTGTCTGCTTTTCTCTTAAATTTCTTTTAAGTGTCTACTTTTGAAAACTTGAAATATTCTTTAAAAATCATACAAAATACTTAAACGCAATTACCTACCTGTTTTAAGTTAAGACCCCAGTGCTGGCCCTAGGAGCCCAGTACTGGATTACAAAAGTAACGCAATCGTACTTTACTTGCAACCTGAATTCTCCCGTTAGATAACATTGTCAGATTTACCTTGAAAAGTTTCAAAAGTGTGAACTTTTAAAACAGCTTTATATTCATGAAAATTCACTACCGTAAATAAACGGTTTTACTAAATTGATTTCAGTTTAGACCCCAGGACTGAATCTAGGATCTAGTCCTGGAACTACTAAAGTAATCTGTGTGGTAATCAACTGTACTTATATGCTGAAACCCCATTGAGCTCAATGCTAAAGTGTGTCTAGACTTGTGTTGCCTTCAGCAAACCCTGTACCTATTGTGTTCACAAACTTTACTGCTTCCTTGCAAAGTAATTACATGAGAGTACTCATATCAAGAAAAGTACCTTTTTATGCCTGTTGGTTCTAAAAATAAAACAACTATATCTTTTGATATAAAAACAATTGGCCTGGAGTTCAGTCTTTGAGTGTGTGAAATCCTTTGCTGACTGAGTGTGTACAACAAATGCTTTACACTGCCCTCGGGTACTGCCTTACTGCTCGACCAAGCTACCACTTTAGAGAGTAAGGTCAGACCTGACTTTAACCTCTGTTATACTTTTGGGGTTGGTGGACTCTATACACACTGCACTTCCTTATAGCCCAGTGTATATAATGCCACTTTCTCACAATGTTGAAAAAAAAACATTTTAAGCATTTTAAACACTTTTTCCAAATTTACCGAGTGGTTCAACCACTCGGTAAATTTGGAACCCTAATTGCGAATTTCCACTTGTCAAAGTAATGATGCATTGCTTTTAAGAAGTCGCACATCTGCGACTTCTTAAAAGCACCCGCAATTTTAGAACTCGCAACAATGTTACGAATTCTAAAATTGCTTCATGCATCCCAAAAAGCACTTTTGCATTCGCAAACGGCCGATTTTAAGTAATCGCACCGTTTGCGACTACAAAAATGCTTGATGCATGTGGGCCTTGGTCCTCTTACTAGCTCGTGTTGGGAGATCCTAGACACTGGCTACAGAGGGTACAGGTTGCTGTATCAAACCCTAAACATGCTCAAGCCTAATCCGGGTAGGGTGACCAACCGTCCGTAAATTTCACGGACAGTCCGTAATTTCGGCCGTCTGTCCGTTGTCCGTGAAGGATTCTTTAACGGGCGCCATTTGTCCGTAATTTTAACCCCAGGCACCGGTTGCACTACCCTACAGCCAGCCGGCACAGCTTCCACCTGACCCACCTCCCTTCTTGACTCTGTTCCAAAGCTCAGAAACCAGTATTATTGGAGAGTCACAGCGGGATAGCAACCCTCACACCTTCAGCCCTTGATGACCCGTTAAGGGGTGCTTGAAGGTGACTGAGAGGGAGGGGCTGCAGCTTCAGGAGCAGGGGCATCTATTCAGATGCAAACAGCCCTGACTGCGCCATGTCTCTTGGATTTCACACATTTCCTTTCTGCCCAGGGCCCCAAACATCCTAGAACCGGCCCTGATTACACGACGGCGCAGCACTGGTTCTCTTCACAGAGCTTAAATATTGTCACTACATTTATTTATTTATTTATTTATTTTTGAGATTTTTATTGCGCGAACAATTACCCTAGGGTGTCTCGGCGCATGTGAGAGCTAGCAGGACCACAATAGTAGAGTTCACTGGTCAAACAACCAAGTCTTTACGAGCCTCCGGAAGCTCATCAGGTTGGGGGCATTTTTAATTTTTAATGGAAGAAGGTTCCAGAGCTTTGGTGCAGCCACTAAAAAGCGGCGGTCTCCCCAAGTTGCCGTTCTAGTGCGAGGTACAGGTAGAAGGCAAGTATTAGCAGATCTCAACAGTCTTTTGGGGGTGTACAGCTGGAGTGCCTCAGTCAAAAATTTGGGTCCTGTGCCGTGCACTGCCTTGTAGGCCATGCAGAGGGCCTTGAACTTAATACGGCTCTCTGCTCTGAGCCAATGGAGCTGGCGGATGGCAAGGGTAGTAGGCTGGCGGCGAGGAATGTTTAAGAGAATTCTGGCAGCCGCATTCTGTACAGACTGTAGCTTTGACAGCACAGATTTCTGGGTGTTGAGGAAGAGGGCATTTCCATAATCAATTTTGGGAAATACCAGAGTGGTAACTAAGGTCTTCCCGGCAGAGGGGGGGAGATAAGGCAGCAATTTCTTTATTTTCTTTAACATGAAGAAAGCAGAGGAGACAACCTTGTTGACATGAAGGTTGAAAGTTAGTTTGCTATCAAAGATGACTCCCAAGTTCCTCGCCTTTGCCACTGGGACGGGTGGAGGGCCCAGTTGGTTGGGCCACCAGATGGAGGACCATTCTGGGGCGAGGTTGCCAAAGGTCATAACCTCGGTTTTATCTGAGTTAAGCCTTAGACAATTGGAGGACATCCACATACTGACAGCAAGCATGGCCTCCTGAAAATTAGCTGCCACTGCTGTGCCGTTCTTGTGGATCGCGAGCACCAGTTGGGTATCGTCTGCGTAGGAGGTTAATCGCACCCCATAGGCCTTTATTACCCTCGCTAAGTCCGCTACGTAGATGTTAAATAACGTGGGACTTAGCGAGGAGCCTTGTGGTACTCCACATGGTAGTGCAGAGACGGGAGAGTAGAAATTACCCAACTTGACTGTCTGGGTGCGGTCGGCCAGGAAAGATGAAATGAGGTCTCTAGCCAAACCGTCTATCCCCAGAGCTGTGACACGGTCGACCAAAATGGCATGGTCGACCGTGTCGAATGCTGCAGATAGATCCAGAAGAATTAAGATGGCCGTTCCTCCCTGATCCATGATGGTTCTAATTTCATCAGAGGCTTTTATTAGAGCGGTCTCCGTCCCGTGTCCCTTCCTAAAGCCAAACTGCGTTTCGTCTAAGAGTTGGTGCGTATCGACGAACTCTGAGAGCTGTATATTCATCAGAGCTTCGCAAATTTTGGCCGGGAAGGGGAGACAGGCAATGGGTCTATAGCTGACCGCGGCGGAGGGATCCAGGGAGGGCTTCTTCAGAAGAGGCTACATTGTGAACAAACATCCGTTCTTCAAACATGCAGTCTTTAATGTAATAAAATAAAGAAATGGCACAATCGCACCCACACAGATTAACAAAGTATGGAGGACAATCAGTTAAATCAGTTCTCTTGGAGCATCTCCTGTAAGTACTGTACATCGCAGCGGGGGGATGGCAAAACTAACATTTTGGAAAGAGCCTGATTTCTCGTTGTCTTGACCAGGAGGCAGTGAGGAGGCAGTGAGGAGCCCTACCACACCCTGAAAGAGACCAAGATGATACTAGAATACTGCATGCCCACCCCTGTGCCCACCCTGGTGGATCCTGTTCCCACTCCTGTGATGGCTCCTTCCCCGCCCCAGTGATGGCTCCCCCCCCCCCGCCGCCTGTGATGGCTCCTGTCCGCCCCCCGGTGGTGGATCCTGTCTCTGCCCTAGATGGCTTCTGTCCCAGTCCTGGAATGGCTCATACAGCGCAGGTGAAGTTCTTGATGGGCCTCTTGTCAAAAAGGCTCAGCTCAAAATTAATATGAAAAGGTGGGCGAGAGAGTAAGTGAAGGGATGGGTGGATGGCTGGATGAATTAGTGAAAGGGTGAATGGATGAATGAAAGATTGAATAGATGGATAATGAGAGAGGATGGATGGATTGATGAGTGAGTGGAATGATGGAAGAGAGAAAAGGGAAATAGCTGGATGTATAGGTGGAAGGGTAGCTGGATGGGTAAAAGGGTGGATGGGTGAGTCAAAGCATGGATGAGTGAAAAGGTGGATGATGAGTGAGTGAGTGGGTGGATGGATGAGTGACATGATGGATGGGTTGATGAATTGATAAATGCAAGGGTGAATGGATGGACGAATGAATGAAAGGGTGGATGCAAGGATGGATGAGTGAGTGAAAGGGAGGGTAGATGGACAAAAGGATAAATAGATGAGTGAAGGAGTGAAAGGATAAATGGATGAGAGAAAGGATGGATGAGTGATAGGGTCAATGGATGGATTCTTGAGTGGATTAGTAGATGGGTGAGTGGGTGAGTGGGTGGATGGATGGATGGAAGGATGGCTAAGTGAAAGGGTTGATGGAGAGAGAAAGGGGGGATGGATGGATGACTAAAAGGGTGAATGGGTGAAGGGTGAGTGGATGGATGAGTAAGTGAAAGGATGGCTGGATGGGTGAAAGGGTAAATGGCTGGATGGATGAGTGAATGGATGGATGGGTGGAAGAGTGGATGGATGAGTGTACAGATGGATAGGGTGGAAGCGTGGATGGATGGATAATGGATGGATGAGTGAAAGGGTGGATGGAGGGATGGATGAGTGAAATGATAGATGGAAGGATGCATGGTGGATAGGTTTGCAAATTGTTGAAGATGTTTGGATATGGCTGGGCTTACTTATATACTATTGCGCGACCTCTGATGTGTCTGTAAAACGTATCAAATTGTCCTGAAGTTTTGTCCTGAATTTTGACCTCCTGTCCTGAATTTGTGTCCTGAATTTCGACCCTTTGTCCTGAATTTTTACACTCACCATCCTGAATTTGCACCAATGCCATTTGGTCACCCTAAATCCGGGCACAGGTGCCCGAGCACAACCCATGCTCTCAAAATCTTGGCCACCAAAGTACAGGTTCCAAATTCAGGTTAGAAGATTCTGAGCACACTGCCCTTTTAAGGGAGCCCCGAGGTAACAGAAGAGAGACAACGGTACCGAACAACAAGGTCACTGGAGACACGGGGCGAGGTAGAGTAACGCTGCCCGGAGCAAAGCAGAGGAACTACAAAGATGTATATAGGCTTGAACCTTCCTTGATAACAAATTAAAAATATCTTCTCTAGAATTATATAAATTAACCTAGCCTGTCAAGTGCTGGTAAGGACGCCTAGAGCAGTCGGGTACTCACTGTGCGCTACATTAGGATCTCCCTGCCATGTTTTCAAAAGCGCCTTGACTTGGCGCGTGGTATATATGCAATACTTACTGCCGAGGATGAAGAGCATCATCAGCCCCAGCGCCGCCCCCACCAGCGTCTTCATCATTCGGTGTCTTCTGTGCGCTGTGCCTTTTCGCGGTCTCCCGCTCTATCACCTCTTCCTGTCCCTCGTAACTCCCTCTGTCACGCTCTGACCCTCCTGCCTTCGCCCTCTTCTGCGTCCCTCACGCTGCGGGGCTTGGAATTAAAGTGTCCGCGGAGAGGGGAGGGGATGAGCGGGAAGCGGGGAGGGCGCACGTTTGCGTAATCGTTACCGGAGTTTGGAGACGGCTGTACCTTGTACCTCCGTTTGGGCTGTGGTAAGAAAACCCGTTTATTCTTGAGGGTGACGTACAGTTTGAAACTCAGATTTATTTAACTCCTAAATAACAATCAAATATGTTCTCCAGTTAGTGTTATGTTATGTTATGTTGCTATTTGCTAAAAAAGAAGAATGCTTGTGTTTACTTCAGGTAAATTGTGATGGATTCAATTTGGGGTCTCTTACAGCCGCAGCTTAAAGTGGGGCTTGCATGTTAAGAGGCAAAAGACAGGGCAGAAGTCCTCAAATAAGAAGTAGGGGGACTAACCAAGTTCGGCAGTATGCAAGGGACATCAAGTTGTGTGACATCACAATCAATCAATCAATCAATCAGTGAAATTGTAAAGCGCACTACTTACCCGTGAGTGTCTCAAGCCGCTGAGGGGAGGGGTGCTGCTATTGTTTGAAGAGCCAGGTCTTGAGGAGCTTCCTGAAGGTGAGCAGGTCCTGGGTCTGCCGCAGTTGGGTGGGGAGGGTGTTCCAGGTCTTGGCGACGAGGAAGGAGAAGGATCTGCCGCCGGAGGTTGTTCGTTGGATGCGCAGTACAGCGGCGAGGGCGAGGCTGGCGGAGCGGAGCTGGCGGGCGGGGGTGTGGAAGTTGAGTTTGATGTTCAAGTAGGCTGGTCCGGTGTTGTGGAGTGCTTTGTGTGTGTGGGTGAGGAGCTTGAAGGTGATCCTCTTGTTGACGGGGAGCCAGTGCAGGTCTCTTAGGTGGGAGGTGATGCAGCTGCGTCGAGGGATGTTGAGGATCAGGCAGGCGGAGGCGTTCTGGATGCGTTGCAGCAGTTGTAGGTGTTTGGTCTGGATTCCTGCATAGAGTGCGTTGCCATAGTCCAGCCTGCTGCTGACGAGGGCTTGGGTCACCGTTCTTCTGGTTTCGGTCGGGATCCATTTGTAAGCATGCAGAGGGTGTTGTAGCAGGAGGAGGAGACAACGCTGACCTGCTTCGACATGGAGAGGGAGGAGTCGAGGATGAATCCTAGGTTGGGTGCGTGGTCCGTGGGGGTCGGTTCTGTTCCCAGTGTGGTCGGCCACCAGGAGTCGTCCCAGGCAGAGGGGGTGGGGCAGAGGATGAGGACTTCCGTCTTGTCCGAGTTCAGTTTCAGTCGGCTGCTCCTCATCCACTCGGCGGCGGCTTTCATTCCCTCGTGGAGGTTGGTTTTGGCTGTGTGTGGGACCTTGGTGAGGGAGAGGATGAGCTGGGTGTCGTTGGCGTAGGAGATGATGTTCAGGTTGTGCTGACGGGCCACTTGTGCAGGGGGGGCCATGTAGACGTTGAACAGGGTCGAGCTGAGGGATGAGCCCTGGGGTACACCGCAGATGATGTCAGTGGCTTCGGATCGGAAGGGTGGGAGGCGGACTCTCTGGGTTCTGCCGGAGAGGAAGGACGTGGTCCAGTCCAGGGCCTTTTTCTGGATTCCGGCTTCTTGGAGGCGTGTTCTAAGTGTCCGGTGGCAGACTGTGTCAAAGGCGGCTGATAGGTCCAGGAGGATGAGGGCTGAGACATCACACATAGCATCATTGGACGTGACATCACAGAAAGTGGCATCACAAACCATGACCTCACTTGAAGTGACATCACAAGTGACATCAGAATTTAAGACCTCATGCATATGTTTAGCAGGTCTATCATGACTACATTTAAGCACATTACGAGTTTTTACAAATGAGATTTTGCGCTGGGATTGCGCCAAAACAATGAGGAATCCCTGATTTAAAGTCTAGGCCTCAAATTATACTCTATAATTTAAAAATTCTGTGACAAAGAAGTTGTCAACAAGGAGAAACTTGGCAGTAAATCTGTTCTTTTCTCAATTAGTTGAAAAGTCTGCATTTTAAAATATCTTACGGGGTTAAGGCACCTGCTGCAAATATTATTGTGTGACTAATGAATTTCAGTAAATATTAATGGTAAAATAAGTCTGCTAGTTAACACATTTGCTTTAGTGTTCTGCGTTTTGTCTAGACCAATTTCTGAATCAAAGTCGCATAGAGAATGAATATGTCTCCTGCTAAGTACGTCATGTAACATGCGAGTAGACATCTTTTTATTATGTGAAGATAGGTAAGTGGGTTACTGCTTTTAGTTTCAAGAATAGGTTTATTTGAAAATAGCATTCAAATAACAATACCTCGTACATAGTCAATAAAAATTTCATAAATAAAAGAAAGGAAATAAGGGATATTGATGATACATAATTACATTTGAGGCGATAAAGAAAAGCATTCAAATAACAATACCTCGTACAGATAGTCAATAAAAATTTCATAAATAAAAGAAAGGAAATAAGGGATATTGATGATACATAATTACATTTGAGGCGATAAAGAAAATCCATTAAGAAATATGTATACCTGAAAAGTAAAGGGGTCAAGTTCATATTAAACTTAATACAGTACAAAAGGAGAGTACAATACTATTCAGATGTATTGTCATATATCTATTGCTGGAATGAGATGTTGAGCAGAGTCAGTTCAATATATAGGAAGTCAAGGAGGCTTAAAAACTTGTAATGAAGGTCGGAGTGCAAAAGACTTTTTGCACTATCATCCAAAAACTGTGTGATAGGAGACCATAGCTGCGGTAGTTTTGTAGCAAGTGATATTGGATCTACAAGACTTGTGTCTAATCTATGATTATGGCAAATGGTGTTCCACCAGGCGAAACATGATAATTTAGAAGCGTCCTTCCAATTTTTTGTTATCTGTTGAAAAGCGTCTGCTAATACCAAATCTAAGATTGACGTCTGCGATTGTCTTCTTTTCCAATCAGTGGATAGGCTTCCTAAGATAATATTAGTGAAGGAAAGGGGGCTGTAGTATTGAGTATAATGTTAATTTGAGACCAAACTTGTTCCCAAAACTTAGATACATATGGGCATGTGAATAACATATGTTTTAAATCAGCAATATCATGAGATCATGTCCAGCATGTACTGGGAGTTGTATTGTGTATCCTGTGTAAATGTGCGAGTGTAAGAAGCGACCTGTTATAAATAAAGAAAACCGTTTGTGCGGTGCTTGAAGCTCTGGGTGATTTCCTGATTGTTATCCATATTCTATTCCATAGGGAGATGGGCCAATCAATACCAAAATCAGCCTTCCAAGAGAGTTCTACTTTGGATTTATCCCTATTTAAGGGATATTGTATTAAAAAAGAGTACATGGTAGAGGCTTTAGGGTGTGCACGTAGGAAGCTGCTCCAAGTGCAATCAATCTAGGAAGGTGAAGAAAGCGCATGTGAAAACGGAGCACAGGTTTTAAGTAGCGCAGTTAGCAGAATTAAAAATGTATGCTGAAAGGAAGCAGGCAAGTGATAAAGGGCGCATGCCTGTGAGAATTGAAGAGGTGTGCCTTGTTCAAATAACTGATGTCCCCAAATTAAACCTTTATTTCTCCATACTTTCCAGTATATAGGTTTATTTTTAACAAGTATAAATTTGTTATGCCAGAAGTGTCTAAATCATATGGAATTAGTTGAAGAGTAGCTTGTAATATTTTACATGATTGTTTGATTACTGCTGTGTGATTTTTTTTGCGGTTTTTGCGTGGATAAAAGATATTCTTGAAATGAGAAGGGTGCTATGAATGAAGTCTCGAGATCAACCCATAATGGGCTATCAGATATTTGATCAGATATCAAATTTGATAGTTGCTTCAGTTGAAAAGCTCTATGATAGTTCGAAAAATGGGGAAAATTTACACCTCCTTCTGATTTTGGTTGTGTCAGTTTCTGTAACGCCATTCTTTTTTTTTATTATTCCATAAACAATGGTGTTAGTATGGAATTGCTCTTATGAAAAAATTTAGCAGGTAAAGATATTGGTATATTAGAAATGATGCAAAGTATTATAGGGGTAAGCATAATTTTAATGGTGTCTAAGTGTCCCCACCAAGAGAGATGAAGCGGGTACCATCTTTTTTTTTTTTTTTTTGTTTTTATCCTCATTTGCGTGCATGGCTCCAATCTATCAAAACTAAAAACCACCACAGAGCAATAGAAAAAGTTAGGTTGTGTTTCTGTGCTATCTCAGCGTATAGCTGGCGGGAGATTTTATTAAGGAGGGGGGAAGACCAATTCCCAACAGCACATTCACACAGGCCACACAAGATCTTGCTTAGGGCTGTAATTTAGTAGATAGTGCCCAAGTTACCGAAGCCCCCGAACGCCATGACACTTTGTCAAGGAAGCAAGGGTGGGCAATGCGCGCATTAATCATAGGACCTGGGGGAAAAAAAAAAAAAAGAAAAAAAAAAACCAGGCTCATCGCTACTACCCTAGCATAGTCCAGAAAGCTCTCCTACTGGGATTTCCTGCCCTGGCCAGGTCGAGTTTGGAAATCTGAAGAAGTGATGATCGCCATTCGTGCACTGTAGGTGGTTGGGCATCTTTCCAATGTCTGCATATCTCCCTACGTGCCGCCAGGATGGCATAAAATAACAGATTAGTAGCGGCATTGCGGGCTTTGCTTCTAAGGCCAAAGATGACAAGAACGAGGTCTATGGAGATGTGTTCACCCAAGGACTGGGATAGCTTATTACCGATAGCATCCCAAAAAGCGGATAGGTTTGGACATTCGTAAAACATGTGGATGTCAGATGCTGCGATGAACCCACATCTTGGGCATAAGACTGGGCCTGTTAAAGAAAACTTTGTCAGCCTCTGTGGGGAATAGTATGCCCTATGTATTGTAAAAAGGTGGTTCCTGCGAAGCCACGCAGGTTTAACTAGGTCCCAGAGTGCTGCGCAAGAGGCGGTCCAAAGCTCATCCACGTCGATGCCTGGCATTGAGTCAGCCCATAGTGATGTCGGTAAATAAAAGTTGCTATCCATTTCATCGATAATCTTATTATACCAACGTGATATTTCTTTCTTTGCCACAGGGCTATCTAATAGGCAAGTCACCAAATCACTATTACCACCTATAAGTAGACTACTAATCCATACTGGCTGCTCTTTATATGACTGTGTCCAGCTAGAGATTTGGATGTATTTAAATCTCGACAGACTTGGCCCAACTTTGTTGAATAAATAGTCCCATGGAAGCAAAGACCCATCCATAAACAAATCTTCCCAAATGCTGATACCGGCTTCTCTTAGTGGATTAGTAAGTGCATCTATTGTCCATGGAGGGGGAACGGGTAAGTTTCATATTGGAGCCTTCCCTGAATAATAGCCCACTTTGGTCGCTTGCCTCACTTTGTACCAAGTTGATGCAATCCCCTGTAAAACTTTCAATTTTATTTTTTCTTTTAAGAATTTGGGGTCTCCAAATTTAAACAAAAAACCAGTTTGGCCTACTCCTTCACAGTCCAATAGTGTAGAGAACAAACGGCCCATCCCTGTCACTGTAGGAGTTTTGAGCAACATACGTGTATGCGAGAGCTGAAACGCCCATGCGTAGACCTGAAGATCTGGTCCAGCCAGCCCTCACTTCTCCCTACAACGTCTGATTTTTTTCCAAGAGATTCTAGGGCTCTTGCTATTCCAAATAAAGCTAGTAATCGCGCTCTGTAGCTTTGAAATTAACTTAGAGTCGAAAAAAAGTGGAATTGAATTAAACAAAAAAGAAATCTTCGGCAAGATACTCATCTTCACCAAGTTAACCTTGCCTAAAACAGTGAGCGGGAGATGTGACCAGTCTCTCATAAGTTTTCGGCACTCTGCTGCTGTTTTGGCAAAGTTTAATGAAGCAATTAAGTTGATATCTTTAACTATGTTTATCCCCAGGTAACGTAGTTGAGTTTTGGATGTTTCGTTATTATCTGTTGTATTAATATTCCAGGACATTGACTCTGTCTTTGAGGCATTAATCTCATACCCTGAGACTTTACCGAATTTGAGAGCCAGATCGATTATCTCTGGATATGCTTCGTCAAAGTTTGTAGTGAAAATCATAATATCATCAGCATAGAGTGCCACCTTTTTATCCCAGCCACCGAAAGTAAAAGGTTTAATGAGTGTATTGTCTCTTAAGGTTTGGGCAAAGGGTTCGATGTATACATCGAAAAGGAGGGGAGATAGGGGACACCCCTGCCTGGTTCCTCTAGTAACCCTGAATGGCTCCGTTAGGCCCCCGTTTATCAGAAGTGAAGCAGACGGGCTACGATATAGCAGATTTATCGCTCTTCGGAATCTATCCCCAACATTGAACTTTCTCAAGGCCTCCGACAGGTATAGCCAATTCACCCTGTCGAAGGCCTTGGTAGCATCCAACGTGAGGACAGACAGAGGCGTAGCCTCTTTTATAGCTATATCTATGGAGCCTAGTAGTTCATAAGTAAGTTCACACAGCTGTCTCCCTTTTATAAATTCTTTTTGATTAGGATATATAATATCAGGCGCTACCCGGCCCAGCCGATTGGCCAGTATTGTGGCAAAGATTTTGTAATCGGCGTTTAAGATGGAAATAGGCCGATATGAATCACAATCTGAGGGGGATTTACTAGGCTTCAAGATAAGGGTTATAGAGGCATTATCCCAGGATTCAGGTGGCAATGCGCCATCTCTCAGGATTTGATTAAATAAGGTTACTAAGACTGGAGACACCTCTGAAATCAATTTTTTATATATTTCACATGGTAGGCCGTCAGTGCCTGCAGCCTTTCCACCCTTTGCTCCCCTTATAGCCTCCTCTACCTCAGCAATACTTATTTCCTCTTCCAAGGAGTGGCTCTGTTCTGATGTTAAAGATGGTAGGGAGATATCTTCCAACCAACTCGTGATGTCATTCTGGGTAACATTAAGGTCTTCTTGGTATATAGATTGAAAGAAGGTTCTAAAAGTTTCTCTAATTTCTTTGTCACTGGAAGAGGTACCCTTCACTGATGTGACGGAGGGAATGTTGTTTCGGGCCCGATCTGCTTTTGTTTTCCAGGCCAGTAATTTCCCTGCCCCTTCCCCATATTGGAAATGAGAGAGCTTGCTTGCCTCCCATTTCTGCAAGACACGTTTCTCTAGGATTGCTGATAAGGCGTTCTTTAATCTATCCAACTCTGCATGTTTTGAAGATAGGTCCTGATTATCTATTAACCCATTTCTGTCGATGTCAGTCTGAACAGCCAAAATGCTATCCTCTATATAGGTTACTTCCTCTATATACTGTCTTCTTCTATAGGCTGCCCTATTCTTTACGAGGCCTCTTAATGTACATTTGAATGCGTCCCATACAGTTCCTGCTGAGGCTGTACCAGTATTAGTGATGAAGAAGTAACGTGCTTCTGAATGTAAAAATTCTATATCATCTATTGATGATAGTAGTGATCTGTCAAAAGACCACATTCTTGGAGGAGGTGCCGCGCCCAGTTTTAATTCAAGCTTCATTGCTGAATGATCAGAGAGATGTATTGGAATATAGTGTATTGAGGTGATGTCATCAACCAAAGCTCTACTTGTGAGGATAAAATCTATTCTAGATTTATGTCTATACTTAAAGTTCCTAAATGAGAAGTCTTGCCTCTGGCCCTCTCTAAACCTCCAGATATCTATATATCCATACTGGTTCATTAAACCTATAAGACAGTTTCTGGATTTAGAAATACTTTTCTGTCTACTGTTAGGGGATTTGTCCAGAAGTGGGTTCAGAGTTATGTTGAAATCCCCAGCTATGATCACCGGGTCTGGGAATCTCAACAGGTGATTGAATAAGGATTCCAATGCTGCGGGATCATCGATATTTGGACCATAATAGCCCACTAACGTTAACTTCATTCCTCCTAACTCTATTGCTACAATGGCCCATCTTCCTCCAGAGTCTACTTTCTGCTGTGTTATTTTAAACCTGACGGATTTCTTGAAGAGAATAGAAACCCCCGCGTATTAGATGCTTGTGATGTTGAGATCGAGGATTCTATCCATCTATTCCTTTTAACTAACTCAAGCATTTCGCATTCGATTAAATGTGTCTCCTGGAGGATAATAATCCCCGCATCGGCGTCTCGAAGATATTGCATGATTTTGTTAGCACGAGGCCTGGTGCGGAGACCATTAACATCCCAGGATAATACTTTTAGTCTACTCATTATGCTGAGTATATGTGTCACTTTGTGAGACTGACAATTTATATGAGTTCATGTTGATTTGCTTACGATGAGTATAAAACCTTATGTTCAAGAATTTACTAAAGTAGAAAGATTGGAGCTCATTCATTAGTGTGTATTTTTTCCTAATTACCTTGTGCCCCGCCACCCCCCCGAACCCTCCCAACCTCCCCCTCCTCCCCTGGGAAAACCCTGTACTCACCAACCGGAAGTTTCCGGAAGTGAGTGCCCCTAGCTCTTCCCCATCTCCACCTCGTGTGCCTCTTATATTTATACGATAACTCGCCTTTCAAATATAGTGCTTGTTTTGTGAATGAGTGTTTTTTTTTTTTTGAGAGTATTTATATATTGTGTGTTTTTATATATTTTTTTAAAAAATATTTTTCCCTTTTCTCTTTATTCTTTTCCCTTTTTTTTCCCTTCCCCCTTTTTTTTTCTTCTTTTTCCCCCTCTTTATCCCTTTTCTCTTCCCTTTTTTTTTCCTTTCATTTTTTCCCCCTTTTTGTTTTCTTTTCCGATTACCTTGTCCTTAATTTTATCTTCCCTCATTAGTTAATAGAGGTATTGGTAGGCTAAAGAGCTAGAACAGTTGAACGTAATTTACAATTATATTTCATCACTACTCAGCTCTATTCCCTCTGTTTCCTGCTTCCAAAAGACAATAAAAGTTCATCTGCAGCCTGCGCTGATCTAATGTTGTACATTTTCTTATCTAACATTATCTTGAGGGATGCGGGGAAACCCATCTGTACTGTAGCACCCATTTTACGAAAAGCATCCATTCTTTGGCCCAGCTCCCACTGTTTATCTAGGGTGAACCTGGACAGTTCTGAGCGAATCTGAAAGTTAAAGCCTTTAAATGATAATGACTTTTGCTTAAGTGCTAAGTTTAGGATATGCTCCTTCAAGGAGTAGGTATGGAAATTTACAAGAATTTTCCTGGGTTTAGTCCACTGTGGGTTACGTCTAAAAGGATCTCTGTGTATGCGTTGAATATCTGTAGCTAGCTCTTCATTAGGGTGCGGGAGATTTAGAGATTCTTTTAGTAAGGTGATTATATAACTCTTGATGTCCGTGCCTTCGCTGCCTTCAGGAACATTCAAGATGCGTATATTGCTACGCCTTGCATTGTTTTCTAAGATCTCCATTCTCTCCGATAAGGCCTGGTCTTCCTTTTTTAATCTCAAGATGTCATCCTCGGTGCCCTCGGCCCTCATCGATATTTGCCCCACCGTTTCCTCCAAAGCTTGGGTTCTCACCGACAGGCTACCTATTCTCTCATCAAGGGACTCGCAGAAGCTCCTTATTTCCCTCTGGTTGGAGGCTGACTCAGCAAAACCTTGCTTTATCTCTGCAGATAGTGCTGCAAACATCTGTTGTAGCGAGGCTACTGAGATAGCTTCTAAACTCGGACCTGCGGCGCCATTTATTTCTTGGCAAGGGGCACGATCGTCACCCCCAGAATTAGAGGCGAGATTAGTGATAAAAGGGGGTTCAGAAAATATCCCAGCTTCGAAGTTGTCTTCTACGTTAACTGTATTATCCGAGATGGTTACACTGAGTGAATTACTGCAGCAGTCTACTGAAACTGAGGGTAACACTGTTTCCTCAACTGTCAAAACAGAGTCTTCTATGACTAAGTCTGCTTGATTTTTAGACAGTAATCCTCCTCCCTCTGTAAAAGGTTTTTCTGCTAGCTGTAGTATGTGAGCGGAGCCAATATCAGCCATTTGGAGCTGGTTGTCTAAAGAGTTAGCTGGTGCAATCTCTGTCGCTAAAGTCAAGACTTACCCATTGGTAGTCATGTTATCGGGCCCTGGATTAAGCTTCGTGATGGAGCTACTCCTCTGCTGGTGTTCTTTCCCAATTTTCAGGACTTGAGGAACTACCTTAAAGTATGAACGCAGAGATGGGGTAATTTTAGGTATGGAAGAGGGGGGGGTTTCGCCTTGACGCGTTTTCTGCCCCTTTTTGCTTTTACTTCAATGGAGAGGTAAGATGAAGATTCCTGATCTGAGTGTGATTTTGCTCCGTTTTGAGGGCTCTTTTCAGACTCAGAAACCCCCTTTTCAGCCTCCTCCGTAGCCTGCAGCGCGCCTTTAACTCTCCTTTTACGGGGTATACTAGTCCCCACCGAGCCCTTAGCTGCGCTCTTACCTTTTGGTTTCCTAACCGTCTCTGCAGTGTTCATGTGTGCCAGGGGTAAGTCTTTAATTGTTGGTTCTCGACTGCTTCTGGTGTTTTTTACCTCATTGATGCGGTGTTTATTACCACCGGCAGTTTTCTCGTCTTCGCGTGAGGCTCCTGTGAGCTGCAGAGGGGGACAAACGACTGAAGCAGTAGGCGGTAATAATCTAGCTCCAAACGCTGGCTTACTGTCGTGGCTAAAACCGCTTAAACGGGAATCCCTGCGGAGACTCCGAATCCGCCTCGTTCTGCGGAGCTCCAGGGCGGCTTGCTCCCAACGTAGCAGCTCAGGTGTGGGCTTCCTTCGGCAAGGGCGTTCACCTCCGTAGTTGCAGCTGATTGCATACACGCTGTATGTCTCCGCGGAACCACGGCGTCCGCCCTCCTGAGTTCCGCGGCTTGCAACTTCCTCAAAGCACATTGGGCTACGGTCGAAAAATCTCAGTTTTCAATTTTGCCTCAGAAACCAATTTGTGAGTATATTGAATGCGCTTAATATCATGGACGAAAATTCGCTTATTCTAGCGAGTCAAGCGCGATGATTAGGCACTTGAGAGCAGGAGACGGAGCGGAGCACTGCAGCAGTCAGCCGACTGCCGCCATGTTTTCCCCCCAACGCTTTCCCTACTCAAAGCGGGTACCATCTTGCAGAGAGTGTTTTTAATTTATCTATGCATGTATCCAAATTTGGAGAGATGAATGCCATTATAGAGGAAGAAAACCATATTCCGAGGTACTTTATGTGTTTAGAATTCCATACAAAACTGGAAATCAGAAAATCTTCTTTAAAAGTATATTTGGGAAGGGCATTACCTCACATTTGTCATTATTTAGTTTGTACCCAGATACCAAACCATAAGCTTCGACCTCCTGGGAAGTGAGGATTGTGGTTGAGAGAGGAACACTAATTTGTCATCTGCATATGCTGCTAATTTAATCTGTTGGGACTCAGATGTATATCCAATTATAGAATGATTTTGGTGAATTCTAGACAGAAAAGGTTCTAACGCTAAGTTGAAAAGAAAAGGGGAGAAAGGACAGCCTTGACGTACTCCTCTTTTAAGAGTAAATTAGGAAGATACAAGACCATTAGGAGAGAAAGCCACCTTGGGCTCTGAGTAGAGTAAAGCAATTAGGGAAATCATTTTCGGGCCAAATCCAAACCATTTAAGGGCGTGAAAGACAAATGGCCAAGAGAATATATCGAAGGCCTTCTCCCATCAAGGGCAATTGCTGCCTATGGATCTAAGTGAGGAGATGTTCTGGATAAGATGTCGAAAAACAATCTTGTGTTGTCTGTGATATTACGCCCTTTGACAAAGCCTGACTGTTCCTTGCCAAGCAATAAAGGAAGATGTGGTTCCAACCATATAGTTAGTGCGTTTTTTTTATTTTTATAATCTACATTAAATAGTGAAATGGGCCTGTAATTCTTGCAATATCTGGAATCCTTATTATCTTTCGGTATTAGGTATATCAGGGCGTCCAGGAATGGACCAGATGAGCTGTGAGAAGAAGTGAAGGAGGAAATGAGAGTGTACAAGTATGGAATGAGCAGTTGGGCAAAATGTGAGAAAAATTCAACTGTGGATCCATCAGGACCTGGAGCTTTATCTTCAATGCAGTTAGCGTTTCGATTTGTATAATGTCACTTTTCGAAGTCGTTTGGGAAGTATTACTTTTTTGGATTTAGGAGTACATATGTATCTGAAGGCTCAGTTTCTGGTGTGTGAAGAGATTCATAGAAACGTACACATTCTTGAAGGATTTCGGAATCTTTATGTTTTGGCATTTGATTGTCATCCATATTGGAATCAATGTGAAGCCTATTCTCCTTAATCTTTAGATAATTGGCTAGTAATTTGCCAGATCTATTTTGGCCACCATAATATTTCGTACTTGTTTTCATTTGATATAAAGAGGCATTTTCAATTGAGGTCTTATTGAAAGCTATCTTTGCATTTATAAGTTCTTTTAGACAGTGCTTTGTCTTGGAGGCATAAAAGGAGTGCTCTAGTGTTTTAATCTTAGTAAGGGGAGCACTATGTATTGTTCGAAATTATTTGTGTTTGTTTGATACATACCTAATAATAAAATCACGAGCGGTAGCCTTAAACGCATTCCAGACTATATGGAAAGAGACATCATCGGTCTGATTTATTTGAAAAAATTAATGGATAAAGGAAGTAAAGGATGCATTGAAATTAAGGTCAAGAAGTAAAGAATTGTTAAAACACCATCTCTTGGGTAGCATAGATTGATTTAAGATATCTAGTTGAATCATAACAGGAGCAGGCTGTGTCTGGTGTGTGTCTGGTGTGGTGGAGAGAAAAAAAGAGTATTCTCTTGAAGACGGGTTACAAAGTCTCCAGGCGTCCACTAAGTTCTTCTGTTTTATAGTTTGTAGAAAAGCTTTATGTGGTTTGTTTGGGGTGAAAAAAACCTTCAAAATTCCGGTCACTAAAGGGATCTATCACTTGATTGCAATCTCCTGCAAAAATAAAATTCTCCGAGGGTTATTTTAAAAATAGTTGAGATATGTAGGACCAAAGGAGGCATCACCATTGGTGGGGACATATATATTTAATCAACAGGTTAGTAAACAACCATCTACCTTCACTGTCCGATTCCTGTGAGATGAGTTTGACATTCAGTGCTTTATGGCATAGGGTTATAACACTGTTTCTTTTACCATCCCCTATTGAGAAGAACATTTCTCCAACCCAGCTCCTTTCAAGTTTTGATGATTCACTTCCTGTAAGATGTGACTCTTGTAGTAAAGCTAGATTAACATCCATCTTAGATAAGTGTGTGAGGACTCGCTGTCTCTTAATGGGGGAATTTAAGTCTCTGACATTCCAAGTGACAATTTTCAAAAACATATATAAGGCAAATAGAATGAAAAATCACTTGAACCAGTAATAACGTAAATATTTTAATACATAAAGCATGTACTAAGTACAAAGATAGAAACTATAGAAATCAATTGATGAATACGTGAAGGGTGAAAGGGATAAAATAAGGAGAAGTAATAACAAGAGATATGATAAGATAACAAGTTAAGGAAAGAAGACAGAAAAGTGATAGAGGAGATACAGATTAGTGTGAAAAATAATAAAAGAAAAAGAACTATACCTACAAAAAGTCCAAAACATTTAAAGGGTGGGGGAGTGAGGCCACATGGAATGATGACACGTCCAGACTCCATGGGGCAATAATAAATAAATAAAAATAATCAATAGAACTACAAACCAACTATCCCTCGTAAATGACAAAGAAAGTCTGACAAAAAGAAAACATGCTTGGACAATAATAAATGGATAAAAAAAAGAAGGTACAAGAATACTTGGAAACACCTTGGTCGGAAAAAAAGAAACAAGTTCTACTCAAAGCGAGATTTGGAATACTCCCGGGACTTTGTCACCTCCCCTCGTGGAAAAACACTGAAAGTTGCACATTATGCAGACTTTGTAAAAAGGGAGAGGAGAACATTGTCCACATTTTATGTATTTGTCCTGGACTCCTAAATGAAAGAAGATCTTTACTTAAATTACCTTTTAATATACGTGGAATAAGGACATGTAGGCATGCTCTGAAATGTTGTCTTCAATCGAATGATATAGGTATGAACGCTACCTTTGTAAGGTTCCTACTAATAGCGAAAACAAAATTAGGAGATTCATTTTAAAAATTAAGTAGTTTAATGAAATTTAATGAATTTTATGGTGTAACGGCTTTTATTGGTTTTATTCACTACAGTATATTTTATGTATTTGCAATATTGTAAGATTTTAAATAATCAAACAATAAAGAATTACCCCATGGGGTAGGCAGAGAGGTTCAGAGAGGAGATGGCATACAAGACGGAGACATCAAACATACGAGACCGGGACCTGTAAAAAGAAGAATTGATTAGTGTCATCCAAGTGTATTACTAAACTAAAACATTTATCGTAACTTTAAAGCAAAGGCTGAAAGAGTACAACTTGAAAACAAAAGGTTAGTCAAAGCAAGCAATCAATTTTGTTATACTTATAACCAATTTATATCTTAACAAATAGATCGTCATAGGTAATGTAAAGAACATTTACACTCAAAACTAGTAAAAAGAGTTATTTGAAACGTGTATTCGAAATGTCCATCTTTTCCGGGAAATGCACGTTGAGGAAGCTTCTTAACTTGACTGGATCTTCATATGTTATGGTTTAGTTATTGAAAGTGACTTTAAACAAACAGGGGTGGAATAAACCAAATCGTGCTCAATAGAGCTTAGGGCTGGTCTCATTGCTAAGAATTCTTTGCGCCTGTCTACCATAGATTTTGCACAGTCTTGTGAGAAGAAGAGTTGATTTCCTGAGGAAGAAATACGCTTCACGAATCTGACTACTGATAACACTTCGAGAAGATCTGTGTATTCAAGGAGGTACAAAATAATTCCTCTCTGTTTCTTAATGGCTGAAGACGCTGAGTGCGGAGGGCCCAACCTATGAGCGAATGTTTAGAATGGTGTCTTCAGCTAGGTTTAGCACTGTTGGTATAAACTTTTTGAAGAAGGTGATAGGGTCAGGGCCCTCCGAACCTTCCGGTAGTCCATATATACTGAGGTTATTTTGTCTACTCCTATTTTCAAGGTATTCTACCTCCTTCTGTAAAGAAGTAACCAGTGAATGAAGACCCTCCACTTTAACGAAGGATGAACCCATCATTTCCACATTATGTTCCACCTTGGTGATTCTTTCTTCCATCTTTGTCCAGTCATTAGGATTTGTAGTTTGGAATTTGTTTCTTCGACAAATAGGAGCAGTGCCCAGATTTCCTTCAGAAGTAAATCCATGGAGACTGACGAGATTTGCTTTGGTGGGGATGGACGATCTTTTTTCAGAATTTTAGTTGAAGCTTTATTAACTGTGGAAGAATCGTTTGTGGTAGATGGAGAAGCTTTTTTAGCTGGTGAAGTCCCAGAGTCTTCCATTGTGACAGGGTAGACACAGGGTTTTGAACAAACAATAAATGTGCAATGTGCGGATACTAGAAACGGTTTTGTTTTCTTCAATCTGCCCAGACAAGGGAGCAGTAAGTCACATTGCTTCAAAATGTTAATGTTAATGATAATTTATAGAGCGCACGTACACCGGGTGGCTTCATGGCACTGTCAGGCTCAGTATGCTATCAAGAATTATTTAATTGTATGCTTGCAGGAATAGCCAGGTCTTAAGAGACTTCCTAAATTGCAGCAGGTCAGTGCAGGACCGTATTTCCAGTGGAAGGGAATTCCACAGTTTAGGATCAAGGACAGCAAATCTGCAGCCTCCTTGATGTACTCGCTTGAATATTGGGGTGGTGAGAAGTGAAAGGTGGGCAGACAGAAGATTGCGTGAGGGAGTGTGCCTGATTATCAGGCTGTTGATAAATGCAGGGCTATTGCCATGCAGAGCTTTAAAAATAAGGCAGCCCCTTTTGAAGGCACAGCGCTGGAAGATGGGGAGCAAGTGCAGTTTCCTCAACAGAGGCCTAACTGGTTGCCATCTCGGTTGTCAGAAGACCAACCGGGCTGCATGGTTTTGAACCAGCTGCAGCCGTTAAAACAAGTAAAGTGGCATGCCCATATAGACAGAGTTGGCATAATCCAGGTGTGACAGAACGGTGGCAATTATGATCTGAATCAGTGCATCCTGAGTAAAAAAACGGTGTATCTTCCTAATCTTACACAGCTGGAAGAAGCACTTAGAAATCACAGTGCCAACCTGAGTTTTCAGCGAGAGAACATTGTTGAGGTAGACTCCCAATGTTTTGGCCGAAGGGGAAGGGGAGGGAGAGGGACCTAGCTCTGGTGGCCAATAGTGTGGGCCCCAGAACTTATGACTATCCCCGGTCAGAACGAGCTCTGTCTTGCCTGGATTTAATTAAAGATGGTTATAGTCCATCCACTGTTGTATATATAATATCGTAGCCTGAAATTCTGTGACAGAGCTGTGGGAGCCATCAATCTTAAAGACCAATTGTAGGTTGTCTGCATAGTTGAAAACTGCCACCTTTCTGTCCTTCAGGGATTGAATCAAAGGAGAAATGTAGACGTTAAACAAATGGGGGGAAGTGCCAAAACCTGTGGAACTCCACAGGTAATTTTACGTGGGGGAGCCAGGAAGTGCCCTTGATGGACAGCCTGGGACTGATCATCCAGAAATGAGGTGAGCGAGCAAGCAGCCGCACCTTGGATGCCAGCAGATTTGACACGGTCGGCCAGAATAGCATGGTCGACCGTGTCAAAAGCGGCAGATAAATCCAATAGTACCAATGGAGGAGAACCTCTATCAGCATGGTCCCGGAAGGTATCCAAGACAGCAAGAATAACAGTTTTGGTGGAATGAGCCGGCCGAAACCCTGCCTGATGGGGATCAAAGTATTTAGACTCCTCCAAAAAATTGGAGAGGCATTTAGCTACATGGGCCTCTAATACCTTTGCTAAAAACAGGAGCAGGAAGATCGGGCGATAATTAGATTGAAGCGCGGGATCAGCACCTGTTTTCTTTTAAAGAGAGGTACTACTATGGCTTTCTTGAAAGCCATAGGGACCTGGCCAGATGAAAGTGACTCATTCAGAAGAGTGAGTACGGGGCCTGGAAAGGCTGCAAGGCAGTCCTTAAGTATGTGAGTTGGGCAGAAATCAGAAGGGGCGCCTGATTTAATTTTCGCTAGGAGATTATGGAAAGAGTCAATGCTAATACTAGAAAAACAGCTTAAGGTACTATTGTTTTGATACAAACCAGGGGAACTCAAAGTCGATGGATGCTTAAGAATGTTGGCCTTAATAGCGGTGATTTTATCAATGAAAAAATCATTAAGGGAGTTACACAGTGCTTGGGAGGGCAAAGCCTTCAGTAGAATTCTCTCTTTGTTAGATAGTTCATTGACTATATTAAATATTTCTTTAGAATTCTTGTTAGAATTAAGAATGCGTGTAGAAAAATGGCTAGCTTTGGCTGTAAGGATGCTTTTCTTGTATTCTTTCCTGGCGGTGTTATAGAGTAGTTTTTTATCAGGGCTGGACTTTAGTTGCCACTGTCTCTCCAAAGCCTGTCTAGTGCTTCAAAATAACTTTCTATTAAGCCTTCTTGTTATCTTTAGTGTCAATATTTTGCCATAGCCACAATTGGAAGTACACCAGTTAGAAGTCGCAGCATACTACTCTGCCCTATTCCCGTTGATCCGCAGAGGTTAATGAGTTAGTCAATATCTATAGGCGGTGTGTAGGTTACAGCGAGGTAAATCTACTATATCGCAGAAAGAAAGTTGTCAGGTCATGCATTACTCTCCACCAAGCTACATATTTAAAAAGTTGCAGCTTTCCTCAGAGAGACGGGCAAATACGTTATAACTACTAGCTGCACTTCCTTAAAACCCTGGAAAAGAGCGTGCAAGTCTGAAAGGAAAGCGCATTTCCATGCCGTAAACCAAGACCTCACTCCACAGCCAGAGGTGTAACTAGGAATCAAATGTGAGGTGAAAGGAAACAATTTTTCAGCAACAAAATAGTCAATATGCCTGTGGAGTAGGAAGCACTAAACAAGATTTTCCCAGTGAAGCAACACTAAATTAGCCAACTCATTCCCTATAGTGTACATTTTGTGATAAAGGCGTGCCATACATTAAGTCATTAAATGTGAGTCGCGCGTTAATTACGGCACTCCTAATCCTGTGTGTGTTCCAAAATGGCGGGCGTCCTACCTGTCAAGAAAGAAATGAGGAGCCAGCTGCCGGGGACCATCTTTATCTTTGTGACATTCAGGCAGCTCGCATTCTTCGATGTTCCAATGCCCGCGAGTTCAATTTAGCCGTTTCTTGCTGTGAATTAACAGAGAAAAACCTCCCGGTCTCTCCGCTGTCCCAAAGCAAATCGCAGGAACGCCGCCATCTTCTCTGGGCGCTAGCCACATCCCACATCGGGTACTGCTTTTAACACAGAGAGATCCTTTTGTAGGTTGAGCCTAGGCAGCCCATCACATCCACTGTGTGGGAAACATGGTGTAATCAGTATGTCGGCTTTCATTCCGCCCCTCGCATTTGATTGATTAAGGAGAGCATCACTCACAAAAGCTTGCTTTTCAAGGAGGGCCCCAGGGAGAGCCGTGCGCGAGCCGGTCTCTCCCTGGGTTTGTTCGCACGAGGACGACTGGGCGCAGGACAGGTGGTGTTCTCCTTGATTAGGAGGAAAGTTATATAAGAGGTCCAGGGCAGGCGGGAAAGGAACGCGCTAGTGGGAGGTTGGGGAGGAAGGTTCTTTTGCCCTTCGCTACGGAGTTCCTGGTGAGGCGTGTTTGGGTTTGGCCCGCCCCCATCGCAGGGCGGCCGTAGGCGTGGCAAAAGCGGCCACGGCTTGTCTTTCTCCGCGACCGGAGGATGACGGGGACGGAGCTGCGGCCCTGCCGGCTGTTTCCCCGGTGGTGGCTGCGGGTTTTCATGGAGCCGTGGCGCCCTCCCCTGAAGTGCCGGGCGTCCATCAGCAGGTATGTTTGGCCCCCACTGGGGCTGCCGGCTTGCGAGGGGCGCCCGGCGGGAGGCGGGGTCGGTCTGTCGGGGGCCCTTGTGCAGGGGTCGGGAGTTTTTTCAGCCTCTTCCCAAGCTGGGAATCCCTCCGTGTGTGACGGGGCTCCACGGGGGAGGAGCCCCGACTTGTTGTGCCTCACCCAGGTTTATGGTATTGCTCAGGCGGAGGGCGGGCGCCCTGTGCCCTGCCGGTTGTGTCCCCAGGTGCTTCTTCGGACCTTTTGTTGGGCGGGCAGTGTTCCCTCCTGTCCCCTGCCCCCCCCCCCTAGTGGGGGAGCGCCACCCCCCCCTCATCCCTCCCCCCTCGTTGTTTGTACAGTGCTGCAGGGGGGTAGGCTGCTTTCGGGTCTGTCTCCCCGTCCGGTCTGGGTTGGTCCTGGCGGGGGGGGTGCTTCCCTGGAGCTGGTTTGCTCCCGTGGCTTGTCCGCCCTGTCCATTCCCCCGGCCCCGGGCTGCGGTCCTGGGGCTTGCTGGGCCTTGTTGTGGTTTTTGGTGGGACACCTGTGCTGGTCTGGGTGGGGCGGGCTCTGGGGGGGGGTTCCTGAGCCTTCTAGTCCGGTTTTCCAAGCATTGCGTGGGGGCCCAGTGCCTTGCAGGGTGGGCTGGCGGGCGGTTTGGGCGGTGGCGCATGGGTTGTGCCTTGTCTTGGTGGGTTGTCTGTGGGCGTTCCCCTTGGCTCCGTTGGGGGTGTCACTCTCGCTGTTTCCTCGCAGTCTGGCTCGAGCGGCCCTCGTTTTCCCGGTTTCGGCTCCAGCTGGTCGGCTGGTGGCTGGTGAGAGGCTTGCGGACTGACCATACGGCTGTCTCATGTGGAGGGGGGGTACGGGAGAGTTATCTGGAGCGGATTACTCTTCTGCAGCGATGTGCGCAGTGCACTATGATGGCATTACATGGCAATGTTTCGATGGGGGATGGTGAAGGGGCTCTGCATAGTGGTAGTACGCAGTTTTCTTTTTCTTGATGCGCTGCCAAGTGGCAGTGCGCAAGTTGCATTTTCTGGAGAAGCTTTATATTTGGATTTACAAGATGATGATTTGGAAGAAGGGGAATTGAGGGATAAAGATGCTGGGCTTTTGGCAGCACGGGCCCAGTGGGGTGGGCTGGGGCAACCCCCTGTTTCTCGTATTTTGCAGGAGTCACGTGCGGACCATGCAGCGGTACGTGAGGCAGTGAGGAATAGACCTTCTAAAGGGGATCATGTTGATTTTCAGCAGCAGTCGGCGTCGTTGCCAAGAGGTAAGGATGGATGGTCGGACATGTGGAAACCAAGGGAGAGTCTCCCTGTTAAGAGTACAAGATCACTTGGTACAGGTGATGGGGTTATTGGTGAGCGAGTCGCTCTGGCACCGAGGCTTGAGCGGCCGGTGGGTTTGAATGTTTCTAATATGCAACCTACTGGGGAAGTTTCTACAGTTGGGGATGGGGTGGCTGTGCCAAAACCTGTTACGGAGGATAGTATCCTGCCAAAAAGATTGCCCTGGTGATGGGGTGATTGGGGAGCGAGTCGCTCGAGCACCGCTGCTGGTGCGGCATGCGGAGGTGAATGCTCCTGTCAGCGACACATATGGAGCAGGTTGCGGAGGATAGTATCCTTCCCAAGACAGTGCCTTATTCTGGAGTTGGGATGCCTTTGGGTCTCATTTGTTTGAGAACACTAAATCTAGAGTCTGGAATGGCGGAGGATAGTATCCTTCCTAAGCGATTGGCAACAAGGGGAGAGTCTCCCTGCTCAGCGTGACAGATCTATTGGTATTGGGATGGGGTGATTGAGGAGCGAGTCGCTCGAGAACCGCTGCTGGTGCGGCAGTCGGAGGTGCATGCTAATGTTGCAGGGGATGTTTCCGCCAGTGGCTTGTGCGGACAGGGGACTCAGCGGCACCTACGAAGCAGGTGGCGGGGGATAGTATCCTTCCTAAGCGAATTGCCTTATTCTGGTGCTGGGATGCCTTTGGGGTCTCATTTATCGGAGAAAACTGCATCCAGGATCTGGGATGGTGAGTTTGTGGATGTGTTCGGGCTCCTGCATTGTGTTGGGCAGGCAACGGCAGGGTTTAAGGAAGATTTCGAATTGGCTCGGCGGCCGCGAGTTCCGAAGTCTATTGACAATTGGACCAAGGGAGGGGTACAGGGGGCAGAGGACAGCCTTCGCATTTTGTTTCCTACGGCTAGGAATACCCCGATTTGGAGGTGGCCAAGACTTTGTCCTGGGGGTTTCCGGGTAGGTTTCCGGATTGGGTACCAGGGTCCTCGGTTGGGTCGGTGGTCTGATAATCAGAAGTCCGCCGCAGAGTGCCCCCAGGTTGTGCAGAGGATGTTGGAGTCTGAGCTTGCTGCGGGTGGGATCGCTGGTCCTTTTTCTTAGCTGTCCTTTCCCGGATCTGATAATTTTCCCCTCCGGGTGTTGTCACCAAAAAGGCGGCTGGGGAGTTCCGGCTCCTACACCATTTGTCCTGGACGGAAGGTTCCTCTATCAATGCTTTCATCGACCAGGCAGTTTATAGCGTGTCCTATGCTTCGGTGGCTGACGCCCTGAGGCTGGTTTGCACTGTGGGCCCTGGTGCGCTGCTGACGGACAGTGACATTCGATTGGTTTTCGCCTTCTGCCTATTCATCCGAGGGATTTTTGGTCTCTTGGGTATGCACTTTGGGGACGTTTTCTATGTTGACAGGGTTTTGCCGATGGGCTGTTCGGTGTCCTGTGCCCTCTTCGGGACTTTCAGTATTTTTTCTGCAATAGCGCTTTCACTTTCATCAGTGGCCATGTTTCGGTATGTCATTGTTTGGATGCTTTCCTTTTCATTGATGCACGGTCTGGGCGGTGTCGGTTGGCCCTTGCGATTTTTCAGGCTATGACCATGGAGCTGGGTGCCCCTTTTGGGCCCGATGAGACCACGTGCACATGTACCATGTTGACCTTTTTTGGGAATTGCAATCGATACCACGGTTGTGGTTGCAAGGCTGCCTGCTGGCACGGTGCGTGAAATCTCTGCTATCATCGGGTTGGTGTTGGGCGAACGCAAGTTGGAGCTCCGTGCGCCTTACCGCACCTGTCTGTGCAGCTTTGGGTATCGGGTTGCACATTTTTGCAGGCTTTCAACGGCGTGTCCTTGTTTTTGCGGAGGAGGACATTATCTGTCAGGTGTCGCTCTTCACGGACGATTCTGGAGCCCACGGCTTCGGCATCTTTTGGGACGGGCGTTGGTGTGAGGCTGGCTGGCCTGTTCATTGGCGGGGGCAGGGGCGCAGCATGGCTTTTTTAGGACTGTTCCTTTTGCTGGCGGCTCTGTACAGCTGGGGGGAAGAGTTCCGGACCCGATCTGTGTTGTTCCACGTGGACAATATGGCGATGGTTGACCTTGCTAACAGGCAGAGTGCACAGGTTTTTGCGTGCATTGACACTGTCGCGTGCTTTCATGTTGTGGTATTCGCAGCTGGATATTGTATTCACTACTCGATATGTTCAAGGGGTCACTCATTGCATTTCTGATGCTTCATCTCGCTTTAAGTGGTTGGAGTTCCGACGTTTGGCTCCTGGGGCAGATCTAGACCCGTTAACGATCCTGCAGTACGTATGGGCCTTGGGGGATTGAGAGTCTTGCAGTTGGTTGAGCATTCAGGGCTGACACCACCCGTCGGAGCCATTTCCAGGATTGGGGGGAATCATTGCAGTTCGGTGCGAACGATTTTTCGGTCTGGCATCTGTGGTTTTTTTGTCTGAGGAGCGTTTTTGTTGCATTTTGTTTGCATTGGTGGACGGAGGCCTCTCCCTCACGACAATTTTGAGTAAGCTGGCAGGGACCCCCTTTTTTATGGGCAGCTTCGGTGGGGGAGGGATCCTGCTGGGGGGGTGCTGGTCATGCAGGTTTTGAAAGGTTTGGGTAGTTTGCAGGCCGGTGCATTTCGCTGGATCCCAACTGAAACTAGAAAAACAGTCACCCACGCTCTGATCACGAGCCGACTGGTCTACGGAAATACCCTCTACGCCGGTACCACCGCAAAACTCCAGAAAAAACTCCAACGCATCCAGAACGCTTCAGCCAGGCTCATATTAGACATCCCGCGTAAAGAACACATCTCTGGCCACCTGAGAGCCCTCCACTGGCTCCCCGTCAATAAGAGGATCACTTTCCGGCTCCTAACCCACGCACACAAAGCACTTTACGAAATCGGACCCGAATGCCTCAACACACGACTGTCCTTCTACACCCCCTCCCGCCAATTACGATCCTCCAACCAAGCCCTTGCCACTGTACCTCGCATCAACAAAACCACCATGGGAGGTAGATCCTTCTCCTACCTGGCAGCTAAAACCTGGAACTCACTTCCCACTCACCTTCGCCTTACTCAGAACCACCTAGCATTCAGAAAGCAACTTAAAACATGGATATTTGACAAATAATTCCCCACCCTTCCTCAAGCGCCTTGAGACCCTCTGGGTATGTGCGCGCTATATAAATTTATTGACTTGACTTGACTTGACTTGCTATGCATGCTTTTTGAAATGTTTTGAAATTTGTGATGTTTACCCCTCCTAGGTCCTTTGTTAGTCTTAGTTTCTGTAGGCTGAGTCTGGGTTTCTTCCCTTTCCATAGAAAGGTGTTGAGCAGTTTGTCCAGTTTCTTATGAAAGTCCTCAGTCTTGACCAGCGGCAGCATGTTGAGCATGTAGTTTACCATTGGTGTGAGCATCATCTTGATCGTCTCCACCCTTCCCCACCATGTGGTGAATTTGGGAGACCATCCTTCTACTCTTTCTTTTATCTTACGCAGTATGGCCTGTTCATTATGATCAAGTGTGGACCTAAGGTCTCTCTCGAAAAGGAGGCCTAGGTAATTGATGGGTTTCTTCTGCCATGTCAGCCCGGACGAGCCCAGTACTGTCTTTGTGGTGTGGACATTTAGGGGTTTGCACTCTGATTTCTCCCTGTTTAATTTGTATCCAGAGACCCTGGCATATTGTTCTATTGTATCCATCAGGGCTTTGATTGACTTCTCTGGATTTTCGGTGATTATTAGGACGTCGTCCGCATAGGCAGCTAGTTTAAAGGTTTCTCCCTCCACTGGTATCCCTGCTATGTCTGTGTTGGTTCTAATCATGTTTAGCAGTGGTTCTATTGCTAGCAGGAACAGGGCTGGGGATAGCGGGCATCCTTGGCGGGTTCCTCGCTCTAGGTAGAGCAGGTCAGATGTCCCCCCATTGACTACCACCAACGCTCTGGGTTCGTTGTAGAGGGCTAGGACCATCTTCCTGTAGTTGGGACCGAGGCGGAATTTCTGCATGCACTGATCTAGGAATGGCCATGATACTCTGTCGAATGCCTTCTCTGCATCTAGGGCTATCATGACAGCTGCATTGCTGCTTTTGGAGGAGTGGTTTATTATGTGGCACAACAGCCTAGTGTTGTCGTGGGACATGTGGTTTTTAAGATAGCCTACTTGTGAGCAGTGTATGAGCTTGGGTAAGTATGCATTGAGCCTGGATGACAGAATCTTAGCGTAGATTTTACAATCTACGTTTATAAGTGAGATTGGTCTATAGTTTTTAGCTTGTTGTGTATCCTTGCCTTCTTTGGGGATGACTATTATGTTGGCCTCTGCCATTGATGGTGTCATGCGCCCACTGTGAACGCAGTTAGTGAAGACCTTCGTCATTGTGGGCTTGAGTAAGTGGAGGTACTGTTTGTAGAACCGGGCCGTGAAGCCATCTGGCCCTGGTGCTTTGTTGTCTTTGAGGCTGATCGTGGCCCTCCCTATCTCGTCCCCTGTGGTGTCTGAGTCAAGCACCTCTCTCTCGGTGTCTGTTAGTGTTTGTGTGGATATACGCTTTAGGAGCTCTTTGCCTCCGTCTTCCTGTAGTGTGGCATCTTTCGTGTAGAGTTGTTCATAGAAGTCTTTGAACACTTTGAGTATCTCCTTGTTCGCTGTTTGGGATTTGTTATTGCTGTCTTTGATGGCTGCTATCGAGTGTTGCTTCTGTTTCCCCTTGAGGTAGGACGCTAGGTTTTTCCCTGCTCTATTTGCAGTGCATAGGTTGACGGCTTTGTACTTGTTTATCCAAGTTCCTGCCCTTTCACTGAGGATTCTGTTTAGTTCATATTTCCGTTTGGTTAGGGTCGTAAGGGTGTTCCTATCCTCTATGTTAGCTATGTGTCCCCTCTCTAATTGTTTGATTTCTTGTTCTAGCTCCGCAATCTTTTTGTTCCTATCTCTATTTAGCCTTCCTTTAATGGCGAGTATTGTTCCTCTTACAGTGGCTTTGAGGGCATCCCAGAGTGTGTTCCTGTCTGTTTCTGGGGTGTCGTTAATTGCCAGGTATTCTCTTATAGCCGTTTCTATCTCTGCCTTCGCTTGAGTGTTGTTGAGCAAGTTGTCATCGAAACGCCATCTATGCGCTGGCTTCTCATTGTGTTTCCCTGATAGGACTATGCTAATATGTGAGTGGTCTGAAATACTTTGTGTGCCTATTTCAGTGTGGTCTTTGAGGTGGGTATGTGTGTTCGATATGAGGATGTCATCTATTCTGCTGTAGGAGTTGTGTGGGTTAGAATAGAATGTGGACTCCCTGGCATCTGGGTTTTGGAGCCGCCACGGGTCTGTGAGATTTAGTTTGGAGCATAGGTTCCCCAGTATATTGGCCTTTTGTGACGATTGGCTTGGTCTTTGCGGGTGTCTGTCTATGGCTGGATCTAGGACCTGGTTCATGTCTCCAGCTACTATTAGAAGTTCGCCTAGCGGTAGTGTATGTAGTTGATCCCCTATCCTGTCCCAGAAGGGTCTGTCCTCGGTGTTAGGGCCATAGATGTTGGCCACGTGTATTGCCTCTTCGCCTCGTGTCAAGCTGGTTACTAACATCCTCCCCTCCGTATCTGTCTGAATGCTCCCCAGCTTCTTGCTCGTAATTGTTACCACCCCGTTCTTTTTGTTCTGTGCGGGGGAGCCTATTACTTCACCTATCCAGCTGGCTTTGAGCCGCCCTATGTCTTCTGCTTGTAGCCTAGTTTCTTGCAGCACATATATGTCGCTTTTGAGCTTCCCTAGGTACTCTAAGACTTTCCTTCTTTTAACCGGGCTATTAAGGCCTTTAACCTTCAGGGACACTATCTTGTCCTCAGTTGCTAGGTGGGTTTGGTTGTTGTGTGTCATTTTCTGTGTCGTGCCCTTGGCGTTCTGTCTGGCCTAGCTCTATGTGTTACATTCTGCTTCGGTGTTCCATAGCTCTCACCTGCATAAAAGTGGCATATTCTCTCTCCTACTCTGACGTCTCTTAGGGAAAGGTGTAGGTGGAAGATAGATAGACAGATATAAGAAAAGAAGTATAGATACCCCATGTATGTGCTCCCCGCGCCCCTCTCCCCCCCTGTGCCCCCCTCCCCTCCTGCCCCCCTCCCCCCCTTACTTGCTGAGTGGGTGTGCGACGACAAAGTTCCTTTGCTCCGCATCAACCCTGAGGTAGAGTTCGCGTTTATCGTTGGCTGAGTAAAAAGAACAGTCCTTCTCGCATGTTTGGTGTCTTCTTCCTTGCGAGGTCTTCGTCAGCACTGAGGTAGAATGTTAAACATGTAAACTTGTTGTCAATCGCCCAAAGTTCTCTTTAGGATGGAGGTTCGTGACTGATCGCGCGACTTGGGCGCTTGGCTAGGTAGCTTGCCTTGAGGTAGACTTGTTGTCCCGTGGCTGTGCATATTTTTCATTCTGAGTTTGCAGCGTCGTCTGGTGAAGCGCTTCTTTTGGCTGCTCCGGGGCTTTTTGTTTCCATCTCCTCTGTTGGTGGTCCTTGCATGTAGCGTCTCAGGTCTTCCGGGTCTTGGAATACCATTGTTCTCCATTTGTCAGTGACCTTAAAGCGTGCCGGGCCGACGAAGCTGAAACTGATGTTCCTTCTGCGTAGTGTGTCTCTTAGGGCTAGGAAGCCCTTCCTGGTTTCGACCGTTGGTTTGGAGTAGTCCTGTGTCAGCACAATCTTGCTGCTCGCCCACGTAAGGTTTTGATTCTTCCTGGCAAAGGCGAAGATGGCTTCAGTATGGCTCGTTCGTAGTGGATTACATATTATTGGTCTGGGGCCTTTCCCAGTCGCTGGCTTCCCTACCGGCACTTGATATGCTTTTTGTACTTCGAACTGTCTGTCGAAGTTGATACCGGTGAGCTTTGGAATCATGTCTTCAAGCATGGCTGCGCAGGAGCCCGCCTTGTCCTCTGTTCCTTCCGGCACGCCTAGGATCCTCACGTTGCCTCGTCTGGCCCTGTCATCCTGTTCCGCCAGCTGTCTTTGTATGGCTTTAGTGGCTTTTTGACACTCTGCTATTGCCTTGGTGTTCTCTACAGTAGCATACTCCACAATGCTTATGCGCCCCTCTGCGGCTTTCATTCGGGTGTTGGTGCTGTGCAGATCAGCTCTTATTGCCGCTAGTTCTAGCTGCATATTGTCTATCTTAAGTTTTGTTTCTTTCACTACTGTGTTACCCTCATTGATTTTCCTGAGGATGGTCTTTAGGGTGACTGTTTCGTTTTTTGGCTTCAGCGGGGAGTCAGGGATGTCTTTCCTTGTTTTTTTTAGATTCGCCGCTAGTTTGCCTTCGTTGTTTGCCATTGTGCAGATGCCCCTTCTTGTCAGGACGCTGCCCAGGCGACCTTCTTTCTGCGCAGATGTTAAATTGCTAGTTGGGATCGCTTTTAAGGTCGGAGCACTTATGTGGGTTCTGTACCGACTCGGCTCTCTGATGTGTCTGGTCCTTGTCTTGGCTTTTGCCCCTGCCAGCGCATGCTTTGTCTCGTTCGCTGCCGGGCCCGGCTGCTTTTTATCTGTGTGTGCTTGGCAATTTGGTCTGCCTTTGGGTGTGTTGTTTGTCAGATCTGGACCGTTTGTTGAGGCCCCCAGCCTGAGTATTGTCCGCCTTCCTCCCTTTTTGTCGATTCCTGTGTTGCGGCCTTGGCGTTTGTTTGCCCTCTGCTCGCCTCCTCTGATTGTGGGCAGTAGTGTCTGTGGCTGTGGCTCGCTTTGGCAAACAGTAGAGGCAAACAGCCTCTACTGGCTGGATCCGCTTGACAGGCGAGTTCGTGCCGCGGTGTCTGCCCTGTCAAAGCTCCTCTTTCGCCACTCGCCCCTTAAAGGCCACTCATCTGGTCTTCTCCTTTGCTGAGCGCACCGGGGTTCGCCAAGCGTTCCCAGCGTTGGATGTTTACCCTTAAAGGCCACTGCTTTGCTGTGGGCGCTGGGGCTCCCCAAGCGTTTCCAAGCGCTGGATGTTATCTCTGTGCTCTTATTTCCGTGCGTTAGTTATTTGTTATTGTCTTATGGTGTGTCTTATGATCGCTTCCTCCGATTGTGGGCGCTAGTGGCTGTGGTTGTGGCTCGCTTGGGCTGTTTGACTGCTGGCTGGCCGGGATCTGCTTGGCTGGCGGGTTCGTGCAGCGGTGACTGCCTCGTCTGTGCTCCTCTTTCGCCACTCGCCCCTTGAAGGCCACTGCTCTGGTCTTCTCCTTTGCTGAGCGCACCGGGGTTCGCCAAGCGTTCCCAGCGTTGGATGTTTACCCTTGCGCTCCTATTTCCGCTCGTTAACTTCCGTTTCCTGTCAGTTGTTATTGTCTTATGGTTTCCGGTAATGGCGGCGCCCATGCGAGGTGTTGGTTTCGCTTTCGTTGGCACTTCGAGCGGTGGTCGGTACCCGCTAGGATCGCCCCCGCTGCTTTGACCCCCCTTTGGAGCCCTCTCCCCCCTCGGGAGGTCTTCTCTGAGCTACCGGCTTCCTTCGACGTTCTTTTTGTTTTCTCTCGGCCCTCGCTTCTTCCGCATTCAGCTGCAAGACGCGCTTGTGAGTCTGCGCTCGGCTGGGCGTAATCGGGGGGAGGGCGGGGGGAGTTCTTGGTTAGCTATAGGTGCTTAGCTCACCTTCTTCTCCTTTTTTGTTGCGTTCGCTCGATTTGGTGCCTGCAGGACGACCGTCCACATTGCCGTCCAAGCCACGCCCCCTATGTTATGTTATGTTAACTAGGAATTTGTAAAGCGCTCGGCTCCTCCACAGAGTGTCCCAGCGCCGAGAAAGACCACACAACAATCCTAGTGCACTAACGAGGAACAGGCCCAGATCTAGTGTTGGAAAAGCCAACATGATAACATCTCTTCGCAGGGAGGAGTCAGCCACATTGTAAAACACATGTAAACAGTTCTTCTTAAGAGAGCGCCTGCTTGCGTGAAAGAAGTGCGGGCTGACCGACTCATCCCCGCAGGGGACACTCATAAGAGGGCGGCCCCCTTAGTGCCCCCAAGATGGCATGCAGGACAGCCCAAGGTCCAGGGTCACCCCTCCGGAAGGCGCGTCACATCCGGCCAGGTGGGGGGCAGGGCAGAAGTATATATGGCTCCCCCCCCTAATGGCAGTCTCTTTGGCCGCTTCTCCCTCGATGTTTGGAAGTGCCCACGAGCTGCACTTCTCGGTGAGTCTGTGTTTGTACCCCCCTCGTGCCCGCTCCCCCACCTTCTGGGGGTCGTAGCTGGGCCGGGCGGCCTGCTTGCGGGCTGCTGAGGCTGGGGGCAAGCTTGTGGCAAGCTTGCTCGGACGTCCGAGTAATCTTAATGTTACCCCCCTCGTGCCCGCTCCCCCCTTCTGGGGGTCGTAGCTGGGCCGGGCGTCCTTCAGGCGGGCTGCTGAGGTGGGGCATGCTTGCGGGCACGGTCGCTGGGGGACGGGATAGGTTATGGGTCTGTTGGGCCAAGCAGCAGGATCCTTGCTGTCCCTGTATAGACACGGGTTCGGGTCCCAGCTGTTTTGTGATTTGGTGCCCATGTGTTGTGCTCCCTCGCGCACGCTTCCCCCCCGGGGGTCGCGTTGGGCCTTTCATTTCCGGTGCCGCGACCTCTGTGGTGTGTGTGGGGGGCTGACTGGGCCTCCATATCCTGGAGGCCCTGTTGGCTGCTGGCACTAGGGGGGAAGGGCGTGTTGACCACATCTCCGCAGCGTTCACACCCCCACTCCGAACCGAGGTATATCTAGGTCGCGGGAGCGGGGATACAGGCGGGAGCGTCCTTACATGCCTTATTCTCTGGAGTGCTCAAACAGGCAGGAAGGGCCTTGGGGCCCCCCCGGTACGCCCGAGAGCTGGGTTAGCTTTCTCCGTTGTGGTGCGGTCAGGCCAGCGGCGTTTTCGCAATGCTGATGGCGAGGCGCAGGGTTGAGATTAGCCCCCACGTTCTTTTCCTCCCCAATTTTGCTCCACAGCCTGTCACCGGGCATCAGTGCAGGCCGGGTTTCCCCCTCTTCCCCGGCCCAGGTATCAGTCGCGGTCGGGGCGGGTTAACCCAGGTTTCCTCCGGTCGCAGTGCCTTACCGTGGTGAATTTTTGAGTTCGAGGTACAGGCTACAGCTGTCTGGGCCATGCGGGAGGCGCCGTTCGTGGCCCTCCCCGGGGGATAGGCCGTTTAATAGCCTTGCAGGGTTAGCGCTACTGCTATGGCTGCCGATTCGGAATCCGTGGACCCAGGTTCGAGTCCGAGCGAGGCTCAATCTTCGGGGGATTGATGTTCAATCTCTTAATATGCTGTTCTTTTGTTAGGCGACTGGTGCGACCGTATGGTAATTTGGATCCTCAGGAGCAATGCGCAGAGCTGGTGCCACTTATACAGCAGAGTTTCTTTCATTAGCAACCCCCGTTTGGGGCATGTTTTTCACCCTTGTGTCTTTTTCATCCCTCGGGGGGGGGGGGATAGGCCTCTTTCAGCAGGGCTTGGAGGCACGACGGGATATGAACTTTTATAGAGTGTGTCCATGGTGGGAATTTCTGCAAGTCTAATGGAGGTGTTTGCGTAATAGACTGTGCTAACATGTGTGTACTTGCAGGAGGTGTCCCTTACATGGTACGGAGGACGGGCAAGGCGAAGGTCATCAAAACTAAAGGAGCAAGGCCTGGAGACACGGGGCACAGCAGAAGGGAATGGAACGTTGTTTAATAGTTTTCCTTTATATTACAAGTGCCTATCACAACGACGCTGGAGGGAACGAACGGCCGAAAGTGCCGGTCAAAGAGAACATAAAGTAGTGGATAGCAGATATAAGGCAGGGGGCGGTGACACGGGGGGAGAACAAGGGGGGGCGCGGGCACGCTAGAGGTCAGTGGACTGGCAGGGCTAGCCAAGAGGAGCGCCTCAAGCCTTGATGCCCACTAATGTATCCTTTTTTCCCCCTTATCCCACACTCATCCTCGCTCGCAGAGGATCGCCAAAAACTCATCCTCGCTCGCAGAGGATCGCCCATATAGTCCACATTCCTCGCTTTTCGGCACACACACGCTTTGCGATATGTAAGTATGGAGGGGAGTGGGGGCACGCATCCTCATGGAAGCGGAGGAAGGTTACCGTTCAATAAGTCTACACCTTGTGCCCTCGTATGACCCAGCTTTTTATCTCCAGATTACTGTGCTGTGGGCCAGCAGAAGTGAGCATGGACCGTCGGGGCTCCCCCCCCCCCTTTTCCAGGTGGAGGACTCGTTGACGGGTACCTCCCAAGAGGCACAGTGGGCAGACTTTTTCGAGATGGCCAAGCTTAAAGGCCTAGCGTGGGCAAACAGCGTCATGCATGCCCCCTAGACAGAAGACTCTAGAATTGTAGGCGATTCGCCACCATTGGATCTTTAGCCCAGCGCTGATGTGGACCCATCCAGACCCAGGCGGGTGCGCAAGCCCACCGTCAGGGATTTCCCTCAAGACCCTTTGCCACCATCTAGGAGCAGAACTGTGCCGACCCCCCAGGAGGTCACTTCCCAAGGGGCTGCTCCCCTACCACCAGTACCGGTTATCAGGCAGGACAGCTTCGCTGCCCAAGGTAATTACGCAACTAGGGACGATTTGGCAAAATTCTGGACACATTGAACTCTTTCATGGTACGTTTTCAGGCAGGGTCTGCAGCTGGTAGCCCAGCACAGGTAGGCTTCACTGTAAGTGATAAAATGAGTGCTGCACCTGTAGCGTCTAATGTTTGGTCCACAGGGCAGCCGGCTGGTCCGGGCGGGGCAGCTCAGGCAGTGAGCATTCAGGTGGCTAACAGTGATGGGGGGTTGAGTGCGGCGCTGCCTCCGGTCGCTCCTACCCTGGTCTCCAGCACGGTCCCGCCCGCAGCACTCAGTACCTCAGGGGTCCCTCCTCCAGTTATCCCGACGCCCATTCCCACCAGCTCTTTGGTTCCAATAGTCACCTCCGCCCGCTCCTGTCCGGACGTTGCTCTTTGGCCTGGCAAGTCCCACAGGCCACCAAAGAAGGTATCTGGAGGCGTGATTTCGTAGATATATTCACGTTGCTCATGCTGGGCCAGGAGGGCCTAGACGTCAGAAAGATAGGTGCCAAGGAAGATGAGAAAAAGGTTAAGTATCAGCCCTGGCCAGAAAAGAACATTGCAAACTGTCTGGAAGCCTTTTCTATTCTAGCGTCAGTCACGATGGAGAAATTCCCTGAGCAGGGCCCAGAATTGTTGCAGTACTCCAGGATCATCCACAACGAAGCCATGAAATGGGGAGGTAATGGGTGGGTCAACTACGAGAGAGAGTTTAGGAGAAAGATGTTGCATGCCCAAAAATGAGTTGGGATCAGAAGGAGGTGCAGCTCTGGATGGAGCACGTGGGTGCCCGTGCTCACCAGACCAGTGGCTCCCAGGCCTTTCCCCCCGGGGGGCAGCAATCACAAGGAGGGTCCTTTCAGTCAGGGTCAAGGGGCAAAAATACCTTTGTGGGTGCCGCAGAGAGGGAGGACACAGAGGGGGTTTCAAGAGATCCCCCCAGGGACATGCCACCTGTTTAACAACGGGTCATGCTCCTGGGGTAAGATGTGCAAATTCTTACACGCATGTCAGACTTGTGGGGGACCCCACCCTGCAGCCTCCTGCCAACCCAAACAGAGCTCGCAACCAGCAGGAAGAGGGGGGCAACATAGTTGAACCAGTTACCTCGCCCCCTGCTCTGGTTCCTCCTCCCCCGATACTTTCTCCTGTCCCTCCTCAACTCCTGGTCAGGGGTAGTTTCACCATTCTCCCTGCCTCCTTGCAGCCTGTTACTCGTTCTCCTCCCACAGGGCACGCTATTTTAGGCTGTTCTCCTATTATCCTGGACAACATTACCCCCTTGCTTAGGCGCTATCCCCTGGGGACTGACAGCCAACTGCTGTTGTTTAGATTTCATGAAGGTTTCAGGATCCCCTACGTAGGTGCCCTGGGCAGCAGAGAAGCAGACAACCTGAGATCGGCCAAAGAACAACCAGAGGTAGTTCAGGCAAAAGTGGAGAAGGCGAGATCATTGGGCCGGGTGGGGGGTCCCTTCCTGCTTCCCCCTTTGGAAAACTTTGTTGTCTCGCCCCTGGGGGTGGTACCCAAGAAAGAACCCGGTGCCTTCAGATTAATTCATCACCTTTCATACCCAGAGGGGGCATCTGTTAATCATGGTTTGGAGGAGGGGGCATTCTCTGTGTCATATTGTATGCTGGACGTGGCCTTGGACCTAGTCAGGAGGGTGGGCAGAGGGGCCTGGTTGGCAAAGGCAGACATTGAATCTGCCTTCCGGCTATTACCAGTCGACCCGAGCAGCTTTCACCTACTGGGCTTCAAGCTAGACGGAATGTACTATTATGACAAATGCATGCCCATGGACTGCGCTGTGTCCTGTGCCTACTTCGAAGCGTTCAGTTGTTTCTTGCAATGGGCCCTCAAAGACACCTACGGGGTGGAAGGGGTGACTCATTACCTAGACGACTTCCTGTTCATCGGGAGCGATGGGACACAGCATTGTGCACAGGCCTTGGCAGACTTTGTACAACTATCTGGGCATCTGGGGGTCCCTCTCGCTCCTGGAAAGACAGTAGGTCCAGCACAAGTGTTAACATTCCTGGGAATTGAGATTGACACCATTGCAGGAGAGTCCAGGTTACCGGCAGACAAAGTGGGGGACCTGGAAGGTCAAATTCAGTCCTTAACGGGCCTGGACAGGGCCCCCCTGGAATGCATTCAAGGCATCTTAGGGAAGCTCAAATTCACAGCAAGAATCATCCCAACGGGTAGGGTGTTTGCCAGACGACTCACTAGGGCCACCGCCAAAGTCACCAAGAAACACCACATGGTGAACCTGAGTAAAGGCATGCAGCACGACCTCGCCATGTGGGCAGAATTCCTGGCCAATTTCAACGGGGCAGTGATCTGGAGGGCTCCTTGGGCGGGTAGCCCCGACCTCGCTCTTTACACTGATGGTTCTGGTAGGCACGGTTTTGGTGCCATTCTGGACAGGGACTGGTGCACTGAGAAGTGGCCCAACGCTTGGCACAAGAAAAAGGATACAGCCAAGATTACAGTTCTCAAGTTATTCCCCATTGTAGTGTCTTTTCACTTGTGGCCCGCAGTGTTGTCAGCCAAAAGGGCCTGTTATGGTCAGATAACTTGGCTGTAGTACAAGCCATAAACTACCATTCTGCTAGTTGCCCACTGGTTTTTGTGCCTCCTGCAGGAGTTGGTGCAAGTGTGTCTTTTCAATAATGTAGAATGCAGGGCTCGACACATGCAAGGTACCCAAAACATTGCGGCTGACGCTCTCTCTCGTTTTCAGTGGCGCCGGTTCAGGGAAGCATGGCCGAGATTGAGAGAGGAAGCAACCCCCTTCCCAGCACATCACTGGTACCTGTTGAAGTGGAAAAGCGAATGAGGGGTCAGGGGGAACTGTTTTTAGCACCCAAGACCGTCAGTAGATACAGGACATGCATTAAAAAATGTTGTGCTACAGTGGGAGCTTGGGAGGACTGCGGGGCACCCTTAGAAGCAAGAGTGCAGACAGTTATTCTGTGGGCTAAGGACAGCAAGAAGAGCCATTCTTGGATATCTGGCCACCTAGCAGCCATCAGCCACCACGCCAAGCTCAGGGGGCAAGCTGACCCTACCAAGGCCTTTGTGATTAGGGCAGCATTGAAAGGTTGGGCTAGGAGTGAACCTAAGGCTCCAGACAATAGAGCACCCATAGATTTGCAGACTTTACAAGGGATGATTGATTGGCTGCCCCAAGCAACTAGTGCAGAATATGAGGCTGCGCTGTTTGCGACAACTTTTAGCTTGGCCTTCTTTGGAGCATTCAGGATTTACGAGTTAGTGGCTTGATCTAAGAATGACATGTCAGGGGTGGCACTGAAGTTGCAGGATGTTTCTCTCTCTGGTGAGGCACTCTGTCAGAACCCTTAGCCAACAGTTAGCAACCATCTCGCACCAACTGCATAATCAAACCCAAAAGAACCCGGTAGGAGGTTCATGGGCAGAATTCGTGCGCAAGCGGAACTCCAACATGGTCGGCGGGTCGGAGTTTAGGCTTGCGGTCTAGAGTTTCCCCACCATAGAGAGCCGAGTCCTGGTGAGGCCCGCGCTCTCCCGGGAATCAGCGCACTTCACCTGCGCCATGACCATGTGAGGTGAGGAGGTAGCGAGTTCTGTGTTCCGAGTTAAACCGCGATATTAGAAATTGCGTTCGAGTGCTTAAAAAAACGACTCGTTTCGCTAGTAAGTAATCCTAGATATATCAATGAGCCCGTAATAGTAAGAGTGATTCCGTTTAAAGCGCAAAAGAAAGCCGGAAACTAATTACGTCAGCGGAAGCAGCCGCGAACTTCGGCAGCTGAGTCAGCCGCATTCCAGTCAGAGAAGACGAATAGAAAATAAACCAGCAACCTGAGAACACTGCATGAGGAAACCAGAGAAGGAAAGACTAGAAGATAAGTGAAACGAATTTACAGTGACATAGAAAGACATTGATGTAAAAGTGTCTAACGTGTTTCTTACCTGATAGAGACTTGTAACGAGACAACCAGCTCAAAGGTCTCATGACACTGGAACTAATGTAGAGAGATTCCTAGAGGAGATAAAAGCAACACATTAATCCAGAATAAAAGCAGGAAGCAAGCGTCAAGCTAAAAGAGAAATAGAAATAAAGCGCAGTAAGTCAGAAAAGTAAACAGTACATAAAACAAGAGTAGTGTAGGCGGATAAATAAATGACTAAGAGATTGTATGTTGTTAATCCACAGAAAAGAAAAGAATTGACAGCAGAGAAAATAAGGCAATTAGGATAAAGGCACTGGAGGACAGGAAACAAGTGAGTGAAGATAGATAGTGTCATAATAAACCCAGTATAGTTAATGAATTAGAAAGCTAATTACATATAACCTAATTGTGCATTGCAGGAAATAACATAACAAAAGATTCAGTCCTTCTGAGCCAGCAATAAAGAAAAGATAGAAGAGAGGGCAAGACTCTTGGAAGTGAAAGGTAGGTGAGGAACTGGAGGGGAAGAGAGTAGAAGTAGGAAGAGCAGAGTAGAACCAAGGTTAATTGTGATCTTTCTCTACAGGGTTCAAAGTAGTAGCGGTCTGCAGGTCGGACTGGCGAGAAGAACCAGCCAAGAAAGTCTCTTCTTGTTGTTTATTATTTTATCCAATTCCTCCTTCCCCCCTGATGTAACAGGTTGGAGACTTAATAACATTTAGCTCTGAGTTGTTGCCCAAGGAGGATTTGGGAGCAAGCATCTCTGTTCCTGTGCAGTAATTCCACGAGTATCCTTTAAGGTTATAGTAGTTCTGACAGAGTGAAGTGCCCAAGTTGCACTTTGCACCCGAACAGAGATGACAGAGGGAATAGATTTGCAAGGTTTAGGAGTTATCTTTGACACAATACAAAAGGAGCTAAGTGCAGTTAGAGAGGAGAATCAGAATCTTAAGTTGGAGATAGTGAATTCCAGAAAAGAAACGGCAGAGTTAGTGCAGAGGTTTAGACAGCCCTTTAGTTCTGGACAGGAAGCTCAGAATCCTCTAGCGGAGAGTGCGAATAGAATGACCACGCAAGTGATCCATTCATTGTCCCCAGTGATACCCTTGGCCGCCCCAGAGAGATTTAGTGGGGACCCACAAAAGGCGCAAATATTCATAACTCAATGCTCACTACATTACATGTGCCGCCCTTCAATTTTCCCTGACGCGCAATCCAAAGTGGCGTTCGCTTTATCCTATTTAAGTGGGGACGCAGCCGCCTGGTCCTTGCCACTCATAACTAGAAATGATCCGATACTGAGAAATTATGAGGAATTTAAACAGGATTTTTGCGGATTTTTGATAGGAGGAGAATATCTCAAGTTGTGTGTAGGAGAGTAGGGTCTGCTATCCTATGGTCACCCCAAATTTTTGCTTTTTGCTTCACTGGTTTATGACTTAATGTGGCTGTGGGCCTGCAAATCAGACCCACAGCCTGCTGTTCTCTCCCTAAATTATTGCAAATGCACTCTAGGTGCATTACGAATTGGATACTGGTTCACCTTATAGGCCCCTGTAACAGTGTACCATAGGTACCCAGGGCATAGGTGCATCCAAGGCCTACCAGGGGCTGCAGCATGTATTGTGCCACCCCTGGCCTGGCCTCCATATTTGACACAACTGGCTGATCACTCAGCTGGGGTAAGTTGATGTAATCACCTCTTGCTTAGATATAGTATCCCTATATCTAACCTTAACTGGACACATGTTAACCTGTAAGCCATTCCTATGGAAGGCCCCTGGAATCCTGGGGGCAGAGTGCGTGGTTACATGTGAGATGGTGCTCTAGCATGAGCTAAGCCTGTCTGCAGCTGTCGGGAACAACTCCCTTAGCTGTTCCGGGATATTGCCATACCATATACTCTTAAGTGCATTATAATCCTCGCAGTTATATGCTAACTTTGGTTTGGCTTTATCAAAACATGTCGAGTAAGGTGTCATACGATTTGGAATACTATCCCCTCGACAATTCTGTCGACGGGGATAGCATTCCACCCTTCTAGAGGGACACGACATGTGTGTAGCCCCGGTTAAAGTTAACCAGAGCCTCAGCATCACAAAATGGATGCTGCCACCACAGACACAAGTCTGACCTCCTGCTGCTGGGAGTCCTTCCAGCGAGGGAGGCTTGGACAAAGGGTTTCCTGCCTTGGGAGGTGCGAGCACCACCCCAGACAGGATTTTGTGTATTGGGTAGGAGAGGGCTGAATAGATTGAGACATGCCCGGGGCACACAAGGTGTCCCCGTGCATAAGCCAGTCCGAACCGGTCCTGGGACTTTCCAGACCCAGGCCTGGCGAGGAGCTGGACAAAGGAAAGGGGGTGTAACCGCCCCCCTTCCTGGTCCCACCCAGAGGAGGGACCTAGTAGGTGATCCACCCCTCAGATTGGGAATAAGAGTGGGAGCAGTGCCATTGCACAGCAGATCATCCTGAATCAACTTTACACGAAGAAGATGACTGGACTTCGACATTCTGATGCACAGAAGACTGAAGAGAATCTCCCTTGTGGCCTAGGAGTGGCCACCCTGTGAAAACAGGCACCAACCAGCAACTCGACGTCTGCTTTGCTGCCGCCTCCTGCCGGAGCCCGAGCCCAGAGCCTGACAAGACCCAGACTCCCAGACTTCTCACAGCCCGATCCACAGTTCCTGCAAAGAAGGGACCCGTGGAGGCACCGAGCGACGTGGGACCGGACCTCTTGGAAGACACCGGAAAAGCTGACAGCGCAGCATCCGAGGCACCCTCGATGTTGTGCTTTGGGGACTGAGAGCCCCCACCACGAGCAGCCCTTGCACCGAAGATCAGCCCCCCAGCATCTCCACGATCTGCGTGGGGCTCTTTTGCATTGTGCCACTCGAGGCGCCATCCCGGCCACTAGCCACGTGGTCAGCGGCCATCTTGGCGACGAAACCGACGAACTACACTGCGGGTCTGGTTGCTCCAGACTTGCCCGCGCTCCTGTAAAAGGGAGCACCCGCTCTGACCTTGCTGGTCCGAGTGGTAAGCCTTTTTCGATTCCTGCGTGGCTTGCATTAGCCAAGGCCTGTTTGCTCCAATCAAGTTGCCGACACCGCCAACAGCGAGAAGCCTGCGTGGGACAGCTCGTGACCGACTCCTGGATGTCCTCGACCCCCGGTGTCCACGTGGCTGCAGAGAGAAGCTACACCTCAACGCCTGTTTGCACCCGACATCGCCTGGTTCCAATCTGGTTGCGCTGACTTTGGGCAGTCCTGAGCATTCTTTGAGCTCTTATTCTCAGAGCAGCATAGACTATATTTCTTGTGAGAGTAAGCGTAGCCAGTTTGAACTCTATCTAGCGATTTCCTAATTCCAGTCAAGCGCAGTGAATTAAAAGTAACTCATATTAAAGGATTCAGGCGACTCACCAGTGAAGTAACTGTCAACTCCTTGTGAATTGAGAGCAGCTGGAATCTTTTTTCTATTATTTTTCTCAGCAAGGCAAGAACTATAACAGACAGCTTCAAGTACATGAGAGTATCAATTATATGCATATGGTTATACTTTTATTTACCACCAATACAAGATTCTTCCTTAAGCCTTGTCTCATTCAACATTTTGAGTTCTACAATCTGAAGAAACAGACTTCTATTAGAAGCAGATTAATTCAACAAGAGAGGGGCAAAATTCCACACGGTAACAGGTATTGAGAAGTGTGGAACTGAGAGTTGATTTTCCAAAGTTTTGCTTGAACTGTTGTAATGTTCTGTTAAATGTTTCAGGTGTCCTCCAGCTTCCTGAATTCGAGAGGTAGCGGAAGAAGGCACCAGTGTGGCAGTCTCTCTTTTTGTTATCCACTTCCCCTTTCCCTTCCATTTCTGGGCTTGGAGAAATCCGGGTGCAGGGGTGTTTGGGAATTTGGAAAATATTCAGCATTGAAGCCTTGGTCATTCGCTCCCACGGAATCAAGATAATTCAGGTACTGCTTCTGACACTGATTTACCACTCAGTCAGGGATACAACGCCATTCTAGTCGTAGTAGATTCCTTTTCAAAAATAGCACATTACACAGCTTTACGAGGCCTACCTTCAGCTAAACAGTTAGCTACTCACTTTAGTACTGAAATAGTAAAGAACCATGGAATACCTAAGATTGTGATTTCGGACGAGGTCCGCAATTCATTTCTCACTTTTGGAAATCTTTCATGGAAAGCTTAGGGACTGAGGTGAGGTTCTCCACCAGTTACCATCCTGGGACCGATGGTCAAACAGAGAGGGTGAACCAGGAATTGGAACAATATTTAAGGCTGTTCCTTTTAAAACAGGATGGAAACTGGTCCAAGTATTTATGGGCAGCAGAGTTTGCTTATAATAATGCTAAGAATGTCTCCACAGGCTTTTCTCCCTTCTATATGAATTATGAAAGACATCCAAACTCCACCCTAAGACAAGTTGATATCTCAGTTCCAGCAGTAAAAGACATAGTGTCCCACCTAGAGTCGATTCATCAAGAAGCAAGAGAAAGTTTGAAGGTAGCGAAGGAGAAATATAAGAACTATGCAGACAAGAAAAGACGAGAGGGTCCCATCTTGGAGACAGGAGATAAGGTCTGGTTGAGTACTAAGAATCTGAGACTGAAAGGAAATCGAAAGTTTCAGCCCCGATACATCGGTCCTTATCCAATAGAGAAAAAGATCAATCCAGTGACTTATCGACTTATTTTACCACCAAGACTTAGAATTCACCCAGTTTTTCATGTCTCATTACTAAAGAAGGCCCCAACCAGTTTGCGAAAGACGTTGCCACCAAGGCCCTTAAACTTAGAAACGGGGGCTGAATATGAAGTCAACGAAATACTCGATTCAAAATACTCTAAAGGACAACTATACTACCTAGTAGACTGGAAAGGTTATGGTCCTGAAGAACGGTCTTGGGAGAGAGATGAGGATGTTCGTGCTCCAAGATTGGTCAAAATCTTTCATCAACGATTCCCTGCAAAACCAAGATGGAGAGGATCTACCTTGTTGGGGGGTACTGTCAGAACCCTTAGCCAACAGTTAGCAACCATCTCCCACCAACTGCATAATCGAACCCAAAAGAACCCGGTAGGAGGTTCATGGGCAGAATACGTGCGCAAGCGGAACTCCAACATGGCCGGAGGGTCGGAGTTTAGGCTTGCGGTCTAGTGTTTCCCCACCATAGAGAGCCGAGTCCTGGTGAGGCACGCGCTCTCCCAGGAATCAGCGCACTTCACCTGCGCCATGACCGTGTGAGGTGAGGAGGTAGCGAGTTCTGTGTTCCGAGTTAAACCGCGATATTAGAAATTGCGTTCGAGTGCTTAAAAAAACGACTTGTTTCGCTAGTAAGTAATCCTAGATATATCAATGAGCCCGTAATAGTTAGAGTGATTCAGTTTAAAGCGCAAAAGAAAGCCGGAAACTAATTACGTCAGCAGAAGCAGCCGCGACCTTCGACAGCTGAGTCGGCCGCATTCCAGTCAGAGAAGACGAATAGAAAATAAACCGGCAACCTGAGAACACTGCATGAGGAAACCAGAGAAGGAAAGACTAGAAGATAAGTGAAACGAATTTACAGTGACATAGAAAGACATTGATGTTAAAGTGTCTAACGTGTTTCTTACCTGATAAAGACTTGTAACGAGACAACCAGCTCAAAGGTCTCATGACACTGGAACTAATGTAGAGAGATTCCTAGAGGAGATAAAAGCAACACATTAATCCAGAATAAAAGCAGGAAGCAAGCGTCAAGCTAAAAGAGAAATAGAAATAAAGCTCAGTAAGTCAGAAAAGTAAACAGATTGTATGTTGTTAATCCACAGAAAAGAAAAGAATTGACAGCAGAGAAAATAAGGCAATTAGGATAAAGGCACTGGAGGACAGGAAACAAGTGAGTGAAGATAGATAGTGTCATAATAAACCCAGTATAGTTAGTGAATTAGAAAGCTAATTACATATAACCTAATTGTGCATTGCTGGAAATAACATACCAAAAGATTCAGTCCTTCTGAGCCAGAAATAAAGAAAAGATAGAAGAGAGGGCAAGACTCTTGGAAGTGAAAGGTAGGTGAGGAACTGGAAGGGAAGAGAGTAGAAGTAGGAAGAGCAGAGTAGAACCAAGGTTAATTGTGATCTTTCTCTACAGGGTTCAAAGTAGTAGCGGTCTGCAGGTCGGACTGGCGAGAAGAACCAGCCAAGAAAGTCTCTTCTTGTTGTTTATTATTTTATCCAATTCCCCCTTCCTCCCTGAGGTAACAGGTTGGAGACTTAATAACATTGAGCTCTGAGTTGTTGCCCAAGGAGGATTTGGGAGCAAGCATCTCTGTTCCTGTGCAGTAATTCCATGAGTATCCTTTAAAGTTATAGTAGTTCTGACACACTCACGCTGCGACAATCTAAGACTGATCAGCGGGGGAGAGGAAAAGCATTTTGGTTGAACAGCTTAGGAGTTAGCAAGTATTGCCCAGTCCGTTTGGTCTCCGCTTTCTCCACCCGGCAGTGGACGGCTACCTCCTCATCCATGCAGACAACACCCCCCTCACCAAATATCAGGTAGGACATGTCATGCACCCATGCCTGGCGCTGTCTGGGGGGAACGCCCCTGGCAAATGTTTTTGCACGCATTGCTTTCGCATAGGCGCAGCCACCACTGCATTCACAGAAGGCTTGCCAGCGGAGGGCATCAAGCAAGTGGGGGGTTGGCAATCAAACTGTACATTAGACCCTGAGTGCATGATTATAGGGTCAGGTCCGACAACAGACAACCCGGGGGGCAATTTTGAAGGGTGTTGTTGGCATGTACTTTTAATAAAGTATGACGTGTGGCCACAAAGTTATTGAGCTGCCAGTACACGGCCCCCGGGCTGGCAGCAGAGTGTTGTGTTATGTATTCATTTGCAGTGTGGGGTGATTTATGTTTAATAAAACAAGTTTGATACATCACATCTCTTTATTTACCAGGAACAAAAGTCTGGGTGATGGGCCACGCGGGTGTCTCCAGATTGGCACAGTGGGCTGAAAGCAGGAAGTGGAAACATGGGTTTTGCAACACTGAGATCAGTTGGCTGGGATTCCCGGGCATGCGCTGGAATGGGTTGTTGGGCACGTTGCAGCGAGAACTGGAGAGGAGCTTCCCTCTGCCAGACGTGCTAGTCTTACACCTTGGCGGGGACGACCTACCGGCTTTGGGCAAAAAGTTTCTGCTGAGGGACATGAAGGGGAACATGTGCAAGATAAGCAGCATGTTTGGGACATGTGAACTGTGGTGGTCAGATATCACGCCACGTCTGGTGTGGCATGGTGCACGATCAGGGCAGGCTTTGGAGGTGGCGCGCAGGAGAGTTAACTGCGCCATGCGTACATTCACCGACCAGTCGGGTTTTGGCTTTATTAGACATGGGGAACTGCATGCCAAATCCACCAGATGCTTTGATGATGAAGGAGTTCACCTTTCTAATGTGGGCATGGACTTGCTCCTATTAGACCTTGAAGAAGCATTAGGAGTAGCAGGATGCAAATAAGAAGGTGTGCTCAGGTGGGGGGCCCTGGTTGCGACAGTCTCCACTCCCAGGGCTGTGGCGGAGTTACAGGATGATCCAAAGGCGGAAAGGTACTCAGGAGTACCCTATTCAGGAGCACAAAGGGTGCTGAGGCCTAATAACCTCAGGAGATCTGTGCGGTGGACCCTTGGGTGCGACGGCGCCCCGTTATCCTACGGGCGGTTGGAAACCTGTACAACCGGGGGTAGCTTGAACGCTCCCCCCCTCGTAGGGGGGGGGGTGTGAGCAAGAGGGTGGACCAATGGTTCACAGGATATGGAAGGGGCTATCCTCTCACCATAACAGCTAAGCACCGTCTGGCCAAGGCCGCTGTGTTACTTGGCCCATCAGGGGGTAAGCTGCGAGGGGCGGCTTGCCTTTGGATCATCTGTAAGATAACCCACCTTTGTGGCATTGTGTATGCTAATAAACCTGCAGCGACTTTTTCCCATCAACAATTGTCTGGTCTGTTTATTTATGGGATATGCAGGTTGCTGGGGGGGCTGGTGTGCGGGCCGATATGGGCTCTATGTGGGCTGACCGACTCGTCCCCGCAGGGGCCCTCATAAGAGGGCAGCCCCCTTAGTGCCCCCAAGATGGCACGCAGGACAGCCCAAGGTCCAGGGTCACCTCTCCGGAAGGCGCGTCACATCCGGCCAGGTGGGGGGGGGGCAGAAGTATATAAGGCCCCCCCCTCTACTGGCGGTCTCTTTGGCCGCTTCTCCCTCGATGTTTCCCACCCTACAGCTTACCCGGCATCTAAGGGTGGCGGGGGGTAGGTTTGTGTGTTAACAAACTGTTATTTGTGTTGCAGGCAGAGTTACAGGATGATCCAGAGGCGGAAAGGTACTCAGGAGTACCCTATTCAGGAGCAAAAAGGGTGCTGAGGCCTAATATCCCCAGGAGATCTGTGCGGTGGACCCTGGGGTGCAACGGCGCCCCATTATCCTACTTGCGGTTGGAACCCTGTACAACCGGGGGTCGCTTGAACGCTCCGCCCCTCGTAGGGGGGGGGGGGGGGTGAGCAAGAGGGTGGACCAATGGTTCACCGGATATGGGAGGGGCTATCCTCTTACCATAACAGCTAAGCACCGTCTGGCCAAGGCTGCGGTGCTACTTGGCCCATCAGTTGATAAGGTGCGAGGGGAGGCTTGCCTTTGGATCATCTGTAAGATAACCCACCTTATTGGCATTGTGTATGCTAATAAATGTGAAGTGACTTTTTCCCATCAACAATTGTCTGTTCTGTTTATTTATGGGATATGCAGGTTGCTGGCGGGGCTGGTGTGCGGGCCGATATGGGCACTATGTAAATGTGCACGACGGGTTATTCTGCAAATGTAAAGGGAACTCGGCAACTTGAATTGGCTTACATAAATGGGTAACTTGAAGCTTCCTGATGTACATATACCTCTATGTGAAAGACTGAATACGTTACTGGTATTTAATTAACACGTTACAAAATATATTCGGGGGATAAGCGGGTAGTGTCTCTGACGACCGCAGGCACTTAAAGCTTGCTTTATCACAGCAGCGACGGGTTAAGCTGAAAATGTATAGGGAGCTCAGAAGCTTGTATTGGTTTGTGTCGTGACCCATCCGGCCACTATAACTGAATGTTGCAGCTTGCACTCTATGGGCCAGGCTCAGTCCACAAGTTATAAATAAATGTGTGCTTGCTGCTAGTGGTCAGTTCATGTACGCCAGTGCAAAGTGTGGTGTGCCATCATTGCCAGAGGGGGGTTAACTATGCATGCAGGGTGGCCTTAGCTGTATTTACCACCACCGTATTGGAGATGAGTGGGTCTTATCCTGCTGCTTGTGGGTACCCTGCTGCGTGCCTACTCTCTGCACATGCCGCCACCTGGGTGTGCACCTCAGCACCAGTTAGGACGGGCAGTCATCGCCTCCCGAGCGCAGGACGGAGAGGCATCTGCCACACTGCAGCACCAATCGGGTGTGCTGGAAGTGTGGAGGAAGCAAGAGCAGGGGAGTCCTGGTGTGCAGGAAGGGCCGTACGGTGGGATATCTCGCAGGTGGCGGGATGTTGTACAGCTGAGCGTGGTGCTGTCGGCACCCGCGCATTCCACGCAAGACACGTCGGCAGCGGGGGCGCAATCCAGAGACGGTGGACTGATAGTGCAGCCTGACTCCCGTGCTGCGTGCGGCTGGAGGGAGTTTCATCACGAGGCTGAGGAAGGTGAGTCAGGCTGTGGCCTGCAGTCCAGAAAGGGAGAGTGCCTCTCCACGTGGCAGTGCGAGGAAAGGTGAGCCCTGAAGCCAGGAAGGCCCTTTCTGGGAGCACGTGTGAGGGCTGAAGACTGAGAGAGTTTGCAAGGGCCAAAGAGATATCACATGAAATCACTCTCCCCATACCCAGACTGAACCAATATATGAAAAAAATATATATATATAATAAAGAAATTGATGGCTTTGGCTATTGCTGGGGACATTACCCTGCACAAAACACGGAAATCCCCTCTAACCCAGTCACTAGTGTTGCAGCCAACAAAAATGTCTCTGATCAGAATGATAGTGAGCCACCAGTGCCGAGCTGCTGCTCGCACATCTACTCCCCACCGCTCCCACCAGAGGCGCAACTTGAGCGACATTTCGGGGGGGGATAAGAAAAAAGTTCGGGGGGGCTGAAACTTTAAGCAATAGGCTGAGTGGAGGACAGGGCTCTTGGAAGGGGTAAAACAACAACAAAGCCTCATTAACATGCACATGGTCTTTAAAAGACCTGTGAAGTGCTCGGGTGCGGCTGTGTGCCTGCCCGGGAGCTGTCTGAGCCCAGGCTGCCACTCAAGACGGCGGGGGGGGAGGGGGGCTGAAGCCCTTTGATTCCAATGGGTGTTGCGCGCATGGCTCCCGCCATCCCAACACCCCAGCCTCCCCCACAGGATTGCAGAACTACAGCCTTTCAGCCAACTGGTTGACCCTGCAACAGTGGCACCAATATGGGGGATGAACTCTATGAGATATTTGAGGACTTACCTAATATTGGAATTGATGATGATTTTGAAGCACTCGTAAGGGTGTTGAACAACCACTTTGACTCCCCCCCCCAATTAAATCTATACTATGAACATTTCGAATTGCCGCAGGTGGGTCAACGGGAAAGTGAATGTGTAGACATTTTTTCCGTAAGGCTACGCAAGTTGGCCAGCAGGTGCACTGGTGTAGACAAGCAGGTGGCGATAAGAGCACAGCTCTTCCAGGGGTGCTGCTCCGTCAACCTCAGTAGGATAATTCTTCTACAACCTGGAATTTCACTTGATGACACACTAATCCTGGGATGATCATATGAGTTGGCTGATGGCAGGGCAGGCGAAATAGAATCCTCACTAGCCCGTGTCACTGCAGTCCCATCGACACCAGGCCCGGCGAAAATAAAGGAGGAACACGTAGTTGCTATAAGGAAGTGGCCAGGAACGGGTGGTGCGGAGGAGCCAGCTCTGACCAGAGTGAGAAGACGTGGAAATTGCGGCATAGCCAGCCCTCTCCTGGGGGTTGTGCGGTTGTGTGGATGGCAAAGCCACTTTGCAAAATTATGTCAGAGTGCTAATAGACCACTGAGTGAGGGGGCGAAAAGCATGAAGTACTGCAGAATAAATCAATTGTTGTGCTAAGAAGAGGAAGGTGTCCCGACACAGACGGTGCAACACCAGATGAGGTTGTTGAACAAGGAAGATGACAATAAAGAAAATCACATGCCCACCCTGACTAATTTTTGGCAGTTGCCAGTGGACAAGCCACTAACACCGACTAAGGCGGTAACCAATTTGGGAGTAGTAATTGATGATAAACTGAGTTTAGAATCCCAAGTTAACAAAACGGCTGGAACCAGTCTCTCCCTAATAAGGGTGCTAAGAAAGATCCTCTCAATGCTACCAGACGCAACTAGGGCACAAAAAGTCAGAAGCGCCGGTTGGATTACCGCAACGACTTGTTGCTGGAGGCCCCGAAGTACTTAATATAGAGGCTTCAGAGAAGTCAGACGATGGCGGCCAAGTTAGCCCTTAGGAAATCATACAGATCATCAGCCTCTCTGGCCCTCAAGGAACTTCATTGGCTCCCTGTGGCACAGAGTATTCAGTTTAAGTCACTGTGTGTAGTCTTTAAGGCCCTTTATATTGATGGGGCCTAAACCATGGCAGCACAAGTTTATGGTTTAAATCTTTTTATTGAAAATATAGCAGACAGATATTCAAGACCCTCAGCTCCCGTACAGTAAGCGAGACTAATTTAGCGTTGCCAGCGGCAAAAAACATGAGCGGGTCCGCCAGCGAGATGCAATAGCAACCTTTAAGAAGAAACCCCCCTGCCCCCCAAAACCCCCGAGCCCAAACCCACCCCGCCCGCCCCCTCCCTCCCTAACCCACCCACCTCTCGTCCACTAGGAAATCAGGGGAAGGAAAACAAAAAGGGGAGAATGAGTGTAATGGTCAGCAGCGAGGTCCTCGGGCTTTCCTGGGAGCTACAGTGGGAATCGGAGTGTCAGGGAGGCGCAGCAAGCGTAAATAGCGGGGGCACGTTAGTTCCCTGAACTCTGGTGTCAATAGTGTCAAGAATGGTCGCCATAACTCGGGGAATTCCGACCCTCTACCAGCCAAAGTCAACGTGAGTTTTTCCATGCCCAGCACCATCCAAAGTCTTTGGAGCCAGCCCGTGAGTGAGGGGAGTTGATCAGACTGCCAAAGAGCCAGGATGTTTTGTGTAGCTGCCCCAAGGGCGATGGCGATCATCCTGCCTCTCCAGGATTTAAGAAGGTACGTCAGGGAATTGGGCAACCCAAGTAGGATGTAGGAGGGAAAGCATGGAAGCTGTGTGTCAAGGTGTAGATCTACTTCATCCAATACCTGCTTCCAGTAGGGCAGCAGGCGACTGCAGCCCCACAGAACATGCACCAGAGTGCCCACCTCCCCACACCCTCTAAAGCAAAGATCGCTCCTGCGCGAGTTGAACTGGTGCAGGCCCTCAGGAGTATAGTACCAATATGTTGCAACTTTTGTTAGTGTTTCCGTGAGACCTGCATGGTAAGCAGAGTGTCGTGCCCTGTAGTAGATGCCTTCCCACTCCTTGTGTGTAAGAGACCTCCCCAGATCCCGCTCCCATCTTACTCACCCCGCATTATAGGTATGTGTGGTATGCGCAAGCAGTTGCTTATACAGGTCAGAGATAATTTTTTTGTCTGAGGTACGAGTAATTAGCCATTTTTCGTAGGGGGACAGGAAACGCTGTGCCTGTGGTCTGACCGAGGGGTGCAAGGCCCAATGGCGGAGCTGCAAGTACTCCAGGTGGCTCTTTTCCGGAATGTCGTAGTGTTCCCTGATCTGTGGGGAGGGGATGATACCATTTAGGTCAAAAAGGCGCCCTACCGATCTACAGGGGGAGACTCGCCATGCCTGAAAGGCAAGGGCGTCCATACCCGGAGAGAAATCTGGGTTGTCAAATAGCGGGGTCATTGGAGAAGGAAAGGTGGTAAGCTTCGCCGAGACGGCAGTGTGATCCCATGCCTCTAGGATGGTACTGGTGATGTCAGAAAGATACAAGTTAGGAGGGCGGTGCAACTTACGTAGGAAGGGAATGGTCTGTAAGGGTCTGCCCGCCACCGCCTGATCCTGGAAAAGCCAATGCTTCTCGGACTCCAACCTATGCCATTCCAGCAGATAGCGCAGTTGGGCAGCATGAAAGTAGGTTTGTAGGTCGGGCACTCCCACCCCGCCCTGCTCAGGTGGCAGAATCGCAATCTGTTGTCGGAACCGAGATTTACGACCGTTCCAGATGAAGAGCGAGAGCTCCGCCTGGGTCTGTTGAATCCAACCCGCTGGGGGCTGGAGAGGGAGAGTCTGGAAAAGGTACAAAACTTGCGGGAGGATCGTCATTTTGACGGCCGCAATCCTCCCCAATCATGACAGCATGCAGTGCTTCCATCGCCGAAGCTCCGTGCGGATGCGCGTGCAGAGGAGAGAGTAGTTAGTGTCCACCACCCCCCGGAGAGTCAGTGCCAAGTGAACGCCCAAGTAGGGGATTGTCGAGGACACCCAGTGCAATGGAAACTCCTCTCTCAAAAAGGCCAACGTCTGCGCGGAGAGGGAGAGATCCAGCAGCATAGATTTTTCCACGTTGGTCTTAAACCCGGAGCCCCTTGTGAACGCGTCCAGTTCAATTAGAAGGGCACGGAGAGTCGTAATAGGCTCTGACAAGGAGAGAAGTATGTCATCCGCATATAGACTAATAGTGTGGATATCACAGCCAAACTTAATTCCGCTAATAAGAGGGTGTTTCCGGATGCGGAGAGCGAGGGGCTCCATATAGAGCGCGAAGAGGAGGGGCAACAGGTGGCAGCCCTGCCGGGTGCCCCTGCCGATAGGGAAGCGGGAGGAGGAGCAACCATTCACTCTAACTGTCGCCATGGGTAGCCGGTAGCAATTGAGTATTCGGGTCCTGAGTTTCTCCCCAAACCCGGCAGCCATCATAACCATTTCTAGATAAGGCCAGTGTACCCTTTCAAAGGCCTTTTCGGCGTCTATAGCCAAGAGCATGAATTCGCCCTGAGTGCGGGATGCCTTCTCTATTAAATGGAGGACGCGTTTGGTGTTGTCACTGGTCTGCCTCTGTGTAATGAATCCCGCTTGATCGGTTCAACCAGCTGAGTCATATATGGGGTCGGCCGGGTCGCCAGAATGCTAGTGTACAATTTAAGGTCTATATTCAGAAGGGATATAGGTCGATATGCTTCACAGGTCGACGCGTCCTTCCCCGGCTTTGGGATTACCACTACCTCTGCCTCCAACATCTCCCCCGGGATAGTGCCCGCGTGCTCGAATGTGTTGAAAAGGTTCGTTAGGATAGGGGCTAATTGAGAACAAAATGATTTATAAAAAGCGGCCGTGTAGCCATCTGTGCCAGGCGACTTACCCAGCTTAAGGCGGGAGATCGCTGAAATAACCTCCTCTGTTTGAATGGGCCTGTCAAGGAAGGCGGCCTGTGAGTCATTAAGGGTGGGCATCCTGGCCGCCGCGAGATATTCGGCGCTACAGTGAACTTCCAAGCTATCTCCCTCGTATAGCTCTGCATAAAAATCCCTAAACCTTTCCGCGATGGCGGCATCATCCGTGACTGTTCCACCTCCAGCCTTGCGGATGCCCTGCACTTTCTGCTGTTGCCTTTTCTCCCTCAGTTTGTTGGCTAGGATGCGACCGCACTTATCACCCCTAGTATAAAAGGAATGGCGGAGGGCCTCATATTCAGCCCTGTCCTGATCTATCGCTGCCAGGTGTTTCCGCTCAGTGCATAACTGCCGTCATGCACGATGAGCCCCGGTAAGCTGGTGCAACTGCTCAAGCTCTCGCACTTTCTGCGTGAGTTCCGCTCTTTTCAAGTTTCGGTCCCGGTTCTGGGCAGAAGAAATGGCGATGAAGTCGCCTCGTAACACCGCCTTTAAAGCCATCCACTGAACTGCCAAGGAAGTGTCAGCGTTGGCGTTGTGGGATAGGAAGTTAGATATCGCTTTCTGAATCTGCGCGACTACCGAGTGTTGATGTAACATGGTGTCCCGGAGGCGCCACTGTCTCAAGGAGCGGGAAGAGTGCGGGAAACGGAAGGTAGCCACGACCGGGGAGTGGTCAGATAGGGACGCTGTCAAAATTTCAGCAGCAGTGGCAGAAGCTTGAGGGGAGGTGGAACAAAGGAAATAATCGAGCCGGGCGTAAGTCTTGTGGGCTCCTGAAAAGAAGGTGTAGCTGCGAGAGTGTGGGTGAAAGTGGCGCCACATGTCAAAAAGCCCCAGGTCTCTCATGCTTGTGTGATCCGCAGCCGGGAGGACCCCGACCTGTGTCCTCTGCTGGCAAGAGCGATCTAAATCATTATCGAAAACTAGGTTAATGTCCCCCCCAATCAGCAGGTGGCGGGCCGACACAGCTGTCGCCTCGCTCAGGGCAGTACGCAAAAACTTGATTTGCCCCTCATTGGGAGCGTAAATGGAGCCAATAAGTAACCAGGGTCGTGTCTCCCAGGGAGAATTGGTACACAAGAAGGCGACCTGTAATCTCTGCCTCCCTCTGAACCACCCTACCGGGAAAAGAGCGGGAAACCAAAATAGCCACTCCCGCTGTTTTAGAAGTACTGAACGAGAACAGCTGTGTGGGGAAATGTTTGGATTGCAGCCTGTGATGGTCTTTAGTGAGGAGGTGTGTCTCCTGAAGGAGACAGATATCTGCCTTGGAGTGTTAAAGGTAATTGAGCACTGCCCTCCGTTTAATCGGGTTATTCAGACCCTTCACATTGAGGGTCAGGACCTGGAGTGTGTCACCCGTAATGAGTGGGGGAAGAGGCGGCCCGGGAGCCATATCCACCAACCCAAATTGCGTGCTCGGGAAAAGGGGACCATATCTCGGGATCAAGACGGAGGCGCCAGGGGAAAGGGCCAAGGGAAAGTGGACGAGGAACCCCTACCCCAAAATAAAAACCCCCAAACCCCACAACCAAGTCTGAATACAAAACTGAGAACAAAATAACCAAACCAATCAGGAAAGCATAAAATCCATCATAATGTTCGTCATTCCCGGAACCCCGGGACACCGTCAAAGTGGGGTTTCAGAATGCGGTCAAGAATGGCAGTACGGAACCACCCGCCTTCCACCGCAGATCAGCCAGCCACCAACCAGAGGACAATATGAATTCCCCACATTACTTATTCATTCCACATCCGAGGTGTGCCCTGTTAGGGCGTCAGCGACGATGGTCAGAGCTGCTTGTTGTCCCTGCTCTATGGCACGTTGAGTCGGCCTCCGAAATCTACGCCTCCTTCGGGGTTTCTGCCAACCCGACGGTGAAGTCTCAGCCTCCGAGTCACGGTCCTCCTGTTCATCGCCATCTCGGGGCACCGCTAGGCCCAGCAATTGACAAGTCTCAGTAAAGGAGCGCATCTGGTGCAGCTTGTCCCGGAAGCGAAAGATGAGCCGAAATGGATGACCCCATGAGTATGTGATGTTCTTCTGTCGGAGATGCTCCGTGACCGGGCGGAACTGCCGTCTGCGTTGCAGCGTTATTAGGGAAAGATCTTGGTACAGCACTGGAGAGGTGCCTCGATAGGATATTGGGTGCATTGTACGAGCCTTGGCCAGAATCGCTTCCTTCGTTTTAAAGTCTTGTAGGCAGACCAGAATGTCCGCAGGCGGTGCATTGGGGGAGCGCGGCGGGCCGGCCCTATGTGCTCTGTCTAGGACAAGGGAGGAGTCCGCCGGGGCACCCAGGATGTGCCGGAACAGGCCCTCAGTAAAGGCGAAGAGATCCCTGGTCTCATCCGAGGCCTTCACCCCCCGGATCCTGATATTATGTCTGCGGGACCTGTTTTCAAGGTCCTCGAGGTGGACCTGCATGTCGAGGTGCTGATCTTGCAGACCTATCACCTCCTGCTGCTGAGTGTTTATCTCCGACGTCGCCGCATCACTCCGTCCCTCCAGCGTGGCCACCCGCTCGCCCACACTATCCACGTCCCTACGGTTCTCTCGCATTTCCGCGGCCAGCTCAGTTTTGACCGATTGTATGTCGGACCGGAGGGTGTTGAAAAGTGACTCCATAAATGATTTCGTGATGGGGGCTTCTCCCACCTCCGCGCAGGGTGCTATAGTCGTCATGGCGGCCACTGGATTCAGGGCTTTGGTGGCGGAGGAGGACTGTTCGAAAAGTTCTTTGACTGACTTCTGCTTCCGCATCCTGGCTGTGGACATATTCAATGCGGGATCATCAGGTCGCCAGCGCACATGCAGGAGCGGGATAACAACTGCTCCACTGCCTTCACCTCAAACCATGCACCCAGCAGCCGGTCCAGTCTAGACCCACGGGAGGTCTCCCCCACCACAGTCCACAAGGAAGCACCACGCTCTCACCATTCGGGTCCTCCACCGCTCTCCGCGGGTGCTGTTGGCTCCGAGCGTGGACCAAGGAGCGGTCAGGAAGTACTTCGTCCACCCGCTCCCGGCTCCTCCCGCGAGAGCTACACCCAGGGTGCTCAAGCTCTACCAGTCGCTCCTAATGACTCCCCACAGCCGCTGCCAGTCGCGCCTCCAGCACCGAGTCCCCTGCTCGGACCAGCACCACAGTCGTGCGTCGCCTTCTCGGGCCCTCACTGCGGCTCCTGCCTCTCCGAAAGTCTCTGGGCCCCAGGCGCTGTCCCCAATGCTCCTCACCTCACAGCACTCGGCCACCGAAGGGCCCAGCTGTCCACCTGCCTCCCCTCATCTGTCTGGTATTGGCTGGTCATTGGCAGTCGATCCGCCAGGCCCTTGCTCCAGCCCGCCGCAGTGTCCTCCTTCACCGGGTCCCAGGGAAGGCCCCAGCTCCCCCGGGTCCCCCGCTCTGTCCGCTCCCGGGCCTGGGGCGATGGACGATGGGCAGCCCCCCCTCGGGGCCACTGTCAAAGGCCAAGCACTGCTCCCAAGGCTCAGTCGCCCCCCGCACCGGGCGCTCTCTTCTCTGCTCCTCCCCAGGTGTCCAGGGCCGCCGGGTCAGGCCGCTCCCACGGGCATGGAGGGCCTCCTCGAAGGCGAGCAGTAGCGGCGATTAGGCCTGCTCCTCCCCGGCCGCCGCTGCAGTCGGTGGTCGCTGCGAGAACTCCCACTCGGTCCGACCCCCAGGGGGGGGGCCCACTCTCTGTCCGCTGGATGCGGCACGGTCGCAGGCCCGCAGCACCTCGGTGCTTGCGTGACCGCGAGGCCCGCTCGCTAGCCGCCGGCCTCGGCAGGCCTTTTCACTGACTCCCCCTGTCTGCGAGGCCTGTTCCGGATCCCAGCGGCCGGCCGCCTCCAGCGCGCTCTGCAAGCAAGCTGCGAGGCTCCTGGCGCCGACGGGGCCACAGTAGCTTCGGGGCACGCTCCGCCTTGGATCGGGGTGGTCGGCGGGGCACTCAGCTGCTAATAGGTGCTATTTCGGTGGACGGCAGGCGGGAGCTCCGATATTTGCGTCCTACCGTGCCACCATCTCGGCCACGCCCCCCGCAGCACAAGTTTAGCTGGTATATTCCTACCAAAAGTTTGCGCTCATCCTCAGCCAAACTAATAAAAGTACCCAAGTTTAAAAGAACAAAACTAGGAGGAAGAGCCTTCAGCAAAGCAGCCGCCAAGTTCTGGAATACACTACCAAATAGCCTCATACAAATAGAAGATCTTTTGCAATTTAGGAAAACATTAAAGACCTGGCTCTTTCCTAATGGTGTTGCATAGGTTCGTTTTTGCCAGCAAATTCTTTTTACTGCAACCTTTGTGCATGGTCAAACTAGTACCTTCAGCGCCAGGATGCCCGTGGGGTGATATAGCGCTTTATAAATATGACTAACATTAACATTAACCATCTCATTCACAGGGAGCAACAATCAGAAATGGAGGTCACCGCCTATTTGCCAAGTGGAAATCAAAGGGGTGGCAATAACTGCCCTCCTTGACAGAGGAGCATCCATGAACATTCTTGATTCTGCGCAGTTCCTTATGCTAGAACCTCGACCAGACCTAATACCTGCCAAGGTGAAAATATAATTATATGTGGGCACCACTCCCATTCCTCTGCAAGGAGTAGTAGAAGAGGAAGTCAATATGGGAAGGAGAAAATATAGACAAGATTCCATGTCACCCGAGAAGGTTTGGGTACCCTGTTAGGCTGCCACACGACTGAGGACTTGGGCCTAGTCCTATTTGCAAAACAGGTTCACTAGTTGCTTGGTAATGATATCATGACAAAATTTCCCAAGCGCTTCGAGGGTCTGCGGTGTCTGAAAAATGTGCAAGTTAAGCTCTATATTGACCGAATTGTCAAACCAGCAGCTATGAGACATCGGTGCGTCCCTTTTCATCTTTAGCCACTGGTAGAGGCTGAGATGAAAAAGTTGGAACAAGCATATGTGATAGAGAAAGTATCAGAACCCACACAGTGGATATATCAGACTGGGAGTCACCATATACCCGCTCGTCCAATCTTTTTAGTTTAAGGCGCTAGTCATAATTTTTAAACATAATATATTGGAGGACGGATGCATCCCTTATATTCTATACCCAACTTACCAGATGGCTTATTTATCTAAATAGAAATAATATTAAAGACCTGTTTGCCCTGAAGAAGTCCTCTGATAAGGATGAAACGCGTCGGCTGTGTCTCAATCACCTTGATTATGTTTTAAAGACCTCATTGAATAAAGGAAGATACTTGGAAGAATATTTTGTGGACATGGATTTTATATAATTCTTTGTCCAATTTGTCTTGTGGTGCACCTGTGCTATTGTGTGAACATTTTTAAATTCCTGTATGGGAATTACACTGTGACAGTGGGTGTTTTTTCAGTGTGCACACATGTTTCTGGGTAATTCCAGATTACATATACATACATTAGGGATAGCGAGTAAGGTGCTGAGGTCTGTGGGATTCCACTGTTTAGCCTCTTGTTAACTTCTACGCACCCCCAAAGGTGAAAGAGAAGCAAGTCGCATTGGATCAGCTAGTATCCACAATCATGGATACTCGAAACAATAACCCATCCTGGGAAATCATCGTAACGGGTGATTTTAATTCAAACTTAATCTATACGCCTGAGGATGACGAGATAATAGCAGCTGACAACGAATTTTGGAACGTCAAAACCCAAACTCAGCTGCAAACAGAGCGATCCGATCCAATTGGGCGAAAACTGGTAACAAGCCTGGAATTCCTCGGGCTGCGGTTCCTTAATGGGAGAATCGAAGGTGACAATCCGCCGCAGCACACCCACCTAGGAACCTTGACTGCCTCAAGGCTAGATTACACAGCAGTCTCTCTTCCACTATTGCCATTTGTCCAGCAATTTTCTATAGAATACACTTCAAAAAGCGATCACTCATATCAGCACACTTATTTCAATTTAAAACTAACTAAATGCCACAGTTACAACATAGTGGGAGATAACATTGTGACCACTAACTTGAAACGACTTAACTGGACAACGGCCAACATCGACGTACTGCAGGCAAATGTGCAGAGACTAAAAATAGAAAGTGAGGTAACAACAGGTACCCAAATACAAAAATGGGAGAGCTTTACGGGAAAGTTAATAGCAACAACGTCCGCCCCAAATAAACCACATCCTCTCACTAACAAAAATTCTCTGCCAAAGAACCTGGTAAAACTCAAAATAGAGATAAGGAGAAACGCCAGAGCACTAAAAAAGACAACTACGTCATCCAAAGACTGGATCCAAAGACAAAACCTCAAGAAAGAATACAAAAAGAAAATGTGGGAATACAAAAGATCTCTGAAGGATGACCTCTGGGCAAAACTACTCTGCTCCGCCAAGAACACCAACTCAAACGCATTTTGGAGGATTATTAACAGCTTAAATCACCCTTCAAATCCAACATCATCCAATGTCCAAGAAGCGGACTGGGTTGCGTTATTAACAGAGAGGTTCGCAGAGATAACACTTGACCAGCATAACCCAGGAGCAATCCAACAAATTACCAACGAAGTGTCCCAAAAAAGAAAAGAAGGAAGCGTCACTCCCAGGCTTCCCCGCGATGTGGTTAGCCTATGGGAGAAGAAGGACGCAACAAATAAGGTCAAACAAACATGGTATAGTGAAGAGGACATAAGAAGAATCATAAGGAAGTCACGTGGCAACGGAGCACCAGGGCCGAATGGGATCCCTCCAATAGTTTACAAAACTGATCCGGACTTTTGGTGCAGAAAATTAAAAATATTATTTGAAGAAATAATAGGTGAAAACCAAATACCATCCAGTTGGAAGGGCTCCATAATTTCACCCATCTTTAAAGGAGGAGACAGAACATCCCCAGCTAATTACAGACTGATTGCCCTCCTAGATGTGGAGGCAAAGTACTTTGCATCCCTCGTCCTGGAAGATCTAATAAATTGGTCCGACGTCACAAAGAGAATACCACTGAACCAAACAGGCTTCAGGAAAGGAACTGGGACACTAACTAACATTATGTCTCTCTCAGTGCTAGCCGACAAATATCTTCGGAGAAAACAGCCTCTTCATCTATGTTTTATTGACTTAAAGGCAGCATTCGATAGTGTGGATCGGAACATCTTATGGAGGAAATTGTGCAGCTGGAACATTCCGGAAAAAATCCTGAGAGGGATCTTACTCCTTTACTCCAATACTTGGATGGAAGTTAAATTGGGGAGTGGAACACGGCTCTCAAGAAAAATCAACACCAGTAAAGGCCTCAAGCAGGGCTGTGTCCTAGCCCCCCATCTTTTTAACCTTTTTATGGCAGACCTAACATCAAGTCTAAATAAGATCCCATCTCATCCACCTAAACTTGGCTCCCTTCCTCTAACTCATCTATCCTATGCAGACGACGTGGTATTGTTGAATCTAACGAAGATTGGCATTCAAAGGTTACTAGTAGGGCTGGCAGAATTTATAACAAATAACAACCTGGAGATAAACACAACAAAAACAAAAACAATGCTTATCACCAGGCGGCGGACAGCCAGTACAAACATCTACCTGGAGGGAACAAAGCTAGAGGCCGTGTCCAACTTCAAGTACTTGGGCTTCTACTTTGATAATCGACAAAGCCATCAGCAGCAAATGTCGTACATCACTCAGAGATCAAATTCACTCTCATTTGCTTTTAGATCTTTGGCCAAAAAGCTCACGGGGCCATCATATAAACCTTTACTGGCAACAATAAAAGCAAAAGTTCTACCAACCCTCTCATACGGCAGTGTAGGATTGCATGGGAAAGATGCGGATCTGCTTAACAAAATGCAGACAGCCATCTTCAAATCTACCTTCCAAATACAACAGGGAGCCTCACCAGCTCAGACAAGGTTAGAATTTGGAACAGTAAATGAAACAGTGGGAAGAAAGTATGCAAGTATTAAGTACTGGTATACACTGAAACAGAACACGTCAGCCTCGGAATTGCACCAAGCACTATGGGAAGAAATTAGATCTGACACTAAATCCCCATACAACCAGTATCTTGAAAACTCCATAACTGAGACTGGAACAAGAAAACTCTGGGAACTAAACCTGCCTTACCCGGCGTTCAAACAGGCTATAAACAAGTCAACAAAATTCCACTCTCTCTTACTTGATAAAGCCACGTTTACCAACAGAAAACACGCATGGATGGTAATATCAAATTACAAAACACTTGTGGCAGCCCCATACTTAACAATTACATTTCCAGCTCACAGAAAACAGAAATTAATGAGACTCCGTTTGGGGAAATTCCCATCGATTATGGACCAACCAACCTGGGTGCATAATGGACCAAAAACCTGCAGACTATGCGGGAGGAGCAACGAGGACTTTATTCATCTTGTCTGCATCTGCCCGAATCTAGCTCAAGCTCGAAGCTCTCTGTTAAAAAAGTCTATGAACGAGCGGGGTATAAGAACGTGCAGATCTGCAATTATGGCAACCTTGAACCCAGCAGACACGCGATTGAACTGCCTATTACTAAAGTTCCTTGCAGCCCACTCCCAAGCGCTAAAACACACCACAGCACCCTGTCAACAAAAGGATAACACAACTGTGGTAGCTCGGGCAGAGAGCGCTCCGGAACATAAAAGAGGAAAAAATCAAGAACTTCAGAACTAAGCTAGACAGACTGCATTTTTATTACACTTCATTCGATTTTAAATAACAAACTCGGTTTTAGACGGAGAGTGTTATAGAATATATTAACAGAGATTGTACATATATGTTAAGAAATTTTAAACACATTAGTCGATTCCTTTAAAATGTATTGTTGTGGTTTTAATTAACTGAAACAATAAAAATCTTTCATTTCATTTCACTGTTTAGCCTCTCTCTCTTTCTAAGGTCTAAGAGTTTCCTACCGTTCTAAACCCTATTTCTTAAATCTTTTTACTTTCTTCTCATTCCAAAATGACTGAACCCGCAAATAGCGGTGGAAGTGAGGAAGGAGACAAATTTACTAACGATCTTACAGAAAACATCAGACAGGCTGCAACTCTGAAATTATTAGAACATGGATTACCTGCAACATGTGGCCATGTTACCTTGGTGATTGAGGCACACAAAGTGTTCTGATCAGAGGTATTCTATTACTGGGTAAAATTTCCACCTGCAGATCCACAGACACACATATTCCATGAATACATTGAAGGGGATCCACCGGAAGAATACATTCCATACGAGGACATTGAAGTTCTGTTAACTTACCAGCAACATAAAAACTGAGATAGACACACTCCCAGTAGGGCAAGTGCGTTCACTTTACAAAGAAGTAGTCGGGCTATACTTGTGGAATTTCAATTTGCGATCTGAACCTCATCTGCGCCAGCTTGCCACCTATGTACTCACGGCGGCTATTCTAGGTCACCTATTCACTACGAGCACGGCAGCCATTTTTAGGCATCATGGTCTCCCTGTCCACGATCGATCGCCAGCGCGCCCCTCTGACCCAGCAAGCATCCTCCGCGCACCCTGGCTCCCCCTCCCTCCTCCTCCTTATGAGCATGACCCTTCTGCATGACCCTGTCCTTGGGAGTCACGCCAACGCCTGACCAACACCTCCTCTCCTCCCATGAATGCCCCTCTGTTGATAAACCTCCCTCCTGCGCCGGATTGTCCACGCGGCATGAATACCACTCCATTGATGGCCCCTCACCCCGTGTCCGACTGTCCACACAGGTCCGAGGCCATTGCCTAAGCCGGGAGATATCGTTTACTGCCCTTTATTGTATGAGGTCGCTCTCCTTCAAAGGACCCTCTATTGATCCAGGCCTCCCCACCCCCCTGTGATATGATCAGGCGCACACATCCTAAGACTCGACGGAACACTCAGCTGCGTGATGACCCCCTCCTCCTATCAGCAGGTTGAGGACCTCTATTGTGAAGGTACATGGGGGTGGGATTGACACTAGGATTACGGGGATGTCTTTTTCCGGGCTTCACAATGTTCTGATTATAGTAAAGAAAGGTCACATGCCATAAACCAGTGTATAAGAGGCCAGGCCTCCGAGAGGCTGTTAGAGCACCTCGAGATGATACCTTGTTGTCTGATCTGATGTGTTCTGCTCCGTCGGAATAAAACTTCTGTTTCCTGCCTTCTGGTCTCCGGCGCCTGCCTCATTGCTTGGTAAACTTGAATGGTACAAGGGCGGTTAGCGCCGGGCAAATCTTGAGAAAGGTCCTAGCCCTACCTTTTTCCACAATTGGCGTCCCAAAGCGTGGGGCCCATCAGCGACACGTGGATCCAGTGGGAGAGGTCCCGATGACAGAGTGAACGACTGCAACGATCGGGAAGAGCTCGTGTCCGATAGACCCTCGTCTGACAGCCGATCATCCGACCTTCACTAGTTCTGAACAGACCTCTCTCGAGTGATCTACGGTCCTGACTGGGAACCATCAGGAGTGCCGCGAACAACACGAAGGAGAGAGGACGATCGGGCGCTGGATCCAGAGGACAGGAAACCGTCCATGCGGTCCGGGTAAGGTCGTGTAAACACGACGAATTGAGGAAAATTGTTTTTGTTTGGATAATACTAGTATTACGCTTTGTTGAAACCCTCTGGAGATTCACTGTCTGCAAACGGGGAAAAACAAACAGGCTCTCTCTTTGCAAGCAGTGAAGGATAGGTAACGCAGACTTTTGTCCCCATTGTAATCCGCCGTGCCTATCTTCCTCCCCCACTGTTTCCCGAACTGTCGTTCGTGGATTATTGTCTGGAGATTCTTTGTCTGCAAACAGGGAAGAACAAGGCCTTTCTTTGCAGGTAGAGAAAGAGTGGGTAACGATAATTTTTCGTACCCACTTATTCTCCCCACTGGATTGTTTGATTGGCCGATTATTCGGTATTGGTTCTTTTGAGGTATTCACGGCCTCCAAATAACGTAGAATAGAAATATTCTGTCTAGTCTTTGTCCGCCGTGATAAGATAGGTAGTGCAGACTTTTGTCCCCGTTGTAATCCGTCATGCCTGTCTTCTCCCCACTGGTTGGTAGCCTGTTTAGCCCGGACCGCTTATTAGAGATGAACCATCCAGCTCCACTGGAGGGCACCCCTAATAAGGACATGTTCACTAAGTATGGACTAGTCGCTATAGCTTACACTAAACTATGGCATAAATATACGAAAAAGAACCCTGAAAGTCAGTGGCCACTGATAGGTTCCTTTGACGAAAATAAAATAAAAACATTAGAAATAGCGCTCCAGAAGAATAAAACCACGCCCACTATGCTCGACAGTATCGGCATGTGGCGCAAAGAAACGGAACAACGAAAGAAAAGAGAAGAAGCAAAAATAGGAAAAGAATTACGAAAGGCAGCCCACTTAGCCGCGAAGCAACTAGAAGAAGAAATAAAAGAAAGAAAAGATACTATGCAAAACCAAGAATCAGGGTCGACAGGCCAATGTCCTGTTAGGACCCCCTCTGCGCTCTACCCTGAATTGCCCGAACGATGAGTTACTACTAGGTCCCCCAATCATCTACATGCCCCCTCCATATGCCCCCTGCCGACAAAGCTTTCACGCTCCGAGTGTGAGCGAAAGCGATCTCAGTGCTAGTGCACCAGCCCTTACGGCCTTTGCACCAGCCACATTAACAGCCTCATCAGACGACCCCGAGCCTAGCAAACAATCACCAGCCAGACTAAATAGGTTGAGCAAAGATGAGCGGGATGGGATCGACAAAATAGCAAAGACATTAGTAGAACGAAGGGAGAGCGAAGATTATACAATGAGCGTATATAATTCACATGCCGACAGCCACAGACGGCATTTCAGCTTGCGATTCAGCTACTACACCCTGAACGCGTATGAAGATAGGTATCAGAGTAAGGGACCCGCTAAACTAACAACACTGTATAGGAAAATTGATGTTGGAGATGGGACTGAACGTGAGGCGACGGAGCTCTTCATGCAAATGCTTGAGGTCTTCCGCCACCTCGCGGAACAGAAGCCAGAAGCCAAGGTTACGGTCCCTGAAACAACCTCGGCAGAAGTAGCCAATACTATGATGCCTATCAGAGAAGCGGCTCCTTACTGGATCCCGCCACGGGGCCAGGGAACGAGCGATGATATTAATAACGAAAATGCAAAGGGAAGGGTTGTGTACAATTGGGTTTACCAACCATGGGACCGACAAGATATCCTAACCTTTAAGCAAACCCTGCCCGACTTAAGAAAGAACCCGACAGCATTTTATACCAAATTAGGCACAGCCTTGGGTTCGACAATAATGACTTTAGCAGATATTGACTTGTTCTTTGGGTTATGTCTGCCGGCTGACGTGTGGAAGCAAATCCGGAAGGCTGACCACACGGATCTGTTTGGACATACCTGGGACCAACTCGGTAAACTAGATAGACAGCGAGAGCCGGGGAGTAAACCAGTGAAAGACATACTGGAACTCCCAGATAAAATAGTTCAGAAATTAAAAACACTGGTCCCGGAAAGAAAAGTAGACTGGTCGATAGTCACGGCCTGTCGACAGAAACCCCAGGAAGATGTGTCAGAATACTTCTCCCGATTTGAGACAGTGTTCTCCGACTACAGTGGCCAAGACATGACCACCGCAACCGGACAGCACCTGTTTGTGCAAAATTATGTAAAGGGACTAACACAAGAAGTCTCCCAAAAACTGCAGACGAGTGAGAGTAGTTGGGGGGCCTCCAAACCCGCAGCTATCCTTCAGATGGCTCAGTATTATGAGCACCAAAAGAATGAGAATGATAGGGCGTCCGAGAAAAAGAAGAAAGATTTAAAGGAAAGGGTAATGATAGCCCAGATACAGGGTATAGCGCTAGGACGGGAACATCAAAGGGGGAACTACCAATCAAACACCCCCAGAGATCTACCTCCTAAAGATCACACCCCAACATCCCACACTGGACGGAGAGACATTAGCAATGACCAATGCGCCTTCTGCAAAGGGTTCGGCCATTGGAAAACCCAGTGTCCGGTTCTGCTAGAGATGAATAGAAATAGGGATTCCAGGGATGTGGCAGGTGGTCCGAGGAATAGAGTACAGGGACGAGGGAACTCCAACGACACCAACAATGACAGATCAGGAAGACTGAACACATTTGACCGTCCCCGACAGAACCAATATCAGCTATCCGAAGGTGAAAATGCCCCCGATTTTGCATAGGACTGCCAGGGGCAAGGGAGGGATCCAGTCGAGCTCTGTGTTGACCAGCAAGGTCCTTATGTCACCGCTAAGGTCTTGGGTACAGAGTCTCCATTCTTGGTAGACACTGGGGCGACACGTAGTGTGTTATCAAAACGACTGATTCCAAGGGCACCCTTGTCTGGCTCACACATAACGTCGATAGGTTTCGATGGGACGCCCTTTACTAACCCCCTGTCCGTACCTATTACCTTTGACCTAGAAAACAACACTGCTGACGCGACATTCCTACTCTCCTCCAACTCCCCTGACGCCATTATGGGCATTGACTTACTGAAGCATTTTCGAGCTACCATTAGGTGTTCCCCAGATGGAATACGAGTCATCCTGTACGACAACCCAGACATGCCCAGGTCCCCTCCCCCGCGACACATGTGCTCCATAACTGACGCTGACCTGTCCCTGCTTGACACCCTGCCTCCGTACCTGTGGGCCAAAAATGACTCTGATGTGGGGCGAATGATGATTGATCCTATCCACATAACTGTACGACAGGACGCTATGCTCCCGAAACTCCCGCAATATCGGATATCCCCAGAGGGTGAGAAGGCACTGGTAGCGATCATTCAGTCTCTGGTAGATGCAGGAGCGGTTGAAGAGGTGGTTAGCAACGTCTGCAACAGCCCAATCCTACCTATTGTTAAGAAGCAAGGTGAAGGAGATGAGAAAGCGTACCGCTTCATCATCGACTTGCGAGAGATTAACAAAGTAGTTGTACCCCAATATCCCGTAGTCTCTGATATCACCACCATTTTGACCCTCATCCCGTCCACCGCCACCACCTTCACTGTTATCGACCTTAAGAACGCGTTTTTCTCTATCCCCATCCATCCAGACAGCCGTTACCTCTTCGGCTTCACTTTAAAATCCCGCTCGTACCGATTTTGTAGAGCTCCCCAGGGGTACACTGAAAGTCCCAGCATTTACAGCCAGGCCCTCAAAAGACAGCTGGATGCCTTCCAGCTACCAGAGGGAGTGGTGTTGATCCAATATGTCGACGATATCCTTTTGGCGGCCGACACCACCCCGCTTGCAACGACAGCCACTGTCCAACTCCTACACTTCCTTGCAGAAAATGGCCATAAAGTCTCCAAAAAGAAGTTGCAGTTCTGTCAGCCACAGGTGACTTACCTAGGCCATCTTCTGTCCAAAGAAGGGAGGAAACTTACCCCTGACCGAATCCAAACCATCCTAGACACCCCCATCCCAAAAACACAAAAACAGGTCCGCTCTTTGGTTGGCCTAACCTCTTTTTGCAGACAGTGGTTGCCTAATTATAGCCTCATTGTGAAACCATTACGTGCCCTGCTGACCAAAGATGTCCCCTCCCCGCTTCCTTGGACCACTGAGTGTCAAGCCTCCTTTAAGGAATTGCGGGATGCACTCTGCTCAGCACCCGTCCTCGGAACGCCGGATTACTCCAAACCCTTCTCCCTCTTCACCCACGAAAGGGAGGGATGCGCATTGTCTGTCCTGACTCAATCGATTGGCCCTAAGCAGCGCCCTTGTGCCTACTTCTCCGCCACTCTTGATCCTGTAGCCAGAGCTTTACCTGCCTGCCTTCGAGCAGTAGCTGCCGCTGCTGTCTCTATCCGTCAGAGCGAGGGAATCGTACTTTCCAACTCCCTCACTGTATTAGTGCCCCATGCAGTTGACACCCTTTTGAACCAGACAAAGACCCAACACCTGACTAGCGCACGACTGACAGGGTACGAGTTGACTCTGCTTGCACCCCACATCACACTAAAGAGATGCACGACTTTGAATCCTGCCACATTGTTACCCCTGCCTGAAAACGACCCCGACGTCCCTCCCATACACGACTGTGTGACCCTCACAGACGAACAGACTAGGAGTAGGGTTGACCTCCGAGACACTGCTTTCACTGACCCCGATGGAGAGCTATGGGTAGACGGCTCATGCATCAAACTCCCAGATGGCACCACTTCAGCTGCCTATGCAGTCACGACAGCCCGAACAGTAGTTGAGACAGCCTGCATCACACAACGATCTGCCCAGGCAGCAGAGCTGATAGCCCTCACCCGAGCATGCATCATAGCCGCAGGGACCACCGCGAACGTATATACGGACAGCCAGTATGCCTTCGGAGTGGTCCACCATTTTGGGCTCCTGTGGAGGGAGAGGGGATTCCTGACGTCCCACGGTACCCCAATCCTCCACGGAGATTTAGTCTCCGCTCTGATTGAGGCAGTTCTCCTCCCCAAACGATTAGCGGTGATCAAATGTCAGGCACACAAAAGGGTGACAGACTTAGTCGGACAAGGGAATGCATTAGCCGACATCACTGCACGAACCACAGCTGAAAATAGGACGGTGACACGCATATATGTGACCAGGTCACAAGCAGAAAAATGGAGTGACACAAGGGAAATGATCAGAGACATACAGTCGGCCAGCACCCCTCACGAACTGACTAAGTGGGCAAGGGTGGGTTTGAAGGATGAAGAGGGTTGCTGGCGAACGAAGGATGCAAACAAATGGTTGCTGCCCGACTCATACCTGATCCCCATACTGACAATGGCACATTCCCCCGCACACATAGGATCTGCACCCATGATCGAACTCATTTCCAAAGTCTGGCACAATGACAAAATCCCCGACTCAGCCAGACGCCTAGTTCAGCAGTGCCTTATCTGCCTGAAACACAACCCCGGGAAAGGAACTGTAGTGCCCCGGGGAGGGTTTGGGACCCCCAATCACCCCTTCGAGGTCCTTCAGATGGATTACATCCAACTAGAGAGATGCCAAAACCTGAAGTATGTACTAGTCATTGTATGTGCCTTCAGTAAATGGGTAGAGGCCTATCCAACCCGTGACAACACTGCCATGACTACTGCCAAAGTACTACTGAAAGAATTCTTCCCTCGCTATGGCCTTTGCCGAATTTTATGGAGCGACAATGGCCCCCACTTCATAGCTGAGGTTATCCAATTAATCCTAAAGGGGTTGGGGGTGAAGCAGCGGTTTCATGCGGTCTTCCACCCCCAATCCGCCGGTCTAGTGGAACGCCATAATGCCACACTGAAGCTGAAACTGGCAAAAATAGTGGCCACCACTGGACTTAACTGGCCGGATGCCCTCCCACTGGCCTTGTTATCGATGCGCTCCACTCCCACCAAGCACCATCTGACCCCCTACGAGGTCGTGTTTGGGCGACCGATGAATCTCTGGACTGCTCCCAAACCGACCTCCATTCATGACGTCCCGGACGTCCTACTGTCTGATTATTTGTGCAAGTTAACTAAAACGTTGTCTGTCATTCATCAACAGGTGCAGCAGGCCATCCCCGATGCTTCCAGGGGCCCCGGCCACGACATCCAACCGGGAGATTTCGTATTGATACGAAATTTCCAGCGAACCAAGAGTCTGGAACCTCGGTGGACGGGCCCCCTGGCAAGTGCTGATCACCACCCGAACGGCACTCCGAGTGGAGGGGAAGAAGCACTGGCTGCACGCGCATCATTGCCGAAAGGTCTCTGCAAACCTGGCCACGACAGAAAACGTCAGCACCCAAGAAGAGCTCCTGAGCAAAGACCGACCGATATTGGACTGTTATCCCGATACTGAGGCACTCGAACTTGCAAAATTCTCTGATCCCACAGTGCCATCCAGAGAAGGGTATTTCCTGCGTCGAAAGGAGGGAGTTTCGGCTAAGTAGGCCACGGACTAAGTTAAATCTCAGAACGGTGACCTAAACACAATCAAGGGTTGCCGGGAGAGAAGCTAAACGAAGTCTGTGGTTCTGCCCGCTACCGAGCCCCCTTGAAGGTGATGGAAGCGCCAGATAAGAAGATGATGGAAGCGCCAGATAAGAAGAGGATGGAAGCAACAGGAAATACCCAGTATAGAAATCCAAAGACTGACAACTTGCACAAATCAAAGACAATCGCACTCCTCATTGTCTTCCTCTTCTGCCTCCTCCTCATGACCTCCTTCTGGATTCTGGAGGAAAGCACACCGGCTCATGAGGCATTGCTACCTACTGCACAGCCGACCCCCCTGAAAGAGCATCACCTAATCTCTCTGTCGCCTCAGCTCCGAGAAAGGCGCAGGGAATTCTGGAACAATTCCTTCGTGCAACTGTTGCACCAACACAACCTTGCTGCGAATGCTACAAACTGTTGGATCTGCGGGTTGCTCCCGCATGCCACTGGACACTCTATTCCCTTCATCCCTTCACCCTTCTCAGTTCACGGCTCTTGCCTCGCCTGGCTGATCCTCATGCAAGAGAGCCACAAGGACAACGCCACCTCCAGCCGGACAGTGTCACACTTCTACTCTGGGTTCTGGCTGAACAAAACAGGAAAGACTCCTACTGCCCTGTGTCCTGCGCTCGCCGGCGCCACCTTCCTCAAAGACATTCCAGCCAAGGAACGAGTCGAAGTACAGGTGCTCCACAATCCAGCCAGAACCACCTTCTCTCATCTGCAAAAACAAACTACCGCCACTCTGACTGTGGCCCTGTCTGTTATCAATGTCACCGGCCTTGTGTGCCTAGAAGGCCAGGGAACGCAACTGGTGGGTCACAGCGCCTGCCGAATCACCAGAACATTGGACTCAGCTGACCCCCCTTCCTTTGTTGCTTCTCCGAACATGTACTTTGTGTGTGGCACCAAAGCTTACACCTGGCTCCCGAGAGGTTGGAAGGGCGCATGTTACATTGCCTTCGTTCTTCCACCCACATATGTAGCCCCTGCCAACCATCACCGACAGAGGCGTGCAGATGACGTTGGACAAGCCGACTCCACCGGAGCACAGTTCCTAGATGCAGCAAAGGGACTTGTTCCTCTGTGGGGCCCAATGGCAAACAGCCGTGCTATCCGGCACCTGACCCAGGCAGTAGAAACAACGATCAACATCACTGCCGGTATCCTCGCCAACAACACTGCGGAACTTCAGGCGGTCCGCCTTGTGACCCTTCAAAATAGACTTGTCCTAGACGTGGTCCTAGCCGACCGAGGAGGAGCATGCCGCATCATCGGATCCAGCTGCTGCACATACGTGCCTGACAACTCGCCTTCAGTCTACAAAGCCATTGAACACCTCCACAGACTTTCCTCAGAGGTTCACCAAGAACAAGAAGGATGGTCGCTTGGGAACTGGTTTTGGGACACTTTGAAGAATTGGGGTTGGAGGTTGTTTTCCTTCGTGCTGATACCTGTTGTGATCTTATGTGGGTGTTGTTTAGGTATCCAATGTCTGCCACCTTTGTGCGGCCTTGTTTCTAACTGTATGTGCCCAAAGACTTTGGACTTCCGAAATGAGCACATGAGTCCCCTCTATGAAGTAGAAATACGTGGCCTTATGGGGATAAATCCAAACTGACAAGTTGGCGAGATATGTTAAAAGGGAGGACTGTGGAATTTCAATTTGCGATCTGAACATCATCTGCGCCAGCTTGTCACCTATGTACTCACGGCGGCTATTCTAGGTCACCTATTCACTACGAGCACGGCAGCCATTTTTAGGCATCATGGTCTCCCTGTCCACGATCGATCGCCAGCGCGCCCCTCTGACCCAGCAAGCATCCTCCGCGCACCCTGGCTCCCCCTCCCTCCTCCTCCTTATGAGCATGACCCTTCTGCATGACCCTGTCCTTGGGAGTCACGCCAACGCCTGACCAACACCTCCTCTCCTCCCATGAATGCCCCTCTGTTGATAAACCTCCCTCCTGCGCCGGATTGTCCACGCGGCATGAATACCACTCCATTGATGGCCCCTCACCCCGTGTCCGACTGTCCACACAGGTCCGAGGCCATTGCCTAAGCTGGGAGATATCGTTTACTGCCCTTTATTGTATGAGGTCGCTCTCCTTCAAAGGACCCTCTATTGATCCAGGCCTCCCCACCCCCCTGTGATATGATCAGGCGCACACATCCTAAGACTCGACGGAACACTCAGCTGCGTGATGACCCCCTCCTCCTATCAGCAGGTTGAGGACCTCTATTGTGAAGGTACATGGGGGTGGGATTGACACTAGGATTACGGGGATGTCTTTTTCCGGGCTTCACAATGTTCTGATTATAGTAAAGAAAGGTCACATGCCATAAACCAGTGTATAAGAGGCCAGGCCTCCGAGAGGCTGTTAGAGCACCTCGAGATGATACCTTGTTGTCTGATCTGATGTGTTCTGCTCCGTCGGAATAAAACTTATGTTTCCTGCCTTCTGGTCTCCGGCGCCTGCCTCATTGCTTGGTAAACTTGAATGGTACAAGGGCGGTTAGCGCCGGGCAAATCTTGAGAAAGGTCCTAGCCCTACCTTTTTCCACATACTGACATATTGTCCAGTTCTTCATACAAACACTCGCATTACAACCTGCGAGAGCTGCTCCACCTGGGATAGTCCAGACCCAGCCAACAATTTGCTTGCCAATGGAAACTGTTCCCTCAATTGAGGATTGTACCACATGGGGAACAATATTTGCTGCAGTATAGAATAGAATTAATGGTACCCCAACCATATCAGTTATTCCTGACGTATTAAAACAGATACAGAATGAGTGCGGGGAAGTACCTGCCCTGGACTTGGGGATGAAATTGATAGGAAATTTTGACCAAGTCATGGCAATTATGCTGTACAACATAAAGGGGGAACCAGCAGCGATGGCCATGCGCCAACACCTAAGGGAAACAACTCCTGCAAATCAGGAGAGGGCATTACCAAAAATTATCAACAACATCTATGCTTCATTAGGCAGAGATAGTTTGGAAGCCAAACTCAGGAAACTACTAGTGGTGAGCAGTTCTGAAAAAGAGAACTCAAAGCACGCACCCACTTCTTCTAAAAAGAAGTGGGATAATAGTCAACCTAAAAATGATAATAATAAATATTTCACGATCAAGGGGTGGGTCTCCCTAACGGGAGTCCGCTGAAAAGAGGTAAAACCTTAGGAACCGTTATAACATTAGGAAACCTGACAGGTATCAGGATACTGATACCAGTTCCTTTCGTTCCTTTCAGGGTTCATCAAAAAGCTCGGAGAGGCAAGGACGGTCAGAACAAAAAACGGAAGATCGACCAAAGGGAAAAAATGAGACATATTGCACTTCAGATTTCATTATCAAACAGGAAAAGCAACCTAAAGCAAAGACTCAATTCAAAATGAAGAAAGTAGCTGGCTTAAAAATAAAATTAGAAATGCCCAGGTTACTGAGGACTCAGTTTCTAAACGGGGAATGGTCTCTGACGATGCTTGACAGCGTGGCAGAAGTAACAATAGCTTGCCAGAACCTGAAGGAATTTCTGGTGACAGCAGTATTGAATGAATATATCACTGTGGAAACACCTGATATAGGCATGAGGGTCCCTCACATACTACATGAAATTAATCTACAAATGGACGGGGACATCTCAAGAAAAATTAAAGGTATTTATTGGGAAAATTTGACATTTGGATATGATATCCTGTTAGCAGAAAAAGATTGGCCACCTGAATTCATAATGGATTGCCCAAAGGGGGAAAGCGTAATTTTGCCTGCTTTCTCCGACCTCGTTCCTGTTTCTGTAACATTCATACGCACGAGAGTGGGCACAAGCGATAGCTCCGGCATTATACCGCAACCATGTAGAGTGGGACGTGGAGCCCAAAAAACACGACATCCCATTAAAAACTACTCCAACTCCACAGCGACAGTACCCTGTTAAAAATGAAGCAAATAAACAGCTTAAAGAAATGTTAGACCAACTTGAATACCAAGGTGTGATTGAAACTTGCACCATGTCAATTTCCCGTAATGAAACTTGACAACACATATCATTTGGTTTTAGATTACAGACACCTGAACACATGCACAAAAACATTTGCAGTTCATAACGCACTCAGCGCCGCATTGATGAAGAACATTGTGCTAAAGAAATACAAAACAACACTAGATATCTCAAATCCAATCTTCTGCCAAAATATAGCTCCTGAAAGCAGATATTAGACAGGATTCTCTGCCCTTGCCACTCAGTGCCAGTTTTGTCAAATGCTCCAAGGCTACAAGACCAGCCTCGGGCTATTTTAGGCAAGGATATCAGAACTATAACTTAAGATGAAGATGATATTTATCTGACGGACGATTAATTACCTGACCATTTGTGCAGGCTGAACAACATAATTGTTCGTTTTGCCAATTTGGGCTACAAATGTAACTTTAAAAAAATCAAAAATTTCCCATCTCCGCATCCTATTCTTGGGATATGAGCTGTCAAGTGAAGGCAAAAGCCTGGCCACAAGTTTTTTAGAAAAATATGCGCTAATACAGCCTCTTAAGACTCTGAAAGGTTTGCATTCCATATTAGGATTTCTACATTTCGGCAGAACATACATTCAAGACTACGCAGAAATAGTAAAACGATTCTATGACTTAATCAGACCAGACTTCAAAGCAAACAAGTGGACTCAAACACTGACATGATAGCTTCAAAACACTTGCAGACACGAGTAAACGTCCGCAACCTAGTAATATCAGTCATCCCCGGGTTATCAATGTAGACTTACATCATGTTCAATGAAGGTGAGACAGCCCCTATCACATACAAATCTCATTTGTACACAAAAATAAATAGATTTGCAGCAACGAAAAAAATACAGACAGCTATACAGACTGCTGTAATGAGAGAAAGAGCACTAGCACAGACGAAACACATCATTGTTGTTACTCCAAAACTGACTTTAGAAGCGGTAACTAATGCCGGCATTCCAAATGCGAAGGATACACTGGGCAAATTCTCTCACTGCAAGAGATGTAGAATACATATATATTCCAAAACTTTGAACACAAGCATTCCTGCAATACGAACAAGAATACCCTCTAACGAATTAAATCTTGCCTCTAGATCAGTATGAATACATCATTTATACTGACGGCTTCTGCACAACCTGCCATAGGAAGTAAGCAGCAGTATAGCGTTGCCTGCACTAAAGTGAGAGGTCAGATGTGGAATGGTAAGTTCCACCCCAGCAATATGACTATGCAATCTCCAGGAGATTTTACAGCGCAATTCGATATTAATGCTATCCTATTCGATATATTTGCAGTCTATATTCTGTCCAGTCGATATTGTGTCCATTCTATATTTTTTAATCGATATTAATGCAAATCGATAATAAAAACTCGATATTTTGACTGTATACCCCTCTGGACACCCCCTGGACCTGGCTGTGACCCAGTACACACACTCCCCTCACTGGGGCTGCGCCTTTACCAAAGCAGGAAAACCGAAAGGCTGAGTGTGACGTCCACCCGCACGGCAGGCAGCGGCCAATACTGCTCCATACCTAGATTGGGCATTCCCTGCCCACACACAGCATCCTAATGGGGAGTAAGGGCCAGCAGGCACCACAACAGCTGAAGCTGGACAAATATGCCTACTCCAAGGACTTTCCTGCGCTACCTGATAAAGCGTCACCAAAGAACAGGCTCCCACACAGGAAGACCCACCAGAAGTAACACTGCAGGCTATAATGGGCGCTCTCACTAATGTACAGACAATGGTGGGCTAAATTTCAGCAGATGCCTCATTTCTACGTGCAGAAAGAGGGTGGTAATGGATGGAGCATCTGAACCAATCAAACACTCACACCCAGTCAAAAGATCTGGGTTTAATCCATCACCGTTCTTTAGCCCACTTTGCCACCCCAGTTCAGACATGGCTATATGCAAATAAGTCTGACCCTGTGCCTCATGGGAACAGTCCAGCCTGAACTGCCAAGCCATGCCTTCCCTGGACTGGAAACAAGCTTCCGAGGACCGGTTTCTGGCATTCCAGCCGTCTTCAGCCCGGCTTGCTTGAATCGAGTGGCAAAGTGAGCAAGGGACTGGGGTGGCAGAGTCCATCACCAACCCCTTTTGTACTGACTTTCAAAAGATGGCCACGAGAGTGAAGGAAGTGGAGGAGGTAACACCACCGCTTTGCAACAGAAGGTCAAGCAACTAGAGGCAGAAAACAAGCTCATAGTGGAGAAGCTGGATGACCAGGAAAGGCGCTCTCGGCGCAACAACGTCAGGATCACGGGTATTCTGGAGAGTGAAGGGGGTCCATCGAGACTCCAGTCGAGGGGGCTATCTAGATTCTTCTCAGTCGAAAGGACACATAGAGTGCCAGGAGGTAAGCCAAAACTCGGGCCCCCCAGACCGTTGCTAGCCCGCATTTTCAACTTCCGCGACCGCAATGTCATTCTGCAGATGGCACGGGTGTCCCCGCCATTAAGCATCATGAACTCAGTGGTGTCATTTTTCCCGGATAATACGGCTGCAGTCACCAAAAGAAGAAGGAGCTTTCTAGAGGTGAAAAAAGAACTACGACGCAGAGAAATCACCTACTCTATGTTGTTCCCAGCGAGGTTACGGGTCAAGGCGGACGGCAAGACTTGGTTCTTCAAGGCGCCAGTGGAGGCACATGACTGGCTGGAGGGATGGCGACAAGTGGGACGCACAGGAAGACCAGCAAGTCAACACCAAAGGCGGTCACCGCGGGGGGCGATCACCAAGTGAGAAGAATGGCAGAGAGCAACAAAATTCTTCACAAGGGGAGGCTGGAAGGTGAGGTGAGGTGAGGTCGAGGAACCCGCAGAATGATAGAACACATAACAACAGAAAGACAAGCTGAAAGATAAAGACATGTTCTGAAGCACTAAGAGATGGCGCCTCACGATCGGTCCAGGCCGGCTGGCACTGGAATAATTTGAGACGCTGCAAGGGTCAACACTGATAATCACAATACCACGTGTTATAAAGCAGGGGACAATGGGGAACCTCAAGGGACATCTTGGACTTCATCTCCAGCACACAAGTACTGTTACAGGGCTGAAGCACTCTGCATTGTTGGGGTGGCGGGTAGTTGGGAATACGTTTTGCAGGGGAGCAGGGAGGGGTGTGGAGGGAGGGGTGCTGTTCAAGTTGATGTTTTTTGTTCCTAAGGTAGTTCCAAAAGAATATCCACAGCAGAAACACTTTGCCACCAGAAAGTAGCCACAATGACCCACAAGGAAACAAATGTTCCCATGTCGAATGATCACTCACAAATTCTAGGGTCCATAATGCACAGCCCTTCCCACTCACAGCCCCAAGACCCACTTACACTAGGGGCCCCCTAACAGTTATATCCTGGAACGTGAATGGTCTGGGTCATAAAATAAAGAGAGGATTAGTGCTACAATACTTTAAAAGGCACGCCCCATCAGTTGTTCTCATTCAGGAATCACACCTGGTCGGCACGGCGACCAAGGCGTTAGACAGATGGGACTTTCGTATGGCGGTCCATGCTGACTTCACATCGCGTTCAAGAGGGGTTGGGATCCTTGTTAAGAAAAACTGCCTTCTAATAGTAATCGGGACTTGGACAGACGATCAAGGGCGTTTTGCTGCACTATCCTGTCAGTGGGAGGGGCAACTATACTACTTAGTGACATTTGACATTCCCCCGGCACTCTATAACCTGCCCTAGGTACATTTCTGTTGACACTCCCTCCCGGGGAATTAATTATAGGAGGCGACTTTAATGCCGCTTTGGACGCAGTTCTAGATAGATACCCACATAGGGAGAACTGGCAGCCTCTTCTCCCCTCCGGGAATTCCTAGATGCAATTGGGCTGGTGGATGTGTAGCGCACACAACATCCCGAAACACTTCAATACACCTTCCACTCAGGGGACCACAATAGCCTATCACGCATCGATTATATATTTACTTCCCCCGCAAGTATGGAGGGAATTGGGGAGATTGAGCACCTCCCAAGGGGTCCCTCTGATCATGGCCCCATATGTATGACATATACATTGCACCTCATGGGAAGAAGACGCACATACCCACTACACCCGGGCTACCTCAGAGAACCCAAAATTTGGAAAAACCTCCATAAGACCTCTAAACACTATTTCCAAGAAAATACACATTCGGTGGCCTCACCTATCATCCTATGGGAAACTTATAAAACAGTCCTCCGCGGGAAAGCCATCTCATTGATCACTGCCCACAAACGGGAACAAACACACCAGGTAGAGGAGCTGGAACGGGCGGTTAGCCGAGCTGAAAGCATGCATGCCGCGGATCCCACTGATCACACCACCCACTCCCTCCATCACACGCAACAAGCATACGGTGACTACGCACGGGAACGCGCCAAGGGGAGGATCACAAAAACGCAACACACCAACTACAAAGTTGGGGACAAAGCGGGTAGGCTGTTAGCCTGGTTGGAAAAAAAAGAACGGGCCAGTCGTTGGGTGGCACAGATTCGGCTTCCCTCGAGAGAATTGCTGACAGACCCTAACAACATAGTCACTGCATTTGCACACCATTTCGAAGCAGTATACTCCCCCATAACAACAACCTCCGAGGAGGAAAATCTGGCGTACATCAGTTGGTATCACAAGATACCCAAGCATTGGAGATCAGCCTCACATTGGAGTAAATCACTGCTGCCGTTAAAGGGATGCAGTCTAGGAAAGCTTTAGGTCCTAACGGAATACCAATAGAACTCTATAAGACAGACTCCGACATGTTGGCGCCTCACTTGTTGAAAACGTTCAAGACGAGCCTTGAGGGAGGAATACTCCCTAGGAACCAATGGATAGCAACTCTTATTGCAATCCCAAAACCAGGCAAGCCTCCACAGGACTGTGCCTCCTACCGCCCAATTTCACTCCTCAACGCAGGAAGAAAATTCTTGCCAAAGTATTAGCTACCAGGCTGCAACCCCATCTCGCGACCTTAATACACCCCGACCAGTCAGGTTTCATGCCAGGCAGAAATACAGCAAAAAATCTTCGAAGACTCCATGGGGTGCTGGCCAGATTACCCACCCTACAGGAAGAGGCGGTCATTCTTTGGATGCAAGTATGGCCTTCTACCGGGTGAAATGGCCCTTCCTTTTCGCCGTTTTGCAACACCTCGGCTTCAGGCCCAATTTTTGTGCCTGGATCCGGTTGCTATACACCAAACCAATGGCACAGGCAGTGGTCAATGGGTGACTGTCCAAGGAGTCCCCATGGGACGTGGCACCAGGCAGGGGTATCCCCTGTCGCCGCTTCTATTCACTTTGGTGCTCGACCCACTGGCGGCCTGTATCAGGTGGGATCCGGCAATAAGGGGACTGCACTGGACAGAGGGATGGGAAGATCGAATATCCCTCTACGCAGATGATATCCTGCTTTACATGGCGAACCCCCGAAAGTCCATTATCTGCCTGCTGGACATCTGCGAATCCTACGGCAGAGTTTCAGGCTACACTATGAACTGGGCAAAGTCAGTGGCATACATACTCAAGGGTCCCCCCCACATCTCCCCCCGGGGCGTAGGGATATCTCTGGCAAAGGAGGGATTTAAATATCTTGGCATACACATCACGCCACACCCCACACAATTTTATGGACATAATCTCCTGCCGCCGCTGAGGAGACTCCGCAGCGATGGAAGGTGGTGGCACTCCCTTCCTCTGACACTACTGGGGAGAGCAGCCCTGTTCAAGATGATGGCCCTGCCCAGATTCTTATATGCACTACAGAACGCCCCATCGCCTGTTCCAAACTCCTATTTCAGGTCAATTGAGGTGGAAGAGGGGTACCTCCTTTGGGAAGGCCGGCCCCCATGGATAGCGCAGCGTAAACTAATTCGGAGTTGGTACGACAGGGGTATAGCCCTTCCCAACATCAAGTTCTACTACTGGGCCTCCCAACACATTGTAATGAATCAGTGGCTCCACGCCCCGCAATAAGAACCCGCATTACGTATGGACAGGTACACTCTCAGAACGGATGGGATTATGTGGGCCCTGTATGACAGAAAACTAAAACAAGGGCTGATGGGTCCTACAGCACACACTATACATGTCTGGTCGGTGGCACAGCGTGCACTGGGATGAGAGGGAGTAATGACAAAACATACACCACTCTGGGACTCCCCCAGGTTAGGTACGCTACTCACCAGTAAAGGATTTTCCCGGTGGGACCAAATAGGCATCTTCAAAGGTCGGGGACCTGTGAAAAAAGGGGGAGGTGGTGACGTTTGCACAACTGCAAGCAACATATCAAATGGCAGAGACTGAGTACTTCAGATATATCCAAATAAAGCACACACTCACAAAAGCCTTAGCCCCTGGAACTGACCTCCCCGACGCCTTGCCACTAGAGGACCGACTATTGACGGACCACCTCACCAAAAAGGCCACCTCCCAAACATATCGTAAATTGGTCAATAACCAAACTGACCCCACCCAAGATCTCAAGGAGAAATGGCAATCCGAGATAGGCATTTCCACAAGGAACCTCTTTTCCGATTCCGTCAGGCTGCACTACCACATTTATGAGTTTGAATCAAATGAATCAATATATTTTCTGCTTTCCTCTTGCTTTTCTTCATTATTTAACCCATTTTAATCCTTTACTCTTGTGTTGTAGTCAAGTCATTTTACTCAATCTTTTGGTAGGCGTAAATGTTTCACAAAAGCTCAGGAGTCCAAATTGGGTTCCACATACCATGACGTTTATTAAAACAACCCAATGCATTTCGGGAAGTAAATTCCCTTCTTCAGGGGCATCATGACTGGTGGGTCCCCACGTTATTTAAAATTAAACATTCCTTCCTTCCTTCACAGTGTGTACAAACGCTTCTGATAGGAGATAGGCGACATGGACGAACAGTACTGGCAGGAAACCCTCGCTTCCTCGCGGGAGGTAGCAATCCCATCCAGGCTGAAGTGAGTGCAACTTAACATATTGCACAGAACATATCAATCAATCAATCATAACACTTGTAGAGTGCACTACACACCTGTGAGGGTCTCAAGGCGCTGAGGGTGTGGGTGGGGGGGGTCCTGCTAGTGATCGAAGAGCCAGGTCTTGAGGAGTCCCCTTAAGGCCAGTAGGTCCTGGGTCTGACGTAGGTTGGTGGGGAGGGTGTTCCAGGTCTTGGCGGCGAGGTGGGAGAAGGATCTTCCGCCGATGGTCGCTCTTCGGATGCGGGGGACTGTGGCGAGGGCGAGGCTAGCGGAGTGGAGATGGCGGGTGGGGGTGTGGAAGTTGAGTCGAGTGTTGAGGTATGCTGGGCCGGTCTTGTCGAGAGCTTTGTGTGCGTGTATGAGGAGCTTGAAGGTTATCCTCTTGCTGACGGGGAGCCAGTGCAGGTCTCTCCGATGTGGTGTGATGTGGCTGCGGCGGGGGATGTCGAGGATCAGATGCGCTGATGCGTTCTGGATGCATTGCAATCGCCTCAGGAGCTTGCCGGACGTTGCTGCGTAGAGGGCATTTCCGTAGTCCAGCCTGCTGGTGACGAGGGCCTGGGTGACTGTTCTTCTTGTCTCAATGGGGATCCACTTGAAGATCCTGCGGAGCATTCGGAGGCTGTTAAAGCATGATGAAGAGACGGCGTTGACCTGTTTGGTCATGGAGAGGATGGAGTTGAGGATGACCCCTAGGTTGTGTGCGTGGTCGGTGGGTGTCGGGGTTGTTCCTAGGGTTGCAGGCCGCCAGGAGTCATCCCAGGCTGAGAGGTTGGAGCCGAGGATGAGGACCTCCGTCTTGTCCGAGTTCAGCTTCAGTTCCTTATCTATTCGGTGACGGCCTTCATTCCTTCGTGGAGGTTGGTCTTGGTGGTGTGAGGATCTTTTGTGAGGGATATGATCAGCTGGGTGTCGTCGGCGTAGGACGACTACACCAGGACCACACTTTAGATAGGAAGGGCAGAGTCACCTCTTTGCCCTAGTGCAGGGGTCTCCAACCTTTTCTGTAGTGAGAGCTACTTCTGCTCAAGGAAAGTCCTGCTGAGCATCTAGCATATTTTATCACTGTAAAATGCTGATGATATGTATTACCATCCCACAATGACCACCATAATAAAGATTTATCAGGAGTCACAACCTAAACAATCCAGATGAAGTTATAAGCAGAATGCTAGGAAAACGTCTATCAATATTGAATGCTTATAATCAAGTAAAATTAAAATCATCACATGCTGTGTGTCACAAAGGGCACTACCACAGCAGTAAGTCTCCCCCATTCAAATTGAATTATCATTCAGCTAACAACTTTGAATGTGTTTCAGAATTGTAATATTTTGTCTTCATTAGCATATTCGTTTTTAAAAATACACATATGTTTCTATCAAAACCACTTACTTTCCAGCAATCAAACTCAATTTTTAAAAAAGAAAAACCTTTTCTGAAAAAGCATAATTTTTTTTCTTTAAAAATCAAATTAGTTTTCATTGTTAGAAAATACACAGTCCCTAAACATCAGCTTTTCGTTTTTATTGAGTACCGCCATGTAAAAATGCCAGGGATGGACAAATTCTGCTTCAAATAGCCAGGGATTGGAATCCTAGGCCATGCATGCTCACCAGAACACTATTAATGCATCAGTTATGCTAATAATGCCCAACATTAAACCAGGGCTACCACTGTGCCACAGCTGGATGCCCAACATATATCAGATATGGAAATTATTATGGGAGAAGCGGTTGCCACTCTGTCAGGAATGGCTAAAAGCAAGCCAGTCATGCTCTTAGTATGTCAGTGATGGCAAAAAGTATGTAATTACTAGACTTGTATGCCCCAAATAGTCAAGGATGTGATATTATGGCAATGTCACCATTATCTTTGTAGTTGGGAAAAGTGCACAGCTTGATAAGTTTATGAAAAGTTTTTATCCACTCTATTTAAACGTTGTGGGTGCTCCTTAGGTGGTAACCACGCCCCTGGGTACCAACATCAATCACAACCAGTCAGGGGATGCGCGAGCGCAGTTGGCAGCACATAAAAGGGCGCCTTTTACGGCGTTCCACCACTGACAGCGCTGACGCGCCGCTCTCTTCACACATGGGATTATACACGCTGGAGAGCAAGAAGGCGGCGAGAATTTATTCCCTGATGAAGGGCAGGACACACATGCCCGAAATGCATTGGATTTTAATCTCTATTGTGTCGTTGATGCAAATACGAATAAATATGAATGAACTGAATTCATCATTGAAATAATGCATTACAAGATATAAGAGACAAAAAGCTACTACAATAAAGAAAATTACTTTAAACTTTTATGTTTTTTGGAATCCTCATTCACACCGAGGAGAGAAGGTGTGCCCAAAAGGGATGTCTACACTACAGACACTGGTTGTAATGTCACAATTATACCATGAACGAGCACAATTGCGTCAGAGATAATACTCTTATGATGGGGACCAGCATACATATTTGGCAGCCCTTGACACTAGGAGGAGCTTTAAAGAACCAACACTGTTTATTGGGGAAGGACACAATGTCACACACCCACACAAAAATGAATATGAGGCTTCTAATTTTCCCTGCATCCTCTCTTCCCTCAGCTCTTTGGTTGATCATGCTCCCAACTAACACATTTTCACTCTAGTCTAGTTCTTGCAGTCACATACTTTGGGCGGTCAGCCCTGGTTACTGCTCCCACTATTCTTTGATGTCACACACGGTGTGACTGATAGAGCAGTGCATATAACATGGCCAATCTCCTTCTTAGGTAGATTTAAAGTAGATAAAGGTGGTTTATGTGACAGACCCATAGGCCAACACTGTAGCCTACACATGCTTCAACACCCTCTGCATACTTCGCAAGACCTTTAAATGGATCCCTCCCGAATCCAGGAAGACCATCACCCATGCACTCATCACCAGCAGGCTGGACTACCGAAATGCCCTCTATGCCGGAATCAACAAATCTCTGCTCCACAAACTCCAGACCGTCCAGAACGCCGCAGCCATACTCGTCCTCAGCATCCCAAGACAAGACCACATCACCCAGCACCTACAGGACCTCCACTGGCTCCCCTTAAAAATAAGAGTGACGTTGCTCACACACACCTACAAAGCACTCCACAACACCGGACCCCAATACCTCAACGAAGGAATCTTCTTCTACGCCTCCAAGAGAAACCTCAGCTCTGATGAGCAGGCCTTGGCGGAAATCACCTGCATCCACAGAGCCAGAACAGGAGGCAGATCCTTCTCCTACATCGCGGCTAAGACCTGGCACAGACTTCCCCTAAGCATCAAATATAGCCCCACACTTAAAGCATTCAGGAAGAGCCTCACGACCTGGCTTTTCGAATGACCAGAGCTGCCAAAATGCCCCCCCCCTCAGCGATTTGAGACCCTCACGGGTGAGTAGTGCACTCTATAAATCCCTGATTGATTGATTGATTGATAGGCCAACAGAGTGTGTGTTTGAGTGTTATCAAGAGGTTCCGCCATTGGTTTGGCTGCCTGCACTCTTACGGATAATGAAATGAGCAGTGCTGCCTTCTTAAAAAACAAAGAATCCCTGAGATCAGATTGGTTTGGCTTCACATCTGAGAGCTACTTTGAGGGTGCTGGTGAGCTACCAGTAGCTCTCGAGCTACTGGTTGGAGACGCCTGCCCTAGTGGATGTGGTGCTGAGGGTTCTTTTTACCACACGTTGTGGGACTGTCCCCGCATTACTGCCTATTGAAGGGCGATAGTGGACACACTCACCAGGGTAAGTGGTCGAAGTCTTCCCCGAGCCGAGGAAATGCCTGCTCAATGTGTGGGACCCAACTGACCTGAATCACACAGAGCAGAGCTGGGCGACCATGGGAATGGCATTAGCTAAACTGAACATTGCTCGGCTATGGGGAGCTCAGGCTGTCCCCTCCTATCAAAACAGGTGTTATGATCTGAACAGCGCTATGATATCAGAGAAAGCAGTATTCGTTAACAGAGGCTGCCTCAAATATGGAAGAGGGTGTGGGGAAAATGGAACAAAAATTTGTGGGAATGTGTGCGCTCCTCCCCCGGAGGACTCAGAACCATATCTGAGCGACTGAAAAAGCAATGGAAGGACGCTGGGGGACAACTTACTGTACTTTATTGCTTAATGGGCTGATAAATATGACAGAGATCGTTTGTCTATTTGTAACGTTCTATGTGGCAAAGGAACAGATAGCAATTGAACTTTCTGGCATTATGACGCACTTGTTTGTAATCGGCTGTGAACAGATCTTAACCTTAATAAAAATATTTTTTTTAAAGATGACTTAAAAAATAAATGTGTTCCTAAAGGTAAATGGTTCAGGACACGTTATTTGCTTCTTTTCTTTTCTTTCAGTTAGTGTAAATACAGGGCTGCTCATTTAAGTAACATCTTTATGAATGTTAGCGCTCTAAGCAGCCGAGTGTGGTTGTTCAGCTGGGCGCTGCATGTGAAGGTAAGGAGGGCCACATGTGGCCCCTTAGCCGTACTTTGAATATCACTGCCCTAGTGGATTGATTGTACTTGACCGTATGTTTGGCAAATCTCAGAGCAGATTTCAAATCTGTAAAGAAGTGAGTTTTGCTTTCGAAGGAGACCCGCAGCCTGGCCGGGTACAGGAGGGCATAGTGAATGTCTGCCTTTGGAAGAAGTTTGTTGGCAGGCAGGGAGTCACTGCGAACTGACTGTACCGACAATGTAGTCTGGGTAGAAGTAGAGATTGTATCCATGGTATTGGATCTCACTATGCTCCCTTGCCAGCCGTACAATCGCGTTGCAGTCTCAGTAGTTCAGCAGAAGGGCAACTATGGGGCAAGCAGGCACGCCTGGAGGTGGCCAAGAGCCAAGAGAACGATGAGCACGCTCAACTATAAAGACTGTGGCCAGTCCATTTCCAAAAAGGTCACACAACAAGGTCTCAACAAAGTCTTCCATTCTGGAGATTGCAGTGGATTCAGGAATCCCAGTGACCCTGAGGTTGTTGCGTCTTGATCTCACCTCTAAATCCTCATATTTGGATGAGGCACTGTCTGCTCAGCAAGGAGATTACTCAGGATTCACGACTAACGGTCTGCCTAGGTCTGGTGATTTAGTGCACCCTCATCACACAGGACCGCAGAGTGACCAGGCAGGGATGGCAGAGGGATGGAACAGGTCGGTATTGGCCAAGGCGACGTACAATAACAGTCAGATGGAGCTGGCAATCCACCAAGGCATATGGGCCCCTTTGGCTAATTCCAATGGGCTGGTCAACTTCTGCTCCAGGTGAAAGGTATGAGTAATGCAACAGCACCTAAGGGAAGCCAGTCTCTACGGTGGGAGAATCACACTGAAGTAGGCTACATGGTGAGTATGAGGATCGCATCCCGATAGTGGCCACAAGGCACGACACACAGCAATAATCATTCTACTCTACGCAGGGCCCAGGAGCTAATAGGTCTGGCTTAACACGAGGCAATTGCTGCCAGTGGAGCAGACAAAGGGCGCAGAAGGTACACAGGCAGTGGATGGTATTTGAAGACTAAAGGGCTGTGGCCCAACTCACCAACACAATGATAAGGGGCATCAAGTTCCGTGCAATTTCAGGGCCCCCCAGGGCTGAGTAGGGTGACCAATCGTCTGTAAATTTCACGGGTCATCCATGAGTTGGACCTCACGTCCATTGTCCGTGATGATTCCTTTACGGACAAAGGCTCAGCCCATAATTAATGGGAAAAGGTGGGTGAGTAAGTGAAGGAATGGGTGAATAGCTGGATTATGGAAAGGATGAATAGATGAGTGAAAGGGTGACTGGATGGATAATGAGAGAAAGGATGGATGAGTGAGTGGAAGGATGGATGGGAGAAAGGGTAAATAGATGTATGGGTAGAATGGTGGATGTATGGGTAAAAGGGTGGATGGATGTGTAAAAGGGTGGATGGATGGGTACAAGGGTGGATGGATGAGTGAAAGGATGGATAGATGAATGAAAGGGTGGATGGATGAGTGAAAGGATGGATAGATGAATGAAAGGGTGGAAAATTGGCGAGTGAATGGGTGGATGGATGAGTGAAATGATGGATGGATTGATGAATTGATAAGTGAAAGGGTGAATGGATTGATGGAGGAGTGAAAGGGTGGATGTAAGGATGGATGAGTGAGTAAAAGAGAGGGTAGATGGGCAAAAGGATGGAATGATGAGTGATAGGCTCAATGGATGATTCATGAGTGGGTGGATGTGTGGGTGGATGGATTGCTGAAGGGATGGCTAAGTGAAAGGGGGATGGAGAGAGAAAGGGGGATGGATGAGTGACAGTATGGATGAATGATTGACAGGATAGATGAGCAAACGGGTGTATGCATGAGTGAAAAGAAGGATGTAAAGATGGATGAGTGAAAGAATGCATAGATGAGTGAAAGGGAGGGTGAAGAGCTGGAAGAAAGGATGGATGGATGGATAGATGAGTGAAATGGTAAATGGATGGACGAATGGACAGCTGAGTGACTGGATGAAAGGATGAATGGATAAGTGAAAGAATGGCTGGATGGGTGAAAGGGTAAATGACTAGATGGATGAGTAAAATCATAGATGGGGTGAAAGGGTGGATGAATGGATGGATGACTGAAATGATGGATGGAAAGATAGATGATGGATAGGTTTAAAAATGGTTGAATAGGTTTGGATATGGATGGGCACACAGATGAAAGAACAGAATGAATGGTGAAAGACAAAATGAAAGATGAAAGAATGAATGGATGCCAGGCCCCGGGTGACTCAACCCGCAACCGCCCCGTGGCCCCGCCCACGCTACGCCACTGCCTACCAGTATGGATGACATCTGACTCTTACACCTTGTGGGCCTCAATGTCTTAAGTAACATTTCCCATACATTGAATTTCACATTTACGAGTCAGTGTTTCTATATAATATGTGTGTGATATAACGCACTCTGACACCCTGCTGTACATATTTCGGATGAGTAGCACTATAAAAGAAATTAAATACACATGAGAGAGGGTCTCTGTGAACATGAGGGGTACCATTAGAGGGTGGTAGCAAGGATGGACTGGCCGTACCCGCATCCAGCATTTCCCTGGGAGGCTGGAAGGGTGGGCGAGGCGGTTTGGTACTGGGGGGGTGGCACTGCAAAGTTCCTTGTATATCCAGCAGTTTTCAGGCAACAATAAAAGTGTCACGATAACTCTGGTGACTAAAGCACCTGCTGGAGAGAGATGGGAGATTAGTTTAGTGGCAGTTTTGAATCATCTAAGGTAGCAAAGAGGGTTAATATGCCTTCTGCAAAGAATGTGTACCATGCATATCAAAGAACAGTATTTTATGTGCAGAGCTCAGTGGGTTACTGCTTTTGCCACTGAGATTCTTTTTTTACTGTGCAGTTCATAAGTTACATACATAATCTAGCACAGAGAGCTATGAACTGCCATCAAAGAGCTGCATCCAAGCTGTATAGTACAGGTTACAACATTACATTTTCTTCCCGGTTTTTCATTATCCTGATTAAAAAAAGATTTGTTTGGTTAGTAATAAATTCTTATCATTAAAGTCAACGCTAACTACTGTGTTATGTTCTGAATCCTGAGTCTGAGCTTCTTCAGACGAAGCACTCCAGTATGGGTGACATGCATTCTATACCTTGTAACATTTTCTATAAACCAATTTAGACACATATGGTTCATTGTCTCTGTATGTGTGTGTGAGATGTGAAGTGCTCTGGCACCCTACACTGGTATGAGAGGTGCTATAAAAGAAATGAAATACATGTGAGAGCGAAGCATTGTTGGCGATAATAAGGGAATCATTGAAAAGCCCCAATCAAAGATTTTCATATCCTGGTGCACAGTAAAATCATCATTTGCTATACAATTGATATATAATGACAAATGTGTTGTAGAATGCACCATGTTTTCCTAAATTTTCTTGGGCGTGTAAAAACCAAGGCTGTGTGCTGTGAGTTTGTTTGTAACACACAACTTTTAAATATCTGCAAATTAACTGTGCAAATGTTTTAAAACATATCAACAGTTAGGAACCACAAATGGACCACTTGTTTGTAATTAGGAAGTGTGCTGGAAACAGGGTTTTAATAGGATGAAAACAATCAAGAGACTTCACTTGGTGATGTTCAAATGATAAATAATTGCCGAAACCATATTCCCACACATTAGTATTTATGCGCTATTCTATTAGTAAAACTGCATGTTGGCATTTTGCTTTCATTCAATAGAAAATGTTTTGTATGTAAAAGATAGTGCCTCCTTCTGCCTTACAATTCTGCCTTCATAGTGTATACAGTTTCTAGTCTGTGCAGCAATGGGAATCTGCAGTTCACAGCTCACATAAAACGGCCCAAGCAGTATACTATTTCCAATATACAGGTAAAATAAGGAGGGCCGATAAAGGGCTAGCCAGTAGCCAGGTCATTATATAGTAATGTCAACTCCTTATTTGCCACTCAAACCCACAATAATACCATAACGCTCAGCAGTGTGCAGCCAATTATAGCATATGTAGGCTTGATATTAACTCATTTTTCCTGCTTAATGCTCTTGCCCTCACACAAGACCTGTCTGCTATGGTTCTTATCCATCACTCAGTACTGTAATGACCCTAAGCCAGTGATCACCAGCTGAACAGACATACCTGAACACCCCACTTACAGGGCACACACCAATCCTACCCACATACAGGTTTTGTGCTCACTGCACCTCCTAGCATCAGGGAGTTTTCAGTGGGTGATAGTCATACCAGGAGGGGTCTCTCAGAGTGCACTATCACGCTTTTTCCACGCTTTCCTTGATGCTATGGTTCAGAAGATGCATCGCCATATCCAATTCCCAAGCACACAGCAGGCACAGGATCTGACCAAAGGAAGAATTCTACCAAATAGCCCAATTTCCCCACGTCATTGGCTGCGGAGATGGGACCCATGTCGCACTGTCACCCCCATCACAGAATGAGTATGTTTTTAGAAACAGAAAATCATATCATTCCCTGAATATCCAGGTAGTGTGCAATGCTAAACATGTTATCACAGATATTGTGGCAAAATTCCCAGGAAGCACACACGACTCATTCATTTTTTGCCACTGTGGATTACATCGCAGACTCACAAATGGTGAGTTTGGAGAGGGCTACCTGCTAGGTAATTGCATGGCACACACACACACACAAAACTAGGGAAGGTATAAACTGGCAGGACAGTACTTAACATCAACCTACTTTTGCCCTGCAGGTGACAGTGCGTATGCTGTACGTGACTACATCCTCACACCGTACCTCAATCAAGCCACAGCAACAGAGCGGAGGTACAACAGTGCCCACAGAGCCACACGCTGCACCATTGAGAGGACCTTTGGAATCCTTAAAAGCTGTTTCCAGTGCCTCCATAAGAGTGGTGGTGCACTGCAGTACAGCCCAGAAATGTGTTGCAAAATCGTGGTAGCCTGTGCAATGCTACACAACATCGCTACCAAGAAGGGCACCTAAGTGGATCTGGCAGATGCAGACACATCAAATGAGGAGGAACCAGCTCCACAACGCAGACGTGTAGGTGGTGCTAGGGCGGCTGCCGGGCGCCTGAGATGTGATTACATCACACAGAACTACTTCTAGGTGAGAAATGAGGACCCAATGCCAAATATTGATGTTCAAGTATGATGTTTATTCCTTAACTGCAGGAGTAAATCTGTCACACAGTGTGACTGAAATGTTGATAGTTGCACATGTTTAGGTCACAGTTCTATTATTGCCATGAGTTACTCAGTCCATATGGTATGTGTTGCATCACACATTGCCATGAGTACATGCTGCCCCTTCACCTCCTACTGTCATATGGTTATACTTTGCCTATATGCTGTGGTAAGTTAGCATGAGCTTATTAGAAGTTTAAACGCCATTTTACCTTTCTGCTGTTTCTGCACACGACACATATCTGCTGCTTTAGCTTTGAGCCTAGTAGAATGTTTTGATTTACGCAAGAATAATATGTTGTTACTCTGCTATCAGCCTTGCTTGGTGAGCTGCGTCTGTACAGTGAGTGCTGAAACCTTCAAGGATATCTCAACACAGTGGTTGTTGTGAGGTCTGATCTTCGCGCGTTCCTAAACATAACATACATGCAGCTGCAGCCAAATTCAGGCTTTAGGCGCGTTTTATATGGCTTTGCACTGAGCATACACACACACTTGATGGTGCTTCGCATGCAGAGAGCTGGCGGAAGATGATGTGATCCCTTACCACTAAAATCTGAGGTATGGGCCCGCCCTGCTAAAAACCCAAAGAGACCTTCTTAGATATAATATAATATACTAGCAAGGGAGGGTGAGAATTAGGTGTTATAGAACCCTATTTGTTTTAGCATTTTACCATGCTTTCACCATTTGTATTCTATGGACTAGTCACTATGCTGATTACTTTGTTTCTTATAATATGTTTGCTTGTATTAGCTAAGATACTGCGTTTGAGAACACTGCATTATTGAATAAACATTTCAAATATGCACGTGTCCTCTTTTACTCCTTGTTCTGGATTGAAATGATTGTATAACGAAAGAGTGTTCATGTGTTCCACGTTACCTGAGGTGTACTAAGTCCATGTTCTGGTTTGTCTAAACATTGGGAGTCTGTGATAACCAATGAGACACTGTAGCTAGTCTGGTAGGGGATTTTGGGTACTAAGGTGAGTTTTGGTACATCCTAATTCACTGAGGTTCCAAGTTTCTATGCACAGTTCTGTATGAGAATGGAATCCCTGCGACATGGCGCCCAATCGTTGGTGGTCTTATTACATGATGCTTGAGTAGTACAATATTCAATCCTTAACACCTTCACTATTGTTTCCGGTTAACGGTGGTGAAGGACAAACCTACCTGTATGCGTATAGGTCCTTTCCAGCTTGAATCTTTCTAAACGGTTTCCTTGAGTTACTACCCAGTTGTGCTACAAAGTAGACTTTGTACCTCTTTCTTTCTGTGTCGCTATGGCAGCGGTGGACATTCCGCAGCATAGTCGCATTGCGGTGCGCAATCATTTGCAGCATTATAATGTTCCCGTGGATGGCATGGCCGTGATAATGGTGGTGAGTGCAGAGGTGGCTTACCCGTACGAAATCTTTTACTCGTGGGTGACCTTCCCGGCTGTGGACGGAACTTCAGGTGTGTTCCATACGTACACTCCCACTGCTGTGCCGAATAAATATACTCTGTATAGGGCACAGGAAGTACCTATTGATACTTGGCAGCACCGCGTTTGGTTTGATGGCGCCCTCCCCCACTCTTTGACAGTTCCGAGGTTAGGTCCTTTGTCCATTCCGGGCGCAAATTGGCCTGTTTTGGCTGGATTTACACCTCATCCGTAGCACGGAGCATGTACCGTGGCTGAGTTAAGACGACTACATGTAGTCGCAATTAGCGTGATTAGATCGTTAGTGCAATACATAACCAGTAATCTCCCGGGCGGGGCTTCCGGTGGTGCGGCGCTTCCTGCTGGGCAGGGCGGAATGAAGCTCAGTCCTGTTATGGTCAACGCTGTGATCGGCAAGCGTCCCCAAGAAAAGGATGATTTTCCTTTCTGGCTTGCCGAGAAGTTTGACCAGCTGGAAGTAGTATTTCCTAACACGTCTCCTGGTGAAAAACACAGGATTCTGACAATTAGCTTACCAAAAGACTTGACTCCTGAAATCGTTGACTGTCAGACCTGGGGCAAAACTTTTGCGGCGGTATAAACGAGGTGTTACGGCACTTTGTCTATGACTGTCCTGCCGACGGTCCTTAAACGTGTTCAGGATGAGCACGGACCAGAGGCTGCGGTTGAATTGGGATTGCGCCCTTGTGGCACCTTTGATGTGGTTTCCGATCTCATACTTGCGAATGTCAAGGGGGATGCGGTGAACTTACAAGTAGCCAATGCTTTGCAGGCGATTCCTGATGCCGAAAAGCCCCGGCAGTTGGCGAGGATTATTGTGGCGGCTTATAAAACCGTGGGCCGCAATAGCAGGGTTCTTAAGCCATTTTCTACTAAAGAGAAAAAACAACCCCAAGGGCAGGAGTCGAAAACCGATGACCGGCCCAAGACCAAAAAACAAAATTGGCCTAAAAAACAGAAACAGGGAAAGCAACAACAACAGAAACAGGAGTCTCGTCCTGCGTCTCCATTGCCTGCGTCCACTACTGAAGGTGACAGCGACTGACCGTTATGTTGTTATGGAGACAGCTGTTACTAGAGTAGCTCCCCCTGACAGGCTTTATGAAATAGTTTTATTCATTGAAGGTGACATACAACGTACCATAAAAGGGGTATTTTGGGAGAATCTTACAACTACCGAGGACATTTTGTTAGCGGAGGCTGACTGGCCCCCACCTTTTGTTCTCGCAGCTCCAAGAGGGGAGGAGGTGATCCTCCCTAGTTTCGCGCACACGGTCTCGAAGGAGCATGCGCTGAATTTTGCAGAAGAGTGGGCTAGAGCTCTTGCGCCGGCTTTGTACCGTACTCATTGTGGATGGGATAAATTTTCCCTGCACCACGAGATACCCTTGCGGTCGCAGCCATAGCCTCAACCTCAGTACCCCATAAGACGTGAAACGAAGGCTTCCGTTGCGGCGATCCTTGAACAATTGGAATATCAGGGAGTGATTGAAACTTGTGTGTCTCCAATGAATAACCCTTTTTTTACTGTAACCAAGCCTGACGGTTCATATCGTTTGGTATTGGATTACCGGCATTTAAACTTGCATTGCCGTACTTGTGCAGTACAGAATACTCACGGCTCTTCCTTAGTGGACAGTCTTGTGCGTAAGCGGTTTAAAACCACGCTTGACATTTCCAATGGTTTTTATGCCCACCATTTGGATGGTCTGAGTTCCCAATGGACCTCCTTTACTTGCGGCGGTGTCCAAAGACAGTTTCGGCGTTTACCAATGGGCTACAAAAACAGTCCAGGGGTATTTTCTGCCCGCATAGTCTCTCTCTTGGAGAGAGTCGACCCTGATGCATGGTTGTATGTGGATGACATTTATCTCACAGACGACGAACTTTGGGGGCATCTGTGTCGAGTTGACCGCATAATTTGTAGTTTTGCGGACTTCGGTTATAAGTTCAACTTTGCAAAGTCGCACATTGCAGAGTACACAGTGTTGTTTCTGGGCTATGAGCTCAACAATGAACATTGAAGATTAGCTCCTCACTTCCTGGAGAAATGCGCACAGCTGCGCGCTCCGACAGCTCTGAAAAAATTACAGTCTTTGCTGGGTTTTTTGAATTTTGGGAGAGCATACGTTCCGGAATATGCCCAGCGTATCAAGCCTTTGTATGCTTTGATACAACCTACTTTTACCAAATCATGCTGGCTGCCGGAGCACTCGGCTATACTGCAATCTTTGCAGGCTGATCTGCTCGCTTCTAAATACTTACTGACTCGTGACAACCACACCAACCTGGTGATAAGAATCATCCCTGGGACGGTGGGTTTCACATACCTTACTTTTAACGAAGGAGACACAGTACCTATTGCGTACAAGTCACACCTGTACACTTCGGCTGAAATGCGATTTTCCACTGTGGAGAAAGTTTTAACGGCTGTGCAGATGGCGATTCTTAAGGAACGTGCTCTGTCACAGGGAAAACGCATGTTGGTTGTTACCCCGTTTCCTGCTTTGGAAGCAGTTATGAAAGCCAGTGTATCTAATTCTAAAGCTTTGCACCCTCGTTGGATACAATGGGCTGCATCATTGACATCTCTGGATGTCACGTTTGTTTTTAATGCCTCCTTACGGTCGCAGGAGTTTTTGCAGTATGAATTTGTTCATCCTGCACCTTTGGCTATGCGGCCTTTGGAGGATTTCCATTGCATCATATACACCGATGGTTCGGCGCAGGTTGCGCATGGTTCTAAACACGCCTACGTTTCCGCTTGCGCCATTGTGGTAGGTGCCATGGTGAATGATGAGTTCAAGTCCAGAGTCGTGCACACACAGACTCTAGGGGATTGCACCGCACAATTGGCAGAGCTTTGTGCTCTGATGCTTGCATTGGAGTACGCTGATCCTGGTGTGACGACTCTGATTGTGAGTGATTCTTACTACTGTGTCCAGTCTTACAATGAGAACTTGTTCTTTTGGATTCAGAATGATTTTCGTGATTCCAAGGGTAGCACAATAAAACATAAAATGATCTGGGTCCGAGTGGCTGAGCTTAAAAAGCAGTTGCCCCTCGTGTTTGTAATTCATACTCTCGGTCATCAGCGCGTGGGAGTTCACGCTGTTGGCAACTCGCTTGCTGATGAAGCAGCGACATCAGCAGTATCAACATGTTTAGTTGCAGCAGTTACACGGTCCAAAAGTAAGATTGATGATGATATCTTGGCGGCTGTTGCTGCCACTGAGAAGGGAAGTAAATATCCTACGGGGTTCCCTTCGAAGTACACATACCACTTAAGTCCCGATAAGGTTCCTTATGTGAAAATTCCTAAAGTTGGGGACATACTCTGATCACAGCGACCCATGAGGGTGTTGTGTCTGCGCATGCGGGCGTTTCAGCCACTGTGTCTCAATTACAACAACTTTTTTGGTGGCGGGGACTGTACAAACAGACGCGTGACTATGTCCTTCTATTTGACATTTGCCAGCAGATTACGTCTTCAACTGCTGCGCGTCCGCCTCAAACACAGTTGTTCATTTCTAATAAGCCATTAGGTTGTGTTTATTTAGATCACTACGGTCCTTTTTCTTCTGATACTGCGTATAAGTACATCTTAGTAGCAGTTGATTCATGCACACGCTTTGTATGGGTGTGGCCTCTTCGCAGCGCTGATTCACGGACTGTCATTTTGCGTGTCTTTGTAGGGATTTTTGCCTGTGGTACGTTCCATTCGGATCAGGGTCCTGCTTTCGCCTCTAAGGCGTATAGGGATGCCATGGTTTCGATGGGGGTCCAAGCTAAATTTTCGTCTCCATACCGACCTCAGGGTAATAGTGTTGTGGAATGAATAAACCGTGACTTAAAGCAATCACTGACAGCTTGAGTTATAGGCACTGGCAGAAACTGACTGGCCCATCTCAATGGCGTGCATCGTGCTCTTAATCTCCCTAGAAGGTCTCTGGGTGGGCGGACCCCATACGAGATGCTCTTTGGTATCAAGATGTATGTATCGGACCTTGACAGTCTACACTCGGTGGCTGTTGCTGCTTCCTTTGACGTAGATGAACATTGCAATGTTTTACAGACTCTACAAAAGACGAGAGACAGTCTTGCAAAGGAACATTTGCCCTCCACTTCGGATGATGCGTTGCAGATCCCGGTAGTTGGCTGGCTACCCCAAGTTGGAGAATTGGTTTGGGAAAAGATCGATAACAAAAAAGAATTTGGTCCCTCATACTGTGCTCCAGTTTCTGTACTTAGTGTGAAGGTAACAAGATCAGTCATTTTACCACCACTTCCAGGTCGTAACGAAAACAGGTATATCTCAATCGACAATGTCAAGATACACAGAGTGGCCGATTCTTCTAAGTATGACACCGGCAGTCTCATGTCCTTCGATTGTGAGAAATTCTGTACTGGCCACTGCTTCGAATCCTGTGCCTGAGGTGGCCCTCGAGATGCCTGCAATTTCTAGTCCTTTATTGAGTACATTGCCAGGTGCTCAACTTGATGAAACTGACTACACTTACCCAACTGACTTATCCATGCCTGATTTGCAAACTAGTTTGGCCACAGAATCCAGATTTTCATTTGACACTGTTTCACACACATCAGGGAAGCCTTCAAGATTTGGAGTCTATGCAGCTTTATTTAAAACACATTTTTGATTCCCCCTTGGACATATATTTGGTTGGTACTTTTTTCTATTTACCTTTTTATGTCAATTGGTTTTGTGTTTTATTTTTTCCGATTCATCAATGGACACTATGTCGAGGAGAGAACATGCATCCGACATCTAAATGGAACATTGGCACCCCATTCCTCATCGCATACTGCACACAGATTAAAGAGAGACTTGGCTTTTGTTAACATCACTGCTTGGCCTGTTCTGGATGGGATTGTATGGGATGCTGTCAAATTTCAAATCCATGGCCCCACTGAGGTTATTAATGTCCCTAATGTGCTTAGAGTTAACATGGGGGATGTGGTTAAACAAAACATACGTTCTGATGATTGGGATGTTCGGGCCGTAGAGGCTTTGTTTGCTGATTTGAAATATTATGCTGCTTTTGATGCTGAAGATTTGTACTTAGAATCTGCTAATTATGGTGATTTATTTTGTTTCCAACATTTTGGCAACCACTTCCTACATAAAGCTAATTCCAGGAGGAGTTATGTAAATTATATACAGTGGGAGCATTGCCCAGCACCTTTAAGAGGCAGCTCTAGTACATTTTGAAAAAGTACACTTATTTTGCTGATTTTATTCAGTCCAATCCCGCTTCATTTTATTTTAGAATGACAGTGCATGCTTTATTAAATACTGACCTACCGTTACATTTCGGTGAGCTGATTCATACAATCTTTAACGCGTCTTCCGCTTCGGGACTGGCACACTTTTTAAAAATAGTAAGCAGTGGCCTTGTGACTTCTTTCCAAAAGATATTTGGAGTCATTCCTGCTTTCTTCCATTCCCTCTTTTCCAGCCTGTTTGGTGGATTTCCCGTTTTGCTGGCGCTGGCTGCGGGCTTTCTAGTGTTATTTTGTTTTATTAATAATGGATGCCCGTCCTGTTTTTCACGACGAACCGTCGCGGTTGGCACTGTTTCGCAACAGAATGCTTGAATTTTATGGAACGCTGCCGCTCGCCACCTTAAGTGCAGCATATGGATTATCATTTTGATTTTCCTATTTTACGTGTGTCCAGCCTGTCTTTCATTGCCTGAGCTGCGATTTCGACTGGGCCCTGGATTTGTGTCTCTGCAATATGGTGTCTCCTGACGTGGATTTTAATCAACTTATGAGTCCCTTAGTTGCTCATGAGTTGCTTTGTTCTGACGGAGGGATTATGGCCTTGGCAGCAATGCAGGGAGTAATGGGTCGTTGGAATATATACAAACGGCGCAAGATTTCTTGGCACACAGCTTCATTGAGAACCCGCCGAGTTGTCCTCTGATGGTGCTAGAGGCTCCGGTAATTGAAGAGCATGTATGTTCTTTCCCGCTGTTAAATTGGATGGCTGAGATATTTCCGGATGATAACAGTGACTTCCTCTTGGAAGCTGTTGCTGCTTATTTTGCATACTCTGTATTAGGGTGAGACCTATCGAGTCCCTTGATTTCATGGAACTTTTTCGTTATTTTTTTAGAAATTATGATGAACCCTTTACTTCCCGGACCTATTGACTTTGACTAAAGTGAACACTAAATTGTCATGCTGGTGAGATTTTTGTTTTTTGGCTGACACAATTATTTTACCTCACCTACTCAAAATTGAACTGACTATTTTGTTGAACTCTGCCTTTTAAGATTGAGTCCCTTATCTTATCTTATCTTATCTTATCCGTGCTCGGATCATGGGAGGGTGTCATATGGTTATACTTTGCCTATATGCTGTGTTAAGTTAGCATGAGCTTATTAGAAGTTTAAACGCCATTTTACCTTTCTGCTGTTTCTGCACACGACACATATCTGCTGCTTTAGCTTTGAGCCTAGTAGAATGTTTTGATTTACGCGAGAATAATATGTTGTTACTCTGCTATCAGCCTTGCTTGGTGAGCTGCGTCTGTACAGTGAGTGCTGAAACCTTCAAGGATATCTCAACACAGTGGTTGTTGTGAGGTCTGATCTTCGCACGTTCCTAGACATAACATACATGCAGCTGAAGCCAAATTCAGGCTTTAGGCGCGTTTTATATGGCTTTGCACTGAGCATACACACACACTTGATGGTGCTTCACATGCAGAGAGCTGGTGGAAGATGATGTGATCCCTTACCACTAAAATCTGAGGTATTGGCCCGCCCTGCTAAAAACCCAAAGAGACCTTCTTAGATATAATATAATATACTAGCAAGGGAGGGTGAGAATTAGGTGTTATAGAACCCTATTCATTTTAGCATTTTACCATGCTTTCACCATTTGTATTCTATGGACTAGTGACTATGCTGATTACTTTGTTTCTTATAATATGTTTGCTTGTATTAGCTAAGATACTGCGTTTGAGAACACTGCATTAGTGAATAAACATGTCAAATACGCACGTGTCCTGTTTTACTCCTTGTTCTGGATTGAAATGATTGTATAACGAAAGAGTGTTCATGTGTTCCACGTTACCTGAGGTGTACTAAGTCCATGTTCTGGTTTGTCTAAACATTGGGAGTCTGTGATAACCAATGAGACGCTGTAGCTAGTCTGGTAGGGGATTTTTGGTACTAAGGTGAGTTTTGGTACATCCTAATTCACTGAGGTTCCAAGTCTCTATGCACAGTTCTGTATGAGAATGGAATCCCTGCGACACTATGAGCATGCCCTGTTGCTCCTCATTCAGGCTGCACACTGGCTTCACTGGAGTCTTCCACTGCTCTCCCTTGGCGCCCACTCCGGCATCTATCTGCAGGAAATGGTGGAGTGATGCTGCTCCTGCTTGACTGTTCGTCTGTATCCAAGCTGCCCAGTGTCCCTATTCTCATCCTGGAAGCAGTGTGCCATTTCATGCTGCATACTCACACATCTCCTGGCTAGCAGGGATATGGCGGTGGACTGATGGTTCACAGCCCTAGTGTACAGGTCCATCCCGGTGTGGAGACGGTGTTTCTCCCTGCGCCTGGCTACCCTGTCTCTCCTGATCTCCCTGCACAGTCCTTCCAATGCACCTGTCATGGTATTGACACTGAGCCGCAACTCAGACATGTTATGGTTATGTGCTGCAAGTTGGCGCTGGATTGATCTTATGCCTTTAACATGCAGGCGCTGTGCTTTTAATGTGCTGCCCTCAAGGCCAGAGAACACCGTGCCTTCTCCGGAAGGTGGTTTGCTGGTGGAGGATCGTGCCCTGCATCTTGACCCACTACCATTTGAAGTTTGGACAGTGGACTGTGGTGTGTGCTGCCTTGCTTTTTGCCTTGGGACTGGCTGGACCTCCTCAGCTTTATCTGTGGACTCTGCCTCCATCAGTGGCAGCGGTGAGACTATGTTGCGCCGTCTGCCTGGTGCAGAATCTGTCTGTCTTGCTGCGTCCTGCTCCTCCTGCCCTGCCACGTCCACATTTGCTGGTGTCTCCACCCCTTCTGCCACTGTTTCCTGTGTTATCGGTGGTGCTGTAAATTTAAATGCACACATTAATTGTGTGTCATGTTTCAAAATTTTTTATGCATTAAAGTTTGCAAATATCTAATCACATTACTACTACTTGTCTGTTTTGCACATTCCAAGTATGATTCATACTCAAGTCCCCTTGCTTTGTTTCACAGGGTCAGGTATCAGAGCATGGAACTACATATCCCATAATGCAATTCTGGGTGTGCTTGTGGACATGTACTGGAGTTGTACTCAGGCTGGGTGTTTGGGGCTGTGAGTGGGCTGGTTATGTTTTGAGGATATTGGCATGCATCTTACCTTGTCTGGTGTCTGTATTTTCGGAGCTGTCCAGGTCAGCCACGCCAGTCACAGTTTCAGGCATAAGGGTGCCCTCCACCAACTCCTCCAGGGGTGTGGGCTCTGGTGCTGTTGACGTCCCACCTCCAGTCAGTTTAGTCTCAGCCAATCTTGTGGCCACCCTCTCCTTTGACCTTTGGCGCATATCGTACCACTGCTTGCTTAGGTTTTCAACTGTGCGGTGTGTTATGCCAATTGCATTGACTTTCTCCTGAATCTCACTCCAGATTCCCCTTTTCCTTACCTTTGGCACGCAAAGTGAATTTTTGCCAAATAGAAGGTCATGTTGCCTTACTATTTCCTCTGTGAGCACCTCAAGCGCCCTCTCAATAAATGTTTGCTTTCTTTGGGTTTTCTTCTGGCTGCTTCTCACTCCCCTGAGACTCCATTTCTCCTTCCTGCAACTGCTAAGCAAAAACCACACTCTCTCCTCACAGGCTCTCAGGTAGCTTCTGAGTCTGACACAGGTGCTGGCAATCCGGTGCAGCATGGGCCATCAAACTTCCTGGTTGTGATGTCATCATTCTGCACCTAAATTGCTGTTTCCCGAAATAGTGATTCCTTAATAGCTATTACGCTATTAAGGAATCGCTATTTGAGTAATCGCTATGAAATTCTGTGATTTTTTAGTAATTGCATATCTTTTTCGATTTTTTACCTACATTGCGATTTGCGATTCAGATAATGCGATTCGCAATAAATCGCATTTTCAGAATCGCAAATCCATTTTTACCTACATATGCCCCCAAATATTTTGAAATGTAGACTTTGCAACCAATTAAGCTTATAGATCTACTGCCATGCTTCTCCTTATGCAGGTCTTAAAAAAATTAATGTATTAGTTGAGGGCCAGATTTTGAGTCAGGATTGAGCCACTTTTTTGGCACAACCCTGACACCAACTCTTATTTGTTAAATCTCATACTGCACTTAACTATACTCATGAAATACCTGATAATTACATGCGTAAGGTCTAAATATCTGATGTCACTTCTTGTGATGTCACTTCCAGTGAGGTCACTTCCTGTGATGTCACATGCAATGTCACGCGTCGTGACATCATGCGCTGTGATGGCACATGTCACAATTTTCCTTACATACTGCCTAACCTGGTTAGTCCCCCCACTTCTTTTTCTAGGACTTGTGCCCTAGGAATACCTGAAGCGATCTGACTCATAAAGCTGGCTACTCGGAGGACTGCAGTCTAGTCCAGCACTGCAGGTCCCAATTAGCTACATCCTATGCGTGCCGGCTTACATCTCAGAATGGCACTGAAATGTCTGTAAAACGTACCTTTTGTCCCAAAGTTTTGTCCTGAATTTTGACCTTCTATCCTGAATTTTGACCCTTTGTCCTGAATTTTTACACTCACCATCTTGAATTTGCACCCATGCCAGTTGGTCACCCTAGGGACGAGGCTAGGCCTGGGCGTGGTTCGCAGAGTTTTGCTAAGCGCCGAGCGGAACTCCGTGAGGTTACAAAAAACTCTGCGAAGTTCTGCAAGTGGTGGAGTGCAGTGCGAACTGCAGTTTGTGCTGGTATTCCTGTCACTTGGTTAGAAATTCTACTGATTGCAAGCAGGGAAAAAACTCTGCTGCACACCGCGAAGCAGAGTTTTCTGCACTCCGCGAACTCCGCCGAGTGCAGAAAACTCCGTGAACGGGGCAAAGTTCACTGCCCAGGCCTAGCCGAGGCAGTCCGTCCTAGCCCCACACAGTACACAGGATTAAGGCAGAGTCCAGGCCAGCAGTGCGCCTCATAGTAGCCCGCTGAAAAGAAAAGCACAGGGCCACCCTCCCCCAGCGTGGCTCCCAATCCGGGGAGCCAATGTCAGTCACACAGCCATTTCCAAGCCGACCCAGTATGGCGCCGCCCATACCTGTCAACAGGCACTGAAATTGTCCGAGAATAGGTGTGGCGGTAGCAGCTGCACACCTGCCGCACAGACAACCCCAAGATGCAACACCAGACCCCCACACCACACAGGCTTAAGTAGATATAAGCCTTGCAGCTTCCAGGCCTGGGAGGACACCAATTGGCCTTTGTGAGTGTTCTGTCCCATCCTGGACGAGCCCCCCAAGGCACTGATTAAGGATGCCAGCAGTTCATAATTGTAGCGCTGTCTTCAGCATGCCAGAAGCCCATCGCTGGGGACATCACTCTCTGCCCGATTCTTTGTGTTCAAATATTTTGTATTGATTTTTATCTTATAGAAACAAGACCATACAAAAAAGAGCATCAGAAAAAGGTACACATATGGTATAATTTGCTAACTAGTGAACTATCTAACAGTTATTTAATATAATAATATCGGCTAAACAATCGGAAGAACCATGAATATAATTACATACTGTAACAAAGAAAAGAAAAGGAAGACAAGAATAATAAAGAAGGAAAAGAGAAAAGAATAAAAGAAAGAAAATAGAAAATAAATAAATCGTTTAATAGAACAAAATATTACAACTTATTATGACTATTAAAATTTGAGTAGAACCACGTAGATGTATTAAGAATAGTTAAACAATTATTCATTTACTCAACATATTATAGCATTTTTAGGTCTCGCCTACGCAGCGCGCATGCGCTGCATAGGAGAGGACCTAATGTAATCAATATGCTTTTCTCCCTAAAAACGTGCAGGCGTTGCATTGCTTTCTATTGCAACGCGTGCACGTTTGGAAATTTCCTTGTGGGAGCCAGCGGCACCATATGCTCGCGCTCGCTCCTGCGAGGGAAACGCTGGTTCCTTTTCTTGTACATTTTAAGTCCCTCACATTTCCCCCAGCTTTCTGGGCTTCCTTTCTCCATTTTCACCGCTCTCTGTTTCTCACTCCAGCTTTCAAACTCTTCCCTTGGTTCACCCCATCTGGTTTCATTTTCTTCCGTCAGTTCTGTCATTGCGTCTTCTGCTCTCATTCGTCCTTGTCTTATTTTCCTTTCCTCTCATTCATACCCTTTCCCCACTTCTTCCTTTTCCCCACTTCACCTTCTACCATGCCCTTTTTACTTGTGCACCCTTTTCCTCTGCTGCCCATATTATGCATCCCTGTCCTGACCCTCTTCCTTTTGCACCCTCTCCACCGTCTTTCCTAATTCTACCCATACTTTCACCCACCCTTTTTTGCCCTTCCTCCCTTATGTTTCTCTCCTGTTCCCATCTTTGCGCAGTCACTCTATTATCCCCATTTGACTGTTATCTTCTTCGGGATTCCCTTCTCTCTTCCCCATTCGCTCTTCTTCCTTCATTTATTTGAGCCACTCTTCTTGCTCCTTTCCTTTCCACTCCCATATATCCAACATTTCAGAAAGAGGGAGATAAGTATGTTCAAGTGAGCCTGCGCCTGCAGAAGCTGCACACTGTTCTCTGCTGTCTTCACTGAAGGCTCCTCTATGCTTCGTAGTGTGCTAGGTAGGGATTTCCATAGTTTCCTGCTACTCCTCCATCCTTCTGCACCCTACTATACCACAGCCTCACTCAACTGTACTTTCTGCACATCTCCCTCTGAATGAATTCAGATAATCAAAGCCATCAATCTATCATGTGTAACATTTGACCCATTCAGATCACTTGCATCACACCTCTTGCCATCATCCTACAAGACCTTCTCTGCTTGTCTGGTGTATCCAACCATTCCCTGAAATCGTGCATATACCCTCATGTTCAGATCTTCTGTTATCCTACCACTTTAAAAACAAGCATTGGCATTGCCAATAGGTCTCGCCTTTGGGACCTTATAAGTGTGTAGCCATGCAACAGTTGATGTTGTTGCAACAAGGATAATGTGCTGCATAACTAAATACTTATAAAGTCCCAAAGGATAGACCTATTGGCTATGCCACTGCTTGTTTGATTATGTCCTGTTCCGGCTGTGTTTAGTAAACTGCCTTCTCCCATGCCGGATACACTATCAACCTTTTTAGCATTTCTTTTTCCATTGGATGTAAACACAAGCATTTGCAATGAAATAGGTCTCGCATTTACACAAGTTTAAGCTATTGGCATTGTACATGACAATGCCTATTATTTTGTTTTTTAAAACATAAATAAGAGGAATTGTCATTTACAATGCCAATAGCTTAAACTTACGTAAATGCGAGACCTATTGCATTGCAAATGCTTGTTCTAATTAGTAGCAATAGATTTCAACGCAGCTGAAATTAAAAAAGCAAAAAGCTTGCCCTCAAGATCTGTCAATTTAGTTGTATTAACGACTGATATACAAATTATTATAGTACAAGACAATATAACAGTAAATTCAATATAATATATTCCAAGCATCATTCCAAAACTTACTAATGTTTGGACAGTCAAAGAGCATATGTCTTAACAGCCCTTCTTGTTGAGAGCAATTCCAACATACACAAGAATTCAATAATTTAGCTTTAAATAACCTAAAAGGAGTCCATAAGCAATTGAATAAAATACATGTATTTGTTTGATATATAGAAATGGGCAGCCATCCTGAGACATTATTCATCCAGATTTCCGCCAAATATCTAAGGATAATACAATATCTAATTCTTTATTCCGAAAAGAAGTTAGGAAAATAAAATTATGATTTGTATTTCCATTCATCCATACTAATATAATAAAGAGAGAGTCGAAACCTTTGAGGCGAGTAATCTCAGGAACCACAGCACCAATCACAACACCCAATACAGCGTTGGAAAGGGCAGTTGCAGCAGAAGGACATAGGCTATGCAGACGCCCACCATATACATTTAAAAGGTAAAAGAACCGTGCCAGCAAAGTAGTCCCTTGTGGGCGTGTCTGAGTTGTGCTGTGGGCGTGTGCTGGGGGTGTGATAAATGCAGGGGGCGTGTGGTACGTTCCGCCCTTCATGCCATGTCTCATATCGTGTGCTAATCCCACCCTGCTCCCTTTAAATACCCCTGCACCCCATAATCATAACCCACCGTACTCCTTTAAATACCCCAACACCCTTAAACACTAACCCATCTTAAACCTATAAAAATACCCTGTACCCCAAAACCCAAACCTATCCCTAAACCCTAAATATACCCCTGTACCCCAAAACCCAAACCTAGCCCTGAACCCTATAAATACCCCTGTACCTCAAAACCCAAACCTACCCCTGAACCCTAAAAATACCCCTGTACCCCAAAACCAAACGTAGCCCTGAACCCTAAAAATACCACTGTACCCCAAAACCCAAACTTACCCCTGAACCCTAAAATACGCCTGTACCCTAAAACCCAAACCTAGCCCTGAACCCTTAAAATACCCCTGTACCCAAACCTACCTCTGAACCCTAAAAATACCCCTGTACCCCAAAACCGAAACCTAGCCCTGAACCCTAAAAATACCCCTGTACCCCAAAACCCAAACCTAGCCCTGAACCCTTAAAATACCCCTGTACCCCAAAACCCAAACCTACCCCTGAACCCTAAAAATATCCCTATACCCCAAACCCAAACCTAACCCTGAACCCTAAAAATACCCCTGTACCCCAAAACCCATACCTATCCCTAAAACCTAAAACTACCCCTGTACCCCATAACCCAAAACTATATCTGAGCCCTTAAAATACCCAAACACCCCAAAACATATACCTCAGTACCCCAAAACATATACCCCTATACCCATACCCACCTTATCCAAACATTAAAAAAAACATGCTTTTACCATTCATGCATTTACAACGAATTTCGTTGTAAATGTATGCGTGGTAAAAGCATATAAAATATAATGACATGCGTTATAATGGCAATGCGGAGTCATGGTACTTTCGTAATGAAAGTATGCGGAGTGATGGTATGCGGAAAGAAAGTTGCGGAATAATGGGTGTTTACCCTCCCCCGGTAAGTACATCGGTGGCACGGCAGCCCACATCTCCAGCAACATACTCATATTTTTTCACCACCCATTTGAAAAATGCACAGGTCTCTCTCAATGATGGCTAGCACCGACATACACTTTTAGACACACCTCCCGCCACAAGTTCTAGAATTGCGAACTTTAGATCTGGGGAGCTACGTTCGAATCTCAGCATCAGCTCAACATCCTGTGATACCAGGCAAATCGCTTTGTCTCCCCGTGCCTACCACAAATGAATGTGTTCTTCTGTAATGTAAATTGTGATCATGCCATGTTGTCGAGTTCGCGCTATATAATATTGCAAGGAAAAATAAAGTAGGGAAACTCGAGTTCACACACTACTGAACGCGCACTCTTAAGTGCATCAGCAGTGCACTGTGAATCTGAGCGTTTCACAGGCCTGTCACAGATAAGAAATGTTATCTAAAAGAAATCCTACAAAACAATATACTACTGGCCGGCAGCAATTCATACCCGGACAACATCGGGACGGGCTGCTAGTATTTTTATAAAAGAGAGATACAGCATGGGAAGAGGAGACCAGGGTTTGTATGTATACAGCCAAATCAGATGTCGCATTCTTGGGAACATTATTATGGAAACAGTCTACTTTTGAATTACGCAATATATATATTTATAACTATTTGTAAATTTTAGTTTGAACAATTGTTGAAGTTCCTGGAAAGATAAAAAAATATTGTAATGGTATATACCTTTCAAGTAAAAAATACCATCTTTGATCTAGGTATTCCAAAATGTGGATCTATTTAACTTAAGTCTAGGATTATACCATAATGACGAGCGTAATGTAAATGCCATTGTGTATTGAAAAATTGAATCAAGATTATTTAATATAATTTTTATAGATTTCACAATAGTTGATTTCCGGAGCAAACTTGTTGAATTAGACATGGTGACTAATGCCGGCAACGGAAACGGGGCAACCAAGCTTTGTTCAATACTAAGCCAAGTAAGAGTATTATTAGGTGTCATAGTTTGAAACAATAATGTACTTTGCTTTAAAATTAAAGCTTTATGATACTTTACAAAATCAGGTAAACCTAAACCACCATTGTTCTTGACAACCTTCAATTTCTTACTGCTTATAGGAGGAGATTTGTTGTTCCAAATAAATCTGGTAATAAAGCTATCAAGTTTTTTAATAGAATTTAGGAGGAAGCTGTATGGGCATCATGGATAGAAAGTACAGGATTTTTTCAGCAATAATCATTTTAACAGAATCTATCTTCCCCCACCAGGTTAAATGAAGTGCAGACCATTTTTCAAATTTTCCTGTTATATTAAAAAATACATTCACAGTTTAATGTAATTGATTGTTTTATATTATGTGTGTATGTATTTGATTTTGTCAGCAGGCCAAATTGAGAGTAAGCATTAATTAAATGTAATAATGACGGAATTGACGAAGCCGGATTACCAATATAGAGAAGCACGTCATCAGTGGATGCAGAAGTTTTAATAGAAACGTTGTTAATAGTAAGACCTTCAATTTCTTTGGAATTTCTAATCGCAAGTAACAAAGGTTCTATTGCAAGTAAGAAAAGTAAAGGTGATAAAGGGCATCCTTGCCTAGTGCCTCTGAAAAGCAAAAATGTATCGGACCTCTGACCATTAATAAAAAGTTGAGCAGACGGACCCGAATATAAAGCTGAAATCATACAAATAAATGAAGAACCCATATTAAATGCAGCCAACGTATGAAAGAGATTTTGCAATGTACTTTGTCATAAGCCTTTTCTGCATCTAAGGCTAGAAGGCCAGCAGGTTGAGTTAATGATGCACCTTTCAATTGCATGGAGTAATAATCTTACGTTGTTTGACTGTCTGTTTTTCATGAAACCTGATTGATCAATATTCACAATGGAATGCAATATTGAAGCTAATCTTGTTGCCATGATCTTTGCGAAAAGTGTACAATCCTGATTAATCAAGGAAATAGTTTGAAACCATTGAGGGGGTCGTTATCTGGTTTTGGATGGACTATAATTAAAGCTTCTGTAAAAGACCCTGACGTTGTTCCTGTAATACTAAAATGAGTAAATAATTTGAATAAATGTGGTGACAGGAGAGTTGCAAATTCTTTATAAAACTCTGCAGGAATGCCATCTGGGCCTGGAGATTTATGCAATTTGAGTGATTTAATACCTGAGAATACTTCATCAATAGAAATTTGCATATCCAAATTATCTCTAACTGTTTGAGAAATTTGAGGTAAATCACACTTTTCTAAAAATGTATCAATAAGTGATGAATCACTTGCGGGAGGTTTATTATATAACTCTGAATAATACTTCATAAATTAATTCACTATTGATATATGAGATATGGCTGTTTGTCCATCCGATTTATGGATAGCGCTAATTTGAGTTTTATCTTTTTTAATACGCAAATAGTTTGCTAAAAATCTTCCAGATCCATTAGCATTAAAACAGAATTTAGCTTTTGAATTGGAAATGTGTATGCCTGCTCTAGTGCTTATTATGGAGTTCAGGTCACAGCGAAGTTTTTGTAAGTGTACTTTGTATTTAATGTCACTGGATGTATTAAAAAGACGTTCATATTTAGCAATTTGTTTTTCTAATTCGTTCATTTGTGTATTAAATGTCTTATTTGTATGAGCCATATTGGAAATTGTAACCCCCCTAGTGTACGTCTTAAAGGCATCCCATCTGTTTACAATTGATGTAGAACCTTCAGGATTAAACATAATAATAGTCAAAATGTTTATTATGACCGTAGTCTTTAAACAAAACAGTGAGCATAACACAATAGGCGGAGTATACAATAAATACCTATACTTATTTTAGAATGATATTCTTTTAAAATCCGTTCTATATTTCATTTCCAAGGGTACAGATTCCACTTATAAAACACTAAACACCAATTAAAATTATGATACCTAAAAACATGCTATAAAAGTTTAAAACCTATTCATATTTCTTAACGTCGTGTAAATTTCAGACAATAAAAATTCATACAGTACTACATTTTTCCTTGGGTCTCAGTGCACTCTGGGCCACCTTTAAGAATTTCCCTAGGGCAATTACAATGTCAATGTAGGGTAATTCTGTTAGGAGGCTGGCTGCCTGCATCCTTGTTTTTATTCCATATTTTAGGAAAACCGGGCGCAGCCATAGTTTTCTCTGCTCTAGGAGAAACAGGCAGTCCAACAGAATATGCGGCCAGTCTCCCTTGGTTCTCAGGTTGCACTTGCAGCAGCCTTCATGATCTAACATTTTAGCTTTGGACTCTTTGTTTATTAGCCACGGGTTAATCCCGATTCGACACCTCAGGATCTCTTGCCTGAGCCCGCGGTTAGGAAGTCTATCAAGGTAGGGGAACCAGTTTTCATTAGACCAAGCATTTAACATATGCGCCACTGATTTTTTATTTGTTAGGTAGCCTATATCAATCTCTTTAGAAACTTCCTTCCCCCTTTGCTTCAGATCCCCTTTAGTACTAAGGGCCCGAAGCGATTCTTGGTCCCAATCGATCTCCAAAGATTTGCAGATTCCTTTCAGTTTGTCTCTACAACCTTTTGCCCATTTTAGCTCGCTTCTCATTATTTCATTGCGACACCAATATGCTACTTTTTGGTTTTCGGGGTTTTCCAATCTCTTCCAAAATCTAATCACAGCCATCTGGGATTGTATTTTCCAGGATTTTGTGGCTATTTCTAACCTGATGGCTTGTATCATTGAAGATTGAGGAAGAGATAAGAGTCTTTTTAGGCAATTCCCCTCTAACATGTCCCAAGATCCCTTACCGCTCAAATAAAGGATCTCAGCGCCATATAAAACTTGAGATGGTATCATTGCTTCAAAAGCTCTCAGCATAGGTCGGTGTGACATCTCTCCATATACCCCATTAAACCTTTTTAAACCACATATGGAAGAGAGTGCCTTAGCTTTTTGGGTATCCAGGTGGGAGTTCCAGTTTAAAACTCTATCGAACCACAGACCCAGATATCGATATTCATTGACAGTCTCCAGTTTGAGATCACCTATATACCATTTAAATTTGCTTATCTTTTTCCCGAAGCATAGGGTTTTGGTTTTATCTAGATTGATTGTTAATAATTTGTTGGCACAGTATGTATTGAAAGCATTGAGCTTCCTTTGTAGGCCCCTCTCGGTCTGGTCTACTATCACCAGATCGTCTGCATACAGTAGGCAGGGTATTTTTTTGCCATCCATTTTAGGGCTGGCACTGCCCTCCACCTCGAGATGTGCCGGAAGATCAGACAGGAAGATCGAAAAGAGCTGTGGGGCCAACACACATCCTTGTCTTAGTCCATTTGCTATGGGTATTTTTAATGTTAAAGAACCCGCCTTATCCTTAATTACTTGACCCCAGTTTTCCCTGTGGAGTTCTTTTATTATAGTGAGTAGATCCTTAGGGATCTTCAACCTCTCTAATAACTCCCATAGGCAGGCCCTATCCACCGAATCAAAGGCTGCTCTGAAGTCGACAAAACAGCAGCATAACTTGCCGTTCTGTTCCGTCGACTTCATCGCCATCGCCCATAGCGCAAATCCGTGGTCTATTGTAGAGTGGCCTGCTCTAAATCCACCCTGTTCTGTGGGTATTATTTGAAACTCTTCTACCCATACTTCCAGTTGTTTCAGCACAATTTTAGAGAACACTTTCTCGCCTATATCTAGCAGATTAATTAGCCGGTAGTTTTGTGGCTCCTCTTTGCTCCCTTTCTTGTGTATTGGCCTAATTATGGCCCCCTTCCAGGTTGGTGGCATTACCCCTTCTTTTAGGACAACCTGGAACATCATGGCTAGGAATCTTGCCCACCATTTTACATCAGATTTTAATATTATCGCGGGGAGGTTGTCCGGCCCTGCTGCCCGAGTTAGCTTGAGTTCTCTTATTGTGAGCTCAACGCAAACTTCATTGAATTGATGTAATAGGTCATCCGAGATTTCTTGCCATAGATTAGACTCCACCTCCACTCTAGGGGTTCTTACCCCGTACAGATCCCTTATGTACCCTTCCCATGCAGCCTCACTCACTACACAATTCAAATCTCCGTCTGAAGTACCCGCTGCAGACTTTACTAAACTCCAGAATTGCCTTAGGTTTTTACTCTCTATGGTTTCTAGTAATTCTAACCAGCATTTTTCTTTATATTCTCTTTTTGCGTTGGTTACCATTTTCTTAAGATCTTTTTTCAGCCTAACTAACTGGTCCTTTCTTTCTAATGTAAAATTCTTTTTTTGACTTCTTTGTATTGCACGTATCTCCTTTTTCTTGTTTTGGCACACCACAGAGAACCCCTTGCATCGATTTGTATGTTTACCCATTGTGGGATGGTTCCCTTTTAGTTTTAGCTTTAAGCATTGGACCACCTCTTCTAATTTCCCTATAAACCATTCCAATTTTTTATTCTCACAGTTGTCTGGTGCTATTTTTAGTTGCAAGGACTTCAATTTTTCCATGTATTCCTCAGTGAGGCGTGTCGTCACCCGTTTGGGATACTCGACCTCCTGTGTGATTACCCTTTCTCTCACTAGATCCCTTCCTCCTGCTAATGTTATATGCAGGAGTTTGTGATCGCTCACTTCTTTTTGTTCTAACCTAAAATCCCTAATCAGGTTGAAGCTCCAGGCCTGCAGGAATATATAATCAATGGGGCAATTCTGTTGCCCCTGAATGAATGTCTTTCCTGCTGGTGAGTCTGTCTCTACTCTCCCATTTACGCAGTGAAAACCCCTACCTCCTAGGGTGTGAACTAGACCTAGATCTTGTTTCGAGATTTCCCCGATTGGGAACTTAGCCGGGTTTATCCCATACACCTCTAACTGTTCCCTATTCCATAGGTCTGCTTTTTTTGGATTCAGTTTATGGTTAAAATCCCCCATTATTAGTATTGTCTCTACGGGAAATTTTTCTTGGGTACTGTCTACATCCTCTTTAAAATTCTTCATTTCCCTTTCATACTCCTCCCTGTTATCCCACTGCATATATACATTCATTAAAATCATCATTTTATGTTTCTGTTCCACCTTCATGAGTTCAATTCTGCATGCTTGTACCCACTTACATTTTGTATTCAATATTTCGAAATCTCTCATAACTTTTGTTGATATCAAAGTCAGTAACCCCCCCGAGGGCCGACCATGCTTATTCTTTGTGGCTGGCCGCTGAATATGGACGTATCCTTCAAATGTAGGGGTGTTGTCGCATAACCAGGTCTCTTGCAGGCAGGCAATGTCCACTTTATTTATAGCTTCCTTTATGTACTCACGTTTTTGCTCATTGCCTATCCCGTTAATATTCCAGGTTAAGAGACCTAAATCTTGCGACCCCCCTCCATCCTATTCAATGTCACTCAGAACACCTACTTCCTCCATGTCCAACGAGTTACTTAAGTTACCTTCACCCATTGGGTTATTATGTGACGACCAGTTACCCCATGGGGAGTCGTTCCTTGTGTTGTCTATTATGATGTTCAGGCGGCTTAACTCCTTTTCTGTTTCTCTGCAGAGAATCACTTGTCTCTTCTGCAGTCCGGCATGGTGATTTAGGAACTTGTTATCGGTGAGGGTTTTTATTTCTCTCTCTGGGATAATCCTTATTCCTTGTTGAGATATTTCAGTTGATGCTTTCAGGATTGCCCTTTTCACCAGATCTGAGTGCAGAGTAATTTTTGTTACTTCCTTCCCAACCCTGTTTTCTACGAAGCCGACATGTTGTATATCTTTAGTATCAATCCCTTTCAGGCTGCCGCATTTTTCAAATTTGGATAAAATCAGTGCCCTATTTAGGGGTCTTGGATTTCCTGTCGGCCTCTCTTTCCTCCCAGCTGGTACTAAATCCAGAAATAACCAGTTGTTCTTATCTCTCTCAGAGAGATTCGTGTTCGTTACCATCGCCTGTTGATAAGTGATTGATCTCACTGGTTGCCGCCCGTTCTTTCTCATATCGTGGTCTTCATAGATCTGGGTTCTTACTGTCCTTTGTTCTGTAACTCGATCATCCCTTTGCCTTACTTTCTGTTTCGTCGTACTATTGGGAGGGGGGATCTCGATTGCCTCCTTGCATCTCAGCATTTTTCTTGATACTCTCGGGGTCCTTGGGGTCTTTAGGGCTTTTGCCTCTACATGCATGGGTCTACTTGTTGTGAAGGTCGCTGCTGATGCATTCAAGCTTGACTGTATCACCCCCATCTCTGTTTCCTTCCCTTTTCTCTTCCCTTCTTGTTTCAGTTGCCTGTTTTTTCCCGTCTTGATCGTGGCCCCACGTGTGACATACCCCCCGCGCCTTTTTATCAGCATTGGTCTTCTTGATATATATACATTATCTGCTGACTCTTCTGCCTTCTGTGCTGATTGTTTTGCAGGTTGGTGAGCACTTTCCAAAGCTACACTACTTTCTTCTTCTTCTAGTATTACCATGTCACTTTTCTCCTTTAGCGGGGTTGAGACCATTGACATTACCTTGTTTGGCATTTTGCTCTTTATTTCTCCTAGTTCCTCTTCTATTTTCTTCAGATGTTGTTTCTGAGCTTTCATCAGACCATTATTTGAGAGGCTCACTTCCAGGATTCCTTGTAGAGCCTTCTGGAGTAACAAGATTACCTCTATCAGCGATGATGTTGGCGTTTCGGAGATCACCGAATCCTGTATTGTGTTTCTGGCCGGATTTACTTGGTTACTGGACCTTATGCTCTCTTGATGCGTTGGTGTTTTTTGCAATTGATAGAGCTGCTGGAACTGATCTGGCGCTCCTCCCCAGATAACACTTCGGTTCTGATCTTCATTTCCCCTTTGATCTTTGTTTCCTGGAGACAGCTGTGAGAACAGTTTGGGAGATGATGATAGTCGAGGCGCCGAAATTTGGTGGTTTTGGCTTTGAAGAGTCAGATTTATAGTATTGAGGTTCTCCCCCTCCTCTTTACTGTCCTGGCTGGCTTCTTCGTGGTTTCCTCCCTTATCTAACCGACTTTGCCTTTTGTCCGGTTTGTCTGGGTTTTCATCATTTTCTCCGCCAATTTCCACTATTTCGTCATCAATCTCCGATGTTATCGCTGGATTCAGTGATTTATAGTGTTTACCCACAAACTCCTTTATAGACTTTGTCACTTCCGTCTTCTCTTTCTGTTTATTGGTCGTTTGATTACCACCTCTTTTTGCCTTCTGTGCATTCTTCGATGCTTTTTTAACTTTCCTTTTCTTTCTTTTACCCTTACTATTCTCCAAGGATGATACATGGCTTTCTTGACTCTCATCCAGCGATTTTGATCCCTCCATTAATTTACTCCTCTCTTGTTCCTCCCCTGTAGGTAGATTTTTCCCTTTTTTGGGAGCCATTTCAGGGTGCATGCGCTGTTGTGTTAATGTAGGTGTAACACTTAATTATTAAAATTTTTACTTATTACAATTAATCCACTTACCTCTGTTCTACCTTATGAGCCTTCCGCCAGTTTTCCCTCCTTTTTGGTTGCCACAATTGCCCTTTCACCCGTATTTAGGTAGGTCGCCTGCTTCACAAAAGTTCCAAGGCTTGTACTGGGCTTGTAATCTTTAATTACTAGGATTTCTTTGATGCCTATAGGCGCTCCCTTTCGGTATTTTGGGCACCTGTTTCCCTGATCCCCTGCAGACTCTGCTGGTTACTCCTCCAGCTGTACGTCCGAGTCTGCCTAGGGGGGAATTTGGGGCTGGGGATGGTTACTAGCGCTGAAGCTCTGATTAGGCGCTGACGATGTGGGGCTCGCGTCAAGTGGCCTCCGCCACCACTGCCTCCCGTGTGCCCTTTTCGCGTGCACTTTTATTGCCTCTTGAAGGCTCTCCGGCGGCGCACCGGCTTACGCCTCCTCCTCCCCGCGGGCGCCGCTGTAGTCCCAGGCGGGGCGGGAGGCGGAGGACGGGGGTTTGCGGCTGTACGCTCACTCTCTACTTTTCCCGCTTACCGCTAAAATCAGCTGCCGGTCGTCCGAACGTCCGGTGGCTGTCTGGTGAGTGTCCGCAGAAACGCGGCACTCTCTGCGCGGCTCTCTCGCGGCTCTCTCGCTCCGTGGTTCTCCTGCTCGGCTCGGCTCCTGTTTCCTCGCTTCCTCGCTTCCTGCTCGCAACGTTTCGCGCTTGCTCAGTCTGGCGTGGGCGTGGGCGTGGCGTGGCGTGGCGTGTCGTGGCGTGTCGTGGCTCAGGTGAACAGAAGCTGCATCAAAAAAATGTCTCTGTTTGTGTACCACAAGTGTTAGAGACCATTGCTAATACATGGCCAACCCTACTTGTCTTCAGGTTCAGGATCAGGCCTCACCAACCAATCCGAATCGGTGCTGGGCTGCCCGCCAGTCAGAAGACTGACTTGCCCCTCAGCAACCACGCCGTTTTGACGGAACTCCAGCCTCCAAAGCCGTGCGCGATGGTTTGTCTCTTCACTCCAAAAGGGGGGCACAGCACGAAGCAGATTCGTCCGAATCGAAGTTCAAAATGCGTATAAACGCAAGCAGCTGCGCCAACGCTGTGCCTCTAACAGCGGGAGGGTCCACAAGCCGGAAGCAGCAAATTCCGGAGAAGCAAATGAAAATAATGTTCCTGTTTCGCTAATACTCGGCGAAAGCATGACCAGGTACAGACCTCTCAAGTGACTTCAATTTCGTAGCTTGTGGTTCACGAAGAAAATACAAATCCACAAATGGATAGCAGAGTTTTAAGATTTATTGAATTAAATCATAGGACCAGTGTCCACCCACGACGCGTTTCACTCCTCTAGGGAGCTTGATCACATGACATGTGACAAGGTTTATTATATAACTCTGAATAATACTTCATAAATTAATTCACTATTGATATATGAGATATGGCTGTTTGTCCATCCGATTTATGGATAGCGCTAATTTGAGTTTTATCTTTTTTAATACGCAAATAGTTTGCTAAAAATCTTCCAGATCCATTAGCATTAAAACAGAATTTAGCTTTTGAATTGGAAATGTGTATGCCTGCTCTAGTGCTTATTATGGAGTTCAGGTCACAGCGAAGTTTTTGTAAGTGTACTTTGTATTTAATGTCACTGGATGTATTAAAAAGACGTTCATATTTAGCAATTTGTTTTTCTAATTCGTTCATTTGTGTATTAAATGTCTTATTTGTATGAGCCATATTGGAAATTGTAACCCCCCTAGTGTACGTCTTAAAGGCATCCCATCTGTTTACAATTGATGTAGAACCTTCAGGATTAAACATAAAATATTCATGAATTGATGATAACATTTTGGGTTTGTTGTCATTATTAAGAACAGTATTTGTGTTCATTCGCCACCTTACTTGAGACTTTTGAGATTCAGTAGGATGTAAAATGCAGGAGACAAGCGCATGATCCGAAATATCAATATTTTGGATAGTGGGTTCAGAAATAGAGGGAACTAAATGACGGGATATTAATAAAAAATCTAGTCTAGAATATGAGTTATGAGGATTGGAAAAATGTGAATTGTTTGTCTGTTGGGTGATGTAAATGCCAGATATCCACTAATTTAGTTGATTTAAAAAAGATTTAAGAACAAAAAATGCTTTTTGAGGACGATATTTAATTTAATAACATCTATCTAATATAAGCTCACTTTTAAGATTGAAATCGCCTCCAATAAGTGGAACATTGTCCAATTCTAAGACATCTGAAGTAAAAAGAGACCAAAACTCAGGGTCATCCTTCGTAGGACCATATATATTACTCAAGTGTATGACCATATCATCAATTTTGATTTTAATTATGAGAAAATTACCAGTAGAGTCAGAATACCTATGTAATATTTGAAGATTTTGAAGATCTAATTTTTTGCAAATAGATTGCAACTCCATTTTTCTTATTGAGAGCAGGTGAAGAAACAATATTACCCACCCATTTTTTGTTCATGTATGCTAGAATAGTGTCATCAACATGAGTTTCCTGTAATAAACAAATATCAGCCTTATGTCTAGCCAGGTAATCCAAAACTTTAGTATGCTTAACAGGATGACTTAAACCTTAAACATTAACAGACAAGTTTAATACCATGAATATTAGACATCATTGAAAGAAATTAAGTAGAGAAGAAATTAAAGAAATAAAAGAAATGATAAAATATACATAGTTCTGAAGCAAAAGAAAGAAAAAGAATGGAAAAGAACATACCATCATACAACAAAGACAACATTTAGGCAAATATAGAATTCTTAAATCGCACACACACATAACAAAAATAACCACTCAACATGAGCCCAGTAAAGAATTACATCAATTTAGGTTAACTATAAATGCGTAGTAATCTATTATTTCAAGTAACATTTTCATTAGTCTCCATGGAGAGAGGCAAATGTTGGTCTAAGTATAGACAAAGGTCATCCGGACGTTGAAAGGACTTTGAGCAGCCATCTTTCCATATCCTCATAGTAGGGTCACAAAGTCCATATTTGAATCCACAACTTCTTAATATTGGTCGAAGATCAGTAAATTCCTTACAGATTTTTAGTTTCCTTATTGAACTCTTGATGAATAACATTTTTATTACTGTTGACTATCAAAGATGGAATTTCTCCTGATGCTTTCCGTAATAATAGAAGATGGTGATGACGCAACACCTTGAATATCATTTGACGAGGTTTAGTTTGAACCGGGCTTCCATGTGAAGGAATTCTATGAGCTTTGTCGATCTCAAAGTTTTCCCTAAATGTTAGCCGTAAAATATCAGGCAATAGGTTTTCTAAATACCTTCTACAGTCATTACCTTCCACATCTTCTGGCAAATTGAAAATTCTTAAATTGTATTGCCGAATACAATTTTCCAAATCAAGCAATATTTTATTCATTTGTTCTATTTTCGCTGCAACAGGAATAAAAGCATTTAATTTGGTTTTGTTGTCTTCAATTTTAATTGTATTGTCAGAAACTTTCATTGAAATACTTGCCATATCTTTGCGCAAATTCTTCAATTCTGATACAATAGTGTATGTGTTAGTACGAATAGCCTGCATTTCATCAAACAAATCAGTTAAGGAAGGTTCACAAGAGTCTAAAATTTTAGACTTGACTGGTGGTGGTGAAGTACTACTTTTTTACATTTGTTAAGAGCCCAAGGAGTATTTTTACTCTCCATGGTAACAAGTTAATTCTTTAAGGCAGTAATCTGTTCAATGTAAAGTTTCCAAGCCCTTAGAAAGAATGCAGTATAATATAGCTCTGTGCAGCAGCTAAAAAAAGCTGTGGAATTATCCAGGCCACATCCGCGCCCTTTCCTGCCTGTGGATCTGCCCTTCCGACAGAGAAAATCAGCAATACCTGAGTAGAAGCACTGCTTCACCCTCAACCTCACCAAAAACCAGGTAGAAACGCCTCAAACTGATGCTGATGGTGTTAAAAGTATCCAGGTACCATTATTACATTGAAAATAGCCCTTTTGGCTATAATAATAAAACAGTCCGAAATCGCGGAGCTCACTCCGTGGTGACCATTTTGATTCCATCATTCTCTGCCCAATTCTATCCCACGGAGCCGGTCATGCAGGGGTATGCTCGAGTGGCCTCAACGCCACTCTCGCTTAGACGGCAGCACAGCCATGGTCACAGGTGTGAGGGGGCCCTTTGAGGGTGATAGCTGGAGTAGGAAAGCCCTGTTAGTGTCATATAATTGATGTATTATAAGCCCGGCTAGCAAAGCTCTCTATAGAGTGGCCATCTTGATGACCAGCGAAACCACACCTCCGACCCCTGACTTGTATATATCATCTGTCCTGATATCCTTGATAGACCTAGGTCCTGAGGGTTAAGCATTGTCAATCATGCTGACCGCAGCCGCGCCACAAGGACCTGCTCCCAATACAGAGGAATCGTGGATGACGCCACTGCTTAAAAGAAAATGTGCATCGCAAAATTAGAGCCCACCACGGGACTCCTATGTATGTTTACTGTGGAATGTGCCCATAGGTCCCGTCGAGGGTGTCCCCCTTTGGGAACCACCCTAACCAATATTCACCAGGATACTGAACCATTGTGACCGCAGACAGCAAAAATACAAATCCAGTGTTCCCATCACAGTAGACTCCTCCAGGTTGATGGTGTTCCTAGACTTCACGCTGGCAGTGCAATGGTGCAGAGTATCCTTCCTGGGTGTGGAAAATGCCCTAAAATATGCTCTACTCATCCTGGCCCGACTACTAGTGATTGCACACTTTTTTTTGCAGATCCCATAGAGACCTGCTCGTGGTTAGATCAATTTTTAAACCAAGAGAGGCCTGCCCGACAGCAGAGCCGGCCAGACACAATACCATCCTGATGGTGACCCAGACGAGAGCAAAGAGGAACCCAGAGACGAGCATGGAGTGTGGAACTTACCTTAGGCCACATCTGAGAAAGCTGTAACAGCCGCCCTTCTGACAATGGCAGTGATGCAAAATCCCATTGGCAATTCTCTGGGTGACCTTCCCAGGCAGTGAAGGAACCCATTTTATAGCTTTGGACAGGCAGCTTCGAACATCCAGTAGTAGCCAATTGTAACTTATGTGACCTCACCAGCTCCACTAGTGTTAATATTGTTCCAATTGCAATAATTTTTCCCTTCAGGCTTGCACACCATAGGTCTCCCTCAAAGCCCACCCTCTGTATTTAGCTGAACTCCGTTAATAACACTATGGACGAAGGGCGTTGTCCAGCTGCACATAGCTGTTCTCCTTGAGTAGATCCCCAGTCCACATCAAGATGTATCGGGCCTGTGAGGCATGACTTCCACTGCGGCTCAGGAACTCGAACTCCCCAGGGGTGCATCATACATTGGTTCACTGGATGTCATCAACGGCAACGTAACCTTTTTATCATTGTAACCCTTTTTGGGTATTTGGTTCGCCGGCTGATATTTCAACCAGTGATCCAAGTATTTCTGAAGTATGTTTTGTCTAGTTTATTGTTCTTGATGGCCTGCTAGCCCCCGATTAATATAGTTGTGGAAATAGCTGCTACAGTGGGAAGGGACATCTGCCTTACTAAAGCTTAAATTACACCCCATGAAGTAAGATAGGGCTTCAAATTGCATACCAGCATTTGCCATTCCCCTCATAAGTACTCAGCAATTTGTCATCATAGGGAAAATATTATTTCTTGAGCAGGAACATTAGGGGCATGGGATCTGCCAATAAGTGCCACTAGATCCTAGCCGGATTCTGCCCACACTCTTTCATCCCGCTAGATGCCCCTGCTGCCCGCAACACAAGAGTTCTGACCGCATGTGTGAGCCACTAGTCTTTAGAGGAACTCATGAGATGTCTGGACTTGTCCTCATACACAGCTGAAACTCACAAAGATAAACCTGGCAGATGTTGGTGTGGCTTATCTGCACATAAATAATAATAAATAATAATATCCACATTTGTAAAGCGCACAATCACCCGTTAGGGTCTCTAGGCGCTGGGGGCTGTCGGGAAGATTAAGCAAGCTATTGCCCAGAGTCACATGGTGCTGGGCTAATCTGCCGCCGGTGCCGGGGATCGAACCGTGATCCCCAGATTCCAGAGTCAGTCGCCCTGGCAGCGGCGTCACACCTCTTCACATTCTGCAGTCCCCATACAAACCAAAAACATCATGCTTGTTTTGCACACCTAAGCTGATATCCATTCTTCCTTCCACTCAAACTATGGCTCTCTATACAAGGGTGGTGATCTCCCCCAGGATGAGCAGCTCCAAAAAATTCTAGAGGGAAACTGCATTGCCCCAAGTGCCTGAGCTTATAAAGACACCCTCTAGCCTCCCAATCTCATTGCAAAAGTCTGAAACGCCGTCTGCTCCCTCCACAAAGATTTTTACTTCTGGGTCCGACGTCTGCCAATGGAATTTTATTTTATGCTGCAACGATTTTAGTTACTCCCCAAATTAAAACGACTGGATGACACTGAAGAGTCTAGACATCCTTCCAGCATATATGATCTAAGAGGAAGGCACTGACCACTGTCATATTGAAACCTGGACATGATCCAGAGGTGCCTTCCCTATATAGGACGATATCACTATTGTCCTCTGAATATAACATCCTAATCCAAATATTAGCGTGTTACTTAATATTCCTTATGCCGGATTTAATACACCCGGATGAAAATTTGTTCCTCTTGGGCGTAACATGCCTGTGAACATCATTCACTTTCCCTCTATATTGAGGGAGGACATCACAAGCTTGGCCTCAAAGGGCAGGTAACTGACACATTTGACTGGGAACATATGTTTCAGGTCTTGCAATGCTTTGACTCTAGACTAAAGCTAATGGCTTAGATCTGACTAGTACATACCAGCCCACAGCAAGGTTAAAGCCTAAACAATATATCTCTGACTTGTACTCGTCGACCAAAGGCATAAGCAGGATTTCTGACCTCTTTTTTGTTTGTCCTGGCCCTAGAGCCCCCTGCAACCAAGATGAGCTTACAGGGGTCTCTATGTGGGGAATGCATGCATGGCATCCCTCTTTATGTGGATGACTTGCTACTATATATGTTTGAGACTTCTTTGAAACCATGAACTCTCTGGAATCACTTCCGGACTTAAGATCAATCACACCAAGACCTTGGTGTTCCCCATTCAAAAAGACTTGTTAGAACAAGCACTACACCTGGGTATCAGACCCTTGCAATGGGCACCGACTTGCTTCAAATACCTAGACATGCAATTATATCACGACCAGGCACTATCCGATCACTTTATTCACAATTTGTGTTCTGGACCTCCCTCCTCTTGTTATAGTCCATATAGGTACCCTATATAGGCACAGGTAACATCGCAACCTTTCACCTATATTCTTCCCTACATTACATACATAACGGTTCTTAGGGTCTGACCTTTTCCCTAGATACAACACTTCATTCACAACGCAGGTTTTTCCCTAGTTTGAATCTCGTACATTATGCATGAGGTTTGTTGGAAGCACAGCAGGACTACCATCTCCTGTATAATATCTCTTTATAAAGTTCAGGCCCAACGTCATCCTTTAGGCCGACACAGTAAGACAGCAAGGTAGGACACCTGGGGAGACCTATGGGTATATATACATCACATCTTGCTTACAAGGACAGAGGAGACTGAGACTTACCAGCTAACACACTGACCAGAGATGCTGAGGTTCCTGCATGCAGACACTCCAGCTCACAGTGGTCTAACATCCCTCGTGGGGTGTCCAACTCGAGAGCAGGACTCGAGATCATATTCTCTCTTTTGCAGGTAATGGGGTTGACTAGATCCCAGAGGGATTCTTAGCATAACACCTACACAGATGCTAGGTACATCTAGTTAGGGAGGTATTATAGGAGTATGCCCTTTTTATCATGTATTTTATGTACTTGTATATATTCATGATTACTGTAAAATGGTAGAACTGTACCACCCTTTTACTTTCATAGTACTTCTAATCATATATCTCTGCTACTGTTGAATGGTTGTTGCAGCTCATCTATTCTACACTAGAATAACAACTGTTCAATAAATTCTTATTGACAAACGCCCAATATGTTTATTCTGTGTATCTCTGAGACAAACTAAGTGAGCACCTGTGACTGAGCGAAAGTCATTTCATGTTCTGAGGTTGCCAAAAACTATTCTCGCCCCGATAAGTGGAGGTTCTAGTGGCACTGTGGGCTAACATACCCAGTGAGGGTGCACGGAATCAGTCTTCCACCAATCCCACAGTTTATGTTATCCAAACAAGCAGATCCTGTATAGGTTATAAAGGAACTGCACAACATGGCGCCCAATGTTGGTTGGGTACTTATTTAACAGTAGAATCTGAGTAATTCAGTCGTGCTATTCTCAGAGACCCCGATTCACAAAACACCAGAGACTTCTGGAGTGGGTGGGCACAAACACCGCCACAGCTTAGTCGGCGAAAAAATCCTATTTATTGGCTGTTGGTTAATCAAGCTTGAAGGACACATTGTTTCTAAATTGTGCATAAACACCTTATCTTAGTTTCCTTAGAAAACTTCTTCTTTACACATATTACTGAGGAGAGAGATAACGTAATAGTAGATCTACACCTCTCAGCAGGAGAAGAAGATGCAGACGCAATACAAATTGCAGAAAACTTTAGACATACAGTCACCCTGAAAGTCCTGGCGCATGGACTAACAGCTAGGGTTGGCATAGTAGCTTTTGTGATTGAGGCACACAAATCATACAGAACAAAGGTATTTTATTCCCAGCAGCAAATGCAAGAACAAAAACATTTCACTCCTACACAGAAGGAGATGCACCAGCAGAATATTATCAGTTTGAAGACATTGAGGTTCCGCTTACCTACCAGGAACACTTATATTGGTTTAAAGGCATCCTACCCCACATAAGAGGAAGAGTGAGACTCGGCCCGCTCGGAAGAGAAGGGGCAACATGGCCAATATTAGCGGCCTATACACCACATCCTGATATTGAAACAATGCCACCAGGAGACTTACTCACACAAGAATTGATAAAAATCTAAAGAAACTTGACGCAATTCATCATGAGGACACTTACAGTCCAACCAGAAATAGTTGCAACAAATGGAACTCAAGCTCAGGGTACAGCAAATAAAATTACACCACAAACATTACACGCTGTGATGGGCAAAATGCCCACAAATTGTGAACAAATGCCATTTTGGGTAGCTCAGAAAATAACACAGCTAGAGGCAGTATTCCCGAATACTACCCTGTATGAAAAACACAGAATGCTAACAATCTGCTTGCTCATGGGGATAACACCACAAATAGAAGAATGTACCACTTGGGGTACAGTCTTTGTTGCCATTTATACCAGGACTCATGGTATTCCGTCATTAGCAGTGATACCAGATGTATCGAGACAAATACAGAACGAGTACAGAGCAGAGCCTGCTCTGAACTTAGGGATGAAGTTACTAGGTAACTATGCCCAGGTATCAGCCATAATATTAGCTAATATTAAAGGGGAAGCAGCTTCAGTGGCTATCTGCCAACGCCTTACGGAGTTCAGTCCTTTAGAACAGGAACACGAACTACCAAAAATAATTGAAACTGCATATGCAGAATTAGGCAGAGACAGTTTGGATGGGAAAGCTCTAATACCACAATTGATGGGCAGTCCTGAAAAGGACACTTCCAAGCAGATGCCTGCTTCAACAAAAATGAAGTGGAACAATACAAAAACAAAAAACTTTAAAGCAAACAGATCTAAATCCAGAGGTAGATCTCCTTCACAGGAGCCCTTCCAGAAGAGGTATAACCTTAGAAATATGGATGTCATTAGGAGACCTGACAGGTATCAGGATACTGATGCACGTTCCTCTCGTTCCTTTCAGGGTTCATTGGAAAACTCCAAGAGGGAAGGACGGTCAGACAGACAAGAAGAGCGTACAAAGTCCAGACACAAGCAGCATGCTCAAGATCAAAAAGAGAAACCAAAGCAAAAGCCACGGTTCAAAAAGAAGAAGGTTGCAGGTCTAAAGATCAGACATGCCCAGAATTCTGAGGACTCGACTACTGAATGGGGAATGGGTTAGACAGAGCGGCAGAAGTAACAATAGCTCGCCAGAACCTAATGGAATTTCTGGTGATAGCAGACTTGAATGATTATATCACGGTAGAAACACCTGATACTAGGGTAAGTGTCCCACGTAAAGTATATGAAATAACGCTCCAGAAGGAAGGGACGAATGTAGAACAGTGAGAGGTCTCTTTTGGAGAACTTGACATTTGGCTATGACATTTAGTTGGCTGAACGAGATTGGCCGCCAGCATTCGTCATGGATTGCCCTAAAAGGGAAACAGTAATTCTACCGGCATTCTCAGACCATATTCCCAGGCACCTAAAATGCACATATGCGCAGGAGGGTCAGTAGCCCAAGCTCAGCATTATACAAAAACTATGTTGGATGGGATGAGGCTTCAACCCAACACATAATTCCTTTAAAAATACTTTAACTGCACAGATGCAGTATCCAATAAAGCAAGAAGATAAACAACAAACAGGTAAGGGAGATCTTAGATCAACTTGAATACCAAGGGGTGATCGAAAATTAAACCTCATCAATGAATAATCCTTTGTTTCCAGTCATGAAACCAGACAATTCATATCATTTAGTTTTAGATTATAGACATCTGAGCACTAAGACATTTGCAGTGCAAAATGCACACAGTGGCGCATTAATGAATAACATTGTGCGGCAAAAATATAAAACAACACTTGATATCTCAAATGGATTTTTCAGCCAAAATATAGCACCTGAAAGCAGGTATCTAATAGCATTCTCAGAGCTGGGGTCCCAGCAGCAATGTTATCGACTTCCCAAGGTCATAAGATCAGCCTGGGTTGTTTTCAGCCAGAGTAACTGAGTTACTTCAACATTTGGATGAAGAGGCTTTGTCCTATGTGGATGATATTTATCTGATGGACAGTGACTTAGAGGAGCACTTGACCAGGGTGAATACCATAATTTGGGGATTTGCATCTGAAAGCTACAAATTCAACTTTAAAAATCAATAATTGCCCACCTCAGTGTCCTGTTTTTAGGATATGAGCTTTCAAGTGAAGGAAAAATCCAGGCAGCCAATTTTTTTTAAAAAACGCACGCGGCTCCAACCTCCAAAATCATTACAAAATGTACATTCAATCCTGGGATTTCTACATTTTGGTAGGACATACATTTTAGATTACGGAAAAAGAGTAAAACCTTCCTACTATTTAATAAAACCTGATTTTTCAGTAAGACAATGGACACAGGAACACACAGATATACTTTGTTCCTTACAAGCTGACATGATATCTTCCAAACACTTACAGACACGCGTAAACGTACGCAACCTGGTGATCTGTATAGTTGTGGGTCAATCTGGTTACACCTATCTGACATATAATGAAAGTGAAACAGTACCAATTGCATACAAATCACATTTGTACACAAATGCTGAGATGCTCTTCGTATCTACTGAAAAGATCCTGACAGCAGTATAGACAGCTGTGGTAAGAGAGAGAGCACTGGCTCCGGGGAAATGAATAAAAGTAGTCACTCCAGTTCCAGCCTTAAAGGCTGCAGCAAAGGTAAGCTTTCCTAATGCTAAAGCCTTATATCTGAGATGGATACAATGGGCTAATTCTCTCACTGCAGCAGAAGTAGAATACAGGTATGACCCAAATTTAAAGACACAAGCATTTCTGCAATACAAACAAGAATATCCTCTACCAAACAAAATAATGACTCTAGATCGGTATGAATATATAATTTACACTGACGGATCTGCTCAACCGGCCATAGGAAGTTAACAACAATACAGCGCCGCACATGCAATTGTTAAAGGTCGCATGCAGGATGGAAAGTTTAACCCCTGTTGAACAAAAATGCAATCTCTAGGAGACTGCACGGCACAGCTGGCAGAATTAAAAGCCTTGATACTGGCACTGGTAAATACGGATCGAGAATTACCCACACTAGTTGTGTACGATTCCTTTTACTGTGTGCAGTCATATAATGAATATTTGCAGCACTGGATTCAGAACTGGTTCAAAGATGCAAAAGGCGGCACAATTAAACACAAAATGCTATGGGAACAAGTAGTGGAGTTGAAAACCAAACTACTTAGGGCTCATGTAATACATACACTGAGTCATCAGCATGATGGCATTCACGTTCACTTTCCCCTTGGCTGATGAAGCCGCAAAGGGGGCTGTACGCAGGCTCCCGTAGCTGCAATCACTTGTTCTAAAACGAGAATAGATGGTGAGATTATGGAGGCTGTCACTGCTTCACGCAAAAACAGCAAAGCAGTACCAAAAAGACTTCCACTCAATTACTCCTAAAAGTTAGATACCAATAACATTCCATTTGCTCAGATTCCTGGAGTGTGAGATAGAGAAATTCTAAACATGGATCGTTGGTTAGGTTTAATTCTAGTAGTAGCACACGAAGGAATAGGTTCTGCACATGCAGAAGTTACAGCGACTGTTTCTTTATTGAAACAGCAATATTGGAGGCCTGGATTAACAAAGCAGACTAAAGACTATGTCTCAAAATGCGCCATTTGCCAGCAGATGAAAGGTTCCACTGTAACACATCCAAAGCAGACTCCATTATTAATATCTGACAAACCACTCGCATGTGTTTACTTGGACCACTGCTGCCCCTTACAAAGAGATGGGGCTTACAGGTATATCATGACTGCAGAGGATTCCTGCTCAAGATTCCTACGGGCGTGGCCACAACACTCGGCTGACGCTCGAACTGTTATAAAAGATTTGCGAGTCTTCATAGGGACATACGCAATTGGCACATTACATTTTGACCAGGGCCCTCCATTTAGCTCTCGACCTTACAAGGAGGCCTTGCGAGGTATGGGTGTATCATTGCAGTACTCCTCTCCGTACCATCCAGAGGGAAATTGGGTCGTGGAGAGGAAAATACAAGACTTAAAGCAGTCTTTAACAGATAGAGTATTAGGCATGGGCGAGAGCTGGGTAAAACATCTGTATGGAGTGCAGCGAGCATTGAGTAAGATGCCAAGAAGTTCTCTAGGCTGGGTCACTCCATATGAGGTCCTATATCGGACAAGAATGTGGTCTTGATTGTGAAGGCGCAGTGGTGGATGAAAAACCTTTTGACATCCATGATCGTTTGGCTGATTTACAGGATCTAAATGAATACAGGACACAAAAAAGTAATGTCCACCTGAAGCAGACCGCCACTGGGGAATTCAAATCAGTTACGGCAAGACCTGCCTGGAGCCCAAAAGTCGGGGATCTGGTCAGAGAGAAAATAGAGGACAACAAAGAATTCGGGCCATCCTACAGAAAGCCTGTTCAGGTCCTAGCAGTCGAAGGATCAGGAACTGTACTTCTACCGCCTCTTGCTGGAAAAAAATAAAAGATTTATTTCAATCGCTCTAAACAAGCCACACTATGTGGTCGCCGATACTAAGTAGTAGGACACGTAGACTCCAAAGTAGCAGAAGCCCTCCTCTCGTGACAATTCAAGAAGTTCAAAAGAAAAGAATCCTCACGTTGGAAGAGCCCCCTGGACAGAATGAAGGACAATGCAATAATGCTATGGAACTCGTTCCCCTTGAACCTGAGTTCAAATTCAGAGTCAAAATGAAAGAAAAATTTCTATTCGACCAAATACAGATGTCTACATCAACATGCCTCAACAAGAGCAAACTACAATTTCCACAAATCCTGATGCAATACCAACAACTGATCAAACTACTTCTGGCTACTTCACAACCTTTGAATGTTTTCTTTGGATCCAAGTGAACATGAAACGATGCCAGCCCTAAAATCACGCAAGCAGCAAGTTAAAGACTTTCTGAACTTTCGTAAAAAGACTAACCTGATGTCACCTTGGGTAGAACTATGGGTAATCACCGGGATACTTTTCTTTCTTTTCTGTTTAGGCTTGGTAATAGTTTTTAGCATGCTTTTTAATGGAAAATACCTTTGACAAAGCTCTGCAGCCGAAAACGTGAAGTTAATTTTAAAACCACACCAATCATCTCATCGAGAACAAAGAGACTTGTCATCAGTGAACATTACAGCAGTTCCTATACCTGATGGTATAGTTTAGGGCAAGGTTGATTTCGATATATTTGGTCAAACCGATCTTTTAAAAATTCCTCATTTATTTAAAATATCATTGAGTGATATCATTACCTCAAGTACATTTTCCGATGATTGGGATTTTGATGCTGTAAATACCATGTTGTCTGATTTGGAAAAATCTGCTGCATTTTCCAATAGTGAAAGATTGGAAAGCACACCAGATTTCGAAACAATATATTGTTATCAACATTATGGTCATCACTTTCTGCATGAGTCTGCTAATCCTAGAAATGTGTTCACATACCACCAGTGAGAACATTGTCCAACAGCGCCGAAAGGCAGTTCAAAAACATTTACACAAAAGTTTCCATATTTTTCAGGGTTTAATATGTCTGACCCGGCCTCATATTATTATAAGGTTGCACCAACATGAGCACAGAAAAATACGTTAAACACCAAACAGATTTACTCTGTTCCCTTTATAGCTCAGTTGTCTGAACATGGTTACGACTTATGGAAAGGCGTCATAGACTTAAAATCAGTCTGGGGTACTAGAGAATGGAGAATTCAGGGAATGACAGCTTTGTTTAGAGCATGCCTTCCCTCAACAGATCATGCTTTTGAATGAGAAAGTTCAACAGATGTCTTGCCTTGGACTAGCCAAGAACAAAGACTTGAACACACCACGGATGCCAACTCCATCACACACCGAGGGTAACATAACATCACAAAAAGAGGTTACTGTAGATGACATCATACAATACACTAGATCAGACCCCCATTGGAAGAAATGATTGATTTGGCCCACAGACATCAATAGTTGGGAGGCGAGATTCATGGGTAATACCGAAGGGGTCGCCATCCATAGGCCAGATCCACGTTATGAACAGAGAGAACATCCAGGGGTAGTGGCATCCGACAGTACTAGAACAAGATCTGGCCATATTACAACACTGGCAATCTCAATTACGTTCTATTATGTTTTTATGCTGAACGCTGCAATCTTTGCGTCCAGTCTATGTGCCTTGGCGTTTTATTAACAGCACGTCTCTGTTCTCTGAATACAATCTAACAGATAAACAGATAGAAATGGCACAAAGGGGCACAAAATATACAATGCTGCATATCGAAAAACTGGATAGATTACCATTTAAAGTGGCAGAATCACCGTCCACAGAATGGCTAATCCATGGCCCATAACTCTACCGGTCACTACTTTTCAGTTTCAGTATTGCCTTGAACAAACGCAGGTAGGCAGGTATGAAAAAATGGGTAAGGAATACATTAAAGAATCATGGGAATTACCATACAGATTTCGATGCCGGAGTGGGGATCGAGAAGTGTTTCTAAGCAGTTTGAACTGTGAGAACGCTTTAAGTGGATCACTCATTTGCCAGAATATAATGTTGCACTGGGCTTGTAATGGTTCTGTAGAAAACTTGTCTTGTCATTTGAGGGGTGCCACATGCGGCAGTGATTACTCCAGCATTCAGGCTACTTTCAAATGGGAGTTACTTGACGCTGAACTGCCAAGGCTGCTACAGAATGCTCCTGCAAAAAACACAGTTGATGGACAGAATGCAGAACAATGTCTTACATTCACCCCAGTACAAAGATCTGGGTCTAAATCCATCGTTTTTTTGCACTCCACACCACCCTAGGTCAGACAATGGCTATATGCAAATCAGCCTTGACCCTGTGCCTCATGGGAACAGTCCAGCCAGAACTACCAAGCCATGTCTTTCATAGACCGGAATCAAGCATCCAAGGACCGGTTTCTGGCTATCAGCCTTCTTCAGCCTGGATAGCTTGACTCCAGTGATGTGGAGAGCCTGGGACTCACGTCTGAGCATACCCAGCCCACTCGGGGTGAAAATTGCAAAAAACACAGTTGATGGACAGAATGCAGAACAATGTCTTACATTCACCCCAGTACAAAGATCTGGGCCTAAATCCATCGTTTGTTTGTACTCCACACCACCCTAGGTCAGACAATGGCTATATGCAAATCAGCCTTGACCCTGTGCCTCATGGGAACAGTCCAGCCCGAACTACCAAGCCATGTCTTTCCTAGACCGGAATCAAGCATCCAAGGACCGGTTTCTGGCTATCAGCCTTCTTCAGCCTGGATAGCTTGACTCCAGTGATGTGGAGAGCCTGGGACTCACATCTGAGCATACCCAGCCCACTCGGGGTGAAAATTGCAAAAAACACAGTTGATGGACAGAATGCAGAACAATGTCTTACATTCACCCCAGTACAAAGATCTTGGCCTAAATCCATCTTTTTTTGCACTCCACACCACCCTAGGTCAGACAATGGCTATATGCAAATCAGCCTTGACCCTGTGCCTCATGGGAACAGTCCAGCCCGAACTACCAAGCCATGTCTTTCCTAGACCGGAATCAAGCATCCAAGGACCGGTTTCTGGCTATCAGCCTTCTTCAGCCTAGATAGCTTGACTCCAGTGATGTGGAGAGCCTGGGACTCACGTCTGAGCATACCCAGCCCACTCGGGGTGAAAATTGCAAAAAAACACAGTTGATGGACAGAATGCAGAGCAATGTCTTACATTCACCCCAGTACAAAGATCTGGGCCTAAATCCATCGTTTGTTTGCACTCCACACCACCCTAGGTCAGACAATGGCTATATGCAAATCAGCCTTGACCCTGTGCCTCATGGGAACAGTCCAGCCCGAACTACCAAGCCATGTCTTTCCTAGACCGGAATCAAGCATCCAAGGACCGGTTTCTGGCTATCAGCCTTCTTCAGCCTGGATAGCTTGACTCCAGTGATGTGGAGAGCCTGGGACTCACGTCTGAGCATACCCAGCCCACTCGGGGTGAAAATTGCAAAAAACACAGTTGATGGGAAGAATGCAGAACAATGTCTTACATTCACCCCAGTACAAAGATCTGGGCCTAAATCCATCGTTTTGTGCACTCCACACAACCCTAGGTCAGACAATGGCTATATGCAAATCAGCCTTGACCCTGTGCCTCATGGGAACAGTCCAGCCAGAACTACCAAGCCATGTCTTTCCTAGACCGGAGTCAAGCATCCAAGGACCGGTTTCTGGCTATCAGCCTTCTTCAGCCTGGATAGCTTGACTCCAGTGATGTGGAGAGCCTGGGACTCACGTCTGAGCATACCCAGCCCACTCGGGGTGAAAATTGCAAAAAACACAGTTGATGGACAGAATGCAGAACAATGTCTTACATTCACCCCAGTACAAAGATCTGGGCCTGAATCCATCAATTTTAGGCACCCCACACCACCCTAGGTCAGACAATGGCTATATGCAAATCAGCCTTGACCCTGTGCCTCATGGGAACAGTCCAACCCGAACTACCAAGCCATGTCTTTCCTAGACCGGAATCAAGCATCCAAGGACCGGTTTCTGGCTATCAGCCTTCTTCAGCCTGGATAGCTTGACTCCAGTGATGTGGAGAGCCTGGGACTCACGTCTGAGCATACCCAGCCCACTCGGGGTGAAAATTGCAAAAAACACAGTTGATGGACAGAATGCAGAACAATGTCTTACATTCACCCCAGTACAACGATCTGGGTCTAAATCCATCGTTTTGTTGCACTCCATACCACCCTAGGTCAGAGAATGGCTATATACAAATCAGCCTTGACCCTGTGCCTCATGGGAACAGTCCAGCCCGAACTACCAAGCCATGTCTTTCCTAGACCGGAATCAAGCATACAAGGACCGGTTTCTGGCTATCAGCCTTCTTCAGCCTGGATAGCTTGACTCCAGTGATGTGGAGAGCCTGGGACTCACGTCTGAGCATACCCAGCCCACTCGGGGTGAAAATTGCAAAAAACACAGTTGATGGACAGAATGCAGAACAATGTCTTACATTCACCCCAGTACAAAGATCTGGGCCTAAATCCATCGTTTGTTTGTACTCCACACCACCCTAGGTCAGACAATGGCTATATGCAAATCAGCCTTGACCATGTGCCTCATGGGAACAGTCCAGCCCGAACTACCAAGCCATGTCTTTCCTAGACCGGAATCAAGCATCCAAGGACCGGTTTCTGGCTATCAGCCTTCTTCAGCCTGGATAGCTTGACTCCAGTGATGTGGAGAGCCTGGGACTCACGTCTGAGCATACCCAGCCCACTCGGGGTGAAAATTGCAAAAAACACAGTTGATGGACAGAATGCAGAACAATGTCTTACATTCACTCCAGTACAAAGATCTGGGCCTAAATCCATCGTTTTTTTGCACTCCACACTACCCTAGGTCAGACAATGGCTATATGCAAATCAGCCTTGACCCTGTGCCTCATGAGAACAGTCCAGCTCGTACTACCAAGCCATGTCTTTCCTAGACAGGAATCAAGCATCCAAGGACCGGTTTCTGGCTATCAGCCTTCTTCAGCCTGGATAGCTTGACTCCAGTGATGTGGAGAGCCTGAGACTCACGTCTGAGCATACCCAGCCCACTCGGGGTGAAAATTGCAAAAAACACAGTTGATGGACAGAATTCAGAACAATGTCTTACATTCACCCCAGTACAAATGTAAGCCATGTCTGAACTGGGGTGGCAGAGTGGGCTAAAGAACGGTGATGGATTAAACCCAGATCTTTTGACTGGGTGTGAGTGTTTGATTGATTCAGATGCTCCGTCCATCACCACCCCCTTTTGTACCGCTTTTGACCGCCATAAGTATGGCAGGGTATGCTCAGACGTGAGTCCCTTGCTCACTTTGCCACTGGATTCAAGCAAGCCGGGCTGAAGACGGCTGGAATGCCAGAAACCGGTCCTCGGAGGCTTGTTTCCGGGACCGGGAAGACGTGGCTTGGCAGTTCGGGCTGGACTGTTCCCATGAGGCACAGGGTCAGACTGATTTGCTTATAGCCATGTCTGAACTGGGGTGGCAGAGTGGGCTAAAGAACGGTGATGGGTTAAACCCAGATCTTTTGACTGGGTGTGAGTGTTTGATTGATTCAGATGCTCCGTCCATCACCACCCCCTTTTGTACCGCTTTTGGCCACCATAAGTGTGGCAGGGTATGCTCAGACGTGAGTCCCTTGCTCACTTTGCCACTGGATTCAAGCAAGCTGGGCTGAAGACGGCTGGAATGCCAGAAACCGTTCCTCGGAGGCTTGTTTCCGGTCCAGGGAAGACGTGGCTTGGCAGTTCGGGCTGGACTGTTCCCATGAGGCACAGGGTCAGACTGATTTGCTTATAGCTATGTCTGAACTGGGGTGGCAGAGTGGGCTAAAGAACAGTGATGGATTAAACCCAGATCTTTTGACTGGGTGTGAGTGTTTGATTGATTCAGATGCTCCGTCCATCACCACCCCCTTTTGTACCGCAGAATGCTCCTGGGCATCGCATATCTGGTAACCGTGAGCTCCAGGGTTACTTGTTGTATGCAAGTACTGTTTCCACCGACTTATATAGTCAGGGAGGTCACGTTATGGACTTCACTGAATGTTTCTTTAATATAGTTTGATACTCTAAGCAGAATGAAAGCCATGCTTTTACAAAAGTCTGTGCCCTTCGAGAGACTTTTGATCTCCAGATCGCAAGGTCTTCAGCAGAGATACAGGTGCTTATCCATACAAACTGCCCTTTCTATTTCACAGAAACTGTAAATCGTATATTTAGCATGTCTGATACGACAGGCATAGTCCACCTATTTAAGAACATAGGTTCTGGACTTCTGGGCACCTTTCAGACAGTACTTGGAGTTATCCCAAACTTCATACATTCCATATTCCAGGACTTCCACTATTCCTGTTTCTAATAGCAGGTATCCTGATTGTTTTCCACCTGCTACGCAATGGACTTCCCTGTCACCAAGGAGATGGATAAAGCACTCTTGAAGCGTGAATAACATGACCAAATGCTACAAATTCTAGTCACGCCTTGCCTAAGAGAACTAAATGCATCTTCGTTCTTGTCATTTCGGCCAGTCTGGATGGACTGCATCTTACCTGTCCTTCAATGCCTGTTTTGCGCAGAAGAATGCGTGTTAGACCTTTGTTTGACACTCCCATCATGTGCTCAACCGGACGTGAATGCTCTACTGGACCCGATAACGGCCCATGTTCTGCAGTGTCCTCAGCCTATTCCTATGTTATTGGCGGCATTCCTTGAGCCACCACAGGTAGTAAATGCACCTGTTGGTATGGACACCAACTCCTCCTCTGACACCCAGGCTTTGGATGGCACACAGGCTGACCCAGCACCGGCTGAGGACAGGGTGGAACATCATCTGTGCTCAATTGACGTACTCCGCGAGGTGCTACAGGGGCCGTCTATTGCGGAAGCAAGCAACGAAAATGTTGCATCTACCAGCCAGGACACATAAACAATTGACTCATTCGGCTCGTCGTGTGCTGGAAGAAATTCGTCCTTTTTTAAAACAAGTTTAATTTGGGAACTCAAAAAAAAACAAAATTTACATTTCTTTTATTTTTAGGGCATGCACCAATGCTTATAGTGTTTCGGACTATAACTATGGATACCTTAGAGCTATGTCTTGCCCATTTTTCTTTTAACATTTTAGTTTTTTTTTAGTTTTTTTTTGAAGTTTTAAACATTTAGCAAAACAAATGTTTATGAACTTTGATCATACCTATATTTAGTTCGGCTAGTAATACAGTAATAAGTTACACATGTCGTCTAATCGGAAGAAGAGTGGGTATTATATTCCATATAGGTACCCTATATAGGTGCATGTAACATGGCAACCTTTCACCTATATTCTTTACTACATTACATACATAACAGTTCTTAGGGACTGACCTTTTATCTAGATACGACACTGCATTCAGAACGCAGGCTTTTCCCTAGTTCGAATCTCACACATTATGCATGAGGTTTCTTGGAAGTACAGCAGGACGACCATCTTCTGTATAATATCTCTGTATAAAGTTCAGGCCCGACGTCATCCTTTAGGCCGACACAGTCACACAGCAAGGTAGGACCCCTGGGGAGACCTATGGGTGTATATATACATTACATCTTGCTTAGAAGGACAGAGGAGACAGAGACTTCCCGGCTGACACACTGACCAGAGACTCTAAGGTTCCTGCATGCAGACAGTCCAGCTCGCAGTGGTCTATCATCCCGCGGGATGTCCAACTCGAGACCAGGACGGGGTCCCTTATTCTCTCATTCTCAGGTAATGGGGTTGACTAGATCCTAGAGGGATTCTTGGCATAACACCTACACAGATGCTAGGTACATCTAGTTAGGGAGGCATCATAGGAGTACGCACGTTTTATCATGTATGTATGTATTTATATATATTCATGATTACTGCCAAATGGTAGAACTGTACCATCCTCTTACTTTCATGGTACTTCTAATCATATATCTCTGATACTGTCTAACGGTTGTTGCAGCTCATCTATTCTACACTAGAATAACAACTGTTCAATAAATTCTTATTGACAAACGCCCAATATGTGTATCTCTGAGACAAAATAAGTGTGCACGAGTGACTGAGCGAAAGGTAGTATATTGTTTCCATGATTCTGAGGGAATCAATGTTGTCATGTTCTGAGGTTGCCATCTCCCGATAAGCGGAGATTCTAGTGGCACTGTGAGCTAGCTGATACAGACAGGCTAACATACCCGATGGGGTGCAGGGAATCAGTCTGCCACCAATCTCACAGTTTATGTTATCCAAACATGCAGATCCTGCATACGATATATAGGAACTACACAACACCCTTATCTACTGCTGGCGGAATCGCTTTGACAAAAATGGTGGCTTTTCTATGACTTTGCCAACCTCCCAAACCTCATCCCTCTCTTCTGACCATTCAGTGAGCTAGACACTACTAATAGACCTTACATTGGGGAAGGTCAGGTGCAGAGTTGTGCACTTTGAGGATTTCCACACTTGAAGGCGGTATGAGGGCGCTAGACTTCTCCAAATACTACCTTCCAGTGTAGCTCCAATGGATAGCGTGTTGGCTGGCCGGACAGGTCTCTCATTTTACACAACGGCAGGATGAAACCATACTCAGGACCCGCTTTGTGGTGCCTTGGACCCAAACTCAAAATTGTTACTTTTAAGCAGTGCACACAACTACTTACAGTGCAGAATCCCCCGCAACACACAAATGAAGCCCAACTACCTGACACTACCACTCAGGGGGATCCCTTTAGGAGAAGTCATTCTTACGATTTAGACAATTAGCTGTATGGGAGGAGGTTGATATTATAATCTGAAAAGCATATGGAGGTGCCCCAGGTAAAGGAGCCCAATCACATATATTTTGACAAATTCTTTATTACTCCCTCAATTTTTCACATACATGGTCCAGCCAACGTGTTTCGTTCCATATATAATCAGAACTTCATCAGGACTTACTATCTTGTGAAAACATGTAATATCCCTGTAAGACGCTACATCATGATTCCAACTGTGTGCGCTGGCAAGTAAGGTATTTCATGGGGCAAAACAACGTCTCCCCGAAAATTACCCTGATAACTAATAGACTTCTTAGTCACATATCGTCCTGTACAAGTCTTACAGATATTTAGCCCTGATGAAGTTCCGATTACACATGGAAAGAAACGCGGTGGCTGGACCATGTATGTAAAAAATTGATGGAGTAATAAAGAATTTGTCAAAATATACTTGATTGGACTCCTTTACCTGGTGCACCTCCATATGCTTTTGAGGATTAAGAATTGGCACTGAACAACGGAAAGTGCCGGAGTCTTTGTGCACGGGACATCCTACTTCACCAAACTATGAGTGAGGTGCAGGCTTGAAAAGTCTGCCGTTGGGTTCTTTCTTATGTGACATTGATATTATAAGCTGAGCCTTTTTTAAGCTTTGAGAACCTCGGCGACCACTCCAGCCTGCAGAAAGGTTGTTTCATGTTAACGGTACCATCATGCAAGCTATATTTATGAACTAGAACACTAAGGACCTAGAACGAGACACCAATCGACTTGTACATACCTCACCCATCACTAGTCATGTAAGGCGTCTTACCTCACTGGTGTCTTGCTGCACTGAATACCAACTGGGAGACAATGCTAGGACAGGCATTCAAAGACTCTGAATTGGCAGAGTTTCCTAGAAAACCTTTGCAAGGTCTTCAGAAATGCTTAATTTGGAAATATCTAATTTTGTATACTCCACAGAGAATGTAACCCTTCCCCCATAGATTACGTCTAATATTCCCTGGCCTAGTGGATGCTGTCCAAGATGTTGCACTTCACTGTCAGACCTGTTCCACATGTGCTCCACCTAGAGCCCATTCTGGAGTGTGGAGTTCACTGATACTGAGCAGGTCACTGAGAGAACTGACGTGTCCACTGCAGCTCATTGTCTCTTGGATCTCTTTCTGAGACGCACACACAAGGCCACTACAAAATTCACCATGCTAGCCCTAGCCAAACTGGCGATCACAGTGAGATGGAAGTCCTCCTCTCCCCATAATCACACAATATAGAGGGGAGGTCATTAGATGGGCCCAAGCAGAGGGGGTGGCCCTGCACAGGAAGAAGCGAGGACTATGCATCAACCCCTAGCAGTCTATTGGAATGCAATATTACATGATTTTTTATAAACATGATGAACCAGATAAGCGAGCACCCTAAATCCACGGACCCACGCACTTCTATATTGAATGATATGCAAGCTAACACGTGACTCTTTCCTCGTGACCAATATAGCCACAAAGATGGAGATTCCATGCCCCCTCCCCCCACATGCTGATGGGCTAACCTTGCAACAATTACACAATTATAGGTAAGGATAAGCCATACAGGACCCGATAGAACAATCATTCACTGGAGCCCTTTCTCATCTGACCCTTAGACAGGAGACAACCTCACCTGGGGGTGGGTGAGAGGGGTAGTCATTCAACGCAGTTAGAGTGTTCCTTGAGCACCCGATGATTACACAAGTGATACCAAACTATGCTATTTATGATGTTTGACGAACCACAACACTTAACCATGTCTGTAACATGTAACCTACAAGTCCCTTTCAGCTTTACTGAAAAATCATCAGCATTGTTTCAAAAGAAAAAGCAAAAGGATAATTGCTTATAAATTGCATTTAGGTATCCCCCTGCAGGACTTGCTCTATTTGCGCAAACCAAGAAACTGAGTCAGATGACAATCATACTCGTTCACTTTGCCAAGTGACTGACCTGCAAATTAGACAATTACAACTTAGACAATAGCCATTTGGTGAACAAAAGAAGGAACACACTCACTTGTTTCTCTATATTTTTACTAATACAGTGTTCTTATTTTTTTTATCTCACTCGCTTTTGTTTTGAACACCTTCACCTGCCTATGGTTGAGATGAACCTCATAGACAGATGAATTCTTCCGACTAATACATGCTCAGCCTTTGCACGACGACATTGTGGAAGCAAGAGGACTTCTTCTCACATTTGAGGGGTGACCCAGCCACCCATACCATGTGACTTGCAGCTGGTAAAACCTCTAAGTCAACTGTGCTATCTCTGGAATGAATGAGAAAAACTTGTTCTACAACTTGACAGAGACCTTTCTTGCAGTCTCGCTGGCGGGATTTTATGTTTTTAGGTAGCTTTCACTAGCGGGCTTTAAGCCCCGACCCTCTTTCAGATTGGCCGGCATCACCATTTATGCTAAACGGTGGCCAGCCATTGGGAAAGAGGTTAGTGTGACATACACGTTTCTCTTTCACAGACGGCCCACTTGAACAGGCTCGTCTGACTTCCTTCTGCCGTAAAAGCTTTCTTATCTTTATGGGGCCAAAAACATGGCCCCATAAAGATAACAAACCTTAAAACAGAAAAGTCTTCGTCATGGCGAGCGCTTGTTTTCCAATGACTCGGGCAGGATTCAAACCCTTAACCTGAACGTTGCTCACCGCTTGTTCGTCCTGTAGCACTTTATACCACACTTTTGTCATTGCTAGGCGCTCAGCAATAACACACGACTATGATATAACTTTAAAATCAAGGAAAGTGCGGGGCGGAGCCAGGCCCGCGGCCAAGATGGTCGCCTGGGCTCCCGGCTCCGTCGACCTTCTTCCCCCGCCGCCTGATCCACTCTGCTTTCCTGCGCGGCTCCGGTACCCTTGATTGTCGGAAGGGATGGGGTGCAGCCGCGCCCGACTCCGAGGGATTTTTGAGCCCCGCAGCCGGAGATATGGACCCCCGTAAGCTGTGGCCTGTACGGGATTCGAAGCCGGGACCCCGCGTGATGCCGCGGCCGTTCTGGAATACAACAACAACGGCCGCACGGACCCGGAAGTTGCCGGTCTGCTGCCTTGGAAGGTCAGTCCGCCCCGTGAATGTGCTTCCAGTGCTCATTTTCTGAAGCCCAGTGGACGAGGAACACCTCATCATTCTCCCTCCCTCCGACTGCTCCTGGATGACGATGGGGACTTGAATTTTGCTATTTGCCTCCCCACTGGAACTTTGTTTGGTCAGTGCGACGGCCTTATATCTGCGCCCTAGCTGACCGGCTCCGGTTACGGCACGAAGTGAGTGCTGCGCTTCCTTCGATTAAGGGGGCTCGTATGGTACCGTCAGCGTAGAAGTGGGGATGGCATTCACACGTCTGTGCAATGTGGAGGTATTGACTGTGTTGTGACTCTTTACTGCATTGAGGGCTGGCGGCTCTAGTGTTTGACTGAGCGGCGCCCGTCCTCTGGAAGTGGCACTTCGACAGGACTGACCCTAATATGGCGGCGGCTGTGCGCACTGGAGGCCGCGGAGAGAGATCGAATACCCCCGGCATGCTGCTCGCTACGGGGTTGCTCTTAGTGCTTGTACAATGGAGAGAGAACCCGACGCCATTCACGCCTTTGAGAGATTTTGTTTGTGTGGCCCCTGACATGTCTAACTGCGCAGATACTCTTGTGGAGGGTTGAGGCAGCTTTTCGATGGCTGAGAGGTGAATGACTCTATGTGGGGAATTTCCAGCTTGTCTCCAGTGGATTGCTACATTGTCACCCGGCCCCATGGATACACGGTTTCCTTGGGAAATTCACCAGTTGTGATTCTATCTCTCTCCCAGTGTTGCGCTATGGGACCCAGACACTGCGTGATTACTATTCTTTCTGCGCAATATTCTGTTCCCCTGACAGTGAACGATCAAACGGCGGTGGATGGCTTTTAAGTGTACACTATTCCGAAACGCTGCAGGACTTCTGGCTTCTCTTCGGACTGGCTTGTTTTCCACCATGATTGCCTGATTCTGCAGCATAATGCCTGGATCGAGTTTTTTGATTGGGCTGAGTGGGTTTACGTGACTCATTAGTGACTTGGTCTCTCTTGTAATAACGCGGGGTGATTTTTATCTGGCCGGGTAAATTGAGGGGCTGTGCGGTGACTGCTGTTCTGTTTAAGATGGTGTTTTTGATGCTTTGTTACTATTCCGGTATCATTGAAACGCCAATGGGCGGCGGGGGGGGGAGGGGCCGGGGACCTGTACTGGAGACCCCCACGTTTTCTTCTCCTATCGTGGGGTTCTAGTTTGTCTTTTTCCTTTCACCCTTTTTCTTTTACTCTCGTATGGAATATTGTCAATTTCTCTCTTTCACTCTTCTCCCTTCTATATTTAGGGTTTAGACATGGGCGACAGGCACGCTGCTAGGGGGGTAGGCCGTAGCCGTAAGCAGGGGTGCAGGGTGGGGGGATGGGGGATGGGATTTTTGTTATTTCTGTTTCTATGGCCCTTTTCTTTTTGTAATTCTTGGCTTTCTGCATCTTTTTCTCTTGTTTCTCCTTTCCTTGGATACTGATTAGGGGTAACTCACCGTGCATTCTATGGGTTCAATATTAGGGGTGGATGTTTTATTAATGCAATGCGGTACAGCGGGCAGCCACTGTTTAGGTTAGGGACTTGGTATGTTTTTCGTATATCCTGAATATGTGCACTGGCGCCGACGCCCTGCATACGGTGGCCCTGACTGCGAATATCCTGTTTTACATGACACCCTTGCATTGAGATGGCTTAACTGTGCGGCATCAGATCCTGTTCTTCTTTAATTTAAAAAAAGAAACCTTCTCTTATCCTGTTATCACTTTAGTGATTTACTTTCCAGAGTTGCATCATAGATCCTGAGGGGCGTACTTTTGTACTGCTTGTGAATTGCATTGCTCGATTTGCCCACTTTTGTTCTGCTGGCCGACCGTGATGGTCAATAAGCTTGTGTATGTAACTGATTCATGTAACAATAAAGGTTTACCAAAATATAAAAAATAAAAAAAATCAAGGAAAGTGGTGCATCCTTTTTTATTTGAAATTGGGCCATGTACTCAGCAGCAGCACACCCCCCACCCACCGTGGCCGGGGTCTCCTTCCCAGCATCTGCCAGGAGGAGGAAGCGAGGAGGAGGGCTGTAGATGAAAGGAAGCCGCCGCTGGAGCTGTGCGCCTGGCCTCGCAGTAAACACAGCACATATATGTGAGGCTTGCACAAGGAGAGGCAGTGGCATGCGGCCCAGGGCCGAGGGCTCCAGGCTTCTTAAGCGTGTTATTCTAAATGCTCGCGCTGATTTAGTCCGAGACGGCATCAATGGCTGCAGCAGAACATGTTGCTTCCCTAACCAGTTTCCAGAAGAGAGTTTATATTAACATGCACTTTCCTTCAAGTCGTTGCAAGCAGGGTGCTGAAATGAAGCTGATTGGAAAGCACAGTCCAGTGGGCAGGCTGCAGCGTGCGCTCTATGTCTTATTAGATCTTTTACGAACGTTTTATATTTGAAGGGTCCCGGACTATAAAACGACAATGAGGTTCTGTAAATTCTAAACCTCGGTCATAAAGGTCGTGGTTCTGTTACAAATTTGGTAACAGCGAACCGTAAACAGTGAGCTCAGCAAGTATGAGTGTTTTTGTCATGTTACATCGATGGATTCACTGTGTATTTGAAGATTTCGTTCTGAACCCTTGGGTTCCATTTTGTGCATGGCAGCCATTTTGTGGTTGCCCTCACATAGGCCGATGACTTTAGCTGACTTTTGGATGACTTGAGTGAACTGACCCTGTTGCCTGAAGCTGACCTTGTTAGACCAGTTTCTTGCCCAGTAGCTGATCAAGATTAAGGATCAGAGCACAGGAGATTGTAAAGTTTGGTATACACATACACACCCCTTATCCTACCTCTCATCTGTTTCTGTTCCTTCTTTTTTATGACCTGTTTACGATATGGGTTGTGGTGTTTTATTATGGGTTTGTCCAGCTTGTGTAAGAAGGAATGTTGGGTTTTTGCATGCTTGCAAAAGCTAGGACTGCCCCCTTTCTTTTATGCTGAGTTTTGTAACTCTACAACATATATAAGGCCTCTGTTCTCTGTATTCCTCAGACTACCTCATTCATTTGCTACGGCTTCTGTGTGACATGGCCTCACTTATTAAATTTAATAAAGATGTCTTTTCATATTTCAGCTTCTGTGCCAAGTTCTTTATTGATATTAGAAGACCCCTGAGAATGAACATTTTCCATTCCCTCAAATGGCGCAGCCAACGCGGTGCTCATCAGAGAAGTGACTTTCTGTGGGAGTGATCTTGTCAGGAGACTGAAATCTACTGAGGAGGACAGAACAGGATTCTACTAAGAAGGTACTCTGTGCACAGGGATTCTGGAGATTCTTTTTTCTGCTGCCCAGTATATTTCTGATCTTCCTGATTTTGATCCTCCACATGATGTCACTCCTGACTGAGAACCTTTTTGGCGTGAGTATTCTAAAAAGACCGTTAGGTCATGTAGAACTTGACAGTTAGAATTTGGATAACCTTTTGATTAGTAAAAGTAAGAGTTAAGTATAAGTCGGTCGCTCCCAGTTTTTTGGTTCTTTGGGTCTTTGATTTGGTTATTGCAATTACCACAGCCGAGGGGCTCGTATATTTGCGAGTGTATTGGTAGAGATAACCCCTTGAAGTTTGAAGCTAGATTAGTGAGCTATAAGATGCCTGATCTTAGCAAATTTGGAAATATAGCTTTGGAACTTTGGAATGTGTGTTGGCCAACTTTTGGTTTGTATAGGTTTGGATATGCAAATTGCAATTTGTGTAGACAGGTAAGGAGGAGAATTTTCACCATTTGGTCCTTAGGATAATACTTACGTATTCCGCAGTATTTTTGGCATGCCTGTTTTAAGCTCCCATGGAAAAATGTGTTGCTTTTTTGGAAGGTACCATAGTGTAATGTGAAGTAAATTAGCCGGCCCCCCTAGCGGGAAATATCTAAATAGGTTTAGATTTACAAACATATTTCTTCCTTGGTGATTTTGTATCCCCAGGGAATTAAAATATGACATAATACAAAATAAGGATCCTTTGTTCTGCGCAGTTTTATGAATGAAGATAGGCAGAACGATTTTGTTTGGTGCTCTGCTAGCCAGAGCTAGTGGAGTGAGTGTATTTTCGCTTCTTGGACATACATCAGTCTGTTGGGCTGTTTTTGCAGTCTTTTGGAACACTATTGAGAAGTGTTTCTTGTAAATATGACTTACAACTAGTGTTTACAAATGGTTTGGTTCAAGTACAGTCTGTGGGCTGTTCTTCGTTTCTGTCCTGAGTATTGATTTGTGGGTCAAATGTGTGTTTAAATGTCTATGTGGTTTTCCCATTAGTGCAACTTCTGTAAGTGAATAGCGATGGCGCTATTCACGAAAATACATGGCTAAAGCACGCTGTATTGTGTGTCCTGAGTGTTTTGACCCCTTTCTGTTTATGTCTGAAATGAGCTCAATGTCTGTTCGGGGTTTTCTTGATGTTTTCAGTCTATTAAGCAAAATGTCTAAATGCTTAAAAACATAAAATTAAAATTCACATTCACTAGGAATGAAAAAAGCCTCAAAAACGAAAATTTTGTATTATGTAGAAAAATAAACTTATAGCATTTTCCTTAGATACAGTGTATTAGATATTAACAGGCAAACACAACATCTGAATACATTAGACCTTGCTGTATTGCACACGCATTTTGAAACTTGAAATGTTTTAGTTTTAGTTTTAAATAGACAGCCACCGTGCTTATGTTACAAAACATTGAGAGCCAAGCTAAATAAACAGGAATATTTATTCAACCAGGACTTTGCCCTTAGTTGCACGGGTGAATCTTTGCATTTCAGAATGTTGTTTTAAAAAGGTTCCAAAACTAAGGTTCATTATTTTGTATTACAGGAAGGTATTTCAATTGAGGGTTTCCTCTTCTTTAAGCATTTCTGTAAGCATATTCTTGGGTCTGTTGCTAATTAAAAATTGTCCTTTTAAAGTGGCGCAAACATTTTGTCATGTTATAAGTTAGGCTTCTGTGCTTAGGCTTATAAATGAATGCGTCTAAAATGATAGGCAAGAAATGCAGCTCGCTTTTATATGTGGAATTATCAAAAATGATTGGGTTTATTAAAAATAATTAATACATTGTGAAAAATAATTATTAAAAATAAGTGCTACAAAATTCGTTTTTTACTACTCATGAAGCTTAATGCTCATACTGTGACCTCCTAGCATTATAATTTAATTTAAGTTGTGTTACACTGCATAATGAGAACATTAGCATATGGAATTTCACTTAGCGCAGGCGTAGAAAACTCATTTTTCTAAGGATTTACATGAGATATGTCTAATATCCAATCTCTGCAATTTGTAGAGAACATTCTGAGGATGATTAATATGTAAAACAATTATAGGATATTTATTTTTAAGTGCCCCTAATATCAAAGTCGAATTTGGGTAAAATAGACCATTTAAAACAGCATTCTTGCCATTTATAATAGCTTTAAAGGGCTTTAGGCTTCAGTAAATGCATACATGTAGGTATAATACAAATTTGCAGGTTGTCCTCATTTTGGGGTTTTCCTTTTAAATGACCCAGTGAGATCCATTTAAGGTAGATGAAATGAGTACCACTGCAACAAGCATTTGTTCTAAAAACTGGTATGTGTGTAATTAAGGTTCTGTGAAGTCACGCTGAGATGCTAACTTTAGTTTTCCCGTAAACAATGGAAGGAGGCTCTCATGTTGACATTTGTGACCTTTTAAATTAGGGCCTTGTCTTTGTGGAATGCAGAATGACCTTGCTAAACAGGCCTCTAAAAGGTGGGGTTTCTGGTTTCTCCATAAGAACATCAATAAAATTAAAGAAGTTAATTCCAAAGGGAAATATAAAAAAGGTTTCTTTGAAAGTCCCAACATCATGTTAAATGCTCTGCAGGCAAAACTAAGGTGGCTTGATGTTGCAAGCTGACTGACAAGATGGTAACAGTTAAGTGATGGCCCGAATATTGGGTTTTGGGACATGATATTGTGCGTCACCGCTCATTTACATATGTTATTGTTTTGTCTATGCTTTTCGTGCTTGATATACAGAAAGTATATCTGATGGCTTGACATGTGCGTTATGCATGTTTTTGTTTTATGTTGCTGCTTTTGATACTATTACAAGTTTACCTGTGTTGTGAAAGGATATGCATGACGATGTGTATCGCTACACTACAGTTGGGTTGATTTGCTAAATTTCACAAATATGATATTTTCATTTTTGTGAACACGACACAGACAACACTTCACCAGTGTATGTCAAATTTGGCTATAAATAGTATTCAAGAAAAATAAAAGAGATATACAGGATCAAAATGTGTCACTTGCCCCCTCTTCCCTTAAAGGAACAGGCAGCCCTAAAATTATGTATCCTGATTGGACATAAGGATAAAATTATAGATCTGTGACTCTTGTACATGGTGACCTAATTTCTATATTACATTACTCAGTTTTGTTCTGCTTCCCAAGTAGTGTATGGCTTTGTACCATAAAGGAAACCAGGTTTCACCGATGTCGCATCATGCCTAGTTATTGGGGATTTTAGCTGTGACCTAGTCCCATTTCTCTTTTCCACATTTCTTTCACTAGTCAGCTTTTTATTATTATTGATGTATTGTTCAGGTTCACACTTCCAGATTGCAGTAATGTACCAGAGACCCCCATATTATGTTTAATTCCCTTTTGTATGACCAGACTTTTTTTTAAAAATAATTTTCTTTAGGCCTACTTTGATGTTTCCCAGTCTGACTGTCAGGGTAGTGATGAACTGGTTAACTGACTCAATACTCTCTTTTGAGATGTTTTAATCTATTTTTGGGTCTTGGGTTTGATGTCATATCAAAAAAATGGGAATCAATAGGAATTAATACTATCGGGGATTTTTTGGTGAAAAACTACGAAACTACCTTTATAGATCTACAGACAAAATATCAATTGTCTAACACCGACTACATTAAATTTGTCCAAGTATATACCATACTTAAATCTAAAGCACCCTGTCTCTGCACGGGAACAATTAATATCGTCGAGGTTATAGCCAGAAAAACAACCAGAATCGGTTCAATCTATGGCTGTCTTATGGCAAAACTCCAAGACAATTTAGAAAAAACGGAAGTTACCTAGGCAGACAAACTCGCAAATCCTGATATTGATATCGATAGAACCCTGGAACTAACGGATTGTCTTCTCTTGTCATCTAGCCGTAAAGCTCAGATGTATAAAACTATCTTCAATCTCTATTACACTCCAGCAAAGCTATTTGCTTGGGGTCAGAGAGAGAACGATCACTGTCCTAGATGCTCACTCGGCCCAGCAACACTAATCCACATGTTTAGCGAATGTAGAGAACTAACTCTTGTTAAAAGAATGATATCTGATTTCTGGGATGAGGTGTTTGGTTACAAAGTTCCTGATTCTCCTACATTATATGTGCTCGGATATGATAATTCACTTAATTTAAAACCAAACGAGGAAGCACTCTTATTTATCGGTACCGCGGTCTTTAGAATTATATTGGCTTCAAGGTGGAAAGACAATGAGCCTCCAACCTTTCAAATGTGGCTCGCACGTCTACTCGTGATCTTTAATCTCGAGAATGCTATTTATGCCACTAGAGGACCCAAAGCCGCAAAGCGTGGAGAGGCGATATGGCTGCCCCTAATAAGGTGGAAGAATGGGGTTTAAGCATATATATATTCAAATTGCTTACTGTTTTGGTGTTTCTTTCAATGTATACTTTGTGTATTTACTTTGTTTTTCTTTTTTTTATCTTCTCTTTTTTCTTTTTTCTTTATCATTGATTATCTGACATACTGAACATGTACTCTATATTAAGACTGCATTTCTGTTCTTTTTTTTTTCTTGTTTCCTGGCTCTGAAAATAAAAATATATATAAAAAAAAGAGATGTTTTAGATAAGGAATTTAGGAACACCTATACGTAATCATTGAGAGAAAAATGTGTTTACCCCATTAGACAATGCCACCATGTGTGAGGACATCCATTCAGATAGAATCCCCATGACGTATAGCCACTCCTTTGAAGATTGCAGGCCACCTGTTTGCAGTCCCTTTGTTAAATGAACTGTTTTTGTACTTAATTGAAGGAAACTAACAAATGTGTCACATCTCCTACGTCACTAGGTTCTGCGGGATTAAGTCATAATAACCTGCGGAACTCACCCACAATCCCATTAGTGACAGCTAACAGATGAAAAGTCCCAGCACCCAGACAGCGATCGCCAGTGTGCCATCAATGGTATCTCCAGAGTATTGTGCTTGCTTCATCAGAAGGCGTTGAACATCAGAAAAGAAGGAGGTGCTGGCTTTGCCACAGAACCAGAGTTTCAGTGCAAAAGAGTGCCTGTCATGTGCTGGTAACCTCTGACAGTGTGCAGTCCCTTGAGCCCCTTGGCCTGAGTTTTGGCCACACGCACCCCCCTTTTTCCTTTGCTCCAACGGAAGAGCAGTGCACCGGAGGATCCAAGATTGGCAAAAGTGCCCATGAAAGACCAGCCTGAGAGTTCTCTGACACTGAGTAATGAGTGTTGGAGCTCGAGAATGTAGGCCCGGATCTGCATAAAATGATTGGTGCCCTTGATCAATGGAGAGCAAACTACCTGTAGTGCCTGCCGCAGAAGAGAGATATGGGTGCACTGCCTTGAGACATTGAGACTTTTGAATGAGCTATGAGTGTTTGCCAGGAGGGCACTCCAACGGATCATGAAAGGCCTGAATGAAGAGGCCCATGCGGAAGAAAACAACAAAAGAAGATTTGATGGACAATAGAAGCCTGCCAGAGAGGCTTGGACGGACTCAGGGTATTTCCTGTGAGACTACATATAATGGGTGTTAGGAGACTGATTCTTATTTTGCTGGCATTGTTTTAAAGTACTATTCTGTTTAGTAAAAGCAGAATAAAGTCCATTTTCTGTGGACGAGTACCCCCTTTTCACCTCAGAGCATTGATGAGGGTCACCACTGTTTCATCTGAACACATAATAAATTACTAAAATACATAGGAGCCCTAAAAATGTTACTAGATAATTTTAGGATTTGCTTTTTGCTTAGGGTTGTGAAAAAATATAATTTCGTTTGTAATAGTGGTCACTACTTTCTCCTGTTGTCTATATGTTCTTAAAAACGTGTTTTCTAGTGTTGTTTTAAACATGACGTTGTCTTTTATGGGTGGGATTGTTTTTTTCTACCCAATTGACATCTGTATCTACCTCCCAACCTATGTCTCTTCCTACTATTACTCCTTTGCATTCTTTCCATATTTTACCTGAACATGAACTGGTTAGGAGATCAGAGTTCACTAATAATTCCTTTGTACAGCTTCTGCACCAACACCAGTTAGTAGTGAACATCACTAATTGTTGGGTGTGTGGTCTTATGCCACATACTACAGATAGAGGTATTCCCTATTTGGTCCTGCCATATGTGGCCTTTGTTCTACTACGTGTGTAAGGAGACCTGTCCCGAGAGAGTTGCTAAGTAATAGGATTATGCTCCAGCAACATCTTGATGATCTGATGAATATAGACCTGGATTCAGATTGACGTGAGTTTAGGATATTGCCTATGTAAGGGCAAAAGGAGGGGCTGAGGTTCTGTAAATTCTGAACCTGGGTCATAAAGGTCGTGGTTTCTGTTACGAATTTGGTAACAGCGAACCGTAAACAGTGAGCTCAGCAAGTATGAGTGTTTTCGTCATGTTATACTGATGGATTCACTGTGTATTTGAAGATTTCGTTCTGAACCCTTGGGTTCCATTTTGTGCATGTAGCCCTTTTGTGGTTGCCCTCACATAGGCCGATGACTTTAGCTGACTTATGGATGACTTGAGTGAACTGACCCTGTTGCCTGAAGCTGACCTTGTTAGACCAGTTTCTTGCCCAGTAGCTGATCAAGATTAAGGATCAGAGCACAGGAGATTGTAAAGTTTGGTATACACATACACACCCCTACCTCTCATCTGTTTCTGTTCCTTCTTTTTTATGACCTGTTTACGATATGGGTTGTGGTGTTTTAATATGGGTTTGTACAGCTTGTGTAAGAAGGAATGTTGGGTTTTTGCATGCTTGCAAAAGCTAGGACTGCCCCCTTTCTTTTATGCTGAGTTTTGTAACTCTAAAACATATATAAGGCCTCTGTTCTCTGTATTCCTCAGACTACCTCGTTCATTTGCTACGGCTTCTGTGTGACGTGGCCTCACTTATTAAATTTAATAAAGATGTCTTTTCATATTTCAGCTTCTGTGCCAAGTTCTTTATTGATATTAGTAAGACCCCTGAGAATGAAGATTTTCCATTTCCTCAACAGCCATGCAAATCATGTGTTATGTAAACATGTATTTGATGGCCGTGAATCATTTTATTGTGTGCGGTGAAAATAACAGTGTCGTCGGAGATAGCAGCAGGCACTTCCTCAAAGGTAAGCACGGTGTTGCCATAACACTGAGCACACAAGCACCGGCCACCGGTGCAGTCAGGTGTGCGATGGAAGGAGTGTCTCGCACTCCAACGCGCAGTCCGTGTGCTGAGAGGACAATTACAGCCTTCATCATAGGGGAGTTCATGTGCACGCCTTTCAAGGTTAAAGCATAATCCTTTTTGAAAATGCAGCTCAGAGAAGCCCAACAAGGTGTTTCACAACTTGATCACAATCAAATCAAAACGGAAGATTTAGTTACAGTGCTTTAAACGCGAACCCTTGCTATCTCCGACGGATCGTAAAAATGCCTCTTAGAAAATATCAAAACGTTTGTGCACTGATCACGCCTTCTCCTTTAGAGATCACTGAGTTTTGCCCTACTACATGAAGACGTTTGAATTTGCTAGCGGCCGAGACAATTCAGTAGGCTAAGGCACTAGGTGCACGGTATGTGGGCTGTGGCAAGGTTGAATCTCGGTCAGTTGGCTCAGTCTTTTGTGCTTCTGTAAATAAAATGTCTTAGTTTAAGATGTTTCCTGTAGACCAAACAAGGTTGCAGAAAGGGGCTACCGTTTTAGCTAGATGAAACATGACTTAAGTAAAAACCTTAAACAGCCTTGCAAGAATGGCATTTTTATCACATGCATGTCATTTTTTATTTCGTGACCCTTGCACATGATGCTTTGTACGGCTTTGTTTTAATATGTTTTGGGAAGCTCGCCCCTGTTTTCATAAAGCCTATGTGCAATGTTTTGTTCAGCTTTGTTTCTATAAGTCCTCTGAAGGTGGCCATTGTTAGGGCTCGTGCTTAGCATGCAGTGCGCAGCATTGCTCGCGCAGCTGGCGTCCTTTTGTCCGGGGTTCTGAAACGGACCCTGGAATTGTACACGCTCGTGCGTGTGTTTTTACTTTTGTGGCCTGCTATTGGCCTTTGCCTGCATGTTTGTTTTTAAGAGAGCACGCAATAGGCCAAAGGCGGGCGAATAGCTCCGCCCATGGCCTATTGCTGTCTATTACGCGCATTGCTGTCATATGGTTTCAATTATCGTGCCCAGACACGGTCGCGATAATTGAAACCATATGGCTTGCAGTTCGCACGCACGCGCAAACCACTCGCGGCTTTCCAAAAGTGATCATTCGCAATCGCTTGACTTGCTGTTTTTTTTTGTTCTTTGCTCTCTTTTTTCAGGACTCCTTCAAGGATGCCCGTGACCAGAGGAGGTGTGTCTCAGGGGAGAGACTGCACTACAGCACTGGCGTGCACTGAGGAGATGGAGACAGCAATGCAGGCCAGCAGCGGGATGCATGCTAGAGAAGCTGGGGCCTGGAGCGAGTGAAGAAAGCTCTGTGTGCGTCAGAGAGATGCGAGCCAGCAGGGAGCACACTCACTGTGCATGGGGGAACACAGACAGCGGCTCCTGCAACAGCCCGATCACTGTGGCGTCTTCTGCTGGGGTAGGTGGGAAGCGCCAGCGGGACCCCAGCTGCTTGCAGTCTGAAGGATAAGCAGGTCAGGTAGGCTTAACACTGCGAGCGGACACTGCATGGGGGTAAATCATCAGTCATGCGAAGTCAAGCACCTCGCACCTTAGGGGGCATGCATCCACTTACTGCACATGGGGGACAATGTGCGTAACACACTCATCTGCAGTGTTGTATCGAGGCTAGTGATGATGTCATAATCGCTGACGTGAAAGCACCACCAGCTCTGAGGTCCACAAATTAACGACACATAGACTGGAATAGAGTAACGTGGTGTCTTGATCCAGGCAGGTTTTCCTCTGCATCACGCCTAGCCGAATCCCTCAATTTATTACATAGACCCACATGGTCCCGGGGTCAAACTACATTAGCACATACAGAAGGGGTGGATACATAAAACCCCTTTTGCTCATCCAACAGTCCTGCGTTCCATTAATGTCACTGGAGTGACACTACAAGTATGACACATATAAGAGCAGGCAACAATCCATAACATCCCCCTAGAGAAGCGCGTTGCAAGATGGCAAAACTTTAACCGTGAGCACTGCGTTTTATTTTTTATACCGGACATACTCTGGTCTTTTCATGGCAGGATGGCAGCTACAGATGATTTGGTTTAGGCCACATACAAGTTAAAGTCTGCTATTTACTTAGCAGCTAATAAGTCTAAATGTGATGGCATGTGCATTTACGTTATCTGCAAAACGTCTATCACATGCACTGAATGCTGTTGTCCTCCCCTACTCCCCCCAGAGGCAGAACTTCGTCAAACTACAGAAAAGCAATGAGGAGGGTCTCCTGGCATGAGTGTCATGTAGCCTGATGCAATCAGCTGGAGCTACAAGCGCTTTCTTTCATGCACTGAGCGGGGGCTATGGCTAAGTTAGGGAGCACACGGACTGTAGTAGCTTCAGACAAGCGAAAGCAAACGAAGGCCTCGACTAGGATTGCCTCGGGGTAACAGCCATTAATTATCGTACCAGTTAAATACCGTTACCCTAGGGTTCGGGTCGGAATGTAACAGGAGCAATAATTAACACCTATTATGAGTTTTTCTCATTCGAGGAGTACCAATACCCGCCTGCCCTTATATTTACCGAGTCTTTTCATTCGGTAAATACTGGCGAAATTTTCCTGCGGAAAACTCCAAGGGGCCATAACACTTCTACCCACTCATAATAGGGACAACAGTACAAACCTGTGTTTGCACAGGTGCCACAATTTAGAACGGCATTCGTAAGTGTGGTCTGAATGTAGAAACAGGTGCAGATACAAGCTGACTAATACACACCAAGGACCACACAGATGGGGGACAGAAGTGTGTGCAGTGAGTCACACCCTGGATACATGTAAGGACACACAGATACGTTCGGGCACGCAATGACCGGCATCTTTAGGCCCATTGAGGCCCACAATGACCGAAGACTACAGACATAAAACGGAGACAAGGGCACCACAAAAATACGAGGAAACCAACATCTTGGTTGGCTAATGTTGGTAGGGTTTCCAGTTCACTCTTGAGGCTTTGGTAGCTACACAAATCATGGAGGGCTCACTGGTGGGTTTCTCTCGGGCTGCTAAATGCCAGTAATTTATACTCTACTGGGAGCACCTGCAGACTGCTTTGTGAAAATCACTGAAATCACAAAGGGCTCAGTGGTGGGCTTCTCCCAGACTGAATTATGCTAGTAATCTATATTCTCCTGCGACCACGTAGAGGCTGTTCATTCCACCCGTGTCTGCAAGCACCTTGATGTCATTTGGCAACATCTTCCATTATCACTACTTGCTCAGCCAGCCCAGATGCCTCACATACTCATGTGAAAAGTAGCACTCTGGAGCCTCGTGGATAAACATGAATAGGCAATCCTACAATGCACCACCTGCCATTAAATGCTCTGAGCTGCAGCCAACAGACGAACCCCTGGCTCCCTGAACATGCATTTGATCTTTTTCTGCACCTAGGCTTTCACTGTCCCATTACCTTTTCATAGTACTGTTGCATGCCATCTGGACAACAGTACCAGTACTCTCTAATCAGACCACCTGTTCGAGGCACTGATGTTCCATCTGTAGTTTATTGATACTCTCTAGGGCATTTTAGTTTTGGCTTTTATTTCAAAGACCACTATCAAGACCGAGGGGCTCATTTGTCCGCCCGCCATCCCGTCGTGAAAATGGACCGCCCTCCATAAGGGCAGGGGTCCCGTGGGTGCTATCAGGATGCGCCCACCACTGTGGCGGGCGCATTCTGCATCCCTAATATTGTAATGGGCGGTGCACTCAGCTTTCTGCTTTTATCATAAATCTCGAATGTTTCACAAAATGTTGACACCTCTTTTAGCCGACATCCGACTGCTGTGAGCCAGCGACTGCGGTGCCGAAGTCCTCAGTATAGCCTCCTGCCCCCTCTTTATAAATGTAAACAATGCAAGCCCAGTCCTTAACCTAAAAACTGTCTTAAGTGCTAGCCGCTGCTGCAAATTCCACACAAGCAGGGCTTTCATCCCCCTCCCCCCCAACCCCCTCCTGGTCCTCCACACTGTACAGGTGTTAGCAAAGTCGTGCTTCGAAAAATGTCAACAATGTATTATCACAAACCCAAGCAGTCCTTCCCAGCCTGTTCGATCCCCGCCCCCCAAAAAAAATCCTCATTGTACTCCAATAATGAATAATTTTAAAGCAAAACGAATCTTCAAATCCAGAAAGTAAGTACCAAACTTAATTAGACTTCCCTATAGAATGTAATTATTTCTTCATCTCGCCAACCAAGATTATTCCAGTTTCCCATATAGTCCACTGGCCAAATCAGCCCTCACTGTCAAATCATTATTATTTTTTTAATTTTATGTAACACAAACTTGACTCAAAGGCATTGTAGTGCTTTACATGAGACCCAGCTACATTACACATGCTCATTTTAGTGTATTTTACACACTGAACTGCACAGGACCACATGATGTTGAGCCGATACTCAGACTCGAACCTGAGTCCCCAGTTCCATAGACGGTAAATCTGGCCCTAGAGCATTCCAAGTCACCCGCAATCTAAGGCCTGCAGAGATCACTGGACAATAGTCAATTTATGCAGACTGCGCCGCGCACTAAGCTGGCTAATCCTTTCAGAATCCTATTCAGTTCCTTGAACGTCTGTCTTAGAATAAATTAGGTTTCTGGCATATGGTGTCATAACATAAAATAATTGTTTGTTTTGCTTGTTCATTTAATGTTTTTATAATTTTTGACACATTCTCCTTAAGAAATCTATCCAAGAGGCTTGGGGCAAAGTGAAAGTTGGCCAGATATATTCATATGAGCTAAGGCTTAGAAGGGGTTAAGGACAAAGTGCAGGAAACGTTCATATGAGCTAAGACTGGGGGTCAAAGGATAAGGTAGTAGGACACATTCATATGAGCTAAGGCTGGGAGAAAAGGGGGAGCAAAGGGTGAGGGTCTGGAGACATTTGTATGAGCTAAGGCTAATTTTCCACAAAGCCTTTCCAGAAGCACTGCGCAAAAGCAAACCAAAGATTCCTTATTTGTGTCCCTGTCCCAAAATGTACTATTCAGGGCTAAACTGAAGATTTACTATCAGAAAATGTTAGGAAATTAAATACACAACACTCAATTAGCAGCACAGTAAAAAAAAGTAGAATCCCACATGCAAACCATTCTCATAAAATGCTAAATCATAAAACATCTGAAAAAAATAAGGAAGGCAAATTGGAACAATGGGTTCAATCATCACATGGAGCAGAGCTCATAGATTTATTTGCCTCTACTATAAACAAGAAAGAAACTCCCTCTTGACCTATATACACTTTATAATTGGGGAAAGCCTCCAATAACACGGGCATACATAAAAGACATATAAAACTTATTAAGTTATTTATTGTTTTTTATTTTTTTTGTCATGCAAAAGTTCATATTTTCTTTTTTCTTATTTGAAAACAGGTAGTTATTCACTGTATTTCATGTAATTTTCTTTAAAATAAATGTACAAAAATTCATATTGTATTTACAAAGTCAGAATAGATACACATATCTTTTTTTTAAAAATAACGAGACAGTTATTATGACCTAGGTCGAGAAACACAACCACAACACATCCACTCTATCACACATCCTAATCATACATCACTCAACTACACACGAAAAAACACCCCGTTGTTTTGCACCAGTTTGTCCACTGTACAACCAAAGGTTTGATCTAATTAGAAGAGAGGGCCAACGCGTTTCGGTGGAAGAACTGCAATGGAAACCACCTTCATCAGGGCCAGCCAGGGCAATTGCAACAGAGTGTCTCACAACCTGGAGATGTTGTCTCTTTCTTAAAATATAATTTTCCAACCTGCCAATACGCTGTTCCTTCACTGCTTGACTGAAGGACAAGGATTTTAGGCCATTTTCATTAGCTGCCCATGAACAGAGGCTTCACAACTTTCCTTCTCAAACGAAAAGCTGTAATGGGGTGGTTCGGACTGTGCTATGAGTTCCTGTAGAATATCGATTTAAGAAGGTTTCAACAGATTACACTTTCTCTTATATGCAGGACAGATTTATTATATGTACGTGGAGTTCTCGATATTCTTCTTATTTCCGCTGCCCAAATGTAGCGTATTTCTGTACGAATCATGCAGTTGTCCAATACTTCTCTAAGGACTCTGTAGCTCTGGTAAGGGTTTTTTAGAGTGTATTCATCATTTAGAATGGCTGTTTGAACGTGTTCGCATGCGTCCCAGAGCTACACCAGCATACCGGCTGCACTTCGTCACCGCAACCCTCTACTATAGTAATTGCAGCAGTCCTAGTTAGAGCATCGTCTCCTACCACCCAACTCAAAACCAGACCCTTAGTCAATTTCTAAGACTTAGTGAAAAGTGATCTGCATCAGGGGACCACACTGTCTTATAGTGTAGATGGCTTTGGCTGGAGGAAAAATTTTGCCTTTAAACTATGGCGAGATGGCCAAATTTACTAAGGCGTTGCACTAGCATCAGACAACACAAATAGCCACATTGGTATTTGCTTTCAAGCGCAAAAATATTTTGGCGCTGGAAAGTTTCCTTTACTCAGTGCAAGAAGATATTTGTACTGCTTTGCATCACTTTGTGTCAAGGAGCATTAGATGGATCTGTGCAAACACTCATAGGTTCTGATACAAATCCTGATCTACTATGATAGCCAGCCTGGAATGTATATAAAAAACTAACACTTCCTTGAAGCAACCGTTAACAAGGAGAAATATCTTCATTTCTTAATAAATCCCATGCATTGCATGTGTGCTTGTGCACACCACACCTCCAGTGTGTGGGATCCTTCTGAGTTTGTCTAGGCGTAGGAGGTTGTACTGGAAGAAAATGCTTCGAGAACAATTTCAATACTAGCCAGTGCAGACTCTCTCTCCATCTTGATGTGAGGCTTTGTGTTGTGCAAGGCAGCCTTAGAAGGCCAACTCAGACAAGGATTGAGGCAGCAGGCCGATCTTAGTTGCTATGGCTCTGCACTGTGTTTTCTTTATTGCATATGTAGTTGCTGTTGAAGAACCGGTTAAACCCACTTACTGGGTCTCGGCGATCAATTTACACACACCACCACGATTAGCAAGGATGACATCTAGGACCATTCTGTTCTGGAGCGTTATGAGGTGGTCCGCCTGCAGCTCTGCAGTGATGTCGGAGAGGGCACCAGCTGTTACTGTGATGGTGGCTTCAAGGACCCTGGTCAGTCCTCGTACAGCCCGACTGTTGCCCATGGGGCCCCAGAAAGGAAGGAAACCTTTAAAGAAGTCCCCGGTTTCCTGGCCTGCTGTATCCTCGGCTGATATGACGCCCCTACGTGAGCGGCGTTGAGCACCCTTCATTGACAGGTGATAACCTCCATGGGTAGAATACGTTGGTGGAAGGCCAGGTAGCAGGTACCAGACCAGTTACGGGGAATCAAGTGTAGGCGGCAGTGCCACAGATGAAATCGGTGTTGGGGATGCCACCAGCTTCGGTGGAGATGTAGAGTTTAAAATTTTTGTGATATCACACATACTGGTACCAACTTTCTTAGTCCTTAGGCCATGGATGCAGACACGGCCTTGCACATTTATGACATTCACAGTGTCTCGTTCATCAGGCAGTATCCTTCTTGTGCGGAATCTGGAAAATGTTTGTTGATTAGTTGAGTTGAATACTACCATCTCACCGAGTTCATCTGGTGATAGTAACAATGTAGATGAGCTGGTCGTGCAAAAAGGAGCATTGGAATGGCCAGATCTGTTACGCCAGAAGTCATCCCGAAATGTTCGAAGGGCAAAATTGGCAGTACCATTGACAGTGTAGGCCTCCTGCATCAACTTCCACCATGCAAGACAAGAACCAGAGATGGAAAAGGGGTAGGGAAAGAATGGGACAGGGTGTATCATGGAATGCGGCATCAGTCCACAAACCCAGCAGTTGGAAGTGTTCATGATCAGCTGGTGATGATGCAACATTTGAATGAAGGTGTTGTTGAATAATTCTGCACGGCGGGGTAATTCGTGGGCTGGTAGCGTGAAATACTAGTGTTCTGCAGGAGTTGGTGAGGTAACAGGATGGTAAATTAGTAACAGCCAACCAAGGATAGACAGGATGAGGGAGACAAACAGCGTCACCACGGTGGCCATGAAGCATTTACTATGTCGGAGACTGACATCTTGTTTCTGGATTCGGGTGTTTTGGACGGCTGCCATTGTGCTAAGCCAGGGACCTCTAGTGGCTGTCTGTGATTGGTGGTTGCTTCAGTGGGCGCAGGTGCCAAGGAGCCCTATGGCGTACCTTAGTCTGACACACCAGCACTACTCTCAGACGGGAAGATCACAGCCCTACAGCCTATAGGCACTTGGCGAAGTCAAGGGCAAGCCTTCCCTCGGGGGCGCAAGTTATATCGGTCGGAAGTAGGGACAGTATGGTCGGGAAACAATTGTTCTTGGTGTTGAGCAGAGTTAAGAGAAAGTTCCACGCTTCCTTTCAGTATGCTGTCACTCTCTGCTTCTGTAGATGTAGAATGCAGTCTGGCACCGCTGAATGGGACAAACGTCGGGACAGTTTCTGTTTCTGAGTCTCCTTGTCCTTCCCTCACCCACTGAACATAGGGGAGGGGCAGAGGCACACGCCGGCAGTGAGACGAATGCACCCAATTCTTCCGACATTCTACTTTCACAGCGGTGCGGGTGGCCAGTAACACCTGACGGGGCTGTGTCCTGCAGGGCTCGAGGCTCTTGGTCCGTTGAAAGTTCCAGATCAGGACCCAGTCACCAGGTTGGATAACGTGTCCTGGGCCCTCGCTTTTGTCAGGTATGGCCTCGTGCACCTGGTGATAAAGAGTACGAAAGGTATTAGTTAGACTGTACAGATAATCAGTTAATACAGGGTATTCAATGTCAGACAGTTTCTTAGGCCGTGGGACACCCCATACATTGGCAGGCCTCCCGACCACAATTTCATGGGGGGATTGCCCTATTCTGGTGTGGGTCGTTGTTCTTGTGGACAGTAGGGCTAAGGGCAGAGCATTAACCCAAGTGACACCTGTCTCGGCTACTATTTTGGCCATTTTAGTTTTTAGGATGCCATTGTACACCTCCACTAGACCTGCTGACTGGGGGTGGTTAGATGCATGAAATTATTGTTTTATACCCAATGCTGTACAGACATATTCCATAATTTGAGCCGCAAAGTGTGTCCCGTTGTCACTTCAGAGCAAGCGGGGCAAACCGAATCGCGGGAGGTACTCTTTTAATAGCACTTTGGCAGTAGTGATAGCGGTGCAGTCTTTGACGGGGTAAGCCTCCACCCATCGGCTGAAGGTACAGACAACCACTAGGACATATTTCAAATTGTTACATCGGTCCATCTGGATGTAATCCATTTGGAGGACTTCAAAGGGGAAGGTAGGAGGAGAGAATCCTCCCTTAGGAGTAACTGTGCCTTTTCCTGGGTTATACATTAGGAAAATTATGCATGTTTTAACCAGCTTTTCAGCATATGCTGGTATCTTAGAGTTGTACCATGTAGGTTCCAACAGTTTACATATCCCTTTTGCACTAATGTGGGCAGGACCATGGGCCATCGTAACTACTGCTAGCACATGACTGTCAGGTAACATCCATTGTCTTTCCATAGTCGTACGGACCCAGCAACCATCAATTCCCTCCTTTGCTAATTGCTCCTTCCACACCCTTAGCTCCTCAGGAGTAGTATGGGACTGAATATCAATCACACTCTGTACTGTGTTTTCAACCATGCCCTTGTCTGCCACCCACCTAGCGGGACCTCCTACATACATTCCTTCCTTTTTTCTAAGAGCTGTTTGTCTTGCTGTCTGGTCAGCCAGGGCATTGCCTTTCCCAACATCATCTGTCACTTTCTTATGGGCTTTACATTTTATAATGGCCACCTTTCTGGGGAGTGTCATGGAATCTAACAATCTGTGAATTAGGGGGCCAGGTTGAATCTTGGTCCCGTGTGAAGTAAGGAAATTCCTTTCTTTCCACAGTCTCCCAAAGTTGTGAGCCACCCCAAAGGCATACTGACTGTCAGTATAGATATTAACTGTTATTCCCTTGCTTAACTCACAGACTCTAGTGAGGGCCACTAATTCTGCTGCTTGAGCAGAGCACTGTGGAATCTGAGCTGTTTATACTACTCACCCTAATGTCGTGAGGGCGTAGGCGGCTGAGGTGTTACCATCTGACCCTCTGAGACATGATCCGTCCACATACAGTGTACCTTCTGGTTCTGCTATCGGGGTATCCTGTAAGTCAACCCGTCCATTCGTCTCCTCCTCTGTCCTTAATATGCAGTCATGTGGGTCTAAGTGTGCATCCTGAGTATCAAGTGAGAGTAATGTGGCGGGGTTTAGTACAGTGCATCTTTTGATGTTAATGTGGCTGGCAATGAGTATCAGTTCATATCCTGTGAGCCGTGCGCTAGTGAGGGACTGTGTCTTGGTGTTATGAAGGAGGGTATCTACAGAATGAGGGACCATCAGAGTCAGGGGGGAGTTCATGACGATCACTGCACTCTCACGGACCATGAGGGCGGCCGCAGCTGTTGCCCGTAAGCATCCTGGGAGAGCCCTTGCAACAGGATCTAAGGTGGCTGAAAAATAGGCACATGGCCGATGGTGACCTCCGAACTTCTGGGTCAAGACAGCACATGCACAGCCGTCTGTCTCATGTACAAAAAGAAAAAAATGTTTGTTATAATCAGGAGTACCGAGGACTGGAGCAGTACACAGAGCCTTTTTTAAATCTTGGAAGGCCTGTGCATGCTCTCTACTCCAAGGAAAGGAACTGTCTGATATGTCTTTAGTGGTGAGGGCAAGAAGAGGTTTGACCAGGGTCCTGAAAAATTGGAAATCCACGGTCTATAGTATGAGGTTAGGCCTATGAAGGCTCGCACCTGCTTTTGTGTTCGTGGTGCTGTCATAGCATTGATAATGGCTACACGATCAGCGGTGAGCTGCCTTCCCTCCTTCGAGAGATGACCTAAATAGGTCACCTTCTCTTGACAAAACTGAAGCTTTTTCAAAGAGACTTTGTGATTATGGAGGGCAAGGTGGCGTAACAAACAGGGAGTAGCTTCTTTACACGCTGGGGCAGAATTTGCAGCAATGAGGAGGTCATCTACATATTGTAATAGGGTGGAATTATCAGGGAGTTCCAAGGAATCTAGTTGACTTTTTAGGGCGTGACTATAGATACTGGGGCTCTTGGTGAAACCTTGAGGGGCGCAGCAGAATCTAAAGCTCCGCCCACCAAGGGAGAAACAAAAAAAATGTCTTTGTCACGATGTATAGGAATGCTGAAAAAAGCATTCTTCAAGTCTATGACAGAGAAGTGTGTTGCATCAGAAGGGATCATCGTTAAGAGGGCTGTAATGTCGAGGACAACAGGATATTGGGAGATTGTTATTTTGTTAAGGGCTCTCAGGTCAATCACCAATCTGTATATTTCAGGGGAGAGAACATCTCCATTGGTCGTTTTAAGAACAGGAATAATGGGACGGTTACAGATATTGCCATGTGTTTCCTCCACTACGCCCTGGTCCATTAATTCAGATATTATTGCTAAAAGGGCCATTTCTCCTTCCGCTGGCAGTCGATACTGCCGGAGGCGGGGGAGAAGTGCACCTGGCTGGATGCGTACCACATGAGGGGATATGTTGAGACACCCTACATCAGTGTCTGATGATACCCAGAGGGAAGAAGGTAAAGACTGCAACTCTAGTGGGAGGGGACTGGACAGGTACATAAAGGAAGCTGCGGTGGGAGAAATTGTTAGGGATACACCTTGGGGACTACATTATATGGTTGTATACAGAGCTTTCAGTACATCCATGCCGAACAAGTTTTCACTGCAACCTGTAGTAAGGACCAAGGGAGCGTCAACATGTGCAGGGACAATATCGAGAGGGAGGGGTTCAAAGACAGGGCTGGTCACAGGTGTTCCTGCAAAACCCACGGAGACATTCATATTGCCAGAAAGGGGTGCCTCCGGGACTGACAGACTTGCAATAGAAGACCTGGTGGCCCCAGTATCCAAAAGAAAATTCTGATTATTCCCCACAACTGACATTTGAACATACGGGCCCCTTTGATCCACTGAAATTTGCACTCTGGTAATTCCCCTTTCCTGGCTGTCCTATGCTTGGTAGGACCCTATCCCATCAACTTCATCATAATCATCATTGTAATAAGTGTGTGTTCCTTCGTACCCATCAAACCTATTGGCCGGGCACTGCCGGATGGGAGCGTCATCCCTGGGCCTGTATTCTTTATCCTGTGGATGGGGCGGGCCATAGTCCCTAGTCAGCCTCCCCTCCCTGAGAGCGCGAGGTCGAGTCTTCCCTGTTCGGATGTTTTCAGCTAACACGGGACACTCATCTATCCAATGGCCGTACCCATTACAATAAGCACACTGATCTGTTTGGAGGGCTCCCGTACGTTGAGGGCTGGAGGGGGTAGACTGGCAAACCCTCGGAGGGGGTTGGGGTTCAGGTCTGAAATTCCCGCGGGCATCGGGACCTCGGGGAGGGTAAGCCTGCTGCAGAAGTGCCTTAGTCTTAAGATCCCTAGCCTTCTTACTTTCTTTGTCTCTATCTTCATTCTCCCTATTTTCGTGATATTGTGCCATAGCCAAGATATCAGTCATAGTTTGGGCAGACCACGTACTTTCAACTTTCTTAAGCCTGGCGGAGATCTCAGGAAGCAAGTTGCTGACAAACTTATCGACAAACACTGGGCCAGAGCCAGGGGTCCGGGGATCCAAATCACTATGTCCCTTGTATTCTGTCTCAAAACAGGTAAAGAAGTCAGCCACATTCTCGTCTTTTCACTGCCTAAAGGCGTCTATTTAATCCCAGTTAATGACAGTTTCCGGAAAAAGTGTTTTCATAAACGTCATTGTTTTACCGGGCAAAGTCAGGATGGCAGCTTCTGGTTTAGGCCCTCCTACCCTTGCTTCTTCCATGGCCTCTAGGGCAGCCCATTTACCTCCCAACGCCACTTCATGGTCAGTATGTCAAATCTTGTCCCAAATTTCAGTGGGGACAACCGTACCAAAAAGTAAATCTATATCCTCAAGTACGAGAATACCTGCAGATATAATCTGACCCAATTCTCTGTAAAAGGCAGCCGGATTCTTCTGGGGATCTGGTAATTGTCCTTTTAATTGCATTACTTCTGACCTTTTCCAAGGAACATGAACCCAAAGTCTGTGCCAGTGTGCCTCAACAGCCCCTCAGCCATTATTTTGGGCATCAGTAAGTGTGTTAACAAAGACACGGGAGTCTTCTCTCATTGGCATGCTGTTTCTAGAGGGGTGTTGGAAAAAGCAGTCATATCACGGTAAGCCATTAAAGCAGACATAGCGCCAAACATCCCCTCTCCCTGAACATCGCCTCTTTTTATTTGCAACTAAGGTCCATTAATCCGGTGGGTATCTGCATAAGCGCATTCTCAAATCTTTGCATGACCAGGGTACACATGTATTCAGCCCAGGTGGTCGATTGGGAAAAGGTGGACCATATTTCTTTAAAGGCATAAACATTCCCGTTATTTATCCAACATTCACACTGTTGCATCTGTAGGTCATTTTCTCGAAGGGACGAAAAGCTGACTGCAGAGCGCAAGGAGGCCAGTCGGGGGGAATTCAACAATTTATATAAATCCTGCTTAACTGTAGACCACGGGGAAGTAGGAAAAGGGCGTGTAGGGGTAAAGCCGCAGGGGTTGGGCGGATGGAGACTTGTTGTCATTCCCGCAGCAAGGACAGGGTTAGTGGGCTTGGTCGGTGTCATAGGAAAAATCGGGAGGGATGGTGTGACAGGGAGAACAGTAAGAGGGGCAGTGGGGGAAGGAGTGGGCGGTGGCAGCGGGACATGCGGGGTGTGAGGCATCAGGGCAGGGTACATCGGGGCAGATGCAGGAGGCTTTCTAGCAAAGTATCAAGCAAGGAATCACCTTCTTCTCCCCCTTCCATATGGCCCTTTCCTTTCTCCTCACGAGCTGGATAACATTTTTGTACCCGAGCCCCATGCTCCCTATCGGCTACTTCTACCGATTTTGTCATTTGATTTTGTAAATTTTCTCTAGTGTGGTCGGCCATTGACATACGTTCCTGTTTCCTTTCTTGGGCCTTCTGCTTTCTAGCTCTCTGCTCTATCTCTTTCCTCTAAAATCGGACAGATTCAAGCATAGATGGCGCGTTTTTCTTTTCATTAATTGTTCCTCTAAGTTGGCGAGAACTTGAGAATTAAAGTGGCCACTGTAATTCTGCGTTACTTTGTTTAGTATATTTTACCCAGAATAAGGAAAACATTATGGCAGAAGGGCCATGTTTCACATACATTGTATGGCCAGGGGTCCCTTCTGGAGAAGCGGACAGGCCGCCTCCAGCTGGGAGTCCTGCGTACACATACAACAACATAATTTCTTGAACTTACTACTGACTGGCATGCTTAAAAAACAGATAACAGACACCAGCGGGTTTTTAAAACTCACCTCGCTTGCTTGGCTTTGGCAAAAGTCAATAACAGCTTGGCTTTTGCGAAAGTCAATAACAGAATCATACAGACTTGGTGGGTTATCAGTTCACCCTTACCTTACCTTCTGCAGACGTAGGGCTGTGTCCTGCTCCAGAAATTATTTGCTAGGGGACTCCAGCGAGAATGCGATCATGTAGCCCAGACCGGGTGGGGAGGAATAGCAGGCGAGTCGTTCGGCTTACCGGATTGCAAGAATCCCTCGGGTAGGGTACCTCCGTCGGAGTCTCTCCGTGCACCTTCTCACATCCACCGGGCCTGACCTTCGTGCTCGTGGAGTCCCTATTCAGGCGCCATTTGAAGAACCGGTTAAACCCACTTACTGGGTCTCGGCGGCAGGGGAACCGCCCAAGTCTTCCATACCTTCCATACTTAGTAAAAGGAGACACAGGAGCCTTCGTCTGCAGGAGGAACACAGATTTATTCAATAGCCCAGGCTATGGAACAGAGTCCCAAGCTAGTCAGAGACAAGACAGAGGAGGCTGCTGTTTTACTACGCAGCTTACAAGCCTTTTATACTTTTTCATTTCAGTCTTTTGGCTGTTAGTTCCTTGTTCAAGCAGGGCAGTGTTTGCAGTTGATAACCAGATACAGACGACGTTTGTAGATGGTGAGCTGGTCAAGGCTTGGTGCACAAATCATTGTTCACTCGGCTTTGATCAAGGCTCAGTCTTGCAGATCATTGTTTAATCACCTTGATCAAAGCCCGGTCTTTCCGGTCATTGTTTAATCACCCTGATCAAGGCCCAGCAGTCAGACCATTGTCCAGATAACCTAATCACGGTGTCAAGGATGTTTACCAGGCTGGGAGCAGGAGATGGAAAACAAATCATTTACTCAGGGTGTGAGTGTCTTGTGGCTTTCTGGTGAACTGCAAAGAACAGGGGGGGTTGGGTGTGTGACAGTTCCTGGGCAGAAATGCAGGCTGCAAGATGGTTTTTTTCGTGTCAGTTAGAATTTCCTCAGGCATCAGCAGAAACGACCCGGTGGGTTGTGTGGAAGTGTTTGACACGAGATGGCAATGAAAAAGCAATGGAGTCCCAGTTCAAATGATGCCGATCAGAAGAACACTTTTCCTCACTGTGCTGCCTTGTATAAAACAAGCATTTGCAATGCAATAGGTCTCGCAGTTACGCAAGTTTAAGCTATTGGCACTGTAAATCACAATACCTTTTATTTGTTTTTACAACGAAAACAAAAATATAAGGCATTGTTATTTGCAATGTCAATAGCTCAAACTCGCGTAAATACGAGTTTAAGCTATAGGCATTGTAAATGACAATGCCATGTATTTATGTTTTCAAAACCAACACATAAATAAAAGGTTTGTCATTTACAATGCCAATAGCTCAAACTTTTGCAAATGCGAGACTTATTGCATTGCAAAAGCTTGTTTTGAAAAGGGTTATGCTGAAACATTTGCCATTTTATGGACACTTTTTGATGTTCCATTTATTAAATAAAATGTCTCCCTACTTGTCAGAAATGGAGTTAACAAACGCAGTGGTACCATTCGGCAATTTATTTCCCTGGACAACTTGAATGATGTAGTCATAAGCAATGTTTGCTTTTTAATGTTAGGCATCATCTCCATATCTCCTCTCAAATTCTTTCTTTCTTGTCATGATTATTTGTGATTGCAGTGTTGACCATAGATGGCAAGTTGGCTTAAAAACCACTGCAGATCACATAATCTGTACATGATAGAAGATATTACCGTTTTGTTCTGACATGACTAGATGAGCTGCATTACTTAAAAGTTTAGGCCCCCTACTAAAGATGCTGTTAAGAGAACATCTGGCAGCCATTTTGAGACGAGTACTTGGATAATCAGTGTTATAGATACTCTTTCAGCAATATTGATGTGTTCAAACAAAGATTAAAAATATACTTGTCACCTTTGCGATTGCTGAAATAATTATTGTTCACGTGGGTGTCTGTCAAGCGATGTTTGAATGTGGGTTTGTAAATAGTCAAAGACAAAATGGCTGCTGCATGTAGGAGCAGCCAACAAAGAAATTGCTAAGGTTGTCTGTTGTTTTTATGTAAATCTGAACCAGTATTGTAGATGTCGATGGTGGCATGTATGAGCTTTGCAGTTTTGTCAGGTTAAAAAAATGGAATCTTGGTTATTTCACAGTCACAGGTCTGTAGTAAAAGTGGTAGTGAAGATGAATATTGAGAATTAGAGCCCTGCGCTTCCTTGGGTCCAATGTCTTCTCAACGGCATGTATCATTTATCTGCCCCCTCTCTCAGTTCACTAGGGCAGTGGCAGAAAGCTTAGCCCTTCGTCCTTTAGCCTGCTCTCCAGCCAAGGAAGCACTTTGAATAGGTTAGTGTGGAAATCTCTGGCATAAGGCTTAGTCATCGGTGCCCTGTTCATATTTATGCATAGATTTGCCACACCCCAGCTGATTACTCCAACCTGGAAGAAAAAAAAAATATATATATATATTCAGTTTTGTGGCTCTAAAAAAAAGCATGTCATTGTACCCCCGTAGCAGATATTCCAACGACACACGAAAGAGCAAGCAGTGAAATGAAAAGGAGAAATACAGATACTTTAGAGGTATCACGTAAGGAGCAAACAAGGTCTGCATGATGTCAGAGCACAGTAGAGAGAAGAAAAGGTAGCAGGCACAGGCATTTGAGGTGACTGCAGTATATCGGGTACACTTTGGGATTTGTACTACTCCATGAGGATTCATAAAAATGGGCTGGAATTGAACCTTTCAAAAGCATGGTATTTATTGGATGCACTAAACTGGAACAAACAGCATAACCCTGCCACCCGTCCCAAACCTCTCTGCTTGGGAAAGCAGACTGGAGAGGACTCCTTATAAGTGTGTCCATATGACATTAATACATAGGCTCTGGAAGTAGGAGTGCTAGGGGTGCTGCAGTATCCCCAAAATAACTATACTGGAGTTCAGAAGGTGACTGAGCAATAAAGATGCATCTAAAACCTGCTATCTTGTCACATTTGCTGTGCTTTCAAAGACAGGTCAAACATCAGGCTTTGTCTTCTGACAATCTGTTACTTATTCTATTAAAAGCAGCATGGTGATTACTTTTTTCCTCTGGCTGCAAAATTAGAGAATTTTATAAAGGGAACTATCGAATAATTATGCTGGGGTATATGGAGTGTTAAAGGAAAGACTGTGGGGTGTCAGTTGTTTCTGACAACTAAAAGTACCTGTAAATGAACTGTACAAATATTTCTAAATATATCACCAGATAAAAAAACACAAATATATCACATATTCTTGGAATTCTGAAGTGTGGTGGAAACAAAGATTCTAATAGGATTAAAACTAATCAAGACACTTTATTTGGTGATCTACAAATGATGGAGCATGCCACATGGGGGTTCATTGGTGAGGGGCCCCTATTAGCCTCAACAGGTTGTCTTGGCAGGGTTACAAAAAAAAGGGTTACAGGGTTATGCTAAGGAGTTGGTAAGGCTTCCCATAAACTTCTACTCACTCCCTTTAGTTTAATGTAAACATTTGCTGAAACTTGATTTACACACATTATTGTTTGCATGCTACATAGTTTTATCAGTAAAACTACGTGTCAGTGCAAAATTTGCGAATATTTCAAAGGAAAATGTAGTGTCTGTAAATGACAGTGCACTACTACATCATACCTTAATAATATATTTGTAACAGTGTGCTCCAAAATGCACCACCAGCAACATACCACTCTCCTGCTGCATTGGTGCGACCAATTTGCTATGCTTGTTCTTTGTGTGTCGCCTGGATGTTTCACAATCCCTATGACTTCAGTGATGTAACACTGATAGCAGCACCCCCATTCTGAAAATTGTTCCAGCACCACTGCATTAATACCATTACACCTGAGGGGAGAAACATTGGGTACAGCTTGGAAGCTTCTTTTGGGATGTAGTAGATAAGTAAAGCACAGTGCCTTTGATCACAGCAATGTCAACTGGGCATTCAGACCTGCACATTTGTATTTTAGTGAGTGGAAGTCTTAGAAGTGCATCACTGAGTATAATCTATGAGGGGAATGTATTGGGTTAGGATTGGCAAGTTGGGTAACTTTAAAGGTAGGAGGGCTTCAACGTAGGCCCGGTGGATGCTTAGGATGACCCCTGGAAGAGATTCTTAAAAACATTTGTTTAATGTTTCCTGTGGCCTTTGTCTTCCAGGGAAAGCTCCTTCCCTTGCAGATCCTTGATGCCTCCCCAGCTGGTAAGCCTAGATCCTCAGAGAGCTACATTTGGGAGTTTGGGAAGACAGCTTTGTTAGTAATGCGGGCTGTTTTGAAGGCGCAGCAGGCTACTGGATGGAGGCAATGCAGATATAGGAGAACTGGTGAAATGTAGTGGAAGGGTTGAGGCACTGAGATCACTCAGGTCAGCAGGATATACAGATATTAACTGTGACAATCAACTCTTGAATGGCCCATCGGAGAACCCCTGCAACAGTCTCTTCTGGACAAGATTATAGTTTTCTACTACAGCACAGCCTGGCTGTGGTGGTGCAGTAAGTTGCGTCTCAGTAAATAGAAATTGATCATTTTTATTGTCTTTAAAAAATAGCTCCATTATGGTGGTTTCTTCTGCCTACAGATACCTCACCTATTGAATATCTCAAACCACCAGACTGGATCCAGAAACCTTTTCATAGTTCTTTTGCACAGCTATGGAGTGCTTGCTTCATTTCGGTGATAGAAGCAATGCTATAGTGACATGGCACATAGAGCACCCACCCTGACGTAGCAATAACAGGTTTCCTTTTTTCAGCATCCTTCGATGTGGATCCAGAGCTTCTCTCTTGGAATGTGTTCCCTTTGGGATTTTTCTCAGCAAAGAAAGTTTCCAAGCGCAATGGTAAGAGACATTACCTCCCACCCAAGATATCAAGTCCTTTCAAGACTGTAATGAACAGCTATCTATTTTGGATCCACATGAGATATGTTTGTTTGCTTGGGGAAGAGGCACAAGTGAAGGTCATGTGACAAGTGTGCCTCGTACACCATCAGGGCCATCAAGGAGTGAAAAGCCAAGCTATGGTCAGTGGCAAGTGTCAGTCTCTGTGGCGGTTGCACTCAGTTAAGGTCTCCCGCTGGATCATACTCCTCTCTTCTGTCAAAATTCACTAAGAAGAACACACAAGAGAAGAAGGCATGAAGATGACTTGCAAAGCCCTGTCCACAGTCGAGAGGTTTGCCACCTCAACACACACTGCCCTCCGTGGAGTCATCCTCGCAGCCAGATCCGATGGGTATGTTTTTCTCCTAAGAGCCTCTATTGACAGCACAATCGTAACATTTCAGGGCCTTTACTGGATCCTCTGTCGCTGATGCTTATTTCGGCACAGCCTCAAGTCTATTTAAAATTTCCGACATCAGCAGATGATACTATGTCTTTCCTCCACGTTATGATGAAGATATTTTGGCAATCTGCGGCTCCCCATTGGTGTGCCTTTGAGCCCCATAAGACCTTTTTAGGGATCCATTTGGATTCCTGCTATTAGGACCCCCATGCTATAGGTGCCTTGTGTTCAATATGGAATGCTATATGGAGTCATCATCTGATCTCCCACCAGTGCCCGATCCCGGTGCCACGGACAGAGCAGCCGGCATCGAAGGCTAATGCTATCCACTAGAGGTCAAGAAGAGAGACTTAGAGGATAGAAGAAAAGGAAAGGTATAGGGAGGAGAAGACACACAATTCACGACAACGCTAGTGGCACACAATGCATGACATCTTCGGCACTGACTCTAACCAATTTAGGAGCGAGTTTGCATTCAGCGTTCCACAAATTACAGCTGTTGTAAAAAACAAAACCCTGATGCTTTTCCTGTAGCCAGTGGGTACTAGTTTGGAATCTGTTCTACTAGTGAGGAAACTGAAGGTATAAAAATCCATTAGAAGAAAAAGATACTTACCTTAACTACCTCTACCAGCAACTCACCGATTAAAATCATCTCCCCATTTTGAAGGACAAGCACAAGCTGCATTAGAAAGGTTCCAATCTAGATTGCTACACAGCACTGCCCCATTTTTTGTAGCTTCCTCATCTCTTCTTTTAGGGGCACATAAAAAGAGGGATTGGGAGGTGACATATGTGTGCCGAAATAGGAGCTTTATGGCTCCAGTGACAACACTATGTTTGTCCCTTACGGTGTCAAGTTGAAGTTAGCTCCCTCTACTGGTAGAGCTATGGAAAAGGTTACCAATCCAGTGTTGCCACCACAACAGATCTGTAAACAGCACCCAGACAATGCAAAATTGCATTGGGACCATACAGATAGTAGAAAAGGGGTATACAAATGCAGGTAACATACGTATAAAGGTTTTAAAAATAAATAATAAATATTAAAATATATATATATATATATAAAAAATATTTTGGCAACCACTGCTTTGAACTGCAGTACCAATGGGTACCTATGTAATCAGTAAATATTTTGTATCCATAGCTTACAGATGCAGGTAATTGAAATGTTCCTTATTCTGTTGGAATCTTAAACAGTATTTTTGAAACACATGGGACCCCACTATTTTATCTTCCACAGCATGCATCTTTAGTTTAGGATGCAATTAATTGATGTAGGATTAACTTAAATAGGGCAAACACAGGAAGATGATAGACAGAGCGTAGAAACTTTTCAGACACTCACTCACTCCCAGTCACAGATCTGGGTTGAATCCATTATCGTTCTTTAGCTCACTTCGCCACCCCAGTTCAGACCTAGCCATACGCAAATCAGTCTTGACCCTGTGCCTCATGGGTACAGTCTAGACCGAGCTGCCAAAGCATGATTTCCCTGGACTGGAAACAAGCATCCTGGGACCGGTTTTGGAGTAACACCCCTCATCCACCAGGCTAGCCTGAATCCAGTGGCAAAGTGAGCAAGGGACAAACGTCTGGGCATACCCTGCCAACTAACTTACATAGGGAACAGCCACTTGAAAGAATCAATAAGTCCACCCTTTCTACACTATTAAGAGAAGCGGTTCTAACAGGTGCTTCATAGGTATTGCATCCTCTTTCAACATACGCTTATGTTCAAATTCTGATAAGTTCCACTCTATCTTTAAATACTTCCTTGAACTATTCAACAATATCATCATCTTCAACAAGGATCCTCCAACAGCATCTATGACCTAATCATGGTATCCAGCCATCATCCTTTTCCTTCAACAGCATCTATGACATAATCATGGTATCCGGCCATCAGCCTATCTTTAAATACTTCATTGTTACACTGCCTACGAATTCCAGGACATGTACTACATGTCACTTGTACCCACAACTAAGATAGTAACATCTACCTTTGGTGTTTGACTCAACATTATTCTCTCCTCCAGCTTTATGTTCTGTTCATGAGGTTTAGGATATTTAACAGGTAAGGAATCTGTAGGTGTAGGAAGGTAGGATCCTTCTAGTATGCCTACTCCCACTATTTGCTAGTGTCACTATGTTTTTTCTGACTAGTCTGACTTGAATCCTGCTAATCAGGACCGCAGTTACTGTACGTCCTCCCTAAATTTGACATGGTAAGTAATGCTGTACCTCCACAATTGGCTACCGGTGCACCCCTATAAGTCCCTAATATATAGTACTGAGGTACCTAGGGCAGGGGTCTACCGCGGGCTGCAGCATGTATTGTGCCACCCATGAGAGACCACTCAAACTGAGACTACATGCCTGACATTGCAGCCTGTGTGAGCTATTGCTATCGCCATTCACAATAGATATAAGTTTTCATACCTCTGAGGTCATCACACTTAAAACCTATAAGTCACCCCTAAGGGAGGCCTTTCAATCCTGAAGGCAGGGTGCTGGGTTATAAGTGTGTAGGTGTCCCTGCATGAGCAGGGCACCCCTACAAACTCCGTAATCAATTGTGCAGGCTTTGTAAGTGCAGTAAGCCATTTTGATACATATAGTGGCCATCCGTCATTATGCGATGGCTAACTTTGTGACTGTGCCGAACCTGGGCATATTTGGTATCAAACATGTTGGAATAATACCGCAACACCGTTACCAGTGTTGGGGCATGATTCCATGCACTGGGGGGCTCCTCCGGGAATCCCAGAGTATTCCCGGTAACAGCCTTCCAGGCTCTGCCAGCTAGCTACTGCTGTTGCCGACCCCAGATGTGAACCTGCCCTCCTGCTGCTGAGCTCAAGCCAGGGAAAGTAGAACAATAGGTTTTCTGTCACAGGGAGGTGCGACCACCTCCCAGACAGGACTTAGTGTATTAGGCTAGGTTGTGGGCGCTTGCCAGCACCATAAGACTGCTTTGAAGAGCACATTTGGTGCCCTCCTTGCATACTCCAATTGGAACCAGTTCTGGGAGCTCTTTGCCCCGCTCTAGTGCAAAACTGGACAAAGGACATGGGAGTTTCCTCCCCTCTGTCCGGCCTCTCCTCTGGGAGGGACCCCTGAGTGGTCCTAACCCCGTTCTTAGGGTATAAAAGGTCTTACATGTGGGTGGGTCCTCAGATTCGTCGTGGGACAAGAGTCAAGTCTGAAACCATGCCACTTTTCGACCGTCTAGGCACTTGGACTTCGCCTTGAACCAAGATTGCATCAAGGAAGACTCCTGCTGCTCCTGGTCTTGCTGTTCTGCAAGTCTTCTTCTTCAACTGTGTCTTTGCTTCTTCCAGGATCTTCAACAGACCTGTGGGCATCAAGGACACCCGAAGTAATCTCCCTTGGAGTGAAGGAGTCATTTCCCTGCATATGCAGGCACAGCAACAAAGCTGACTGGTCTGCTGCTCCTGATGTCCCATGGACTACGAAAGGCTCAGCAACACAGGTGGTGGTTCTTCAACTCCCTCGAGACCTGACCTGTCCGCTCTGCAATTTTGAGACCAGGATGCCTTGTCGGAACTGATCCCCTGTGCACTGTGTCGACTTGCCATTGCAAGGCCTTGTTGGCTCTGCACTCCACAGATCTATGGGTTACAAGAAAGTCTAGCCACCAGAACCTCTTCCTGCCAAGATCAGCGTCCTCACCACATCCTCTGCACCGTGGTCCTTTATCTTTGGTGAGCTGCTCGAGGTCCTCTTGCGACTCTTCTGCCTTTGGCCTTTGGGTTCTGGTGAGGGCCTCCTCCTGGTTCAGTGGGCTCTCTTGTTTGCTTAGGGCCTGCTCTGACTCTCCTGCTTGTGGTGAGGTCCTTGGACCTTGCTGGTCCCAACGTTGCTCCATCTTCGCTTTCCACGCCTGTTGCAGCTGCCAAGGCCTGTTGGTGCTCCTGCCGGACATCGACCCCCTGGTTCTCAACTTCCGACATGGGACAGCTCGTGCACGGCTCCTGGTCTTCCACAGCATCGCCTGGTCCTCACAGCTGCAGCAGCAAGGCACTGTCAACTCTCCTGAACCGTCTGTCATTGGTGAGCATTACTCATCCATGCCTCCTGTTCACCAACGAGTGGCATAGATTCTGCCCCTCTTCTTGCAGGTTCTTCTCTTCAAGAATCTATGCTTGGATTCCACCGGATTCTTGCACAGTCTTCGCCAGCGGTATATTTACTGAAGTCCTCCATTGTGGTCTAAAGCGGTTTCCTACGTCACTTCACACCTAAGCACCCAGCTTACTATGTGTAGGTATCCTGGTTGTTGGGGTATCCACGGGTGGAGTGACTCTCCAACCTTCTGTCTTCCACAGGGGTTCTTCAGGGTCTACTCGGAAGGATCCTTCTTCTTCAAAACTGCAACAGCGACTTTCCCATTGAGGTTTATTGAGTTCATGGCTATGTTTCCACTCTGCACACAACCTCTGTGGGGTTCCTGGGTTCTTACCATGGGTGGTTCCTTGGGTACCCAGCTCTTCGGAGTCTCCTGCTGAACCTGCACCGCGGATCATCCTGTCACAAGCCCAGCACGGGATTCACGTCGGCATTAGAAGGCACCCCAGTCGTGCCGCAGGGGCGGCTGAAGCTCCGGGTGCCTGCTGAGCCTGCACCTCCTGCCCGCTCTAAAGCATCGGAGGGCTGAGAGAGGGCCCCCCCCCCCCGCCCGCTCAGCAGAGACGTGGGCTGGTGCACCGGTGAGCAGCAAAGGAGTTCCAGAGGCATCGGGGGGCACCGATGAGCAGCAAAGGAGTTCCAGAGGCACCGGGGGGCAGGGAGGACTCACGGCGGTATAGGAGGGCGCCCCAGGCGCGCCGCAGTGGCGGCTGAAGCTCTGGGAGCCTGACGAACGGACACCGCCCGCCCGCTCCACAGCAGTGAAGCAGTGAATCACGGAGGCTACGGAGAGCTAAGAAAGACCGACCGCGCCACAGCAGAGGAGCCCCAGCGGCGTCGGAGGGTTCTAATAGGCCCCCCTCCCGCCCGCTCCACGGTGGAGGACGCTGGGCGCTGCGCTCAGACTGCAAAGGGACGTGGCTGACCCCCGCCCCCCTCATCCCCCCGCACCGGAGGCTGGATACAGTCACAGGAGAGACGACGGAGGAGTAGAGATTGCCCCCGGCTGCACCGGAGACTGGATGCGACTGGAGGCTGTGGCGCCCTGCCCAGAGGAGCGACGGAAGTGAGCCCTGAGTCCAACAAGAGCTGCAGGGGCGACAGAGGACCGAAGCCTGCCCCCATTGGCACCGGTGGATACCTGGTAATCAGTTGACTGGCTTCTCAGGGTAATACAGGCTTGGAGCCCTGATTTGTGATCACGTTCATACAGTGCACATATATCTACGAAGCGGAAGGAACTGAGCCAATTTCGGACTAAAACACTGCTTCTGCAAAATTCTGCTGGCAAACTCAACAGGCACACATAGTCTTAAGGTATTTATTTCTCCCACCCGCCTGCTCACTTTTTAAAAACTACCTCCTTTGTTCAAAATGGCTGGGGCTAAAAAACTGTAGCAATAAATCCCCCCCACCCCCCTACCTCTGATGTCCACGAGGCTCCTCAGCTTAACTCCCCCACACAGAGATAAGAATTCCTCCCAGCTAGACTGAGCATGGCTTGCTCAAACAGAAATAGAAATTCCTTCCCTTATGCTCATAGTAATAGCAGCAGACAGAGGACTAATATCTCTATCTCCCCTGCCTGCATGACTGTGAAGGGAAACTGCTCCTCCCTGCTATCTATGTAAAAGCAACAAACAGAGGACTACTGTCTCTATCTCACCTATTTGGCGGCCATTTTAGACTAGTCTCTCTCGTGGGCGGCCATCCTGGACTAGTCATTTTCATCATTATCTAAACACACACTAAGAACTTTTTCATTTTAGACTAATCCCACCTACAGAGTACTTTGCTCAGTGATGTATCTACACCTTCTTGGGAAAGAATGCCTGCCTATTATTGCAGTATTATACTTCTACCTATATTTTGAACATTTGTAGTGCACAGATTGCTACCTCATATATGAAAGAATGTCTGCCTATTATTGCAGTATTATACTTCTACCTGTATTTTGAACATTTGTAATGCACAGATTGCTACCTCATATACCTATTATTGCAGTATTATACTTCTACCTGTATTTTGAACACTTGTAATGCACAGACTACTACCTCATATACCTTGGTTGCTAACTAATGTCATTGCTGATTTTTGATTTTTGATTCATGTACACTACTGCATCTGTGTTCTGTTCTTATATTCGATCAGCAGTATACTTGAACTTGTATTCTGCACTATTCTGCACATTTCCGCAACCTGCACCCATCCCCGCTTTCCTCTCCTGTTATGCACCGATTGCTACCTCATATATCGCATACTTCTTCTGTATTCTGCACTATTCTACACAGTTCTGCAACCTGCATCCATTCTCACTCTTCTCTCCTGTAATGCACCGATTGCTACCTCATATATGTCTGGTTGCTCTCTAGTGTCACTTCTACCTGTATTTTTAACATTTGTAATGCACAGATTGCTACCTCATATTTCTTGGTTGCTAACTAATGTCACTTTGATTTGTGATTTTTGATTCATGTAAATTGCTGTTTGCATTGGTATCCTGTCCTTATATACTATCAGTATTATACCTACACTTACACTTTGTACTTTGTAATTTACCGTATGTATTTGCTCTACTGCACACTCTTATATCCTGGTTATGTTGGTTGATCACTAGTGCCACTTTTGTACTTTATAACTTACTGTATGTATTTGTTTCTCTGCACACTCTTACATTTGGATTATGTTGATTGATCGCTAGTACTACTTTTGTACTGTGTAACCTACTGTATGTATTTGTTTTTCTGCACATGTGTACCACTATAGTGCATTCTCCCATACCCACCTAATCCATCATCGCAACATGGATCCTATCAGCAATCACACATATAAAATCAACTACCCACCGTCACTCATCAAAAAAGCCGCTAAACGCTTTAAACACAACTTCCTTAGGTCACACCCTGAAACCCCCTTTGCTGACACCTACTTCTCACCGGTCAATGGATCCCTGAACACTGATATCATCTTCCACACCACACGCAGAGCTCAATGGAGAAAAGCGTTCCTCTCCCTACTCACCGTCTCCTCCACCAGGAAATCCGCTCACAGCCTAACTCTCTCCATCACACCATCCCAAGTCTTTCCAGGCAGAGCCACCATCACTATTTACAATAACGGGATTGTCCTATCTCAATCCACAGACAGGAACCTGGAACTGCTAGACAACTTGTTCCCCACTTTCAAAGAACACCTCTCCAATTCACGGACCAACACTCATATCTCCTCCAGTCCCACCAACCATGACCTCACAGCTACATACTCCTCAATCAGGGACACACCTACCACCCCTGACCTCCCATCCCCCACCCACAACCCCACTATCCCAATTCAGCACTCAAGCACAGACACAGATCGCTCCCCCTCATACACCACTCACACCCCCACCCCTTCTACCAACCCGCAGACCTCCACACATACCTTCAACACCCCTCTCACACCTACAGCGGGCATTAACACTCCGCTCACCGCTGACAGCACAGCTCCCACCCATAACACACCTAACTTAGTCCAGCACCAGAATAACACGCACTCCGACAAATCCCCCCATTTATCCCCCCCATTCTCAGTCCCCATTACCCTCTAACCAACTACGCAGAACACACCTCCTCCCTTAATTTAACTCCCCCTCCCCTCAACAGGACCATCTCCAATCCCACTTCCCCTCCTACTCTCAGCCCCCATTATCCTTCCTGCACCCCCACCACGGCTATCAGTGTCCCAGCCTACACCATGACCCCCCCGCCTACCACCAATGCCCTCACTCATACCACCAACCTCCTCCCTACCTCATCCACACCCCTCCCGCCCAAAACCTCTCTCCTCCCTAACACCATCCCGCACGCCAACACAACGCAGACCTGCTCGAACACCAGCCCACTCTCCCACCTGCACACGAATTCCCTGGTCAGTCATTCACCCCTGACTGCCACCCCCACCTCCACCACCTACCCCACGATGGACTACATCATGGCCACCCTCACTCAGATCAAAGAAGACATACACACCATCAAAGAACTGCTCTCCACACACCCCATACACCCCTCACCCGCCTCCACCTCCCCTCCCAACTTGTCCCCTACTCCTCCGGCTGACTCCCTCACTCAACACGCCCCACACCGGGCGTCAATCCCTGCTCATAGGCGCAGCAACTGCCCTCGTCCCCCTCATCGCCCCTGCAACCCCTCACACAACTACACCTCCCCGCCCAACTTGTCCCCCACCCTTCCGACTAACTCTCTCACTCAGCTATCCCCCAACCTGACCTCAATCCCAGCTCGTAATCGCAACAACCGCCCTCGTCGCACCCACAACTCTTCTTCTGACCTGGACACACTCACCCTTCTCCGCTCCAATGACCCAGCCCCCCAAAATCACACAACCACCCCACACCTCAACATTCCCACGATACACTCAAATCCCCTTAGACCCCCCACACTAAACAGCAGATTCTCCATCCTCAATAACCTTAGAAAAGTCCCTCTCACTCTAGAACCATCTACCACCCTCAACACACCCCGTCTCAAATGCATTCTTCTCAACTGCAGATCGGCCACGAAACATTCCGCCGCCATTGCTGACCTCCTCTTATCGCGGGACCTTGACCTAATCATCCTGACTGAAACCTGGCTAACTGAATCTTCGACACCTATAATGGACATTCTGGTTCCTCCCAACTACCACATTATCAGGCTCGACAGAACAGGCAAAATAGGTGGTGGAATCGCATGCATCTACAGGAACAACCTATCGGTTCAGAAAGTCAATTCCACCTACCTACCATCCCCAACATCCTGGGAATACATCTGCCTCGACATTATTAGTGAGGGCAAACCGATATGCTCTCTTCACAGCATTTACCACCCACCCAGGGACAACTTCACCTTTTCCCAACAAATCATGGATATGATCTCAACCAATTCCGGACGGCAGCTCACCCAAATATACCTTGGTGACTTCAACCTCCACTGGAACGATCGCAACGACGCGGTGGTAAATAGTCTTTAAAATTTCCTCGATGCCCTTAACCTCACCCAAATATGCAACAGCCCAACTCACGAGAAAGGTTCTACCCTCAACCTGATCATCTCCAAAGAGGACTCTATCCAACTCGAGCCCATCCAACCCTGTGACTGGTCAGATCATCATATTGTCACATTCTTTATCAATGAAAAAGTCAAAGTTAACCCGGCTCAACTCTCCAAGCCCAAAGTCTGGAAAAGAGACTTGAAAAAACTCAACCCAGGCTCTTTGCCTCCTAACAGATGCAATCTCCTACTCCCACCGACAGGCGCTACGGACGTTCAAACCCTGACTGACCACTATCTCAACGCTATGACCTCTATAATTAATGAGGCTGCACCTATGCAGCTAAAAAGAGTCTCTACTAAAATCTCCAATCCATGGTACGACGGGAGTCTCAATGAGGATAGACGAGACATGCGAATGGCAGAGCGTACCTGGAGATCAGCTCCCTCTGCAATGCACCTAAAAGATCTGAAGAAAAAGAGAAACGCCTACTTCAGGAAAATAAAACGCTCAAAATCAGACTTCTTCAGCCTCCAACTCGACCAAGCAAAAAACCGCCCAAGAAAACTGTTTGAGCTAATCAATTCACAATCCAAGGATCAACCCCAACCACTCAACACTGGGCGTGAGGCACCCTCCTGTGAAGACTTCGCTGCTTTCTTTATCCAAAAAACTGACAAAATAAAGAGCGATCTCCTCATTGACGCAAGCCTCTACTCCAAACCCCAGTGCCTAGCACCCACTGAACCAAAAAACAATGCTACATGGTCAACCTTCGGCACATACTCGGAAGAAGAAATTGGCAAACTGCTCAGCACCCTGAAACCATCCAATCACCTCATGGACCCCCTCCCTGCTTCCGCAGTAAAAGACTTTACCCCTTTGCTTCTCCCTCTCTGGACTAAAATTATCAACAGCTCTCTCCAACAAGGAAGCATACCTGACTCCCTCAAAGTTGGTCAGGTCACACCTCTACTAAAGAAACCTACAGCCGACCCCTCTGATCTCAACAATTACCGTCCCATCACCAATATTCCCACTCTCACCAAACTGCTGGAAAAATGCGCACAACTACAATTGACTAAACACATTGAACAATTTGATCTCCTCAACCCTCACCAGTCAGGCTTCAGACCAGGACACAGTACAGAAACTGCTATGACTCACATAATTGACGATGCACTTCAAATGCTAGACCAAAACGACACCTGCCTCCTCATCCTTCTTGATCTCTCTTCAGCATTCGACACCGTTAAACATGAGAATTTACTAGAACTACTAAACACAAGAATGGGTTTATCTGGAACTGTTCTCAAGTGGTTCACTTCCTTTCTTCACAACAGGTCGCAGAAATTCAAGAGCAACAACCTGATGTCCTCGCCAATACCTGTAACGCTAGGCGTCCCCCAAGGATCCTCTCTATCCCCAACTTTGTTCAACCTAGTCATGGAACCTCTCACCACCTTGCTATAAGCATCCAATGTACACTTTCACATGTACGCCGATGACACACAACTTTATCTCAAATTACAATCCCCCAATGACATCTTGCTCCTGAACTCAACGATCAGATGCACCCAATCCTGGCTTGCCGATATTCACCTCAAACTCAATGCCCTGAAAACAGAGTTCCTTCTGATCTCACCTCCAGCGAAGATATCCACCACTCAAATTTGGCTTAAACTCCTAACCGCACTCAATGTCCAACCCACCATCGTGGACTCAGCAAAATCTTTAGGCATAACACTCGACACCAATCTCAACATGCAGCAACATATCAGCAAGGCAACAAAGGGAGCGAACTTCCAGATCAATACTCTGAGGAAACCTAAACCCTTCCTCCCAGCCAAAGACTTCCAAACCGCAGTACAAGCACTAGTCATCCCACGAATTGAATACGGCAGCACCCCCTCTGCGGACTCCGCCTAACTACAACCGCACCACTAAGAGCTTCTCTAAACGCTGCAGCAAGACTCATCACTGGGTCAAAAAAGCACTCCCATATTACCCCTGACTTGAAATCCCTGAATTGGCTGCCTTTTGAAGCCAGAAAACATCTGAAAATCGCCTGCATGACACACAAGGCGGTACACCTAAACTCACCCGGCTACCTCGCTCAGAAACTGACAATCTCTGGGGGAACTAGAAACACTAGAGGCACAAACAATCTTCTGCTGAAACCTCGAAGATTCCGGAAGGAAAAAACATATAAGCGCTCCTTCTCAGGAATGGCGCCTAGGATTTGGAACTCCCTCCCTCCTGAAACCAGGCTTATCTCTTCCACTACACTTTTTAATAAAGAAGTAAAAGCTATCCTCATGGCTAAATACACTTGAACTATTATCTCGTACTCTGTTAACACTCTGCACCGATCTGTACTACATGTTTGACCCCTTTGCTTATTTGTATGAGTTGTCTTATTACTCACATGATTGGCTTTGCAGCCACCTATTTGTACTGTGTGATCTATTGATTTATCTGTTTGACTATGTTCCCTCATGTACCCCTCTATGTAAAGCGCTCTGATATCTGCGAAGATCTTGTTCGCGCTATATAAAACTTTCAAAATAAATAAATAAAGTCACGACTTCGATCGCAGTTCACATTCCACTTTTTTTGTATATGGTTTGGTCTCCCCCCGGAGACCACCGTGTATTGTACTTACTTACCAATTTGCAATTAAAGTATTGCTGTGTATATATCTCCAGGTAGGAGATATACCAATGTGTTAGTGGGTGTTGTGTAATAAATAGACATATTTTTATATATACACTGTGTGCTTCTTTTTCGTGTAACCTACCTACATGACGAGATCTGGTAAAACAAGCTGCGTAACAATCCTTCTGGATAAGCCTGAAGGCAGCATTCTACAGTGACAACTTATAGAGCTTTCTATGATTGTCTAAGACCACTAAAAACCCCATTACGGGTTGTCTGGATTAGTGCAAGGTGCTTCACCTAAATAATTGTGCTCCATATACTAAGCCAGCCTCCTTCAGTAGGTAGATAAGATTATACACCAGAAAGATGACAACTTAAGGTAAAGTTTACATTTAGTTTACTCACCTGAGATCTGAAGTTTAATACCAGTGTCTACCAGTTCAGGAGGTGGAGCATTGTGGGAACTGTTGTGAGGGTCATTGCAAAACAGTGTACGTATATTTTTTCAATTGTTTTTAGGCTTGGTTCAATGTGAGTGATGTGGTGTTCTATTGTGATCTTAAGGTTTCATGAGTATTGCCAAAATATTGGCGTGTGGTGTTGGTAAGAGCTCTCCAGAGTATCAGTGTTGAAGATCAAAGATGAGCGTGTGAGCCTTGACCAACAGACGTCATCAATACAGGGTGATCTGGTTTCATGCATTTGCTTTCTTTTATTTAAAAGAGATACAAGCTCAACACATTCTTGTGTGTTGATGAACAGAGGATTGTTGACTGCTTTAGATTTTCTGAGAGATAAAGAAAAGTCTGTATTGAGGCCCTCTTTGTTGACCTTCATTATGTGTTTGTGAAGCACATGTTCACTTGTAGGCATGTTGCAGCTAAATTACAGATATTTATTTTCACCCAACCTATTGACACTCATTCCATTATCTTCAGAATGATGAAAGACTGAGTGGACCCACCACAATCTGAACCTATGGCCATGAGATCCATGCACGATGCATTAGTTAATTCTGCCAATCCATGGTCTTCCGTTTGGTGGCTGGATGAACTAGGTCCTCAGCCTAGTCCTTCTGGCAGTGCCACAAATCTGGTAATCCTCATCAGACATTGTACTCCCTAAATGTCTACAGACTATTGGTAGTCCAAAATGCTGCTGCTAGAGCTCTCCTTAACATCCCCTGCTTTGTCCCTTTCAGAACCAGCCTTTTCGCCCTGCATTGCTATCCCCTTGACGAGAGATGCCTTTTTAAGATTGTGTCATAGGGGATATTGTGGGGGATATATCCCTGTCTTGCACCCTTTTCTGCTTTTTTCTTGTTCCTAAAAGTTCCTTCAGTTTGTACGCCCACAGATAGAGCGTGTCTTCTCTTACTTTGCTCCCAAATCCAGGAACCATCTTCCTTACTCCTTATAGTCCAAGCCAGCTTTATATGTTTCTAGAAAATGCTTAACATCCATCTCAAATCCAGCTAATATTTTCACGTCTATTTACTCAAATATCCAGTCTTCCTTAGTTCATGAGGATTCCTTAGAAATAACTGTCCATTCTATAAATATTCACCACCACAGGGCAACCAGACTGGGTTGGTACAAAGCACAATATCTGCTAATTGTAGGGAAACCTCGAGGCCTGGTCTAAAGCATGACTGGTGAGCTCGCTGGAGGGTTATTCTAACAAATTCTGTAATTAGTGAGGTCCCTCCACTTTCTATAGAATAGTATCCAATTATGGTATAAGATTTGCTGAGGGTTATTTAAGGAGGGACAGGTCACGAAACTGGTATGTCTTGAAACTGGGGGTTTAGATCTTGAGCTGACAGACATTTCCCCATTTGAGGGGAAGATTCCCTTTTGGGCGAGGTAGGGTGGCTGGAGGGGAAGGACTGTATCTATGTGAGCCAAATAGAACCAGACAGTGCATTCAGAGAAGTATCAAGCGTGCTCTGTTTTTGAGGTGGAGTAGCTCTTCGGTAGCCAGGGCCGTACTGTCTAGTACCATTTCAGTTTTAATCCTTATGGACTACTACTGGGGTAATAATTCCTCAAGTACACCTCGGCAACGGAAAAGGAAGCAATTACCTTTAATTTGCTAAAGATGGTCTCCATTAGTGGTCCGTATCTATTTTTTGTGACACGTACCAGGCCATCTCATAGTTTAAAAGACTAACAAAATGAAGGGAAGTAGATGGTGAGGAACCAAATGTTTTGGGGGAGAGGCAGAAGAACCTTAACCATGGAGTAGAAACCCAATCAGTTAAGGAGGTGGGAGGACAAGGATTAAGACCACCTGACTCACCATTAGAGTAAGTTGATGTCAATTTTCTATAGCTGCATGGCCGTAAAATCACTGGGAAGAGCTATGTGTAAGTCTACAGGATGATTCCCTCTAGTTTGGAATAGCCCACCAAAATTCTCATTTTACATAGTAAACAAAACGTAACGCAACTTTTGCAAAATGGTGCAAAACAGAGTACAGTGTTAAAAGACCAACCTGAATATATCGCTGCCTGTGATTTATAACCAGGGGCCCTCCAGAGTCACCTGAAAGACAGGGAATATGAATGAACAAGAACATTTGTATATAATATAATACAGTCTAAATTACGCCCTGCCATTATTGGAACATTTGAAACCTCCGTGATGTTTGCTTTTTAAAGCTTATGCCGCAATACCCTGAGAATAAAACTGTTTGTGCTCAATAAATCAAAGTTAGTCTGGTGACCTATACTGCACTCCATAGCTTGGTCACATGTTCTTTTTAGGCACATCAGAAAGTCATCTGTTCCAAGTTTATAAAACTCATCATGAGGTTTGCTTTTACAATACAGCTTCTATGCTGCAGGTATCAAAGACGTACAGTTTTGGTTTATTGACCCCACACGCAACAACTATTGCTGCCTTGCATACCGTGCTCCACAGTAGGAACATTCATGTGCATCCACTGCCGATTCACCCCACCCCAGCACTGACCAACACCACATCAAAAAGCATCACACCAGAGTCAGATGTCAATAACCCCACCGACGGAACAACTCAACTGCATCTGATCAACGCCAGATCGTGCTGCAAACAAGACCACAAATCTGGACACCATCTACATCCTCGCCCCGTCGTGACCTTCATTACGGAGACCAGGCTCACCCCCCACATCGGGCCCAGACATCGCCATGGAAACACCTACCAGCTACAAGATGAAACACCGTGAGGACACCAACAGACACAGAGGTGGCATCACCATCGCACACAAGGAATCAATCACCTGCACCATCACCATTACCAATGACAAATACCACGGCAATCATGGAACACATGAACCTCCAGCTTTGCACGGACACCAAAACCACCATCAAAGGTACCCTCACATACAGCCCACCTGGACCACGAACTGGCCTTAGCAACGCCATGGCTTAATTCATCACCCCGCTCGCCATCGAATCCACACAACGAGTCTTCCTGGGAGACCTCAACTTCCACGTGGATGATTCCTACGACATCAGCTCCACCAACCTCCTGGAAGGAATAGATAACATCGGCCTCAAGCCAGTGGTCACCGAACCCACACACATAGCAGGACACAGACTAGACCCCATTTTTAGGTCTCGCATAGAGCAGCGCATGCGCTGTTTCTACGAGGCATGAAGTAATCAGTATTACTAGTTAAACTCCACCCATTGCATTTCTCTTTGCTTCCTCACTTATCATTGGTGAAATCTGGGATTGCTCTTCTTAACTTGCTCTTTGTTGGCTGGTGGTCCGACACGTCACTTCCGGTTTGCTCCGTTTCTGGAGGAAGCAGCATCGATCAACTACTGTTAACTTGCGCAGCTGGACGGCATCTTTTAATGTAAGCACTATTTTGGTTTTTTTTCCAAGGCGTCTGGTTTGCGCCCCTCGTTTCTTACGGAGAAAGCGTGATGTAAACAAGCGTCTGCCGTGTTACTTTATACCTCATGGGTAGCTTCCTTCTTTTTATGACCCAATATTACAGACATTTGATAGAATTATACCCCTTGCCTTCCTGTTTAAGTAAACAGCTCCTACTCGGACGCAGTCCTGGACGGAGTCAGTCCTGGGAGTCGGGCCATATCTGCGGGCGCCGAGGCACAGGGGTCAGTTCCTCAGCATCACCAGTCACCCTCATACACCAGGCTCCAGCAGACATACATGGAACAGACCATTTAGGGTCATAGCCATGACACAGACACTCAGGCGCCGTGGCTCGGGTGCATACACAAGCGCCGCAAACTGAATGCGACCCCAGTGTGCATGCCACCAGCATGCGCACACTCCGGCACTTACAGCGAATGAACAGACATGCCCAAGAAGCCACCCTGGAACATCAGCAGATTAGAGCCACAATCGGACTGAAGAAAAACGCCACAGGGCAATCCGTTCAGCCCATCCTTTCCAGGTCCTTACACTTAAACTCTACCTGGCCTCCGGTGTGACCATTTCCTGCTGAGCTACAGCGCGCATCGACTTATATATACAGCGTGGCACGAGAACGCAGTCAGAATGCGCACACGCTCTTTTATAAGATACGGAATCGCGCACATATCTATGTGGACTGAAATATACGACACACACACCTTGGCATAAAGCGCCTAAACGCGGCATCAAGCGCTCACTGCGGCATCGCCATGATGATAGTGACTGGCCACCTGACTGTCATGCTGTGCTGGATCGGGCTTTGCAGTGTTTTGACCCAGAAACCAGTTGAAGGTGAGTACAAGCATTTTTTTCAGTTTTGCAATGCCTGTCTCTTACTGTACTATCGCTCGAAATGACAATCTTGTTGCTGTTAGTTTCTCTGTGGCATTTGGTGTCTATCACCTTCATATGTACCACACCATGATTCGAGCCAGGTCGTTACAGTGGTGTAGTCCCTTTTTTTTTGTTATTTGCAGTTTTATTTAGCGCAAACTCAACCCGAAGGTATTGGAGCACTATACATAACCACCTGACAGTGTTTACTCTTGTCATCAGAAGTTCCTGCCTGGGTGTGTATTTCCTGGCAACCTTCAGGCACTTGCCTTCAGTTTTGTCTGTGGTTTTCACCTCAGGTGCATCTGATGGGCTGGATGGGCTATTCCATAGTTGGTAGTTTTCCTGCGACCTGGAGGTGACTGTCCGTACCAGGGCCGGCGCTAGGCATGGGCAGCATAGGCAGCTGCCTAGGGCCTCGCACTCAGCCCACCAGCATGGGGCCATGCACTGGTGGTGTGTCCTGTTGTTTCCCTGGCGATCCATTTGAGAAAGGTGTCGCCTTACAATTAAGGTCCATTGGAGGGGCCCCCCTCCGCGTGCTTCTCAGGGATGGTGTCTGGAGGCGTATGGGGGGGAGACGCTCCCTTCAATTGAAAGGAGACACATTCACAGTCACTGTGGGAGGCCCATTGTCCAGCATTTTGGCGCCCCCACAGTTTTAACTTTTAGCCCACAAGCAATTCTCACACCTATCGGACTGAAGGTGTGAGAAATGCTTGTGGGCTGAAAGTTAAAACTGTGGGGGGCGCCAAAATGTTGGACAATAGGCCTCCCACAGTGTCTGTGAATGGTCTCCTTGCAAGGGGCCACTTATCTACATTAGAGGGGCCTCGCACATTCATTTTTAGCCCAGGGTCTCCCAAACCCTAGAACCAGCCATGGTCCGTACCTCTGGTTTTCATGTGGGTTTGGAGCGTTTGGCTAATCTAGGTTTTTTCCCCTGTAGGTTTGAAATCTCTGTCTCTGGGCATGTTTTCTTGCACATTGGCCCGCCTGTTCGCAGTCATCAGATCTTCACTCTTAGCTCAATGTGCCCGTCTACTGTTTATGCTTAGTGCTGTCTTGTTAGGGTGCCCGAGTCCCGGTTGGCTTGAAGTGCCTGTGCCCAGGCTGCGGATGGCCTGTATGGTTAAAGTGCTTGCATAGAGGCTGATGCTTTGCCGTGGTCTTGACATCCTCCGGTCCCTGCTGTGGATGTGTGGGTTTAACGTTCTTGAACATAGACTGTGGTTCTACTTTGGGGTTAAAAAGGGCATTTTTGTTCCCGGGGTTTTATATAGCGCAAACTAGACTCGAAGCGATTTCTCTTGTATATACGACGCTAGTGTTGTTTCTTAACGAGCATTTAGTTATTTTCTTGTTTAATAACAGCCTCTCTCGCGAGTCGGGTCCGCCTTTTGCAAGGGCTTGTTGCTGATATTTTGAGCTGGGCCACAACGCTGCAGGGACTCGAAGCGCTGGCTGTGTTGGTCGGTTTGTGCTTCATTGCAGGAGACTTCTCCTCTGAGGTATATTTCCAGGTACCTTATTACGCATTGCTTGTGCAAACCACTGCCCCCCCCGCCCTCTTTAACTGTTCACATTTGTATAGGCCCGTTTACACATTTCCACTGAATTCATAGCTTGGGAACCAGGTTCAAGTCCCAACGTCGGCTGTGATTCTGGACAAATCACGTAATCTCTCCGTGAATGTGTCCTTAACTGGTGCTCATGAAATAGATATAGAAAAGAAGGAAAAGACACGCATCCTTTCACATGCCCTCAATACGCCTTAACTCTATCTGCGTGGATTTACATTCCCAAACAAGACCCATATGTTCTCTAGAGAGCGACAGCAATCTTTAGAGCTATGCGCCTGCTTTCAGTTTCTAACCAGAGGCTATTCGTCTCTCTTCCGTTACCCCTCCCTCATTGTCGCACCCTTTTCACTGCCACTACAATAAGGTGCCCGCGTTTACCAAACAGCATGCATGCTGGCCGCCTGTCTCTTCTTGGCGAATGTGACAATTACAGTACAAGTACTTAGCAACAAAGTCACACGCACGCTCTGCACAAGCATGTTACTAAGCAGCATAACAAAAAAAAACAAGCATTTTTTGCTTTTGTACCGGCACTCCAAAGATATCAGAGCGCTGGCTCGAACTAGGTTCCCCTGCATCAAAGTCACCCGCTCCAGCCATTATGTCAGATCCTCTTTGTTGCCCTGGTCTGCCTGATCCATCCTCCCCGCACTAATCACAGGATCAGGCATAACGGGATCAGCATCAGAGTTGCCAGATTGTTAGGGTGACCAGGCGTCCCGGATTTGCCACGACGGTCCCGTTTTTCACCAGCTGTCCGGGCAGATTTCGAGAAATTTAGCTCACGTCCCGGTTTTTGGAGAGGGTTGACTACAAACTGGGGGAGGTGTTTTTTTATGTTTTACAAAGCAGGTAGCAGTTGTTCCAAGCAAACAATTTAATTCACAGGCAACCTACTGGGTTTAAAAATTGCATCTTATGTATGTTCTTACTGCCTGTTTTGTAATTCTTTGCTGAGAAGCTCTGTCATTCTGTGTGCTCACTTGAGGAAAAGTAATAGTCCTTCTACAGATTGTGCCATATCCCGCACACATGGGTGGTCTTTTTCCCATTTGTGCGGGACAAAGCTCACCTCCTGGTAACAGATTTTTGGGCTAATTGTGCCCTGTGTGCCATTTTACCAGATGAGGTAGTGCCTCGATGTGTCTAGTTGCACACTGCCCTCTGAGGCAGAGCTCAGCAGACTGCTTTCCTTGGTCTGTCTCCTTGCCTTAGGCAGGCTCAAGCCCTCCTCTTTCCGAGACCAGCCGCCTTCCAGATCACAAACTGCGAGGCAGAGCAGCCTATCACAGGCACACATACAATAATGACATAAGTAGTAACTTAAGGCGCGAGGACACATCATGCGCCTTAATGTACTTGTGTTATTTTTGGCACCATCCCCCAGTGGTGCTTGGTGACAGGGTCGTTATTCTCATTTAGTGCGTGAAAACGCTGCAAATGAGGGCCCTGTTTGAGCGAGGCAGCTTCTAAAGGGGTGGTGTCTAGAATTCTACCTCTGTAAACAGGGACCTAATTTGACCTCCACATTTTTTTTTTAAATTTAATCTTTATTGTTTAGTTAATTAAAACCATAACAAGTTTCCTATTCAAGGGGGAGGAGCTACGTCAGCAAGCAAGATGGCTGCTTAGGCTCCCGGCTCCGCCGACCTCCGTAACCCGCCACGATATCCTGTACATTATCCTGACTTTACGTCTAGTCTCTGTGTGCATGAACTGTTCTGCACTCCGATGGTGAAATCCGTAAACTTTTATCGGCGTGTTTGACGAAGTTCCATCGAGTTGAAGTTTGCGGCCTACTCCAGCGGTGAAGCCGGGGCCTGGAGTACTTTCACAGCCGGGCTGTAGTGCAACAACATCGGCCAGGGACTCGGGCTGGGTCCGGTCGACCGGAGCGGAGGCTTTAATTCAGCCCGAAATTGGCAGCAATCGTTTTCATTGCTCAGCATCGACCGAGGGGTGAGTCAGCTTACTGCCGGCAGCGGGTGGGGGCCCCCGTCCCGCGGACCCGGTTTGCGCCCGCCGGGGTTTGGTGGTTCGGGGTTTCTGGCCTGCGGCCTTAACTGGGTTGACCGTGGCTGCGGACAAAGACTGGTCACCCTTCGCATTTGCACGTTCGTGGTCCTGTCTGTCCCCCCCGAGGATGCCAGATTCACCCGGGGAGGTGATTGTGACTGATATTGGGCATGAGAATATGGATCGAACGGTGCATGAGCCATCGCTGAGGTCAATTCTGGCAGAACTTTGGGCATTTCGCTCACATGTGGATACTCTGTTGAGCAAATTGGACACGCGCCTATCTGCAATGCTCCTGGTGGAACAGGAATCTACAGCCATTCATACCGCGGCCATTTTGACTCCGTGCGAGCACCCCGTGAGGAACAAAGTATTGGAACCATCGGATGGTGCCCTGGGAAACGGTGTTCCCGAGGATGTCATGGTATTGCTGAACCTTCCATTACCACCGGCTTTGGAGGTAACGTCAGGCGTTCCCCTCCCGGAGACTTTTGTTTGTGACTTTCCATTAATTTTGTGGTCATTTTCTCCTTTCCTGGTGACGCTACGACTCCTGTGCAAGACACATTGGGACTGTTCAACTAGGAGGGAGAGTTTGTCTGCGTCTACAGTTCCTGTGGACTCCCTGCCTGCCGGTAGCCATGGGCTGCTTTCTGATGACTCTCTTCTTCTTTAATGCTTCTTTGTGTGCCTTTGGGTCTCGCTGGGAGGGGTTCGTGTTCTTGTTCGGAAGGGCCAAGGTTAAGATTGACTGGGTTGGGAAGGGTTGGCGTGGCTTTCATAAGTGTTGGCCCTGCAACTGTTTGCTCTAAGAGGCTAGGCGGTGTCTCACGGTACCCTCTAATTTCTTCTATATTGTTGTCTTAAACTTGTCTTTTAGTGATAGGGGGTGGCTGTTTCTGGCGGGGGGTCTAAAGGGGCTGGGAGCCCACATGGATATGCTCTCCTCCGTTCTCTCTCCTACCTTTGGGGTTTTAGTTATTAGGGGCGACAGGCACGCTGCTAGTGGGGTCAGGCTGTAGCCATTCGCAGGGGTGCAGGGTGGGGGGCTGGAGGTTTTTTTTTTATTTTGCCTTTTTTATTTTCTATGGCCTTTCTTTCTTTCTCTCTCTTTCTTAAAGGATCAGAATAGCTACGAATCATTCGGATTCTTATTGTGTGCTTGTATTTCGTGCTTATGCTCTTATGATATCCTGATTTCTGGGCGGGCAAGCTCCGAGTACTGGCGCAACATGGAATGTATATTGTGTGTTCTTTTGTACCGATCTAAATGCTCTGGCGCCAATTCTCCATTATAGTGGTTATTACATGCATATCCTGTTTCTTGCCCTGTCCCCCGCATTCTGTTTGATTGTATGGCACCTGATCCTCTCTTATAAAATATAAAATGACACCTCTGTCTCATCCTGGAACCCAGTTGTGCATTCTAATACAAGTTTTTATCCTGAATCGCTGCCGGACCTCTGGGTTGTCGGCTGATGAGCTGTGTCATACTGTGATATCGGAGATTTTAATTTGTCTAGCGGCCGGCCCCCGCGGTTGTAGGCCCATACTTGTATTTTTACTGAATGCTACAATAAAGGTTTTTCAAAAAAAAAAAGTTTCCTATTCAGTTCACAAGCCACTGTTTAAAAATAAGATTGCATAAAAGAGAAATGTTCAAAAGTTAAATTGCAGCAAAAATACAATCCAAAAACGGAAAAATATAAAACTTTAGATGTCAAAGAATACGTAAACCTGGAACATAATACATTTTAAAATCTTAAATTGCTTTCAGGCGTTTTTCAAAGGCAAGCAGGAACTTTATCATTTTACAGTTTATTTGTGAGTCCATTGAATCCAAACAGCAAATGACTGCTGTCCTGCATGTACGCAGTCTGTTAACCAAGAAGCAGTTCTTTAAAAAGTGCATTCGCTCTTGATTCAACTTCTTGCAATGACATGTAATATGAATTAGGTCTTTCTTAATATGACCGCAGAGCCGACAGGCGATGGATGGTAGTAGTTTCCAAGCAGCCTCGTCTGCCAACGTTGGATATTTACCAAATCTTAGGGCCATCAACCTTTTTTTAATAAAGAGTGCATAAGTAGAAGCCATATAAGATGACGGAGTAAGTGATTTATAACTGTTAATCACGGCCCAAGCATGAGAGCGATGGGAAAAGATTTCCTTATCAGTTATCAATGAATGGAACTTGGCAGCTTTATTTATTGCCTGTTTGAATGAGGTAAATGGCAAATTGTTATCCCAAAGCTCTGCAGTACATGTTAATTTCAATGCGCTGGACACAAATTTGTTTGCTTCAGATTTTTTTTGTGTTTCAAATTCCTGCCATAGAAATTTGTTTAAATTATTATCGATGGCATTCTTCTTAATCCGGTACCAAACCTTAATACATGTATACAGTCTGCCCACTGTCTCATTCATAAGACCAAATTCTAATCGCACTTGCGCTGGTGAAGCAGAACTAGGAAGTTGGAAGACCCTCTTGTAGATTTTGGTGATTAAATTGTTTAAAAGAGCGGAATCCTTACCATGCATTGCAACACTTGCATAAGCTAGAGTGGGAAGTGCTTTACTGGCAATTACAGATAGTAATGGTTTAAAAGATGGACCCTCCAATTTTTTTGACAGGGTACTGAATGCAAAAATTAAGGCTCCGGCTCGGTGTATCAAGTAATTTTTCTGGTCTTTTAACACTAGTTTTTCATCAATGAAGTATCCCAGATCTTTATAATTTGATACCCTTTCCAGCCTTTTTCCTTCAAAACAGATGTTGCAATCGATTGAGCGTCGATTGGTGATTAGCATTGTTTTAGTCTTGGATAAATTCAGAGACAATTTATTAACGGACAAGAAAGCAGAGAGTGCGGTTAGCAACCTAGACATACCAACTTTTGTTAAGCTCATGAGGACAATGTCATCAGCATATGCAAGGTGACTAAGCTGCAAATTGCCTAATTTTGGTGGGTGAGCATTGCAGATGTTTAATTTGCCGGAGAGATCCGAGAGAAATAAGTTGAATAGATGTGGAGCCAAGACACAGCCTTGTTTTAGGCCAGATCTTGTAAACACTTTCCTTGATAAACGGGAACCATCGCCTAATTTTACCTGTGTCCATGTGTCTGAGTAAAAGAGTAGCAGGCCCCGCAATATGCTCTCCGGAATAGCCCATGCTCTCAGTTTTGCCCATAATAGGTCCCGATCCACACTGTCAAATCCGGCTTGCAGATCTATGAAGCATAAGTTCAGCTCTTGTTTTGTGCGCTGACATTTTTCAGCAATCATGGTGATGGATAAAATATTTGAAATCGTGCCGATCCCCTCTCTAAAACCTGTTTGGTTGATTGGGATCAGTTCTCTTTCTCCAGACCAAGTTACCAGATCTTTTAAGAGCAGTGATGCTAAATATTTTGCTACCACATCCTGCAGTGCAAGTAGTCGGTAGTTAAGTGGACTAGAGCTTTCACCACCTTTATATATAGGCATTATTATGGAGCCCTTGTCGTAAATATTTAATTTACCATCTTAATTTCTATGCAGGTAAGTACTTAATCAATAATAACTCAATCGGAAAGAAAGAAAACCGAGTCCGTGGTGTTAGAGTTCTTAGGGGTTTTATTCCTTAAAAAGGAATCATTCCGGAATTGGATATCATGTTCCTGCAACCACACGGGGTTCAGGAAGGGATAGAGCAATTTTTATTGACAATACATAGCTTATATACTTAATTTTCATCATAGAAAGCAATGTAGTAGGCGTAACAGCTGAGAGTAGACAAGATAACAGCATCCACGTGTTACTAGTACGTAATCAGAAGGCGTGGACTAGGCGTAACTGGAGGTGTGCTCTAGAAACGTCATAGGTAGGTGTCACATGTGGGTGGCACTAAAACAGAAATGTTGCAATGTCAGCAAAAATCAGAGGCTTGGATGCGCGCGCAGCTGCATGACGTGTGATTTGGCGTGAAACTGGAGGGTGCAGGGGGCTTGACATTTACACTGACGGAAAGAGACAGAAGTCTGGCATGTCAGATCAACTTGTGCTTCTATCATATCTGATATCTGATGTTTAGGAACTGAGCTATCTGGGCGGAAAGGTCTCTGGGGCAGAAGCTATTCTATACTGACTGAGTGCGTGTATAAGCGCCTAAGTGTCTGCATGAGAAGCGTGGGGGCATGGGCCTTTCATGGGAGCATGGTAACAGAGGCTATGAATTACTTGCACGGAGACAGGCCACCCCTTTGGCGCTGCAGCTGGGGAATGTTTACTGAAACTAGTAGGCAGGAATGTATCTTCGAGGAGCGCAACAGATAACTCGAAGGTTGTAGTCAGTCTTGGCAGGCAGCAGGCTGAGCTGAGCGTGGTGGATCGCGCTGGAAGTAAGGCAGAGTTCACAGGTACGGGGGCAGCCTGGGCTGAGGCTTTCAGAGTCAGAAGGAAGAAAAAGGCTCGATGGCAGAAATTCAGGGCCTACTTTGCCAGAGCTAAAAAAAAACATGTAGAGTACACTACAAAAAGACGTTGGCATAGCCTACTTAGGAACGGACTATCCAACCCATTCAGGGTGGGTCTGAAAGAGGACATGTTAACGTTGGACGCAAATGTATTTGCGTCTTCATAGCTGGCACAGGAGGGAAGTTACATGCACTTTAACTCGTACATGGAGACGGTGGGGTACACGATAGGGAACATAACTTGACCCAAAATTTATATTTCCTCATTCCCTCCTTGTTCCCTACGGACTCTTCATGATATATCGATCATCATGAACTGATCAGTCTGTTCTTGTAACATAATTTGTTCGTCTCTCTTCCGTTGTCTGTTTGAGAGAAAACTGGAATGTTCAATGCACGACGTGGCACACAGTCCACATATCGCCGGCCCACACTGCAGGCACAGGCAGCAACTGAATACTATGACAAGGCCAAAGCCTAGGAAGGATAGGATCTTCCATCCCCAAGCGGACAACGTTGTCCAGAACCAACCGGACCAAGTCCAGGTGCCTGGATTCTGATGTATTAAACTTGCAATTTTGTGAAGTCGTGTAATAGCTTTGTATACAGATGGCGCGTTTTCTGGAATGAAAACACAGCAACTTGACCCGATGACCTTACAGGCTCCACCTCTATCTGCCAAGATGACGTCAATAACAAGACGATTCTGAAGGACAACAACCCGCATGGCAGATTGCTCCTCTGTTAGGTTACCTAAGGCGGAGGCAGTTTCATGTACTACAGCTTCAAGTGTTCTAGTTAATCTACGTATTAGTTTACTGTTTTGGACGGGGCCTAAAAAGAAAAAGAATCCTTTATTAAAATCGGTGTATTGTTCCCATGCCGTTTCTGTATAGTCGACAAGCGAGAGATCTCTTCGGAATCTATTCTTTACTAGATTAGTGTTTCTGTGATAATCAGGGGGGGGCTAGAAAAACAGGTGGCAGAAGGAATGCAATATAACAGGTACCATCCCAATCTGGAGGCAGACGTATGTATGCGGTATGACCACAAACAAAATAAGAGTGATGGGTAGCTTTAAAGGACGATTTACCATGATCACTGAATTCGACCACAGTGGTACATTTACTATGACCTAAGTGTACTGAACCTTTCTTTCTGACACATAATTCACCAGTGACTGGTAATACTGACATAGCGGGCAGAGCTGGTGCAGCTTCGGATTCAACAGTAAGAATCATAAGGTTAATTGTGTAATTACTTAATCCATATACTTCATTTTCTAGATCAGTTCCTATTCTAATGGGGAGTCCCTCCTTATCAGGGTAACAGACGTTGAGCAGGACTAAGTTCAGGTTTCCCCAAACCCAGCTCCCGTCGAGAACAGCAATATCAGGATCTAAGGATTTAATTATTTTGAACCATGCACCACAGGAGCCGTTGTGAGTGAACGGGTACAGGAAGAGGGGCAGAGCTCCCTTGTAATTCTGGTAGGGAGGGAGTCGGCCACATATCCAACAGTTTGTAGCGTTGTTAGTCTGGTGGGAGTGATGTAACATACTAATGAATGTGTTGTTGCGCAGCGCAAGTCTGTAAGAAAGTTCATGTGGAGGTAACTCGCTAAAAGAATGTTCAACAGAAACATTGTAAGCAGATTGTTCACGCTTGAAAATAGGGCAATAGATTGGAAGAAGTACACTTGCAACAATGATCAGAATACTTAGAAAAAACATAATTAATAATGTCACTATACAGTGACTACGCAGCGATTTGCAGTATGTACGTTTCTTGAATTGTCTCTCTCTCTCTCTATCTCGATCTAGGGGATACATGTCAGAAACTATTTAACCGATTCACCTAGGGGAGGACTTAAACAATTAAACTGTCTGACTTGCTAGATCGAAGCTTGAGTCGATACTGCTCTTGGGGAGTTTTCTCTCGTTCAGGTAATTTAAAGTCACTAGGTTTAATACAGTCTTTGGTGGGGGTGGGCGAGTCAAGGTCTGGTTTCAGTTCGTTGCATAATTTAATATGACTCGTGTGGACCCACCCCTTTCTGCCCTCCAACTTCACTGCGGTCCTCGTAGTAAGAAGGACGGTCTTCGGTGCTTTCCAGCGGGGCTCCAGCGGGCTTTTCCTGTCAAAATTCCTCACTAGGACTATGTCGCCAGGACGGACATCATGTGGCTTTACATCAGTGTTGTCAGGAAATGCTGCGGCAACCTGTGAACGACATGATTGGAGTGCAGACATCAAGGAGGCAAGGTAATCTGTCAACATGTTACAATCAACATCGGTAATTTTCTTAGGAATGGGCGTCCCCCACATATTCGGTGGTCTGCCAAAGACCACTTCGTACGGGGATAGTCCTGATCTCGAATGTGCAACCATTCTCATATAGAACAGTGCAACTGGCAGGGCGACTATCCAGTCGACCCCTTTCTCCTGGCATATTTTGGCAAGGCGTATCTTAAGTGTCTGGTTATGCCTCTCTACAAGGCCTGCGGCTTCGGGATGTCGGACACAGTGGAATTTCCACTGATATCCTAGCAAAAGGGAGACATGCTTCATGAGTTCGGATGAGAACGGCTGTCCGTTATCTGAGTACACGACACGAGGCAGGCCGTATCGTGGGAAGAATTCCCGAACCAGCTGCTTGGCAGTGGTCGGGGCAGTGTAATCTGAGACTGGGTATGCTTCGGTCCAACGGGAAAGTGCACAAACAACTACGAGGACATATTTGAATCCTCAACAACGGTCCATCTGGATATAATCCATCTGGAGGACTTCAAAAGGGTGATCGGGAGGATGAAATCCACCTTGCTCTACAGGGACGCTTTTACCTGGATTGAACTGACAACAGATCATGCAAGTACGCACTTTCTGTTTTGCTGCCGCTCGTAAGTGTTTGTTGTACCAGAGATTCTGCAAACTGTCTAACATAGCTTTTTCTCCTAGATGTGCAGGACTATGTGCTGTATTTATCATGATTTGAACCATGGAGTCGGGGAGGAACCATGTAGGTTTTCCCTTTGTGACCCATCCTTGATCTGTCTGGATCCCTCCTAGTTCAGTCCATTTCTTTATTTCATCTGAAGTGGCATGCGTCTGGATATCGATTACGTCTAGGGTGGGATCCCTGACTGACATACACTGAGTTGGTACTATTGTCTTTGTCACATCAGTAGTCTGGGTGTGAGTCAATGCTGTATGTTTCGCTGTCTGGTCTGCCAGGTCGTTACCCTGGGAAACAGAATCTGTAACCTTAGTATGTGCTTTACACTTCATGACTGATATGCCCGAGGGCAAATGTATTGCCTCTAATAATGCTTGAATGAGGGGACCGTGTTGGATCTTGGCACCATGAGAGGTCAAAAAACCTCTTTCTTGCCATAACATGCCGAAGTCGTGTACAACTCCGAACGCATAGCGGGAATCAGTGTATATGTTAACATTTCTGTTCCTGGCTAGAATACAAGCTCGGGTCAGAGCGATGAGCTCCGCCGCTTGAGCAGACAATGTGTCAATACGGTGTGTTTCTTTAACTTCAGTTCCAGTGGTCACTGCATATGCGGCCACTAATTCTCCTGTACTTGTTCTCATGCATGAACCGTCCACATAAAGTGTCAGGTCTGGATTTGTCAGTGGAACATCTGTTAGGTCTCGTCAAGGTTTTGTTACTGTATTAATGATCTCTATGCAATCATGCGGTGTTGGATCGGTCATAAGTGCAGGTAACAATGTTGCGGGGTTCAGGATGCTACAGCGTCTGATTTCTATGTGTGGCTGGAATAGTGTCAATTCATAACCTGTCAGTCGTGCTATGGTCAAGTGTTGAGTCTGGGTTCTGTTTAAAAGAACCTCTACAGAATGTGGAACTTGAACTGTTAATGGATGTCCTAAAACAATTGAATCGCTCTGTCTGATTGCTAATGCTGTTGCTGCTACTGATTTTAAGCACGCAGGGAGTGCCTGGGCTACTGAATCCAATGTACTTGAAAAATAAGCGCAAGGCTTATATGAACCTGCTTGGTCTTGAGTGAGGACAGAAAGTGCTGTACCCTCACGTTCTGTAACAAAAAGTGTAAAAGGTTTGCTGTAACATGGTGCCGCTAGAACTGGTGCTTGACATAATGCTTTCTTTAATTCCTCAAAGGCTTGTGTATGTTCCTGAGTCCAGGGAAGGACAGTCGAAGCCGCTGCCTCCTGTGTTGTTAACTGAATGAGTGGTTTGGCTAGAAATGCATACTGAGGAATCCATTGTCTACAGTACGAGGTGAGGCCTATGAAGGCCCGCACTTCCTTTTGTGTCTGGGGTTGAGGCATATTTGCAATTAACTGAATGCGATCGGGAGTGAGCTGTCTCCCCACTTTGGACAGCAAGTGACCCAAGTACACAACTTGCTGAACACAGAATTGTAGCTTCGAAGGAGACACCTTGTGTCCCTTGTCGGCCAGAAAATGTAAAACTGTCAGTGATGCTTGTTCACATTCGGGCTCACTTCGTGCGGTGATCAGCAGATCATCGACGTATTGTAGTAAAGCAGTGTTAACTGGCATTGTGATACAATCAAGTTGTCTTTTCAGTGCTTGGCTATAGATGCTGGGGCTTTCTGTGAATCCTTGAGGTGCGCGTGAAAATTTGAAACTGCGTCCATTTAAACTGAATCCGAAGAGATATTGGCTCTCTGGATCAATAGGTACGCTGAAGAAGGCGTTCTTGAGGTCAATTACAGTAAAGAACGTCGCTTCTGAATCAATAGCAGTCAATAAGGATGAGATGTCGGGAACCACAGGGTACTGTGGAATAATGCATTTATTCAGTTCTCTTAGATCAATCACCAGCCGATATACTGGCGGTGCATTGGGATCAGTACGCTTAAGAATCGGAATGATGGGTGAATTACAGATATTGGAGTCGGTCTCTACGACCACTCCCTGGGTAATGAGCTCTTCAATGATTTCCAGTAAAGCCACTACAGCATCGGGTGGTAACTTATATTGTCTGATTCTGGGTAAAACTACACCCTGTTTGAGTGTAACACGGTATGGGGTAATGTGCATACAACCTACATCAGTTGGGCCTTTTGCCCACAAGTGATCTGGTACATTTTTCAATCTGACATCAAACTCACGCAACATATAATGACCCTTGAAATCCCGCAGAAAGAGTCTGACTCCCTCCGGGGAACAGCAGATCACGGCTCCTAGAGCCTTCAATGTCTTAATTCCTAACAGATTTTCTGGACATGATTTCGTAAGTAACAAGTCTGTAACACGTGATAATGGACCCACAGCCAGGGGGACTGGTTCTGATACCTCATTTACAATGGGCTGTCCTGAAAAACCAAGGGAAACATTTTGTGAGCCTGAGAGGGGTGCCCCTGGAACTTCCTCATGACTGATTGTGGTGCTACTTGCCCCTGTGTCAATTAAAAACTTTCTGTCTTTTCCCAATACTTGACTATGTACATAAGGACCCTCTTGATCTACAGGAATCTCAATAAGAGGCAAGCCACCCTCCCTCTCTAGGCTGTTTCATGTATATCGTGGATAGTCGGGGTAAGCGGACTGGGCATACTGGTACATCTGTTTTGAAACTTGCTGTGTTGCGGCAATGGGCTGCGGCTGGGATACCGCTACTGCCTGTGCTGTAGGTGATGAAGCATGCGTAGGCTGTGTATTCAGCATGGGCTGCATATTCTGTGAAGACTGATGCTGGTGATGGTCTTGTCTAGGCGGATGCGGTCTTTCTTTAGTTTTACCTGTTGCTATGTTATGCTTCAGAACTGGGCATTCGTGTACGTAGTGACCTGGCTGCTTGCAATAGTTGCATGTCCCTTTAACGGGAGCTGCGGTGTGACCTGTCTGGGTCGTACCCTTTCTGTGGCCGTCGGTTGGGACCGATTGGGCTACTAGCATTTTCATTTTCGTGTCTTTCATACGTTTCTGTTCCTGATCCTGCTCTTCTCTAATTCTGTTCTGATGATATTGTAACATTTGTAACATCTGGGATGGCGTATTGGCTTGCCATGTACTCTCGACCTTGTATACACGGTTTTTAACTGCTAACAGGGAATTTTCGACTAACTTTGATACAAAAAGATGCGGGTACGACTCGCTACTTGGTTTAAGACCACTATTAATAATGAAACATTTCTCGAATCTTGAATAGAAGTCACTAGTATCTTTGTCGGGTTTCTGTTTACAGGCTGATATTGCATCCCAGTCTTCCTTTCTAGTCGTCAATAATCTTGGCAGAACCTGTACTATCAGACCTGGTAATGCTTTAGTTTTCTCTCCAAGGCCTACCCCTGGGACCCGTTTGTTCTCTTCGTCTTCTATTTCTGTCCATACAATCTTTTTCTCTCCCACCTCCCATTCCTTTTCTTTTAGTTTCTCGTAAATGCCCGTGGGCAGCAGTACTTTTAACATTTTCGTGATATCTTCGTACGTATAATCCCCCATCAGTAACATGTCTTTAAGCTCTCTATGAAAACCTGCAGGGTCTTTATCATGGCACGGGACTAGTTTCTTCATTTCTAACAGTTCTAACTTAGTCAGAGGCGTGTGTACATACACTCGTTTCAAGTTATGATCGTCACCCATAACTGGGTGCACCTCTCGTAAGGGGTTCTGACTTTCAATGCCATGCCGACGTTCCATATGATACATTTTTCTTTCTGGGGGCGGGGCGGGGACATATTCGGAGCCTATGAAAGTGTCATATCTATGGCGTTGTTCTAGAATCATTTGAATTAATTTGGTACTTAACCCTCTCCATCTATCCATGAGTAGTTCTTCTAATGTTTCGTGTAAGGGACCTGGATCAGAATGTTGATTTCTGTATTTCGTGAGGAGATGCTGAATCATGTATACACCTGCTAATTTCTGCTCGTCTGGGGAAAGGTTCAGGAATGTCTGTGCTACGGTGTCATCATTGTATATATCCGGATTGTCAGTCCATAATATGGCTGACCGGGCTAGTTCTTGTTCATCCATAGAATTGAGTACATGGTACCCTACTCGATCTCGAAGCCTTTTATCAGTCTCTTGGAACTGATGTTCAGCAGAATTTGGGTTTGTTAAGGCAGAGAAAAGAACTCTCTTGCTTTCTGGACGGATGCCTTTCCTAAGGTAAGTTCCCTTACCGACGTACGCTATAGTGTCGATAGTCTTTTCTGGTTCTTCACATTCTTCTTCCCCCTCGGAGGAAGCCTTCTCTTTCTCTTCTTTGTGTACGTCTATCACTGCTTTTCTTATTTTCTTGTACATACTGGCTATGCAAGTCCCCTTGTCGTGTTTTCCTTCGGATATATTTTGACCCCACCTGTTGAGTGAATCTAATTCACCCTGTTCTGTCTCAGGCCTGTCTCGTTCTCTTATTAGGCAATTAATGAAAAAACGTAGTATCTGTCCTTGAACGTCAACTTTCTGATGCTCCATGGCATCCTTAATACTGTCAGGGTCTTTCCCAGTCTGAATAAACTGATATATTCTATCTAGGTGCTCTTTCATTCCAGGAAACATCAGCAGGAAATCAGTAGCAGATCGTAACCGTAGTGATGCCATTATCATTCTATCGTCTTTGCCGGGTACTGGATCATATCTGCAAACTGTAAGTTGTCCTTTGAGTATATCGAGACGGGGTGATTTGAACGTGTAGGGACTCTGCAAGTCCCCGAGCTGTAACCTGCGGGTTAATGGCGGGGTCTGAAGACCCCCCATCGCGCCACCTGAGGCGGAAGCTTGGACATTATCTCTCTGTGGAGTCTGTATCTGTACTTGAATTTGTCCTTTAGTAGGGTCAGGTAAACGTGGCTTCGGTACATTAACTTTAGGTATGGGAAGCGGTGGAGGGGGTGGAACATGGGGGATCTGTTGTGGTGCTGGCGGAATATGATCTTGGGGCGGGTTACCACCCCCGTCCCTGTCGTTAGGCAGGGCGCGGACAGGCAGATTGGTGTAAGCGGGTGCTACATCCTCTACATAGGAATTCAGGAATATGTCTTTAGTGGTCCTGTGAGTTACTTTAGTTGGAACCAATGGTGACGGCAGATTTTTCGGTATTTCTGAAATGGCCTTAGGCGAACCCTCGGCCGCGAGATACATACCGTTTACGAGGTTATTTCGTGCACGGTCTATCTGTTCTGACTTTACTCGGATCCCCTCAGTAATTAATTCGTTTTCTTGGGCTTTCTCTGATTCTTTAAGTCTGTCCTCTCTACGTAGTTCTTTTTCAGCACGCTTACGTGATTCCTTACGCCAAAACTCTATGGCGTCTTTCTGAGATTGTCTGGCTTTCTTTTTCCATAATGCTTCTATCTTCATGATGCACTCGGCATCCCATGTTCCAGTAACTGGCCATCTGTGTTTCTCGTCTAGATGTTTAGTATAATCGGCCCATAAATCTAGATACACTATGGCATCTATGCCATGCTTGTGGTACATAAAGTTTCCAGGAGTGTCCCTAGGGGGGATAGGAATTTCTTCCTCTAGTATCCCTTTCCTAGTTCCTATCTGCTTTAACTTGTTGAAAAACGGCATCTTGTTTACTCAGTACTGAACGCTCAATCCTTGCTACTTAATACTAGATATAGTTAGTTATACAAGAACACAATAATGTACATAAAAACAGTCACACTCATACCACGACATTAATCACATAAAAAGACATTTGCGACATATACGACTACCCCCTATATCAGATGTACTGCTAAACAGCACAGATACACTGCTGAAAACAGTGCAAGAACTTGAATCATCGGATGTACTGCTAAACAGTACAGATACACTGCCTAAAACAGTGCAGACCGGACTTGTGTACCCAAACCCGTCTAGATACGTCCCAGCAATGGTACTCACCGGGAAGCACGGAAAACAGAAGGCCTCGGAAAACTCGACTGGACTGGACTGGACCGGACTCGACTCGACTCGACACGTGGATACTTCGGAAAACTGGTGGGCCTCTTGACACCTCGGACCTTGCTTCTTTCGGCTAGGCTCTGGTCGGGATCCTCCGCACTCCTCACCGCCTCGTCTGGGTACTGATCGCAATCTTCGTCACCTCCGTGGGCCAGAGGGAGATACAGGAAATCCTGCCGGTACGCGTAGTTTCCTTCTAACTGATGGCAGGGGACAGAGCTTGCAACGCACCAACCGGCGCGTGAGGTGGGGGAGGGGTCCCTGTTCGGGCGCCAAAATGTCGTAAATATTTAATTTACCATCTTAATTTCTATGCAGGTAAGTACTTAATCAATAATAACTCAATCGGAAAGAAAGAAAACAGAGTCCGTGGTGTTAGAGTTCTTAGGGGTTTTATTCCTTAAAAAGGAATCATTCCGGAATTGGATATCATGTTCCTGCAACCACACGGGGTTCAGGAAGGGATAGAGCAATTTTTATTGACAATACATAGCTTATATACTTAATTTTCATCATAGAAAGCAATGTAGTAGGCGTAACAGCTGAGAGTAGACAAGATAACATCATCCACGTGTTACTAGTACGTAATCAGAAGGCGTGGACTAGGCGTAACTGGAGGTGTGCTCTAGAAACGTCATAGGTAGGTGTCACATGTGGGTGGCACTAAAACAGAAATGTTGCAATGTCAGCAGAAATCAGAGGCTTGGATGCGCGCGCAGCTGCATGACGTGTGATTTGGCGTGAAACTGGAGGGTGCAGGGGGCTTGACATTTACACTGACGGAAAGAGACAGAAGTCTGGCATGTCAGATCAACTTGTGCTTCTATCATATCTGATATCTGATGTTTAGGAACTGAGCTATCTGGGCGGAAAGGTCTCTGGGGCAGAAGCTATTCTATACTGACTGTGAGTGCGTGTATAAGCGCCTAAGTGTCTGCATGAGAAGCGTGGGGGCATGGGACTTTCATGGGAGCATGGTAACAGAGGCTATGAATTACTTGCACGGAGACAGGCCGGCCCTTTGGCTCTGCAGCTGAGGAATGTTTACTGAAACTAGTAGGCAGGAATGTATCTTCGAGGAGCGGAACAGATAACTCGAAGGTTGTAGTCAGTCTTGGCAGGCAGCAGGCTGAGCTGAGCGTGGTGGATCGCGCTGGAAGTAAGGCAGAGTTCACAGGTACGGGGGCATCCTGGGCTGAGGCTTTCAGAGTCAGAAGGAAGAAAAAGGCTCGATGGCAGAAATTCAGGGCCTATTTTGCCAGAGCTAAAAAAAAACATGTAGAGTACACTACAAAAAGACGTTGGCATAGCCTACTTAGGAACGGACTATCCAACCCATTCAGGGTGGGTCTGAAAGAGGACATGTTAACGTTGGACGCAAATGTATTTGCGTCTTCATAGCTGGCACAGGAGGGAAGTTACATGCACTTTAACTCGTACATGGAGACGGTGGGGTACACGATAGGGAACATAACTTGACCCAAAATTTATATTTCCTCACCCTTTCAGCTTTCTGGCACTTGATTGTAAGTTTGTACATCTGAAAAGAGATTCTCAAGAGGTATGCTCCAATATTCGGGTGCATGTTTGTAAGCAGCTTGCGGGATACCATTTGGTCCCGGGGCCCCGTTGCTATTACCCTTTTTAATTACTTTTATTATCTCCTAAGCAGTATAAGCTTCGAGCGTTGCAACCAATACCCCATTTATCCTATTATGATGAAGTTGCGGAATAAGTTGATCCCCTAAAGATTTTATTGTAGTTTCTTTGAATTTTGATGAGAGAAAAGTAGCCCATTCGCCTTCCTGCACATTTGATGTTAATACATTCCGAGGTCTTGTTAGTCGATTTATAATTTTCCAAAATGTAATTGAGTTAGGAAGTTTGGAGCTGAAAGGCAATTTAGTCCAAAAACTCTTGTTTATTCCTCTTTTATATTCCCAGACCTTCTTTTTATACAATTTTCTTAGAGCAAGAAAGATATCCAACTGACTTATGTCTTTGTCATTCGATTGCAGCTTTTTATGTGTTTTTCGCAGATCCCTTCTTAGATCATTCAGTTCCTTTGGCAATTTGCTGTTTGAACCGCAACTATTGCCCTTCACATTGGGCAATTTAATTTTGAGCTTTAAATTCTCTAAAAAGAGAGACCATGCTTGTATACTGTTAGTTTGTGTGTCACCTAAATTATTCATTGTATCCTCGATTATCGAGAACCACTCGATTTTATTTGAATTAGACTAGAATATACGTTATTGGCTGATTGTGCATAATTGACCCTCAAGTATGTATGAGGATTGGAATCTTTCCACACACAAGTTAAATATAGTGTGTTGCATTGCATGATCACTCATAGATGTATATTCTATATAAAAACGATCTAGTAGAGGAAACAGCGAGAGACTTGCAATTGTATAATCCAATGTTGATTGGGCATGCGGACCATAGAAGGTTTTTTTAGGTGGTTGATCTTCATCAGACCTTCCATTCAAGATGTGCATGCCTAAATACTCCAGTTCTATCACCAATTGAGTACCTAATCGATCCAAACGGGTCCTTGATCCGCCTTGTATCTGTTGCGGAACACTCCAGTGCATATTATCTGAAGTTAAAATTTCATCTTCCTCCACGGAATATATCAGGTTGGAATTAAAGTCACCGGTTATTATTATGTTCCACAATGGCTCAGTGCTGCGTAGTTTCGTTATTACATCGCACAATAAGGCATTTTTTATCTTTTTCACCCGATTTTTGGGTTGCGTGTAGTAATTAATCAGAATAGTTGTCATATTATTGCTTGCAATTGAGCCTGATAGTTTGATCAATTGAATACTTGGATCGGGAGAGTTGAGTTGTTCTGACTTAATTTTTAAAGCTGACGACACGTAGACTGAGAGACCACCAATAGCTCTGCCATAGATTTTACATTTTTCTGCGGGTACTAAATAGTGCGTGAAGCCGGCCAACGCAATTTCTTCTTGCAGCCATGTCTCTTGTAGAGCGATTATATCACAATTTGCCCATTCATCCAAAGGTAATCCATCCTCCAGCAATCTTTTAGCTCCGGCAATGTTCCATGATAGAACGTGTATACCGCTTTATTCCTCTTGTTTAACAATATCTCAATACGGTCAGTTCTTCTGCTTATCATTTAACATACTGGGAAGCCATTTCCAGAGCTCCGTTGGAGATCTTGCTTCCCCCCCTCTTTCTGCTTCCATTCCTTCCTGGGTGAGGACTGCATTACTTCTCCCTTTGGCATTGTATAGAATCGAATAGACTGGCTTTTGGGGAGCCAGTTCAGCCAGTAACTTAGTGGATTGCAAACTACAAGTTTTCTTTAACTTGAATGGGTAGCGAGGGGTGTCGGCCTGTGATAGGTGAATACCCCATGTTTGAAATAAGTCTGTTCTTCCTAGTATTATTTGTACAATCCCGGGGGTTGACCAGGTGGTCAATATCTGTTCACTTGTTGAGTCCTTTGATCTCGTTAGAAATTTAACTCGTTCAAGATCTATGGATTTAATGTCTCTTAACTCCTTAATTTCGGGCATTAATTTCAGGATATTACCCCTATTCAGTATATCATGGCAGCCCTGAGTCTTGTACTCCGGTGACCAGATAATTTGGTGACATTCAATACTTGGCTTGGGAGAATTTGTCCTTTGCTCATTGCCCTCCATTTGGTTTAAGTGCGTTATATCCTTATTCATTATACTGAAGCTTAACTTGCCCTGAGTCAAGCTGCTATGTATTCCAGAAAGCGATCTTGATTTATCATGCCGAGGGTTATCGACCATATCTTGGTTTCCTGTTTCTAATACCGTTTGTGAAGAAGCAGCAGAGCTTAATTGTACCCCTACTTCATTTCGATGCTCCAGATATAATTGGCTGTTGGTACTGTCAGGAACCCCAGATTTTTCTGCTATTTGATTTGTTATTAGGGGGATTTCAGGTACTAAGTCAGTTTTTATTGCTGTAGGTTTTGTATGCCCTTCAATGTTGTCAGTTTCAAGAGGGAGAATTATATCTTGAGAAGTCATCCTATTCCCGGTTGATTTTGACTGCATGTTAGCATTAGGGTGAGGATCGCTTTTTCTATTCCAGTTTGCGGTTTTGCTGGGCATATTACCAGGGTCGGTAGAGGGCGAATGATGTGTTCTCCGCAGCGCGTCTTGCTTATTTATTGCTGCATTTAAAGGGATTGTCATGCTTCCAGATGATTGGGAGCTCTTAGGTTCCCTTTTACTAGTAGGTTTTTCATTAGCGGAGTTGGAGTCATTTTTAGTTGCATCTAACTGGATATCCGTAAAGCAGTCTTCTTCTATTAATCTTGCTTTTGAATTTAGAAAAATGGGAAATAACCCAATGCCTGGCTGAGAGTCTGCATTGCATTTCTTATTCCTAGCCTTCCGTTCACGTTTCCTTTGTCGCTTAGTTAGTCCTTGCTTTATTGGTTCTGGGGTAATTGCCTCGGACATAACTATTTCATTTGAATCACTTCTAATGGTAGCAAGTGCCTGACCTAAGATTATTATCGGCTGACTGTAGGAGCTCACTTTTGAGACTGTCTGGTTGATCGAGCTTTGGGTCTGGATTAATAAAGCGCTTATTAAGAGTGAGTATTTGTTCTAATAAGATTGGTAATGAGCTTAATTTATCGAGAACTGGTCCGCAAGGACAGGTAGGTTGGAGTTGAAAGCAGTCTGATTGTGTTTGTGCTCTGTTAATTAAGTTGTTCAGATTATATAATTTCATATTTATCCCGGCTATGTAAGATGCTATCACATTCATCAGATCTATCTGGATATCCAATTTATCAGATTGCATTATTAGGGTTGCAGTAGAGGTTTGTAGTGCTTTTAGTAGGGGAGGGACAAAATCCGGGGGCCCTACATCCTCGTGGGGCGTTGTCTTGGCCTCGTTCCTTAATGATTTATCGAGCTTCGCATTTGCTGATGGTAACAAAGGATCACTGAGGCTGATCGGCCTGAGCTGATTCTCCATATGGCGCGTGCAAGCAGATTGTTGTATCTCTTCATGGCAACCCTTTTCTGCGGCTACTGCGGCCTCCACTTCGGCTGAATTTGTGTCAGTCAGTCAATCGTTCTCTTTGCTATTATCTGTTAAGTTATTTAAGTTGGGCCAAGGATGCAAGAGGTCATCAAAGCTCGAATGTAAAGATTGTATATGATTATGTTGTAAATTATAAATTATTTCCGAACTTTGACGTCGACAAGTTGAATGTATCAAATGCGGTTGATGGATAGATATCGTATTTGAATCATCAATAGCGGAATGAACAGTAGCAGTTGTAACTATGCTGCTTTTTTTGCAGTCTAAATTATTCAATTGAACTGGTCCTTTAGGTGAGACGCAATTTCCGCTTAGTTGGTGCTTTTGGTGCTTTTGTTCTCCTGAAGTAGAAGCATGAGTGGCATCGTCCAGCCACTGTTCGTTTACTGCCAGGTTTTTTGCTGGAGCTATGGGAGTCGATAGACCAACAACATCCCCTGTTAGGGAAAACAGTACAGACCGTGGATCTTTCAGGAATTGGAATCGTAAGCTTTTGTTTGTCGCAGACTTTTCGAATAGAGAAGCAATTGGGGAAATTAAAGGATTTTTCATGTTGTTAGTTGCTTTGTTTCCAGTTATTTTATCCAGTTTTCTCCGTTTGGCTGATCCCTTAGGGGCACTTGACTTTTCACCAGGGGCCTTCCTTACTTTGCCAGACCGCATAGTTGTTCCTGGGTCTAGATTTGGTTGACTTATTTGCTGGTTAACCAAGAGGGTATCTTGCAGACTGCTCGATATCCTCTTTGCAGCTGAGTTTGACTACTTGCAACCTGCAGATGCCCTGCAGGAAGGAGCAACTTCGCACACACCAACCACAACCTCTACAGCTCTTTTACCACCTCTGGATAAGATTAGCCACTTGTCTAATTCTTGTATCTGAGTAGTCCCAGTACTAGATTTTATTAAAACATTTTTGGCTTTTTACTCGGAGCAAGCAATCTGTGGGTGGGCGGGGGGAGCGCGTTCAGGTTAGGACACGTCTATGTTATCACAGATGCCACGTGTGCCAACCAGGCCCAACTAGTGCCTAGCTCTCAAAGCTGCTATGTTCAATTTAGTCACCTACTCGGCACCAGTACAGCAAAAGCCAATGTCTCCTCTCTTCGCTGCAGCTCCTTGGTTCCCCAAATACTTCTGCCACACATAGGATAATGTAGCCACTCTATTATGCAGAATAATGCAGCTTACCGGGTTTTCCCCCGGATTTTCCTCACGCTGCGTGTTTGTAGCAGGAGTTATCGCCGTTTTTTCCCAGTTTACCGCTAAGCCCTGCTCTCTATTCACGGTTCGCGGTCTCCAATCTCCAGGAACTCCTGTACTTGCCACCGGTCAGCTGTGCTGCCCAAGCTCTCCACAGCTCGAGCTCACCCTTGCTCTACGAGGGCGGCCGCTCTCCTGCAGCCCCAACAGGCTTTCTGCTTGCCGCTTGCGCCCGCTTACGCCCTCCTGGGCCAAGGACCTTCAAAGACTTTCAATGCAGGCTTTCCGGTAAGCGGTGTGCAGGGCTGGACAGTGCAAGGCAGGGCAGAGCAGGACAGGACACAGGACAGAGGACACTGGGTGCTGGGTGCAGGACGCTTGCTGTGAAGCGCTGAGCACCCCTGCAGCTTTCCGCCTAACCCCCACCGGACCTTCTTTTCCGGCTGCTGGATAGCAGTGGCGGTGGCAAGGGCTGATTCCAAGGAACTGGGACAGGCGTACAGCTGTAATTCGCCTACTCGCCTCCCTCCCTCTGCTCGTGAGAAATTTCGCCTGCAGCCTGCAGCTTCCAGCAGGCAGCAGCTGACAGCAGCCTTCCAAATCTCCTTCTGCGGCTTTTCCGCGACTCCCCAACTTCCACAACTTCCCCGACTTCCTCGACTTCCACGTTAGGAAGCTGCCGCGCGGTCGATAACAGCCGTGCTCCTCTCCTCCCAGCGCTTGAGTGCTTGAGTGCCACGAACGTCTCGAGCACCTCTCAGACTCAGTGTGGCAGTGCGGCAACCTGGAATTCGGTGCCGGCAACAGCACAGCACAGCAACGCAACGAGCTCCACGGGCTCCACCGGCTCAGCCAGGCTCAGTTTTGAGTTTTTTCGGAGCTCAGAGCGGCTCACGGCTTGCAGCTTCCAACACAGCTTCCGCTGCTTCCAGACGGCTCAGCAGCGTAGCATAGCTCCTCCTCTTCCTCTTCCTAGCTGACCTCCTTATGATACTGGTTTGATGACTTTGGCTGACATGTACTGGGTTCAGGATAGAGGATTTCTAGAGCTCGAAAATAACTTGAATTATCAGACGTTGAGAAATTCCCAGTACCAGTGGCTAGTTTCTCCGAATAATTTTGACCAATTCGCTTTTATATGTAGTTGCTTCTCAGACACTCCCCTACGTCAGGCTCATAAAGTTCCTTTCAACATAGCATCACCTTCTATGACACCCAGAGGGCTTGAAGCAAATACCTCAAGAAGGCTCGCTACTCTCAGGAAAGGGTCTAAATAGCCTGTGGGCCCCAGTTCAGAAAGTTGGCTCACCCTGTTCTTACAATATGAGATGGAGTCAACTATGCAAGGCAGAGCCGAAGCAATCTTTTTCACAAGTCCCTGGTACTTTGTCCGTAAATCTACCTGCGGACCAAGAATGTTACCAGGAGGGACACGGCAGGGAGCCGGTCCAGTCGACTGCACTTCACTGTAGGTAAAAAATCTTTCGGTACACATGCCTGCATTTTGTAATGGAGTGTATTCTTCCTCTGTGTGAGCAGTTCTTCTTAGCCAATAAAGGGGTTGCTAAAGATCTTGGGATACAGGTCATGAAACGTACCTGCATTTACTCAGATCCCCTTTTCGGCATAGTTTCCACCCGAGGGAGAGCAGTCTGCTACCACTGCCCCCTTGCCCCAAGGATGTTTCACTTCATCCTCTGATGATTTTCATTTTAATAGTAACCGTCGAAGGGGTTTTTCACCCTTTCCCACGTAGAGCTCTTATAGGAAACTCTTATTATTGGAACAAATAACATTAAACAGCAAGCGTTTGCAATGCAATAGCTCTCGCATTTGCGAAATTTTGAGCGATCGGCAATGTAAATGAGAATGCCTTTCTTATTGCAGGTTTTTTTTAAACACATAAACAAAAGGCACTGGCATTTACAATGTCAATAGCTCAAAATCTCTCAAATGCGAGACCTATTGCATTGCAAATGCTTGTTATGTATAGCAACAGAATTAGATACAGCCACACCTCGGAACTCACCTGGACGGACCACTTCGTTGTACACTTCTCCCTCACCGGTCCTCCGTGCACCGCCCTCAACCAAAAAAATGCCCCCTACTGCAGCTGGGCCAAGGTCACTCAGCGACACTGGACCGATGACCTCAGCACCGCACAGTCAAACATCACAAACAGCCTGGATCAGACAGTAGACAACTTCAACGCCTGGATCACCAGTACCGCTGACCAAGTCACCACAACCAAACAAGCCAAACAAACGAGCCAGCTGGTACACGCTAGAGAGCTTCAAAACGCAGGAGCAAACAACTGGAAAGAAGATGATGCACCAGTAGGACCCACATCGACTGAGCCACCTACAAATCAGCCCTCAGCGACTACCACCGCCAGCTGATAGCCACAAAAAAGGAGGCCCCAACCCACTGGATCGAGATCAGTGCCAACCAAACCAAGGAACTCTTCACCATCATTTTTTGAATTTAATTTTGAATTTAAAAACATTTATTGAGCGCGCTTATACCAGGCGGTTTCATGGCGCATTAAGGATTACGATCAGCAGACAGCAGCAGGAGGGGGCATACTAAGTGGCAAAGGCGCTAGAAAAGAGAAAAGTTTTCAGGTTTTTCCGGAACTCCAAATAGGAGGATGAGGTACGAAGCGCCAGGGGAAGGGAGTTCCAGAACACTGGTGCAAGGGCCGCAAATTTCGCCCCACCAGCTTTCTTTTTCTTGAAGCGGGGTATGGTCAGAAGTGCCATGTGGGTTGCTCATCAGAGAATTCACCTGCCCGTAAGCCACATAAAACTCAATCAAATTCTCGCGGGAACTGTGATGCCCTTGTTCGACTACTTGCACAACAAGATAGCAACCCTTTATAGAAACTTCGATCCCTAACCCTCCAACCTCTTCAGCAACCTATCAACCAAAGATCACCCGCTCACCGCATGGGAGCAACTTCGCACACACCAACCACAACCACTCTGATGAACTTAATCTACTCAGGAACACCCACCGATCCATGCCCCCATATACTCTTCAGCCTCGGAAGAGACAAGATCAGCCATCAGCTCACCACCACCCTCACGCCTCCATAACAGCAGCCGCCTTTCCCGACACATGGAAACACGCAGAGATTAGACCCCTCCTCAAGAACCCTTCGGCAGACCTCAGCAAGCTCCAAAACTACCGTCTCATCTCTCTTCTCCTATTCTCCGCCAAAGTCCTAGAGAAGGCCATCAACCTTCAACTCGCTGATCATCTGGAGAGAAACAAACTGCTGGACCCGTCCCAGTCAGGTTTCAGAACAACAACAGCACCGAGATAGCCCTGATTGCCGCAAAAGACAACAACCGCACACTACTCGACACAGGTGAATCAGCTACCCTAGTCCTCCTGGACCTCTCTGCAGCTTTCGACATGGTCTCCGACCACACACTCATTGATCAACCATGCCAGATTGGAATCACAGATGATGCGCTCAGTTGGATAGCATCCTTCCTCACATGACCCACCCAGAGACTCCGCCTCCCTCAGTTCACCTTGCAACTCAAGCACACCATCTGTGGCGCACCCTAAGGCTCATCCCTCACTTCAACACTTTTCAACAGATACATGACACCACTCGCAGACACCGTCAGATCGTGTAAGCATCAACATCCTCTTCTACACCAATGATACAGTTTGTCTTCTGCTCTCAGCGCACTCCACCTTGACGAAAACCAACTTCCACTATTGCATGAAGAACTTTGTGGCATGGATGAAAGACAACTGCCAGAAACTCAACACGGACAAAATGGAAGACCTGATCTTCTTGAGCTACACCACCCTCTGGAACGACTCATGGTGGTCAGCAAAGCTCGGACCCACCCCCAAGCCGAAAGACCACGCCCACAACCTCGGCACCATCCTGGACAGCAAATTTTCCATGAAAAGTCAAGTCAATACTGTTTCCTCAGCCTGCTTCCACATGATCCGCATGCTCCACAAAGTCTTCAGATGGCTCCCCATCAACACAAGGAAAACTGTGACAAAGGCCCTCATCACCAGCCGACTTGACTACTACAACGCACTCTATGCAGGCACCACCACCGAACTCATGCAAAGACTCCAGACGATCCAGAACCCAGCAGCCAGACTGATCCTCAACCTGCCCAAGAGGACAAACATCACGGCTATTTCAAGCTTCTGGCCCACACCTACGTCGGCCACAACCAAGGGCCAGCTTACATGTACCTCCGCCCGCTCTTCCATCAACCAACCAGAAATTTCTGCTCTGCATATCTAGCCCTTGCTCAGACATCATATACCCACTTCTGCAGCTCTGGAGGACGCTCTTTATCCCACCTTGCTGCCAAAGCCTGGAACACCTTCCCCCTTCTCTGCACCGTACCCTCACTGAACCACTTCAGGAAGGGAATCAAGACCTGGCTCCCCGACTGATCCCTGCAGCACAGCGCCTGGATACCCCCAGGATGATTAGCTGCGCTATACAAGTACAACTTGATTGATTGATGGACAGTTGGCTAATTGTTGTCACCACAACAGATCTCTAAACAGAACCCAGGCTGCAAAAGTGCATCAGGACCATACAAACAGTAGAAAAGGGATATACAACGGAATGTAAAATAACGTATGAATGTGTTTCCACAAATATATATCACAAACCTATTTTGACAACTGGTGCTTTTAACTGGTGCCCATATAATCACTATATGTTTTGTTATCCTTAGCTCACAGATTTCAGTGTGGTCATTGAAATGCTCATTATGCTGTTGGAATCTTGAGCAGTATTTTTGAAACACATGGGTGCATACCTATTTAGTCTTCCGGAGCTTCAGTCCTACATTTAGGATAAAGTGAATTGAAGTAGGATTAATTAAAAAGCCCCACTTTTTTGAATGAATCAATAACTCCACCCTTTCCACACTATTAAGAAAAGCGGTTCTGAACGTGTGCTTTACAGGTACAGCATCCCATTTCAAAATGATCATATGTTCAAATTATGTTGCAACCTTGTTTTAAATTCTTCCTTGAGGTCATTAATATCATTGTACGAAATGGATCCTCCAACAGCATCTACTGACATAATCATGGAACCACCCCAACCTACCTTTAAATACTTCCTGCAACTATTCAACAATATCATCATCATCAGCAAGGATCCTCCATCAACATTTACTGACATACTCATGTTATCCGGCCACCAGCCAATCTTTAAATATTTCCTTCAACTATTCAACAATGTCATCTTCATCAGCAAGGATCCTCCAACAACATTTACTGACATTTGCATGTTATCCGGCCACTAGCCAAACTTTAAATACTTCCTTCGAATATTCAACAATATCATCATCATCAGCAAGGATCCTCCAACAGCATCTATGACATAATCATGTTATCCGGCCACCAGCCTACCTTTAAATACTGTCCTTCAACTATTCAACAATATCATCATCATCAGCTAAGGATCCTCCAACAGCATTGTTCTGACCGAGTTTTTGTTCCCTTTTTTTGAGTGAAGGTGACTTTAGCCTGCTATCATTCCAATAGGAGGATCAGAGCCTCAGACCTGGCCTATTTACAAGGTGTTCGACATAATTCCCTGTTCTTTTCTTTATTCTAGGGCCTATAAGTCTATGTTAGGGGATAGATTCCTTAGTATTAGTATTATTCCGTCCTTTTGTAAAGCTATTAGTATATTTCTGACAGAGTTATGCGTACTTCGGGCCTTGTAGGCATCGAACGAGAGAGACTTCATCTTTCTCTCTGCCTCGGCTGCTTGAGACGCTTTTAGGTCAAATGTAATGTTTTAGTTATAAGGTGTTGTTCACTTGGAGAGAACCGGCTCAGGCTGGCCCTTATCGAAAGACTGTATTTTTCTTCGTGTCGAAGACATAACATCAGGCCAGCCGGCTGAGAACGTGTCCTTGGCACGGGGTGGTACAAGAATTTGGTGGGCGGCAGGTTACTGGCCGGAAATTTCCATGCATGAACAAGGTTCCATATTAGCGAAAGCACGGAGAGTTCGAGTCAGTTAGTCATTGAGTCAGTTAGCAGACGCCAGCTAGTCGTTAGAATTATTGCAGTTAATCAACTTAAAGTAGACAGTCGCCATTTTGAAGTCCGAAAAAGACCGAAGGCTGATAATCTCTAAGAAAGATTGAAGTTATTTTAGTTGGAGCAGCTGGCGAGCTTTGACATTGAGATCAGAGCATGCAGAGTGAACAAGTTAGCGGAGCGAACGAATACTAGAGCAGCAGAAACTGATTTATAAGATCGAAGTTGGAAGGTGAAGATAGTCCGTGGTCGAGAGGAGAGAGGAGTAGTGCAGAACAGCGAGAGTGCAGCAGACGAAACAGAGAATAAGAGGAAGAAGGTTCCAGTGACTTGGAGGGGAGCAGAGGAGACAGAGCATAGCGGTGCAGACGTGTATCCGTGACTGCAGGGGTGATCCTAAGATGAGCCAAGGCACAGACGAGAAGGGAACCCAGATGACAACTGAGCCCAGACTTCATACTCATAAGGTGACGTCGACCCTTTCTTATTAGCGTGCACACACATTCTAATTCTTTCCTTTGCTTTTCAGGCTATATGTTATATTGCAGTATTATATTGTTGTTATAGATTGCTATTGTGTAATAAAGGGACCCCAGTTCGTAGTGAACCATTGTGTAACTGTTATTTGTTCAACAAAGTTAACCTTTCTTCTAGTCAGGTGCTGTTATGTGGACGGATGCGTTTCCCGTCCGGGTAAGTGGTAACTGAGCAAGGGAGCAGGGAGCACTTATGTCAGAGAATAACCTTTGCATATTATAATTTGGCCATCCTTGTATAACGGATCGAACTGTATATGAGATATTCCCAGTAGTATATAATAAAACTTCCCAGTAGAGAGAGAGAGTTAAAGGTATTAATAGGACAGTGATCGTCGTTGTGTAATGGCGTTAGTGAGAACATTGATTGTGATCAATGTGTATACCCACAGGATTGTGGCTTGAGTAAATAAATATCCACAGGATAGTGGCTTGAGTGAGATCGTCGTAGTGTAACGGCGTTAGTGAGAACATTGATTGTGATCAATGTGTATACCCACAGGATTGTGGCTTGAGTAAGCAAATACCCACAGGATCGTGGCTTGAGTGAGCACTGATTGTGGTCAGTGTGTAATGGTAAGTAATCGGAACTGCCCCAGGGTAGCCTAGTCTGGGCCTACATTGCCGCAAGACTATAAGGTATGAGTGTGATATAGAATATGGAAGTCCTTAGTAATCAGTGAGTATTTCTAGTAATCCCTGTAGATTTGGTGGTGTTTTAGAGCATCTAAGCTTGTATATTGCTAATTCCCCATCCTCAGGTAAGTACCCAGGTGCCTTGGTAAGTAGGTCCTGAGGAGGGAGATGGTTACGTTTCGGCTGGGTTGGTGGTGTCTTGGTGAGCTGATTCTATCTGGTCCAAAAATCCAGTCGTTACATCTGGCGTCACGAACCGTTTACGTAAGCCTGTTAGCGCGGTGTTGTTTCTTTCTTGTTGGTTTGCGCTTGGCGCGTACGGAGTACATTTTGTATATTCTTTGTTTATAGTTGTATATATCTTTTTCTTTTGGCACGATGTTTTTGAGAAGGTCAAAATCTACTTTTAAATTGCCTGTTGAAATTCCCGGCTGGGAATCAACGCCTTACGAGGCATTGGCCCGTGAGTGGGCCGATTCTACTGGTTTGAGTGAAAATTGGAGTTCTTGTTTGGAACTGGCGGATCCGACTAATGTGATTGCTTGTTTACAGGAAGCGCCGGTTGTGAAGGGTGATGAGCTTCCTATTTTGGGACGCAGAGGTTGGATTGTTTTATCTGCGTACAGGATTGTACATGAGAAATTTTTGAAATTACAGAAACAATATGTAGAGATGGAAGAGAAGTTTATTGAAGTGCAAAATGCTCACACTCTTTTGAGATGTCAGAATAAATTGCTTGCCGACAAACTCGATACCTATCGGACAATTGCTGAAAGAGCTGCTGTTCGTATTGCTAAATACAAATATAAGAATCGTCGTGGTCGTGTTTGCAAACGGAAAGTGTGTCTGGTCATGGCGAAAGCCGGACTGGACTGGAATCCTGATGAGTGGGACGGTTATATCTGGGACTCGAATGATTCTGGCTCCTCGGCTGAGGAGTCTGACAAACGCGAGTATTCTTGCACTGGTCGTGACTGTAAATCTAATACTTTTAACAATCTTGATGATTCCGGCGACCACGGTCGCTGTTCTAATTCTGATGACGTTTATCGATCTGATTGTCCCTCTAAATCTGTTGATCGAGCTCCTTCTGCAGCTCGTACTGAAGTTTCTGCTCATCCGGTTTTTCGACGAAAATTACAGCAGGCTCCTGGTAATCCAAATGGTATTCCTTTGGATAGTTTAGAAGATTTTACACAACAGGAAGTTAGTGATATTTTGCAACGATTTCGACAGCGGCCCGGTGAGGCCTTACTTACGTGGATGGTGCGTCTTTATGAACTGGGTGCCGCTGGCATCATGTTAGATGGGGGAGATGCTTTGAAATTTTGTTCCTTGAGTTCTGATTCTACTGTGCAAGATCATTTCCGGAATTATAATGGTGCTGGTCAAATTAGTTTGCTTCAGTTAGCGACTGATGGTTGTAATCACAAATACCCTACTGAATCTGATTGGCCTCTGAATGACAAGCCATGGTATACATTACGCGATGCAGCACAAAGACTGAAAGAGGAGGTGATGAAAACCGCAATTTTTCTGAGTACATCTGACAGGTTCTTGGATGGTTTGTTGGCATCTTCTGTGCGGAACCGCAATATCCGTTCTTCCCCTGTTGCTTATAAGCAAGTTATAATGACTTTGTTGATCAATCAGACTGGTAACGCGCTGTCCTTGGTGCTTGAATCTGTGCGTCAGCTTGGTGAATTGGGCGAATGGCTTAAACCTGAGAGACAGTCCAGACCTGAGGGTCGTACTGGTGGAAATGATCAGTTTTCTAGACGTGACATGTTTCTTGCTTTGCTTGCTGACGGTGTTAAGAGGGAGGACATTGACCGTGAACCTAATAATCGCTTGTGGGATTTGTTTCGCAAGCGTGGTTTGGATCGGAAGGAGGGTGCTCGACGTGTACGCAAGAATGAATGTGATCGTGAATGTTCTGATGACAGTGGGGATGATAAACGTCGTGATGATTCAGATCGGCGTGATAGACGACGGAATGAGCGAGATGTGTCCCCTCGGCGTGACAGAGAGAGGGGGAAAGAGAGAGGGGGAGAGACGATCGTGTTGAAAGCAGATACAGAGATGAAAGGGATCAGTCCCCCGAGATGAGGAGAAGAGAGGATCGATACAGATTTTCTGAACGAAATTCACAATATCATGTAGATGACAAAAATCCGTTTCGTAATGGGGATGGATATGAACATCGTCTAAAAAATATGAGTATTTACCCTGATTTGTCTTGGTTGTCAGAACGCAATAAGAATGACTAGGAAATAGGTCAAGCTCCGGTACGCAGTTGGGCTCACAAAGACAATAGACCCTATGTAGGTATTGAAATTTTTTGGAGACATCGTAATATACAAAGGGCCAGAGCATTGGTAGATACAGGAGCGGAGGCCAGTTTAATACATGGAAAATCAAAGAAATTTAAAGGACAATTTTCACAGTTACTGGTTTAGGTGGAAAAGAGACCCCCGCAGTACAAACAAATGTTGAGATGAAAATAGGTAGAATTCCCCGAAAAGAATATTCTGTTTTAGTTGTGCCACTTTTGGAATACATAATTGGAATCGATATCCTAAAAGGTATGACATTACATTTAGATGATGGTTGTTATCAATTTGGAAGTAGAGGTTATATATCATCCAGACCTGTACGAGTTGGCCGTTTGAGAATGCCTCCTATAAAAATTCCCCAGGCTACAAAAGTAATTTCCCAAAAACAGTACCGTATTCCAGGCGGTCACGAAGAAATTAGTGCTACTATTCAGGATCTAGTGAATGCAGGAGTTATAACTCCGGTTACTTCTGCTTGGAATAATCCCGTTTGGCCTGTGCGTAAAAGTGATCATTCTTGGCGTATGACTGTTGATTACCGCGAATTAAATAAACATACACCCCCTTTGACTGTTGCAGTACCAGACATAATTACTTTAATTGAAAGAATTCAAAAGCATCCAGGAATGTGGTATGCGTCTATTGACATTGCTAATGCTTTCTTTTCAATCCCAATTGCCCCTGAGTGTCAGGAACAATTCAGGTTTACATGGAATGGACGTCAAATGACGTTTAGAAGTCTTCCCCAAGGCTATGTACACAGTCCTACGATCTGTCACCGGCTGGTGGCGGAACATTTTGTCATATAGATACTTCTTTATATATACTGTGTTAAGTTAGCATGAGCTTATTACATGTTTAAACGCCATTTTTCCTTCGGCTTCAGTTTGCACACGACACATACTTGTTGTTGTAGCTTTCAACCTAGAAGAGTGATGTGATTTATTTGAGAATAATGTGTTATTATTCTGATATCAGTTTTGCTTGGTACACTGTCTGAACAGCGAGTTCTGAACCCTCTAAGAATAACTCAATACAAGGTTGTTGGGAGGTCTGATCTTCGCACCACATTAGACATAACATAAATACAGTTGCTGCCAACATTGGGCTCTAAGCGGGTTTAAGATAGAGTTACAGGAAATGCAAGAACACACTTGAAGATGCTTTGCAAGCAGAGAGCTGGTAGCTGATGATGTGATCCTCTCCTACTGATATTAGAGGTATGGGCCCGCCCTGCTAAAACCCAAAAGAGACCTTCATAATATAATATAATATGCTAAATAGGGAGGTGAGAAATAGGCGTTGTTAATTCCTATTCATTTCAGCATTATAATATGCTATCACCGTTTGCGTACTATGGACTAGTAACTATGCTGATAACTTTGATTCTTATAATCTGTTTGTTAGTAGTGTGTAAGATACTGCGTTTGAGAACATTGCATTGATTAATAAATATTTCAAATATGCACGTGTCCTCTTTACTCCATGTTCTGGTTTGAAATGATTACAGAACGAAAGAGTGTTCATGTGTTCCACGATACCTGAGGTATTCTAAGTTCATGTTATGGTTTGTCTAAGTCATTGGGAGCTTGTTATGACCAATGAGACACTGTAGCTAGCTCGGTAAGGGGATTTCTGATACTAAGGTGAGTTTTGGGTCACCCTAATTCACTAAGGTTCTATATCTCTAAGCACAGTTCTGTGGGAGAACGGAAACCCTGCTACAATTTATCTGAAATACCCATAAGCCCACAGATACAGATTTGTCATTATATTGACGACAGTTTGATTCAAGGTGAGACACAGGATCAAGTTCAGACTCAGTTAGATCAGGTTATTGATCATTTACGGGAAAAAGGTTGGGAAATCAATCCCGGCAAGTTGCAAGGTCCTTCACAAAGTGTAAAATTTTTAGGCATCAATTGGCATAAAGGTAACAGAGAAGTGATTCCCCAGGTGAAACAGAAAATCCTTCATTTTGCAGTTCCTCGAAACCGAAAAGAAGCCCAGAGATTTATTGATTTATTTGGTTTTTGGCGTCAACACATCCCACATTTAAGTCAGATATTAGCCCCTTTGTACAAAGTCACTTGTAAAAAGAATGCGTTTGAATGGAGTAAACCGCAGCAAGATGCATTTGATTTGGCGAAAGAAGCGATTCAGTATGCTTTGGATCTGTGGCCCGTGCGTGATGGTGATGTGGATCTGAATGTGTCTGTGCAAGGTCCTTATGCAAATTGGAGTTTGTGGCAAAAACAAGGCAGAAATAAAGTACCGTTATGTTTCTGGACTAAAAAGTTACCGGATGCTGGTGACCGTTATACACCTTTTGAGAAACAATTACTTGCATGTTATTGGGCTCTGGTGGATACCGAGCAATTGACTTTGGGACATGATGTGATGTTGAGACCTGAAATTCCTATTATGCAATGGGTTTTGAGTTCGCCGAAAACTCACCGAATTGGACATGCTTAAGAGGAGAGTGTGATTAAGTGGAAATGGTACATACAAGACAGGGCACGTGTGGGTCCGAAAGGTGTTGCGACATTACATGAGCAAGTGGCGCAGGCGCCATCAGATGAGACTGGGAGTGATTGCTCCGTACCTATAGTACAGGAATCCCCTGTTAAGTGGGGTAAGCCATTTGATGATCTGTCCGCGGAGGACAGAAACCATGTGTGGTTTACGGATGGTTCAGCGAGGTACATAGGAGAGAAAAGGCATTGGAAGGCAGTGTCCTACAATCCTATCACACAAAAATTGCTGAGTACAACTGGTGAAGGAAAAAGTAGTTAATTTGCTGAACTGTATGCTGTTTACCAAGTTTTAAAACAGGATCTACCTGGTATGTGTCACATTTTTACTGACTCTTGGTCCACTGCTAATGGACTGGCGGTCTGGTTACCAACATAGCATGCTCGTAATTGGGAATTGCATTCTAAAGAACTTTGGGGTAAAGAATTATGGCAAGAAATTTGGGAAATGCTTCCGCAAAGTACTGTTACAATCTTTCATGTGGATGCTCATACACCAATAGACTCCCTTGACAAATTCTTTCACAACATTGCAGATGAGAAATCTAAAATTGCTGAGGCAGTGGTGGACATGCAGGATTTTGATTTGGCGGGATTGGCGAAATGGGCCCACCAGAAAGCAGGACATTTTGGTGAGAGAGCCACTAGCAGGTGGGCTGCTGACCGAGGAATTTATATTCTTCTAAATTTGATCAAAGATACTATATTGCATTGTCCTATCTGTCAACATTCTAGACAACGAAAAGTACCCCAAATTGTCAGAGGACAGTTACACAGAGGTAAATTACCTGCTCAGATTTGGCAGATTGATTATATTGGGCCACTCCCTATGAGTAAAAATTGTCAATATATTTGCACCATTGTTGATACGTACAGTGGTCTTTTAGTGGCCTTTCCTTGCAAACGAGCTACCCAAGTAAATACCATTAAAGCATTGGAATTGATTATGCTGTATTATGGTGTCCCATTTCAAATTCAATCTGATAATGCATCCCATTTCAAAGGAAGATTGGTACAGGAATTTTGTGCGGAGAATAACATTGAACGGGTGTTTCACATACCGTACTACCCACAGGCAGCAGGCCTTGTGGAGAGAATGAATGGTTTGCTAAAAGATCAATTGCGTAAATTAACTGATAATAAATATAAGAATTGGAGAGAATATTTGTTTCAGGCACCGTTGATTTTGAATAATCGTCCCTTTTTAAATGCTGAATCTCTATTAATGCGTTTATTTCCGCCAGCTGTTGATGCTAAACCGAACACAGTCAAAAATACTGTAATGTATTGGGAAATTTCCCCTGGAGCCCTGGCTCCATGCAGAGCAACCCCAGGTTCCGCAGGCTTAGACCTGCATGCCATGAATGACATTACTGTAAAAGGAAGAGATTGAATTATCATTGAAACTGGCATTGGTGTCAGTATACCGACAGGAAGTTTTGGATTAATTGCCCCTAGATCGGGCCTGGCCTTAAAAGGCATCCAAGTGCTTGGCGGTGTCATTGACAGTGATTATCAGGGAGAGGTTAAGGTACTCCTGCTGAATAGCAGTGAGGTTGATTTACCAATTCATAAGACTGACCGAGTTGCTCAATTGCTAATCATGCCTGTTTTCAGTGGTGAGATTCAGAAAGGCACTGCCCCGACCTTGTTAACTATTCGAGGACAGAAAGGTTTTGGCTCCACTGATAACCCTGGAGCGAGAGTGTGGGTGCAATCGCCTAAAAATCCCCCTGAACAACCTGAAATTATTGCGACCGGTCATGATAATACAGTACTTGTCATGGGACCAGGGAGAGATAGCTGGGAAGCTGTCCCAGCTGACAAATGTTATTTACGAGAATGAATAATGCCTGTTTTTGATTTTCTTTCAGATCATTCTCTGGACTGCTGTTGCAAAATGTGCTGGCGTTGGACTCCTTTTGGCTTGCTACGTCGGGAGAGAAAGGAACCCTCAGACTCTGATTGATTGGAGTAATCAGAGTGCCACGTTTCTTCGCTGCGTGGGATTCGTCATCTAACTTTTGGACTACCCTGGCACGAAGGGTAACAAACTCCCCGCATTTCTGTTTAACACGATGCGTTTGGTGACTGACATATTAGCAACCTGTCTGGTTGTCTTCCCGGCCTCTTTGGAGACCCTTGCCCATATTTTCAATATTTCAAATGCCCGTCCTAATATTATTCTTGGGGATTTCGCGACCCACGAATACTGTCCTTTATGTACTGTGCTATTAGATCCAGTACCACCGATTCATTCTCAAATAACTACACATAATATCACGCAGGGTGATTTATGCTTCTTCCTCACCTGTGATCCAAGCGCTATAACTGAATGTGTTCATTTGAAACTAAAAGGTGCTACTTCATTTACAGATCATGAAAGAACTTTATGTTCCCGGAGATCATCGAAATCTTGTACTTCCGTTAAGAATAATATGACATGCAAAAGTCTTGTAGTTACTCCTAGTCACTATCGTACAATGCTATTACCCTCTGGATGGCTTTTCTCTTGTGGTAATACCTCTTGGCCTTACATTCCCGCAAATATCCCTGGAGGACCCTGTGCTATTACTAGATTAAGTTTGCTAATGTTTTCTTCACACTCTAATGCGAATTCCCGTGTTGTTCGTGATGCAGTTATATTGAAAGACAATGGTGATTCTTCACTACATTTATATTCTGAATCTGAATATCTTAGTTTAGCTTTCTCTATTTTGGGTGTCCCAGCCCTGGCAGTCTACAATGCTAAATCTATTGGAAAAATGGCCTGTTGGATGGTTAAATCCATCAATCACACTTCCACAATTCTATCTGACATACTATTGGACGCCCAGGGTGAACGCAGAGCTATTTTGCAAAACAGGGCTGCAATAGATTATCTTTTACTCAAACATGGACATGACTGTTCTGACTTTGAGGGTCTTTGTTGTTTCAATTTATCAGACCACACTAGGTCCATCCAGGCTCACATTGACAAATTACACGACTTAACCAAAGAAGTTAGAAAACACATTGACCAGGGCTGGTTTGACTGGCTCTTTAATTGGTTACCAGACTTACATTCTTTACGTCAGATATTAGGGGGTATCCTGCTTACTATTTGCATTTTAGTTGCTATTTGCTGTTTTATTCAGTGTATTCCTTCTTTACTGCAAACTTGCAGATGCAGTATTAGAAATAGATCTGGCAGTTTTGTTTCTTATTATTCTTCGACAGATGTTAGTTCCATTTAGCGAATGATTAGTAGTCTAAAGTCAAGGGTGAAATGTTCTGACCGAGTTTTCGTTCCCTTTTTTTGAGTGAAGGTGACGTTAGCCTGCTATCATTCTAATAGGAGGATCAGAGCCTCAGACCTGGCCTATTTACAAGGTGTTCGACATAATTCCCTATTCTTTTCTTTATTCTAGGGCCTATAAGTCTATGTTAGGGGATAGATTCCTTAGTATTAGTATTATTCCGTCCTTTTGTAAAGCTATTAGTATATTTCTGACAGAGTTATGCGTACTTCGGGCCTTGTAGGCCTCGAACGAGAGAGACTCCATCTTTCTCTCTGCCTCGGCTGCTTGAGACGCTTTTAGGTAAAATGTAATGTTTTAGTTATAAGGTGTTGTTCGCTTGGAGAGAACCGGCTCAGGCTGGCCCTTATCGAAAGACTGTATTTTTCTTCGTGTCGAAGACATAACATCAGGCCGGCCGGCTGAGAACGTGTCCTTGACACGGGGTGGTACAAGAATTTGGTGGGCGGCAGGTTACTGGCCGGAAATTTCCATGCATGAACAAGGTTCCATATTAGCGAAAGCACGGAGAGTTATTGAGTCAGTTAGCAGACGGCAGCTAGTCGTTAGCATTATTGCAGTTAATCAACTTAAAGTAGACAGTCACCATTTTGAAGTCCGAAAAAGACCGAAGGCTGATAATCTCTCAGAAGGATTGAAGTTATTTTAGTTGGAGCAGCTGGCGAGCTTTGACATTGAGATCAGAGCATGCAGAGTGAAGAAGTTAGCGGAGCGAACGAATACTAGAGCAGCAGAAACTGATTTATAAGATCGAAGTTGGAAGGTGAAGATAGTCCGTGGTCGAGAGGAGAGAGGAGTAGTGCAGAACAGCTAGAGTGCAGCAGACGAAACAGAGAATAAGAGGAAGAAGGTTCCAGTGACTTGGAGGGGAGCAGAGGAGACAGAGCATAGCGGTGCAGACGTGTATCCGTGACTGCAGGGGTGATCCTAAGATGAGCCAAGGCACAGACGAGAAGGGAACCCAGGTGACAACTGAGCCCTGACTTCATACTCATAAGGAGTAGTCGACCCTTTCGTATTAGCGTGCACACACATTCTCATTCTTTCCTTTGCTTTTCAGGCTATATGTTATATTGCAGAATTATATTGTTGTTATAATTTGCTATTGTGTAATAAAGGGACCCCAGTTCGTAGTGAACCATTGTGTAACTGTTATTTGTTCAACAAAGTTAACCTTTCTTCTAGTCAGGTGCTGTTATGTGGACGGATGCGTTTCCCGTCCGGGTAAGTGGTAACTGAGCAAGGGAGCAGGGAGCACTTATGTCAGAGAATAACCTTTGCATATTATAATTTGGCCATTCTTGTATAACAGGATCGAACTGTATGTGAGATATTCCCAGTAGTATATAATAAAACTTCCCAGAAGAGAGAGACAGAGTTAAAGGTATTAATAGGACAGTGATCGTCGGTGTGTAATGGCGTTAGTGAGAACATTGATTGATATAAATGTGTATACCCACAGGATTGTGGCTTGAGTAAATAAATATCCACAGGATAGTGGCTTGAGTGAGCACTGATTGTGGTCAGTGTGTAATGGTAAGTAATCGGAACTGCCCCAGGGTAGCCTAGTCTGGGCCTGTAGTAGGGATTCCGTTCTCCTACAGAACTGTGCATAGAGATCTAGAACCTCCGTGACTTAGGGTGACCCAAAACTCACCTCAGTATCCAAAATCCCCTTACCGAGCTAGCTACAGTGTCTCATTGGTCATAACAAACTCCCAATGACTTAGACAAACTAGAACATGAACTTAGGTTACCTCAGGTATCGTGGAACACATGAACACTCTTTCGCTCTATAATCATTTCAAACCAGAACTTGGAGTAAAGAGGACACGTGCATATTTGAAATATTTATTAATCAATGCAATGTTCTCAAACGCAGTATCTTGTATAATACAAGCAAACAGATTATAAGAATCAAAGTTATCAGCATAGTTACTAGTCCATAGTAAGCAAACGGTAATAGCATATTATATTGCTGAAATGAATAGGAATTAACAAAACCTATTTCTCACCTCCCTATTTAGCATATTATATTATATCTATGAAGGTCTCTTTTGGGTTTTAGCAGGGCGGGCCCATACCTCTAAATCTCAGGAGGAGAAGATCACATCATCTGCCACCAGCTCTCTGCATGCGAAGCATCATCAAGTGTGTTCTTGCATTCCCTGTAACTCTATCTTAAACCCGCTTAGAGCCCAATGTTGGCAGCAACTGTATTTATGTTATGTCTAATGTGGTGCGAAGATCAGACCTCCCAGCAACCTTGTATTGAGTTATTCTTAGAGGGTTCAGCACTCACTGTTCAGACAGTGTACCAAGCAAAACTGATGTCAGAGTAATAACATATTATTCTCAAATAAATCACATCGCTCTTCTAGGTTGAAAGCTACAACAACAAGTATGTGTCGTGTGCAAACTGAAGTCGAAGGAAAATGGCGTTTAAACATGTAATAAGCTCATGCTAACTTAACACAGTATATATAAAGAAGTATCTATATGACAGGCCTACATTGCCGCGAGACTATAAGGTATGAGTGTGATATAGAATATGGAAGTCCTTAGTAATCAGTGAGTATTTCTAGTAATCCCTGTAGATTTGGTGGTGTTTTAGAGGATCTAATCTTGTATATTGCTAATTCCCCATCCTCAGGTAGGTACCCAGGTGCCTTGGTAAGTAGGTCCTGAGGAGGGAGGTGGTTACGTTTCGGCTGGGTTGGTGGTGTCTTGGTGAGTTGATTCTATCTGGTCCAAAAATCCAGTCGTTACAAGCATCTACTGACAATCATAACACCAGCTCCCTACTACCCCATCCTTCCTTTAAGTTCTTCCTTGAATTATCCCACAATATCAGCATTAGCTATATCCCCCAACAGCATCTACTGACATAATCGGGACATTAGTCCTCCAACCTATCTTTAAATACTTCCTTGTTGCATTGCTTGTGAATTGCGGGACATGTAGAGGTGTTGTCTACCAATTATCAATCTGTTCTCCCCTCCTGCTTTATGTTCTGAGCCTATGCATGAATTATGCATCCACATGTTCATGAGTCAATGTAGTATCACCTCTCCTAAGCTCATTTGCGATTTTAAAGCAAAGGAGCTGTTTTTGTGTCTTTTTACAAGAGAAGTTAAAAACAGTCTGGTTCCGTAGATACTGATCATTACTTTCCTTTAGCACACATGATTCTGCTAGTATTCTTGGAGCTGCTACATAGTCATTAAAGTCCGAGGTTCTTTCTTTAATAGGCAGGTCAAGAAAGGCAGGAAACTTGATCAATCTATGACAGAATTTCCAGGGTTAGTGACTAACCCTCACAGCAGAATCTGCATCCGTTGACAGCAAAGGAGCTGCACTAATCCATTGTTTGCAAATAAACTTTGCTATCTTAAGGAGGTGGCCAGAGCTTTGGCTAGCACAGGAAATATGAGTGTTGCTCTAGCTGTAAGTGATGCTGTGAGTTGCGACAGCATCACATGGATTTTAGAGCATAGTGCAGGTAATGGGTGGAGCTTGCAACCGCTCTGTAAACTCTCCTCACCCCTGAGTGGGTATGGCTACCACAGGGCTGCTGCAGCCTGGATGTTGCTTGAAGTAAGGAGAGATACATTGATCCTGATTCCGATTGTGGTGGTCCGACTGACGGACCGCTGTTGCAACGGTCAGGAGAATGTCGTCAAACCGGAGGCATCCCGACCACCACATTGTGAGTAAACCACCGGGCCTGCACTCTTGAGGCTGCGGCATACCTCGGCTCACATTGCGCACAAAACAGTGCAGGCAAACGGGTGCACAACATGTACCCATAGCCACAATTCAGCTGACCTTTTCATGACTGGGTTCCCGCCATGAGAAGGTCAGTGGAAATGCAACTCATAATTGGCACAGCTTTTAATCTCCCTACTTCCAATCCCCTTGCCTTCCCCACCACCGCAGGATCCAGGGTCCTGGTGGTGGCGGAGGTCTTGTGGTGGTCCGACAGCCAAGCTCGTAATCAGGTTGCAGCTCTCAAACTGTGAAGCACCCCACAGATACTGGCAATTCATCCCAGATCCTCCATAGCTTCACCTTGACTCTAAACTGCTCTCTCTAGATCAGATGCTGGCCTGCATCCCAGACTCTGCAATGCCCTCTGCTCACTTCAACATGCAGTATTAACCATGCCCATGACACTGTGCAGTCCCATACACTTTGGACTCGTTGCAGCATCCATGACCCATCCACTGGGACAAATCCCCAACCTCCCCGGGATTCTGCTCTGCACACTTGACCCTCCATTGCATAACGCACTCTTTTCAATCCATTGTACTTTGCATTGCTCTTGTAGTAACCCTCTCCTATTCCACTGAGAATGCCAACATTTTGGATTTTATATAGTGGAAACCTATCCACCAAGATTTAATAATATACAAATTAAAGCTTCACTACATGGGAGAAATAAATATTGTCTCCTGCTACAGTTTCTTCCTATGCTGTGTATTACTAAAGCTTGTAAACATCTTTTCAATATAAAAAATCCAACATGATTGTTATTCCCAATGCTTGATTTAATAAAGATAATTATGTAAAGACAGTTGTTCCTTCAGAATCATTCATAGAAAACTATTCATGAATCATAGGGTTCACTTCTGCAATTGACCACAGCCGCAGATTCATTAGAAGAAGGACATATTTTTTAATTGCACATTCAGATGGTACTGCAAATAGCGCAAATGTGCAAAGAGCTTGTGATTTGTAAGTTATGTGAAAACAATAAAACAAATATAAAAAGTGATAATAGAGCAAATTTCTGGCTATTTAGGAGCTATTATTATAAAAAGAGTATACATAATACTTATTGCTCACTGAGTTTAATAAGTAATAACCATCTAAAACATGGATTCAGTTAATGTTTAATACATTTGAAAAGGGTCTTAATCAACATTACAGTCAGTCAGTCAAATTGTCTTTATTCGACTTAATTAAAAGTCATACAAAGAGATTAAAAAACATTTCATACAGGAAGTTTAGGAACATTTCATACATATTAAAATATGACCATAAAATCAATCAATTACATTAAAACAAATCTAGGCCTACAAAAGTTAAAAACGAGTAACAATGGATCTAATGGGTATGTTTTTTCATCCTAGCTGCAGCTACCAAGAAGTTCGCTATACAAAAGGTAATACGTGGGTTGATCAATGATTGTAAAAAGAACAAGGCCGGTCTCACTTGTGTGAAGCCCGCCTCCTTCAGAACTGGTACCAGATATTTTTTCCTTGGCTCTGAATAAAACCCACAAAACATAACAAAATGCATAGTGTCTTGGAGTGAAGAATGATCACAGCTGCAGGGTGAAGCCAATTCCGGTTTTTCCCATTTTTTAAAAGTGCCTAAATAAAAATGTAACAAATTAAACCTAAACTTAGTTAAAAGAAACCTATGGAATGGGATTGTAACAAAACCAAGATAAGGTGCTAAAGAAAGTGAATTGACAAGTAAATAATGACCCCTTACTGATGGTTTCACTAACTCCCTTTCCTCACGGGATGCTCTTGCCCTCCCCATAAAGTGCTTTTTAACAAGATAAATATCTTGGACCTTAATATCTTGGGGGGAAGTAAAAAGCTCTGGTCGCCCCAAATCTGAGAATGCCTTCAACAAATAGGCCATCCAAGGGATCTTTTTAAAATGGTCTAGGGACTAGACGTCGGACATGATCTTGTGATTTAGTGAGAGGTCTTCATTGAGCCACGTCTTTACCCAAAAGATCAGGGGAGCCATGTTCAACCCATCAGTTAGAAAATCTAAACCCACCTCCATGTGTATAGAGTAGGTTGGTGTTGACTGCGGCAGAGAGAGGAGTGTCCGTATAAATCTATTCTCCGCTCTCTGAATTGGTTCCACATTTACATAGCCCCAAAGTGGTGAGCCATATGATGCAACAGCGACCGGTTTACTCTTAAAGATTTTTAACAGCGCTTCCATTGGCCTAGCACCCAACCTACCCGCAAAACCCATGAGGGCAGACGAAGATCTAATAACCGCCAACCTTTTCGCCCTCACTTGAGGAGCCCAGGATCCTCTCTGGTCAAAAAGGACCCCCAAGTAGGGAAACGTGGAGACTCTAGAAACCATGTCCCCTCCACACGTAAAGGTTTTAGATCTCCTCTTACTGCTTTCTCGTCCCACCACCATGGTATGCGACTTGCTAGTGTTTATTTTTAAGTCGAGCTGTTCCATGAATGTGCCAAATGCATTTAAGAGGCGTTGAAGGCCGACACCCGTGCGCGCAATTAGCACGGCGTCGTCCGCGTACAGGAGCGCTGGAATCTTAACAGCTCTTGCACGCGGAACGTCGACTTCCTTCTCCTCCAAAAGTGCACCCAAACCGTTGATATAAATGGTAAACAGCAAGGGGGCCAAGATACAGCCCTGCCTTACCCCCTTCAGGGATTTGAAAAGGGACGTGCACCTACCCTCATTTGTGACCCGTACGGCCGCAAAAAGCTCCTGATGTAGGGAGGCCATGAATCTTACCAATGCCTCGTCGATCCCCATCCTCAGCAAGATCGTCCATAACTTTGCCCTGTTCACCAAATCGAAGGCCGAGGAGAGGTCCATAAATGCTAGAAATAGGGACCCCTCCTTGGCCACCGTATACTTTTGATATGAGCAGGTGCAGGTTAGAGCATTGTTCAATTGTGCCTTTCCTTTCTCTGAACCCATACTGGATCTCAGACAACTTCCCACAGTTCTCTACATTATCCCTCAACCTGGACAGAAGGACTCTACCTAAGATCTTCACCGACGAGTCCAAGAGGGATATGGGCCTATAACACCCGGGGTCATCCCGCTGGCCCTTTTTGAAAATGGGGACGATGGTTGAAATGTCCCAGGAGGATGGTGTAGGGTTACTATTAACCGCAGTAAAAACATTGGCCAATACCTCTGCCCACAGCTTCGGGGAATGTAAGAAAAAGTCAGCTGGCACCCCATCGGGGCCCGGGGCCTTATGCTTGGATGTAGCCAAAATAGCTTTCTCCACTTCTGTGCTGTAAAAATGTATTGGAGTGGCGTCTAAGGTGACCAGCGAAACGTCTTGGGTTACATGATCATTATCCCCATACACATTTTTAAAATGGGACAGCCACTTGTCATCTGGGATGACACAGTCCATGGCCTCGTTAATTTGGTCGGAAAAGAGTGGTTGTTTAATTGTTTCCCAGAATTTCCGACTGTCCTTCAGGACAGCCATGGATAGAAGATTTTCCCAGGCTTCCCGTTTGATACTATCTTTTCTAGTTTTGATAGCTAACTTGTAGGTTTTCCTTAATCTAACGATCTCATCCTTTGCCCTTGGTACTTTTTTCAAGGCTACCATCAGAGACCTGTGTGCGTTGGAACACGCGGTGTCAAACCAGCGCTTCTTATTCGGTGCTCCTTTCTTTGGTTTAGCCAAGAGATCCTGCGCCACCTGACCACAGATCGACTCAAAGGCCCCTAAAATTTCACAACCCAGGGCACAAGGGTTCTGGCACACCTCAACCTGTTCCTTAATTTTTGGAAAAACCTCCGCATAGAAATTTTCTGGGACCACCTTAGCCCACTTAACTTTCCTACCCTGATCAGAGGTACGCAAAGTGTTAGCCATTCTCACTTTCCCCGGATTTGGCCCCATATAATCTCCCCAAGCCACTTCAAGTAAAACGGGGTTGTGGTCGCTATGGTGAGAGGGCACAGTGCAGTAGGAAATCACCTGGTTTAGGATACCTTGCGTGGTGAAGATGTAGTCAATTATGGTTCCTGGGTTTGTGCCAGTGAATGTAGCTGTTCTTAGGTCACCCCCTGGTTCATACAAATTAACATTTGCCAGAAGCTCTTCTAGCTCCTCTCCTTTTGTGGTGTGTTCGAAGTGAGGTCCCTCAAGGTCTTCACCCCATTCCTTGTTACTTAAGCTGCATGCTAACATGCAGGGATGAATGTTAAAATCGCCTAATAAAATATACTCTATGTCAAGCTGTGTGTTCTGACTGCCTGCCCTTAGTATAGCATCTAAGGTGGCAATATTACTACCATTATTGCCCCTATTCCCTGAATTGTAAAAATTAATGTATAGTGATCTCCTAGCGGGGTTGATCTCTCTCTCTACAATGAGGATATTATGCGAGTCAGTACTAATCTGTTTTAGGGAGCCCTTCAATTCTAAAGAGAATAACATTAACAAACCTCCCTTAGCTCTACCAATGCGGCTAGGAATGGCTGCCTTGGCAAAGCTAGTGTACCCATCCCACCAAGAGTTAGCAGTTGTATCCCAGGTTTCCTGGAAGGCAATAATATTATGTCTGACAACAAAGCTTGACCGCTCCTTATCATTGCGTTTGGAATTGAGTCCCGCTACGTTCCAACTTAGTATCTTGCAGGTTTCTACAATTCTCTTCGCCGCAGAATCGATCAAGGGCACCCCCTCTTCTGCTCGCGGGTGGGGGCTTCCATTAGCCGATAAGTTACCCACTATCTCTGCTGCATTTAACTGCTCGTGAGTGATATCATTCTCATTAGCGCTAACATACTCAGTAGGGGGGCCACCAACAGTCTCGACCGAAATTTGGTCAGGAACAATATCCCTTTTTGGGGCGACTTGCGCTTTACGGCCTTCCAAACTTGTATTCTCATTCAATTTTTTACCATTTCTAAGTCCTCTATCCCTATCTTTGGGGTTACTTGTTATGTATGGTACCCTTGTTCCATTTGTTGTCGAATTTGGACCCCCCAGACGTCAATCGCAATCATTTAAGTGTGCCAAGACTCCAAACCTATTCGCAGTACCAAACCCCCAATCGTGGGTTGGGGCCCCCAATCCCCATCCATTTGTTACAGCATTCCACCTGGGTAGTGGGGTATTGGGGCGCATTGGAAACTGTTCATCATCCAGCCAGGCTCCAAGGCCATTTCCACAGTTCCCACGGTCATTTAGCGGGGCACCCAACCCCCACCTATTCATTGTGTTCCAGTGTGCTCTAGGGGTCCTAGCAAAAAACACATTCTGATGGTCAACTGGCCCTGTACCAAATCTATTTGCTGGACCAATACCATAGTCATTATGTATAGGTCTAAGGCCCCCACCCCATCTATTGCTTCTTGTAGACCACCCTGATCTTGAGATGTTTGGCTGAATCGTATTATGCTGTTCACTATAGAAGAATTTTAGGGTAAGAGGGATTATGGATCCACTTCTTCGTTGGGGGGGAAATATATTTGACAGGACATTTGGGATCACGGCTGCGTTTGAAAAATTTAACACTACGCAGTCCCCCTAAACTTTTTTTGCTTGTTCCCTATCCATGTCATCCTCCTCGCCATTACAATTTCCCCTGCCAACTGTTCTTTCCCATGATGTGTCATCTGCATATTGCTTGTCAACCAGTGTAACGCCTTACTTGTCAGGGATGAACTAGATTCTGTCTGGTCAGGGAGTAAGATGGGTACATTAGCTAGTACCAGTACCAATGGTGATGCTTCCACTATAAATTGCGAAGGATCATCCCCTAGGGCTGGCGGTATTGGTACAGTAGATGGAAGTATGGGGGCCTCACTCGCTACCTCCTGGCTAGGTGCAGCTGGTGGTGCCTGACCAGGCGGGATGGTCTCTGACGATCCTTCATCTACTACTATATCACCCCCATTATTACCCTTCATAGTATCTACTGGTTTAGTGACAATAGTTACTACATTCTCTAAATCTTCTGCTAACTTGCATTGCAGCCCTCCCATCCTTTTCACTTCTGCAGTTAGCTTATCTATTTTCCCAATCAGTGGTTTAATGATGGTCTTTATCTTAAGATCTATCATGTCCGCAATCCTATTGAATAGGTCATTGTCTATAATTTGTCTCAGGTTATCTTCCTCATGCTCCGATTTTTTTTCCTTAGACTCTGGTGGGGAAGCAGTCCTTTTCCTCCCTGTTCGTGGCCCCCCCGTTTAGGTTGAATTTTTCTGCAGGTTCTCACCGCCCTGGTCGCAGGCACTGAGGGTGGAGATTCCTCTGCTATAAATTCCACATGAGGCTCGGGGTCAAACTCTGCATTTGTCTCCACGTCGACCAGCGGATCTACACTTTGGTCATGGTTTTCAATGTTAAGGAGGTTGGTATCTGGGATGTTCGTGCTGAGGTCTTGCATTGGTATATCAGACAATTGCGTGCTGGTGGAGGGGCTCACTAAATGAAGGACAGGGGATTGACTCAAGCCTAGCGATTGCCTTCTTTCGCTGTTTATTTTGTTTACCACTTGCACCATATAGTTATCCATGGTATTAAGCGTCTCTAATGCTCCATGGGCATTTTTCTTTGACATATTCTCGAGTGATATTAAAAAACTACAATACCAACACGAGCTAGTAACAACCAAGTCTTACTTCTGATAGCTTGCTTTGGTAGTATCACGGACAGAGTGACCGGCCCAGTCCAGTCACGGCCAGTCTAGGACTGTCGAAGACTGTCCCGCCCTTGTCCCGGGCTTAGCCCGGGCGCTCCCGCGCGCGACTCGCGGGGCGAGAGGCACTCCTCCCTCTTAAGGGGCGCTCCGCTGATGACCCGTTGGTCACGCCACACCCGCCGGGGCAGCTGGGTAATGTAGTCCCTGCGGCGGTGGTGGCTTACTGCGACTTCGAGGGCCGTTCCCCTCACGGCGGCGTTGGACCTGCTGCGGCGGCTGCACTCGCTGAATGGGTGGCAGTGTCAAGAGCCGTTCCCCTCACGGCAGCGTTCTGTGGGCAAATCCGGTATTCTGGTGATCTGGTCAGCGTTCTCAGCGCTCGTTCGGCGCTCCTCCCTCTTAAGGGGCGCTCCGCTGATGACCCGTTGGTCGCGCCACACCCGCCGGGGCAGCTGGGTAATGTAGTCCCTGCGGCGGTGGTGGCTTACTGCGACTTCGATGGCCGTTCCCCTCACGGAGGCGTTGGACCTGCTGCGGCGGCTGCACTCGCTGGATGGGCGGCAGTGTCAAGAGCCGTTCCCCTCACGGCAGCGTTCTGTGGGCAAATCCGGTATTCTGGTGATCTGGTCAGCGCTCTCAGCGCTCGTTCGGCGCTCCTCCCTCTTAAGGGGCGCTCCGCTGATGACCCGTTGGTCGCGCCACACCCGCCGGGGCAGCTGGGTAATGTAGTCCCTGCGGCGGTGGTGGCTTACTGCGACTTCGATGGCCGTTCCCCTCACGGCGGCGTTGGACCTGCTGCAGCGGCTGCACTCGCTGGATGGGCGGCAGTGTCAAGAGCCGTTCCCCTCATGGCAGCGTTCTGTGGGCAAATCCGGTATTCTGGTGATCTGGTCAGCGTTCTCAGCGCTCGTTCGGCGCTCCTCCCTCTTAAGGGGCGCTCCGCTGATGACCCGTTGGTCGCGCCACACCCGCCGGGGCAGCTGGGTAATGTAGTCCCTGCGGCGGTGGTGGCTTACTGCGACTTCAATGGCTGTTCCCCTCACGGCGGCGTTGGACCTGCTGCGGCGGCTGCACTTGCTGGATGGGCGGCAGTGTCAAGAGCCGTTCCCCTCACGGCAGCGTTCTGTGGGCAAATCCAGTATTCTGGTGATCTGGTCAGCGTTCATTACAGTCAAAAGACATTTAAAGTAGTACCTTTGTTCTAGATTAAATCACCACTTTACGAGCTAAATGTCCATTACCAAGAAACCCACCATTTCTGCAAGGACCCTGCCATTCACCAGTCCACATGTGAACCACACACCCTCCTACCCACACAAGCACACAAAAGATATCCTTCATACGTGTTCCAAACATGATGAACATAGTTGACACAAAGGAGAGCCAGTAGGAGTATAGTAGTAAAAAGCCCTAGACTATAATTTTGTAGCAACCTGCTCAATTATCAGTTTTATTTTAGATCATGCTGTAGAGCTAATAGTGCTATTTTACACACTGTAGACCACATCTTCCTTAACACAAATGAAAATGGCCTTTGCCTTATAACACCGCTGGACTTCTTCTCCACCGTCTGCTTAGTTGACCCTCCTACCCGTAACTACACCCTGGAGCTTCTTACCCTGTGATCTGCAAGGCCTACTCAGGGGGTCCCCCAACTGCTAGGAAAATGAGATAATATAACAGATTAATAAAGTGTACATAAATAAAGAAGCAAAATTGGAAATGTTAAAACTTCCTGTAAATGTTTAGGAATTTGAAATTGGTAACTTAAAATTAAGTAGGTATCCTCAGATTAGTTTGTGGGAGCAGTGCAAGTGCTACAAATATAATATAATCTGGGCAATGGGTGACCCCAATTAATTTTAGCAAAGTTCCAACCTTAAAATGTAGATTTTTAACAAATCTGTTTGTGAATATAATACAACACTTCTTTATGTGCATATTTGCTTGATTCATTTGTGTTTATGTATTTTAGTGTATTGTTTTGTGGATCAAATCATCCAAATTGCTTAGGTTTGGCCCCCAGATTCCACTAATGAGTCAGTGGGGTGCCAGGATTCTAATGATTAAGTGAGTGTCTAAATAAGGAAAAATGTTAAGAACCACTGCTCTAGAGTCTTCAATTGGAGTCACTGGCAGTGTCCTACACTGGTTCTTCTCCTCCCTTTCCAACCAACACCAGTTGTTCACATAGGTATCTCCAGAACCCAATATCCCCATAACCGGTGGACGCTCCCAGGGTTCCATACTATACCCTGTCATCTTCAACCTCTGCATGGAGCCGATTGGGGTTCTACTCAAAGATAACAGCAACAAAATTCACCAATATGCCGATGATACACATCTCTACTTGAAACCCTTCTGTTCCAGACATCCAAACCTTCAAATACTTTCTGCACCTCATGCAGACTGGATGTTAGCACCTACCTGAAGCTAAACCACCACCAAGGCAGAAATACTTTTATTTGCCATGAAAAAGAAGGAAGTAATAGTACAAGTCTTTCTCAGTGAGATTAACCTTAATAGCTTTGTACCTCAAATTTCACTGAATGTCAAGTCACTTGGATTCACCATGGACACCAATATCACACTCCAGGAGCACACAGAATTTTTTTTTTGAAACAGCTTTGTACCAGCTTTTTAAAGTTAACACATTTGCTGTTTAAACCCTCTCCTCATGAGCTTGCATCTAGATGGAGTTACAATACTCCACGGCCTTCCAGATTCCACAGTTAGCTCCCTTAGGCCATCCTACACACTGCAGTATGTCTCATCTAGTAGCTAATGAAATATGATTACATCCTGATGAAGCTCAATAGGTTCTTGCAGGCCTGCGGCAACCCCTGCTTATCTCGCAGACAAGCTCACTATTTCTGGTGGTTTGAAGCACACCTTAGCCAAGAAAATGTCAGACTGAAGACTTAAGAAGTTTTAATAAAAAACAGCCAGCAAATCCTTTCCATCTATTCACCCAGGATCTGTAATAACATCTTCAGATCTATCTGGGCTGCCCAAACTCTGCTCCAATTTACAAAAGAGTTGAAAACACCCATCTTGAAAGTACACTACATCACTGTGCATTAAAAGTACCCTCCTGCTACCAGAATCCAGCTATCTCTCCAACCTGGAGGTTGCCTACAGGGTGCTGCTTTTTGGCTAGATTTGTGCAATACAAATACTACTTACATACAAACATTCATACACCAACGCTCACCTCACGTGACCATGGTGTGCCATGACTTCAGAGCACAGCTTTAATTTTGCAAAATCGATAATGACATGATGCAACTGCAGTGTGCTTGCTTGTCACATCTACTAGAGACAAAAACTGAAAATAAGGCAGAAAATAATGTTAATGGGTGGTTGCATCAAATATTTCCGAAGTCCTGCAGAGGACATTTGTCTCCACTGTACACCCTCATCCTTTACTCACGGTTAATCACAGAGAGACAGACTCCTCATCCTATACCGCCTCTCATCCTGTACCTGCTTTTACTTACTAAGGGATACCCTCTTCATGACATATTCACCTTTACGGTGAGGGCGATCCTCATCATATATTTACCTTTAGTCCCAGTGACAGCCCTTGTCCGGCACCCACCTTAACTCTAGAGGCACCAACTCTTATCCTATACTCACCTTTACTTACATAAGCAAACCCCTTCATCCTGTACCCACCGTAGCTCAGAATGGGCTAGCCTCTTGTATATCCGCTTTTACTCGCAGAAGGACACCACCTCATCCTGTACCAACCGTAACTATCAGAAGCACAGCCACTCATCCTATACACACCTTTGCTCACAGAAAGACATCCCTTCATCCTGTACCAGCTAAGCTCTTACTGGACCAGGCTACAGGCTTATCCTGTACCCACATTTGGTCACAGAGAACAGTCCCTCATCCAATGGCCTTTTATCACACAGAGGCACCTCTTTAATGATGTACCCACCTTTGCAAGTGAACGCGTCAACATGAGGTTCTGTTCCACCAGTACACAAGAAGCGATCTGTCACCACTTCGCTGACATCTGTGACATTGACGTAAAGGGGGGCTTTCAGCGCATCCCTGCTGCACACAGGTTTCTGGAGAGGAAACATCATTAAAGGATGTCATCAATAAAACACTGTCCATCTTTAAAACTTTTGTGACGCACGCTCTGCCCCCAGACCAGTAAATTGGGCATGCACTGATGATGGCTGAGGCATAATTCATAGAATCCTGAAGTGAAACTACTGTTTCACACTTGCATTCTCACTTCCTAAAGTTTGTCTCATTCCTGGTCCTCTGTCTTAGCCACTCCCAGCTCTCTTTTGATTCCTTACTCTCTGCCTTGAGGGTCACCTTCTGAAGGCAGCAGCAAGACACAACTTAGGCTATAGTGTGTGTAACAAGCACAACATTTTTTTGCCTCCCTCCATCTCAATTTCTCACCTTCCTCTCCCCTGAAATGGTAGAAACTAAGAGTCAGATGTGAGGGATACTTTAGCAATCAGAAATCTGGCCACACCACCTCTGCATCTCTTCTTGCTCCCACTCCTAAGCTCTATTTAGGATATTCTGGGACACATTATACCCTTAGCAATTGCAATAGTTCCATCTAACAGAGTTTTTACATCAAAGGAGATGATCAATACTTAAATCTAAGTTGCCTGATCCCCCCTGCCTCCAATCCTGCACTGCACACGACCCTCCTGCCTGTTGTACTCTGCACTGCTCTTGTAATACCACTCTTCTAATTCCACTGGTAGTGCCAACCATTATGGGTTTTATAGACACCAGCTTCCTGCCCCCCCTGGTCTTACCAAAAATTATCAAGTCAGGCTTCTCTCAATCAATTATTTCGGCCTTTAACTTTAATATCTGTTCTTGCCCCAGAGGGTGTAGGTGACATGCTAAACATTGCTATAAGTGCCTACCTGGGATTTCTTTCAGATTTGTCACATAAGCTGCAACAAATTAAAAACTCTCTATTCAGAACCTTGGGCTGCCTAAAGAGGGCTCAACAAGCGAGTCCTAATGTGTGCTCTGTACCCGCTGGGGGTGTGGGAAAGTATTCAGTATAAGCCCCTTTACATTGTTCATCACGCCGACCTTCTATGTGGCTGCAAGACACAACAAGATGCCTGGAAATGCTCAGCTGCCCATTGTTAATTGGACCTGGACGGTGCTGTTGGCTTCTGCCTACCACCCTGAGAGTGTCTACGGGCCCTCCCGTAATGTACAAGGTGTCTTATAAGTGTGCTCGCATGGTTGTTTGGACAACAGAAGAAAGTTTGGAAAGTTTTGAAGTTTTCCTCCAGAGCTGCAGGAAAATGTATCTAACTGGGGTATCATGGCATCTGATTGAATTTCGCCTTTCTCCCACCCAAGGCACCCAACACCTACGAGAAAAAAAATGACTAAGACCCATTCTGCATTGGGACTTAGAAAATTTGCAGCACAAAATGTACAGAGCTCCAGTGGGAACCTCCTTCAAGTATCCAGCCTGCGATTATACAGTGGAGACTACAATTCATTAGCAGCCTGCTTAGGGAGGATTTTTCTACATAAAACGTGACAGCCTTTTTGACTTCCAGACTTTCATCAGGCCCAATCCAGTTGTTATATCTGTCCAGAGCTCCATCGCGATCTGCCTCAAATTTTGAACTTAGGTCCCCATCTACCACTTCTATAGACTATCTATTGTGCAATTTGCAAATAGGTGTTTACAAATTCATAAATCCGGTACCCTTCTTGGATTTATGTCATTTTGGTATCAATTTTGTTATAAAATCTTTCTCTTTATTTTAAAATTGTTGTGGAGTTTTATTGTGTTTTGTCTGACTTTTTCTACTAGTATATGCACTGCTTAAATACTTGCCTTTGATTTAAGCCTGACTGCTCTGTGTCACGCTTTCTGGGTTGAGCATAGGTCTATTTTACTTCTTTTTGTGGCATCTAGCAGGTGGGTGGCCTTATCCTTTGAGGTGGACACCTGTCCACCCAAAATAGCAATCAATCCACTTTCCTACATGCTAGCTTTAAAACTGAGAAATATATGACGTACTGTTACATCAAAGAGTACCAAAATATACTGGGTGTCACTGGGGATTGACATTTGCATTTTAAAATTGAAGTAATTTGACAGCCTGCAAGAATCGGAAAATCCTAGGTACTCACAGGGGATCAACGTTTGAATACTAAAATTGATGTGATGTGAAAGATTACTTTGGAAATCCAAGCTTTCTGCTTGGTCACCCTGGATTTTCCACCTCTTGCTGGATTCTATGTTTTTGCTTGTTTAAAAACTCTATGCACTTTACACCTGCTAACCTGTGCTACCCTTTTAAACATGGTCCAATTGACATATCCCTAATTGATGTATTTAACTTACCTATAAGTGCCTGGGATATGGTATAAGACGTACCCATGGTCTGTAAATAAAATGTTACAAGTGGATAGCAGCACTTATTGTGCGATTCACTAAAGTGACAGCGGAAGACATGGCTTCAGGCCTACCATTGTAGACTGACTCCAACTGTGTAAAAACTGCAATTCATGTAGCCAAAAGAAACTTTTTTAACAGGTCAAAACCTCCCTTTGAAATATTAGTTTCCTTTTTGCAGGCATTGTAGCCCACAAACCAGGGTGCATGGTGTTAGAAATGGGGGTCTCTAGTTGACAATGGTATACTCCTTTGTCCAAATAGGGACCCTTGCTTCTATTCAGGGAACGGGGGATACACTCCTGAATAACCCCTGCTCACCCCCTTGGTAGCTTGGCACGAGCAGACAGTCTTATCTCAGAGGAAGTGTGTAAAGCATTTGTGAGCACATACAGTAATACAGTGAAAACACTACAAATGGGCACCACACCAGTGTAGAAAAATAAGTAATCTTTACTAGACTTAACTCAAGACCAAACAACAAAAATCCACAATACAGTATCAAGAATATGACTTTAAAATGGTAGAAATAGCTTAGTTCAATGTAGATGGAAAATGCGAAACTTAACTCTCAAAGTACCTTGGATGCATAACCCAAAAAAAACACAAGGGTCGCAGAGAAATCGATGCGTCTGTTCATTGCTTTGGGGGAGGCAGCGCACCTGTTCCTTACTGCTGCGCAGGTGAGGCGATGCGTCTGTTCCTTACCGGAGAGGAGGCGAAGCTTCTCTTTCTAACCGTGATCCGGTGCGATGCAACAAGATGGCGCCTCGATGCAATGCGTCTTTGATGCGATGCAACAACTTGGATGCGATGCATGCACGCCCGATGGGCGTGCATTTAAATCAATGAACTTTGGAGCCGGGACAGGCCCTGCAACAAGCTTCTCTGGGGATGCGACAGCGGCATGCTTCAATGGTGATGCGACACGCTTCGTTTGCGATGCGACGGCACGCTTCTTCGGCGATGCAACGGAAACTGCTGCGACGCGCTTTTCCTCGTTGCTTCGCACTTCCAGCTCCCAGCGACACGTAGTCTCTCAGAGGGCCCAAACAACAGCAGGCACCTCACTGCAGGTAGAATTCCCAGCAAGGGAATTCAGGGGGAACTGGTAGTGAAGTTTTTGTGTCCCTGAGGCTTAGGAACAGGAGGCAAGCTCACCTTCAAGCCCTTGGAGATCTTCCTCAACATAGTAAAATTACACACAACGTTCCTTTTCTCCTTTCTTTGGTTGATCTAAAGTTCTGGGGTCTGGCCCCAATATTTATACTGCAAAATCCTTGGTTCTCCGAAGGCAGAGTGTCTGTACCTAATCAAAACCAGTTCTGTCCTCCTGGGTACAGCTTCCTGGCAGAAGGTGGAGACAGCATTGTTTGAGAGCAGACCTGGCTCAGGTAGCTGAAAGGAAATCTCCTCCCCCTACTCTCTATTCTATGAGGGCTCAGGTCAGTGAAAGAAATCTCCGCCCCCTACTCTCTATTCAATGCAGGTCCTATTCAACCCAGCCCTGACCCATCAGGCTGCTGGAGCCAAGGCCCTCACCAGCACCCTTTTACTCACAAACCAGACATGGAATACCCAAACCTAGCAGAGACATACTGGATGGTTAGGCAAGAAAATAATTACTTTCTAAAAGTGGTATTTTCAAACACAGGATGTAAATATCACCCTCACTAACAGATGTATTTTAACATTCTGAGTTCAGGCATACTAAACCTGAATTTGTACCTTGTTCCCTGGGTCAGGTAGGATTGTGAGATGTTATAATCAAACTGCCCATTTCTGGCCTATGGGAACAGGTATCCTTGCAATAGTGAAAAGCGAAATTGGATGTGATTCACTGTCAGAACATGTCACACACATCAGTCTATGTCCTACCTTTTATACAATGCACCCTGCCCATGGGCCTACCTTAGGGGTGACTAATATGTCAAAAAGGTAAGGCTTAGGGACTGGCAAGTATGTGCACTTGCCAAGTCAAGATGGCAGTCCCAGACTGCACACAGGCCCTGCAATGGCAGGCGTGAGCCATATTTGGTGCTTCTGTGGGTGGCACAACCAGTGCTGCAAGCCCACCAGCAGCATGTGATTTACAGGCCCTGGGCACACATGGTGCACTATACTAGGGACTGACAAGTAAATCAAATAGCCAATCGTGGAGTCACTAATCCATTACAACAATTTACAATAGGGAGCACTTGCACTTTGGCACTGAATAGCAGTGGCAAAGTGCCCAAAGCACCTAGACCAGCAAAAACATAGCTAAAACACAGGAGGCAGCAGCAAAAAATGTAAGGGAGACCCACGCCAATGATACCAGGACTAACACATAGTATTGAAAAATAGGAAATGTAGATATGTGACAAGTACCCAAACGCATTTTTCCACTATGACAGACCTAGCTGTTGTATGTAGAAAACCAGAGTACAGATTAAACTCCTAATGCTGTATTCTGGGAATGGGACTAGTAAATAAAGAACAATTTCTAATAGTTATCAGAAATCCGACTCAATGATGAGGTTAGATTTTTATTCAATAGTAAGGAATGTAATTTTAAGACATTAGCCCTTTCACTGTCTCCAGCTTCCTCCAGCCTGTACTTTGCCTGAATAAAGTGTGAATGGAGTGTCAAATTTCCTCTCAGAAGCTGCATGATAGGTCACTGTGGCTGACCTGAATGGATAGGAATTCCTCCTTTGAGCTTAGCAGAAAGGTGGTGAATGATTGCATCTTTTTTGACATCTTAGTGTCAAATCCTGCTTGAGAGGTCTGCTAGCTTAACACATAACACTTATACTGGGATCTCACAGGTGAGCAGCACCTACATACTATAGATGCTGAAGCAACCACCTTCTGAGGTGAAAATAAATCATTGATGGTATTGGAGAGTGGTGCCAGTTTAGCTCTCAGTACTGTAAGCTGGCTTGATAACCCTTTGGCAATCGCTCATACATGAGAATTCAAGCCATATTTTGGGTACAAGAACCTGTGCAAATCTACGAGTCCCAAGGAGCAAACCAGCCATTCTGTAGCAGGATCTCATTTCTTACCACGGATTGTGGTCTATGGCATTTTGGAATTTAACCATGGTTGGATGCCATAATACAAGTGTCATAGACTTTCCATTGTTATAATCAAACTGTGATTCAGAAAACTTGACTAATATTATTGCTATGTTTCTAATCTTCTTGAATACCACAATTTATGTTTTTATTGATATTAATGTTTTTGTTAGCAGTAGTATGTATACACCACTTGTGAAACAGATGTATTACTGTTAGTGTTGTACCATAGACAAGCACAGTTCGATACCTAAATCTCACAAGCATCATGGGAAGCAAGATCTGTGCATTGATGCAAATTGCAGCATAGCACAAATAGCTTGTGATTTGGCTAGTAAGACCGAGAGGAGACATATTGTTGGAGGACAGTCTGAAGGGGTGTGTGACATGCTTCCAATACCCATGGACATCGACGTGCATAGTGGCCATAAGAAATTTATTTTGAGTTGAGTATATTTTCTCAAAAACGTGAGAAAATCACACCTGATTAGACTAGATATTAGGTCTCTTAGTTTTTATCTTTACTAATGCTCTTGTTATATGATAATAATTGATTGTCACCTTTTGCACACTGGCACAGTGACTGGAAATAATTTGTAGCTATAACATTGTGTGTCCCTTGACTTCTCAAGGCCAAGTGGGAGCACACGAACAAATAATCCCGCTAGCACACAACCGGCTCAGCGAGAACCCTGTTTGTTTTTCTCTAGATTGGCTCACAGGATGTATCCAGATGTCTAGGGGCTAAGAGACATCAACTGGGTAGGCCAAATCCTTGTCTTGCATCTTTTCCTTTGAACCTTGAAAAATAACCCGAGCTGCTTCTACCACAGGTCTAGATGGCAATTTGGAATAGTTCCTGCTCCTTGCTGTTTCCTAGCCCCCACCAGCAAATAGGAGGATGTGGACTCAAGACTGGGATCTTGTTCTGAGGCTCCTGCCTGATTATAAGTGGTTAGGTTTTTTTACACCAGGTTTTTCTAGTTGTTATTGAACCAGACCTGATTTTACTGTCCAGTAATTTTGCACTATAAAATTGCATGAGGCTTCAGCTAAAAACCTAATCCTAGTTTTTTTTCTTTCTAACAGAAGGAACATATAATCCTCATGATGAGAGCAGATGGAAAATGTTTACTTCAACTCACAGAGAATTGGGAATTCCGTGTTGTGTCAAACCAGGAAATTGTCGCACATGGCGATTCCTGACTTCATGGGGTTTACCTTGTAATTGCCTGGCACTGGGGCGGATTTAGAGCATGTAATGGTAAATCTGCATGCAAATCCCCTGCGCCCTCAGTACCTTTCATAATGTGTTAGTTCCAGAGGAGTTAAATCTATCTTCAACTAAGATGTGCCATTTTTAGTGAGAGGGTTCCCATCTAATTACTTAATCTGCACCTCTCTTGAAAGTTTGTCAACACAAACTTCATGTACTACTTTGGCAGGAATTGGGGTTTCTAAAGGTTCCTCAGATCCTCTGGGAGTTAACTTTGTTTCTAGAAGAAACATTTCATTCTGGTAAAGAAAGACAACTTTACCTGCCCAACCAATAGATGTTTACTGTTAATGGCCATTTATGAATCAAATTCAAAAGCTTTATTCGAAATTTGTGTTTGAATTCATAAAAGCATACATTTAAAAAATTTGTGACGCATAAGGTACAGATACATACACCAACGTTAAAATCTAGTAATACCAAGAATGTTAAAAAAGATCTAAAATGCAGTTGATTTACAAAATTCATTGCATTGAATTCCTGAACTTAATCAATAGTTTTAAAAAACTCGATACAGCTTGTACGACGATAACATTTTCTAGCCGTTGCAGCCTAATGAAAGCGGTTCTACAAGTGCAATGGCCCCATGCCCTCAGGATTGTTTTCAAAATGGCCGCCCTAGGAGCTGAGTAAAATTTACAAAAAAGAATACAATGAATGTTTGATTGGGCGGAGGTTTCATCACATGGACAGGTGAGTGTCATCCTTGAACAGTTATTGCAGACTGGAAAAGTGATTAAGCAAAAGAAAGTACCAAACCTAAAACGGGTCAGTAACATTCTAGAATAACAGTTACAATCGCTTGTAAGGTACAGTTGAGGCCCTTTGTTGACAGTGATTTGCTGGTAATCCAAGACTGAGTTTTTAGATTTTTCCATATCCCATCTGTTATTGGCTAAATAGTCCAGAGCCATTTTTTTCAGTGACTTTCTTGCGACCACCTCCATACTAGATGGCTTCGTAAAGTACTCTGGATGGCCAATCTCAGTCATCAAGTTTTTAACATATGCCAGCCATTTAATGTTGCTGACACCATCTAGGGTCCTACAGTCGGAGATTAAATTGCAGTTTAAGGATTTCTCCGGCGTGACCCACACCTTATGCCATAGTAGTATGGGCGCAATTTCTATGGCATCTAGGATGTACGATAAGCCCAGTTCGATGTGTGTGAGGTAGGTTGCTGTTAATTTAGGAGCCCCAAGCAGGTATCTGAGATACTGGTTCTCGGTTAGTTGAATCGATGATGCATTTTAGATTCCCCAGATTCCTGAACCGTATATGGCAGTGGAGATACATTTTGCCTTATAAATTACAGTCAGTTCCTTCACGTGTCTACCTCCTATTTTAGCCGCAAAGTTATTCAGGGCTCCTACAGCCCGTGAGAACGCTAAGTTTCTTGCTCTCACGGCAGTGTCCCAATTGCCTTTCCTATCAAAATGTATTCCTAGGTAAGAAAACTGATCGGTGGTCTCAATCCTCCTACCCTCAAGGAATATTGGGCAGGATGCCTTCTTAGAACCATGCCCACAAATCCATAGTGAAAGTTTTGGTGATGTTTATTCTTTGGCCCTTATCGTTCATATAGTTGGAAAATCTCAGAACGGCTCTCTGTAGGCCTACCTTGGTTCGGGACATGATGGCAGCATCGTCTGCGTAGAGAAGTATTGGTACCGACTGCCCCTTGATCACTGGATAATCGAACCGCGACTCTTTGAGGTGATTGCTTATGGAGTTTATGTAAAGGGTGAATAGTAGGGGTGCTAGTATGCACCACTGTTTTACGCCCCTCCTAATGGGGAACTTGTCCGAGCACTCACCGTGAGTGCCGTACCTTACCCTGGCTCCAGCACCCCTATATAATTCCTTGATGAATGTAAGGATTTGGTCATCTATGCCCATATCAGAAAGTGTGGACCACAAATTGTTATGGTCCACACAGTTGAAGGCTGAACTCAAGTCAACGAAAGTGATGTAAAGATTACCCTTCTTAGCTTTAGTGTACTTTGATATAACAAGGGCCAGGTTTAATCCCTGTTCGAGTGCACCTTTGCCCGTTCTGAATCCATACTGGAAACTGGAAATGATGTCTCCCTCCTCCGCCCAAGATTGGATTCGATTTAAAATTATGCGGCCTGCTACCTTCATTAAGGCGTCGAGAAGGGAAATTAGCCGATAGCAAGTAGGGTCGTTCCTATCTCCTTTTTTGAAGATAGGAACGACTATAGCTTCGGTCCAAGTGGGGATGAAACCATGGGAGTTTGCACTGTTCAAGACGTTGACTAACATGGGGGCCCAGAGATCAATTTCTGTTTTAAAAACATCTATTGGAACCCCATCCGGGCCCGGGGCTTTGCCTGAGGGGCTTTGTTTAATTGCAGCAGTAACCTTTTCACAGGTGAAGGTGATACCCAGCGGGAATACATCCACGGTATGGATATCATCGTCCTCTGGTGTTGTTACTAGTGTAGAAACTACAGAAACGGTGGAATTCGCATTGGCATAAAGACCTTCGAAGTGCTTGACCCAGGTTTCACCATTGATAGCGATATCTAGTGTGTCTGACTGTTTATTCTGCAAATGTGGGGCATTGACAACCTTCCAAAAGGCGGTCATATCCCTGTTTTTTGTGGCATTGATTAGAGCTGACCAAGCCTCTATTTTCAGGGATTGTTTCCTAGTTTTGACTGCCCTAGAATATAGCTTTCTGGCTAGGCGGATCTCCATCTGAGATCTCGGAGATGTATGCATGACCTTTTTTAATGCTTTAAGTGCTTTTGTGCAATTATTATCAAACCAGCCGTTTGGTCGGTTTGATGCGGAGCGATATTCCCTGGTCAGATGCTTTTTTATTTCTATTTGAATTTTTAGGAAGGAGCTCAGGACTTTAGCTGGGGTTTCTGTTAGAGACAGAAAAGTGTAGATTTCTTCCCTCGATTTCGATACTAGGTTTATTAACAGTCTCGCTGGGTCCACCTTATTCCATTTAATAGAATAGCCGTTTCTACGCCCTAAACTAATCTCTGGCTGATATAAAAATGTATCCCCCCCGAGCCTGTTCTTGCCCCTCTAGTTTTATAGAAAAGGAGATTGGGTAATGGTCTCCATAAATGGCATCCAGTGTTTCCCATGAGGTCACTATCTGGGCATGGGTTTCTGATAAAAGAGTGAAATCTATTATAGAGTTGCACCCCCTCCCATGAAATGTTGGTTGAAAGTGGGCGATTGGGGAGCATAACTCATTAATATAGGATAAATTAAAATGGAAGATCATTTTGTTGAATGTCTCGCCAGATGTGGAGTGAGTGAAATGGGTCGTATTGTCGTCCTTATACTTGCCAAGGCCGCACAAGCCCTTCGAGGAGTTAGGACAGACAGTGCAATTAAAATCGCCTACACAGATCAATAAAATCTCCCCTCCTATCTGGTCCTTGATGATGGTAACACTATGCATCAAGTTATTAGTGACCTTTTCCAAGATGTATATGGGCACATTGTTATAGAAATGAATTAAAATCATGTTCTTGGCATTACCCCATTTGCGTGTTAAAATCTGATAGTATTCAGTGGACAAATTCCTGAGTACTTTGAGCCCGCCTGTGGTGGAGACATACGTGCACAGGCCTCCCTTGTTTCTTCCCTGAGAAGTTGGTTGTGCAGATGAGTGAAATGTCTGAAAGACAAATAGATGGATTTCATCTATGGTCCAGGTTTCCTGGAAGCAGAGAATGTTGTAGTTGGCAACTAAATCGAGCCATGTGTTTTGGGAGACTTTATTTACTAAGCCTGCTACATTTCAGGATATAATGTTGTGTGTAGGTTTAATTAACTTGGGAGTTTTGTTTTTATTCAGTTCCATGTCGACCATGATCTGACTCGATCGAGGGGCTTCCCTGGGTTTGTGTTCAGGTCATACCCTGAAGTCCAACAAAAGATTATCTAGTTCCTTGTTGGTCAGGTGGTTAGAAGGTCTCTGAGTCGTCGTTTCCCTGTCTATAATCTTATCCTGCGCTCTGTCTAAAAGTAAGTTACTCTGTATACTAGTCCGGTGTACAGTGGGCTCTAGGCCTACGCTTTGCACCTTCCCCACTTCGACAACCGTCTTCTGTCAATCTTGGTCATCCAAGTTTGCTAAAGGTTCGTAAAAATTTCCTAGGAGGATTGACCAATATGGGTTAAACGTTGCCCGGTGAGGTCTGCCCGGATGATGGAATAATGGTCTGGGAATGCCTGGTCGTGGTTGGTATAGAGGTGCCCTAAAATGAGAGGGTCTAGATGAATAAAATCTAGAGTTATAATTGAAATTTTCTAGGGTATCTCGAGTATCGGAGGTGGCTGGTAAGTTTGAGGAGGTCATTAGAGATGGGGGGTAGAAGTAGCTCAGGCGCGGGTTGATATGCCGCCCTCCCCTCTTTCCAGATACCAGTCAATTATGTGGGTAACTACCCTCCGGTCTCTAAAATTGATGATTACAACATCCCCCTGAATGTCTTTGGCTCTAGGTCCTACCCATGATAATCTCCTCATGAAGGTTATTTCCCCATTTATGTTAGGGGGCAGTGGTCTGTTGTTAATTAACCAATGGATTGCTTTATTTTTAAGGGCTCTGTAATTTTCAGTCCTCCCTTCTCCCAACTCTGGGACCCCAGTGAGCATAATAACGTAAGGGGCTGCCTCTGGTGGTAAGTCTATGTGTTGCCCAGGTCTATGTATATCGGTAGCTGGAATAGATGCCCTCATCTTTGAAGTGTTGCTTGTTTTAGAATTATTTGAGGGCCCCCCTGTTCCCGGTTCCCTGGGTGACTTTGGGACATTCTCTTTACTAGTGGGCACTGATAGTGCTTTTACTGTTTGGGGGGGGGGGGGGGGGGTGAGGGGGGGGTTCCCTGGTGGTGTTGGTTTTTAGAGGTAGCAAGTCATGATACACAGTTGGTGGATGGTGTGATGTCAATTTTTTAAGGGTCTCACTGTTGGAATGGGTAATATCCAATATTGAGGACATTTGGTCGCCCAGCCTCCTGACTCGCTCTAAGAGTGGTAACAGCAGGGATTTTACCAGCTGTTCTATGCTTTCTAATATGCCTTCATTTGAAGGAGTTACAGGGAGAGATGTCTTGTGCATAGTATGGGAGCCATGGGTTCCTTTTGTCTTAGTAGGGATTTTCCGAGGTCTAATTGATTTTGCTTGTCTACCCAAGTGGCGTACCCCGCCCCGCTTGCCTTTTGATGAAGCCCCCTGGGCTAGGTGTGGGGAAAGGACCCGATTGGTCTTTTTCATTCTACCGGATTTACTAGACAGTAAGGAGGGAGACTCTCCATGGGTAGAGTGCAAAGAGGAGTCCAGGTTAACCATGTTGATGTCTTCCCCCTTGGAGGATTGTGTTGTTTCTGGGTGATCCTGTAGAAGTAAGGGGTGCCTGGGTCATGTGAGGGGTTGTTTCCTGTAGATTGGGTGGGCTGGAAGATTGTTGTTTGAATAGAGCGCAGAGAGGAACGTTTGTTGGAATGAAATTCTGTGGACATGCGATGTTCGGCGGCTGCAATCTCATGATCCAACTTATTTGCGACTTTCGTTAAGAAGTGGTCGATTGTCCCTTTAAAATTCCCGCCCGCCAATGAATTCCTGCTTTTAGTGTGGCCTTTAGACATTGCTTAGTTAACAGTTCCAACGATATGTAGCGTAAAGAATAGTTTAAAAACATGCAGTGTAATAGTAAATTGTTCGAGCACTAGGTAGAGTCTCTTACTTTTCAGTCGGTATCGTGGGGCCAAGAGAGGTGGCCCGACCCGGCCTCTTCCGGCCACTAACGGCAAAAAAACATTCCCGCCCTTGTCCCGGGCTTCTCCCGGCACGTCCCGCGCACGTCCTCGCGGAACGTAGGAGCAGGCGAGTCTTTATGCGCCTCCTGGCGCGTGGGAAATGCGCGTCCTGCCCCTGAGGATCCTGGGGCTTGTAGGTGATGATTACAGGAGCGGTGGACCGGCGGAGCCAAGCCCGGCCGGTCGATGAAGGCGGGGGGCGGAGCTAAGCCCGGCCGCGAACAGGGAGACAGCAAAGTCAAATGCCCAGCAAACACCAGCGAACACCCATTTTTAGTGAGAAGGTTCCCATCTAATTACTTAATCTGCACCTCTCTTAAAAGTTTGTCAACACAAACTTCATGTACTATTTTGGCAGGAATTGGGGTTTCTAAAGGTTCCTCAGATCCTCTGGGAGATAATTTTTTTCTAGAAGAAACATTTCATTCTGGTAAAGAAAGACAACTTTACCTGTCCAACCAATAGATGTTTACTGTTAATGGCCATGTATGTCACTGGGTGCAGACTTAGATATATCTCTGTATTAAAGCGAACAATGCTTTCTAAATCCTCCATTACCAATGCTTCTTGATCGCTGTCACTATTGCAAAGGCTGTCTCAGTGGTTTCTGTCATTTACCCTTGGAGACACAAAGGCCATATCACATGCAAGGCATCATAGCCAGGCACACCAACTACCTGGGTAAGGCATGTTGTAGCATGTGCTGCTGTAGATCACATGCTTTGCACACTCCTGCCAAATTAGTGTTGAGCATGGTTGGTGGAAGTTGTCTTTCTTCAAAGATATTTTCAGTCTCATGATACTCCATGACTCCTCCATAAAGCTCACACTACACCAAGACAAAGAGTATAACTCAGATTTTTTTTTTCCACTATCTATTTTGAAGGTGCTTCTAGATCTCTGGGACCGTGGAGCTACAGTCAAGATAAGTTCAACTCCAAGGAACAGAATCCTCAGCTACAACATCAAGAGACCCATCTTTGAAGACACAGTTTATATTATTACCCAGATCAGCGGGGTTTCTTTGGCTACAGTTCGTATTGGAATGGTTCAAGGGGGCAGGGAAGCATTATGGGGTAAATGCCGTGGGCTAATGTTGGTAATTGTGAGAGTACTGCTAGTCAGTGATCAGTGGGGAGCGTGCACGCATAAGTCACATGCCATCACTGCATTTGGAGCAGTGGAGCTGGTTGTCGGTTGACCGTTGCTCCAAGACCGGGACACAGGACGATGACGCAGGACACACAGACTTGGTCAAACACAAGGAGATGATGGACGCAGCGCTGAAACTTTTCAGATACTCACCCCCAGTCAAAGATATGGGTGGAATCCATCCTCGTTCTTTAACTCACTTCACCACCCCAATTCAGACCCAGCCATATGCAAATCAGTCTTGTCCCCATTCCTCATGGGAACAGTCCAGCCCGAACTGCCACGCCAGGCCTTCCCTGGACTGGAAACAAGTATCCTGGGACCGGTTTCGGAATAACACCCCTCATCAGCCAGGCTAGCTTAAATCCAGTGGCAAAGTGAGAAAGGGACCTATGTCTTGGCATTCCCTGCCAACTTAGGGAAAACCCAATGAGATGATGGACGGAGCGCTGACATTTACAGACACTAGCCCCCAGTCACAGATCTGGGCTGAATCCATCATCATTATTTAGCTCACTTCGCCACTCCAGTTCAGATCAAGCCATATGCAAATCAGTCTTGACCCTGTTCCTCATGGGAACAGTCCAGCCCCTACTGCCAAGCCAGGTCTTCCCTGGACCGGAAACAAGCATCAAGGGACCGGTTTCGGGGTAACACCCCTCATCAGCCAAGCTAGCTTGAATCCAGTGGCAAAGTGAGCAAGGGACCCATGTCAGGGCATACACTGCCCTGCCAACTTAGGGTGACCAAAGCAGACACAAGTTAAACCAATCATCGTTCTTTAGCTGGTGTTCCCTCTGAATATCTATCTTGTATTGAAAAGATCTTATGTTCTATTTTGTCTCTATTGGAGAAATCTGTGCTAAGTTCTGATCATATACTGGAATTGATGTCTTCAATTTTGTTTGTAGTGCAGAATGTAAATAAGATTTGCCCTGTTAAATCTATACCAGCAGTGTATTCTCCTTTAGAATCCTCAGAGAACTATAGCCTGATACTGCCAGTGCCGCTTTGAGGGTCGAGAAACACTTTAGTACAAGCTGGTAATCCTCTCCATCTGCTACCTCCCCCAGAAACTGCCGGTAACCTTGAAAATTAACAGTTCTGTTTAAATACGTTTTTTGGGGATTTGGATACACGCTCCTCCCTGGAAATCCTAAATTGGAGATTTTTCTTATGATCACGAAGGGTTTGAGAAAAGGCACCGGAGAAGTTGGGAAAGGTAGTGGGTCTGTTTCACAGGCTGGTATGTGATGGGAGGGGGCGCCGTCAATTGCTAGCACCTTTTCTACCCCGCATTATAACTTGTTGGGGGTCTGTGGTATGAAGGAAGGGGAGAGGGACAGCCCTACAAGAAATCAAAAGAGCAAGAATTAGAAAAAGAGCCATTAAAAAACAAGAGGATTCCCCAGACAGAAAGCTTAGAGGGTTACACTTTCCGAGGACCATTGACACCCAGTATGATATACAGAGTGCGAGGGAGGGAGGAGAATCGAACTCTCCCTCTGATATGGGTATTTCCAATGTGCTTACTACGTTGCATATGGCTTCAGCAGGGATGGTGGGGTGCTCGGGAGTGGTGACGACTTACCCAGTTCTGCTGCCTCCTTACCCTCAGGAAGTACAAAATCCCTCACTTAGTGAGTTGGTTGAGACTCTGGAAGTGGAGGGAGGAATGAGTCGTGGGGTAAATGCAGTTCCAGTTTTACCCTAAGTGCAGTTACAAGTTCCTGTGGTTAGCCCATCACCTAGTTTGCCATCTTAGCTCAGCCTGCCATGCTTCAAACACAAAGAAGTAAATTCACTACAGAAGGAGAGACACTTGACACATTATAAAATGCAGCATTGCGATCCTACTGCGTTTACAACGGTCTTTAGACTCGAGGATCTAGAGAGGACTTATTTTGCAGAGGAAGGATGATCTGGATAGATGGCAGGTCAAGAGGAACATAGTTTCAACACTTCTTCTGTCTCTGGAATGAAGGAACTTTGGGGGCTCAACAAAGCTTGCTCCTGGAACAAAGACAACACAGAGAACACCCACTCCTTGCACAAAACAGCAAAGGCCACTCGTAATTGACTCTGTTGCCTTTGCTGTTTTGGAGCCGTGAATTACCGCCTGCGCTACAGGAGTAGCAAAACCACCTTTACCCTGAGCTGCTGGATCGGCTAGGACGCCGGTAAACACCGCGTGGCCGCAGAGGAGGGTGAGGCGCTGGCCCCGGGACTGCGAGGACCAGCATACAACAGCTCCAGCTGGTCCTCTTCCCGCGAGAGCCGCGCCCCCTCACAGTGCCACGCCCCCAGCCAAGCCCTTAACATCTCGCGGCACCCGCTTCGCGGGTGCCACTCGTAATTGACTCTGTTGCCTTTGCTGTTTTGGAGCCGTGAATTACCGCCTGCGCTACAGGAGTAGCAAAACCACCTTTACCCTGAGCTGCTGGATCGGCTAGGACGCCGGTAAACACCGCGTGGCCGCAGAGGAGGGTGAGGCGCTGGCCCCGGGACTGCGAGGACCAGCATACAACAGCTCCAGCTGGCACTCTTCCCGCGAGAGCCGCGCCCCTTCACAGTGCCATGCTGTAGGAGAGTAGGGTCTGCTATCCTATGGTCACCCCAATTTTTGCTTTTTTGCTTCACTGGTTTTCGACTTACTGAGGCTGTGGGCCTGCTAATCAGACCCCCAGCCTGCTGTTCTCTCTCTAAATTTATAATACATGTGCTATAGGTACATAACACAATTGGAAATGGACTCCTTGTCAGCCCCTGTACCATGCACTATAGGTGCTCAGGGCATAGGTGCCACCAAGGCCTCCCAGGGGCTGAAGCATAGCTTTTGCCACCCCTGGCTGGTTCTTAAATTGACACAACTGGCTGATCACTCAGCTGGGGCAAGTGGGTGTAATCACCCCTTGCTTAGATATAGTATACCTATATCTAAACCTATATCTGGACACATATATAACCTGTGAGCCACTCCTATGGAAGGCCTCATCAATCCTGGAGGCAGAGTGCGTGGTTTTATGTGAGATGGAGCTCTGGCATGAGCTGAGCCTGTCTGCAGCTGTCGGGAACAACTCCCTAAGCTGATCCGGGATAATGCCATACCATATACTCTTAAGCGCCTTATAATCCTCGCGGTTATATAGCAACTTTGGTTTGGCTTTATCAAAACATGTCGTGTAAGGTGTCATACGAATTGGAATACTACCCCCTCGCCAGTTCTGGCGACGGGGGTAGCATTCCACCCTTCTAGAGGGAGAAGACATGTTACTTTACTGAAACGCGGTTGATTTAAAATGAGCCTCAGATCCACAAAATGGATGCCCCTGCCACAGACACGGGTCTGGCCTCCTGCTGCTGACCGAAACCCGGCAGAGGAGGCCTGGACAAAGAGTTTCCTGTCACAGGGCGGTGTCAAACCACCCCAGACAGGAGATAGTGGATTGGAGTAGGGAGGTTTCAAAGAAACCAGACACTGCCTGGGGAGCACAAGGCTGCCCCTTGCAGGATCCGGCCAAACCGGTTCTGGGGCCTCCCAGCCCCTGTCCCAGCGCGGCCAGGATCAAAGGAAAGGGGTGTAACCACCCCCTTCCTGGGTCCCACCCATAGGAGGGGACCTAGCAGGATGTCCAACCCCCTAGATTCGAATAAGAGGGGGAGCAGTCCCAACGGACCTCAGATCATCCTGAAGAAACATAAGAAACGAAATCTGGACCCTTCGACTTTCTACACGACGTGAGAAGACTGAAGAATCTCCCTTGTGGTCAAGGAGTGACCACCCTGTGCAAACAGGCACCATCCAGCCCTCGACCCTTGCTTTGTTGCAGTTCCCGCCGGAACTCGAGCGACAGAGATCGACGAGATCAAGCTTGCCTGCCTTCTACCTGCCCGATCCACAGTCCCTGCAGAGCTGAGACCCGTGGAGGCGACCGGAAGCGTGGGGCACGCCATCTTGAAAAGGCCACGAGACGCTGACCGTGCAGCCCACGAGTGATCCTCGAAGCTGTGCACCGGGGTTTGAGAAGCCCCAGCCCCGAGCTCCACTTGCACCAAAGCTCACCCCTCTACACTCGACGAGTGCTGCGTGGGGCCCTTCTGCTTGTGTGCGCTCGACGCGTTGGCCCGGTCACTTGCCAGCTGGCTTGTGGCCCCTGTGCCGACGAAACTTGAAATACGACTTGCTTTTCTGGTTGCTCCAGATCTGCACCAGCTCCTGTGAAAAGGAGCACCTACTCTGACCCTCCTGGTTCGAGTGATAAGCAATCTCCCGGTTCCGCGTGGATTGCTTTTGCCAAGTGCTGTTTGCTGCAATCTTGAAGCCGACGGTGCTGACGGCGAGAGCCTACGTGGGACAGATCGTGACCTGCTCCTGGACGTCGCAGATGCCCCAGAGCCCACGTGACAGCGGAGAGAAGCCTATCGACAACCGCCTGATTGCGCCCGACATTGCCTGGTTCCGTCCTGGTTCCACCCTGGTCACTGCTGAGTGACCCAGACTCTGTACCCTCTGCTTTCAGGTACTTTTCTACTTCGATCCACCCTTGGATCGCACCGGACACTTCTGCTTCACAGCGCCTGCAGCTGCAACAGCTTCAAGCACCAAGAACCTGCGTGACAGAACCCGACGCCACTTCGACCCTGTGCACCCACGGCCTGTGGGTGAGGTAACTTTGCAACGCCGGTGTCCTTACACTGGTACACACCTCTAGGGTCTGTGTCTAAAGTTTTGTGTTCCTAGGTTCAGCGGAAGTATCTTTTAATTCACTTTAACTGACTTTTACGCACCATTGACATTGCATTGGTGCGCGCCGCACTTTCCGTGCTGCACCCGTCTCCTGTGGGCTACTCCCGACTTCATCATTGCTAGTCCTGACTGCTCCCAGCGAATCTCTAGGCCCTAGGCCTAACCATTGTTCGATAAGTGTTACTTATACCACTTTTTTAGTATATGGTCTGAGTGGCCACCCGCCCTCATCCATAATTGTGCAACTTTATATGTTTAACAGTGCTTTTGATTTAACGCTTGTGCCCCTTTCCTCATAAAGAGTACTGGGGAGTAATTTAGAAATAAATACATATATTTTTATAATATATACTTGTGTGGTGTCCTTTCATTTGATTACAGGATTGTATGTGGTAAAACAGCTCGCTTAACACGACCTCTTAAGTTAAGCCTTTAAGGCTGCTTAGTCCATGCTACCACTAGGATAGCTTGTCTACAAGGTTGACTTACAACCTGACATCTTTGGGGTTTGTTTGGACTGATACCCAGTGGTTCCAGAATTGGAAACACTACATATCAGGCCAACTTCTCACATTGGTGTGCAGCGGTGCGGATTTGAGCTTGCTGTTTGTTTTACCATTGCAATCTTTATCAAATTGAAAGATCACATCAAGTACCTCTAGGTACATATAAATCAAAAGCTTAGCATATTAAGTTCTACTGAACTTAGTAGTTGTAGATTAAAGGGAGTAGCACACCCTGACTACAACTCACTAGCAAGGTACAGTAGGAAAACACTTAGTGTAGGTAAGTGCACCACTTACACCTCACTAGCAGTCATGTCTGATACAGGTAGAGCCTCAGGCTCTGCTCCTGTAGAAGTTGATCCTATAGGGACAACATCCAGATATGACAACCTTAGCCACAAAGACCTGAGTGCCTTGTGCACAGCCAGGGGGCTAAAAAAGGGCAGAGGCCCTACCATTCCTTCCCTAATAGCTCTCCTAGAAAAGGATGACCTAGATAAGGTGAGTCAGGCTCCCTTAGAATCAGGTGAAGGGATAAACTCCCCTGAGAATGAGAATCTTCCAGAAGAAGAGGAGGAGGAAGAGGAAGAGGAAGGCTCTGATGTAGAAGAGCCTGAAGATCAGGATCAGAGGGGAAACCAGGTACAGGTTGCCAGGCTTAACCAGGCCAACTTGGACCTACATGGGAATGGAGAGGGCCAGCACCACTCCAGATCTCATAACCAAATTCTCCCAGGTAATAGGAGGGAGAGATCTCTATCAAGGGACTCTCACCTTTCTAGTGCCTCAAGAGAATCTCAGAGAGGGATGACTCCCTCCCAGAGAAAAGAGCATAGGGCCAGGATGAGGGCTGTCCAACTCCAAATAGAAAGGGAAGAGGTAGCCTTGGCTCAAGCTAAACTTGCTTTAGCAAGAGAAAGAAAATTGTGTGGCTTAGATGCCACTGGTGGCAGCAAAGTTCCTAAAGAAAAAGACAGGGCCTATGACAATAGAAACCTGACAAAAATGGTGCCCCCTACAAGGAAGGGGATGATATCCACAAATGGATGACTGCTCTTGAGAGGGCCTGCATGGTACAGCAGGTCCCTGAGGATCAGTGGGCAGCAATTTTATGGTACTCCTTTTCTGAGAAAGGGAGGGACAGGCTCCTCACTGTTAGACCTGAGGATGCCAAAAACTACTCTGTTCTGAAGAGTGCTCTTATTGAAGGGTTTGGCCTAACCACTGAGCAATACAGGTTGTTGTTCAGAGACACCCAAAAAGCACAGACTCAGGACTGGACTGATTTTGTAGATTGTGCCACTAAGGCTCTGGAGGGTTGGCTGCAGGGAAGTAAAGTTTCAGACTATACAGGATTGTACAATCTTATGATGAGAGAGCAGATCCTTAATAACTGTCAGAACCAGCTGTTGCATCAATACCTTGTTGACTCTGATTTGACCTCTCCCCAAGAATTGGGAAAGAAGGCAGACAAATGGGTCAGAACAAGGATTAAGCAGAAAAACCAGAACCAAGGTGACCAGAAGAAAACAGACCAGAAGGGTGGGAATCAGAAAGATAAAGAAAAGGACCAGAAGTCTTCAGGCCCCCAAACTAGTAATAAGGAGGGGGGTTCCCAGAATGGAAACAAGAAAAAGAAGAATGATGGCCCAAAGAAACCTTGGTGTAATACCTGCAAATCAGTTTCACACTGGGGCAGTGAATGCACTAAGAAAAATCCAGTCCCCACCACTGCAGCTCCTAAAGCACCTGCACCCCCTAGTACAGTTAACAGTGGTGGTACACAGCCAAAGGGTTTAGTAGGGTTGACCCTGGGTACTGAGGTGGAATCTGGCCTAGTCAGAATCCCCACACAGGCAGTTCTCCTATATGATGTGGACTTATCTTTGCCCACTGCAGTAAGCCCCAGTAACCTGGGCAAATATAGGCAGACTCCCTTAATTAATGAGAAACTGGCTCAGGCCTACAGGGACACTTGTGCCAGTGTCACAATGGTGACACCTGGCTTTGTGGACCCTGGACAGATTGTACTAGGTGAAAGTTACCTAGTGACCAATGCAAGCAACTCCACTACTTCCCATAGTGTGGCTGTTGTGAACTTCTCCTGGGGAGGGGTAGATGGCCTAAAGAAAGTTGTTGTGAGTGCAGACCTCCCAGTAGACTGTCTGTTAGGCAATGATCTTGAAAGCTCAGTTTGGTCAGAAGTGGAGTACAGGACTCATGCAGAAATGCTAGGGATTTCAGCTCATGTCCTTGCAGTGACAAGGTCTCAGGCTAAGAAGTGCCTTCCTGAACCAGTGGTGGATCTTGAGACAATAGACCAACCACAACCCAAGAGGAGGAGCAAGAGGGTTAAGGCTGTGCCTTCCCACTTGCCCCAGGTTGAGGATCAAGTTTCACAGGAAACTGATTCTGCAGTCCAAGAGGAGACTGTCTCAGATGAGCTTGAACCTGAACAGGTTGAGTTTCTGGGGACGGGGGGACCCTCAAGGGCAGATCTGGGGCAGGCTCAATTAGATTGCCCTTCACTTGAACCCCTCAGACAGCAGGCTGCTGCTGAGGCTGCAGGGAATGCTCAAGGTACCCATAAAGTGTATTGGGATGAAGGACTCCTTTATTCAGAGGCTAGAGACCCCAAGCCTGGCACAACCAGGAGGTTGGTTATACCTTTGAAGTTTAGGGGCTTCCTTCTTACCTTGGCCCATGATATTCCCCTTGCAGGACACTTAGGCCAGAATAAGACTTGGGACAGGCTTGTTCCACACTTTCACTGGCCTCACATGTCAGAAAATGTCAAGGAGTTTTGTCGCTCCTGTGTCACTTGCCAAGCCAGTGGTAAGTCAGGTGGCACAACAAAGGCCCCCCTGATACCACTACCTGTGGTGGGGGTACCCTTTGAAAGAGTTGGAATAGACATTGTGGGTCCCATGGATCCTCAAACAGCATCTGGGCACAGATTTATACTGGTGGTAGTGGATCATGCCACCAGGTACCCAGAAGCAATTCCCCTGAGGACCACCACAGCTCCTGTGGTGGCAAAAGCCCTCATTGCAGTTTTCTCAAGAGTGGGCTTTCCAAAGGAGGTTCTTTCAGACAGAGGTACTAACTTTATGTCTGGATACTTAAAAGCAATGTGGAAAGAGTGTGGAGTAAACTATAAGTTTACCACACCCTACCATCCACAGTGCAATGGGCTTGTGGAAAGGTTCAACAAGACCCTAAAGGGAATGATAAAAGGTTTACCAGAGAAGCTTAGGCGGAAATGGGACATCCTTTTACCCTGCTTGCTCTTTGCTTACAGAGAGGTCCCACAGAAGGGGGTTGGCTACAGCCCTTTTGAACTTTTGTTTGGCCACCCTGTAAGAGGTCCATTGAGTTTGGTGAAGGAAGGATGGGAGTTACCTCTCAAAAAGCCTAAACTAGACATTGTGGACTATGTACTTGGTCTCCGCTCCAGGATGGCTGAATACATGGAGAGAGCATCCAAAAACCTTGAGGCAAGCCAAGAATTACAGAAAGCTTGGCATGACCAAAAGGCTGTTATGGTTGAGTTCCAGCCAGGACAGAAGGTGTGGGTGTTGGACCCAGTGAGGCCAGCAGCTCTCCAGGACAAATGGACTGGACCCTACCCTATCATTGAAAAGAAGGGAGAAGTCACCTACTTGGTTGACTTTGGTACCCCTAGGAGCCCCCACAGGGTGCTCCATGTCAATCGTTTGAAAGCATTTGTTGACAGGGAGGACATGAGTCTCCTCATGGCCACAGATGGGGAACAGGAGGAAGAGAGTGACCCTCTCCCAGACCTGCTTTCCCAGAACCCTGATGATGGTTCAGTTGATGGAGTAGCCTTGGCAGGCAGCCTCACTGAGCAGCAACAGGTGGACTGCAGACAGGTGTTGCAGGCCCACAGACATTTGTTTTCACTCACACCCAGTCAGACTAACTGGTGCACCCATGAGGTGGATACTGGTGACAATCTGCCTGTGAAGAATAAGATCTACAGGCAACCTGACCATGTCAGGGATTGTATAAAGGCTGAGGTGCAAAAGATGTTGGAGCTTGGAGTGATTGAGCCATCAGAGAGCCCATGGGCTAGCCCAGTGGTCCTTGTGCCAAAACCTCATACCAAAGATGGGAAGAGAGAAATGAGGTTTTGTGTGGACTACAGAGGTCTCAATGCTGTCACTAGGACAGATGCTCATCCCATTCCAAGAGCAGATGAGCTCATTGATAAATTGGCTTCTGCCAAGTTTCTGAGCACATTTGATTTGACAGCTGGCTACTGGCAAATCAGACTAGCTGAAGAGTCAAAAGCCAAAACAGCATTCTCTACCCCTAGTGGACATTATCAGTTTGTGGTAATGCCCTTTGGTTTGAAGAATGCACCTGCCACCTTCCAAAGGTTGGTGAATCAAGTCCTTGCTGGGCTGGATGACTTTTGTGCAGCATATCTAGATGATATTGCTGTCTTTAGCTCCACCTGGGAGGATCACCTGATCCACCTGAAGAAGGTTCTGGAGGCCCTGCAAAAGGCAGGCCTGACTATCAAGGCTACTAAGTGCCAGATAGGGCAGAGCAAGGTTGTGTACTTGGGCCACCTAGTAGGTGGGGGTCAAGTTCAACCACTGGAGAGCAAGATCCAGACCATACAGGACTGGGCTCCTCCAACTACCCAGACACAAGTCAGAGCCTTCTTGGGCCTGACTGGGTATTACAGAAAATTTGTAAAGAACTATGGGTCCATTGTGACACCATTGAATGACTTGACATCCAAGAAGATGCCCAAAAAGGTTCAGTGGACAGTTAGCTGTCAAAAGGCATTTGATGACCTGAAGAAGGCCATGTGCTCTGCACCTATCCTGAAGAGTCCTGACTACTCCAAACAGTTCATTGTACAGACAGATGCTTCTGAGTTGGGGGTGGGAGCTGTGCTTTCACAACTTAATCAAGATGGTCAAGACCAGCCCATTGCTTTTATTAGCAGAAGGCTGACCCCCAGGGAGAAACGTTGGTCAGCTATTGAGAGGGAGGCCTTTGCTGTGGTTTGGGCCCTGAAGAAGTTGAGGCCATACTTGTTTGGTACTCACTTCCTAATTCAGACAGACCATAAGCCCCTCTTGTGGCTAAATCAGATGAAGGGTGAAAATCCCAAACTGCTCAGGTGGTCCATTTCCCTACAGGGGATGGACTTTACAGTGGAGCACCGCCCAGGGACTGACCATGGTAATGCAGATGGTCTCTCCAGGTACTTCCACTTAGAACATGAAGACTTATCTGGTCAAGGTTAAGTTTAATGTCCCTGCGTTTGGGGGGGGGGTTATGTAGGAGAGTAGGGTCTGCTATCCTATGGTCACCCCAATTTTTGCTTTTTTGCTTCACTGGTTTTCGACTTACTGAGGCTGTGGGCCTGCTAATCAGACCCCCAGCCTGCTGTTTTCTCTCTAAATTTATAATACATGTGCTATAGGTACATAACACAATTGGAAATGGACTCCTTGTCAGCCCCTGTACCATGCACTATAGGTGCTCAGGGCATAGGTGCCACCAAGGCCTCCCAGGGGCTGAAGCATAGCTTTTGCCACCCCTGGCTGGTTCTTAAATTGACACAACTGGCTGATCACTCAGCTGGGGCAAGTGGGTGTAATCACCCCTTGCTTAGATATAGTATACCTATATCTAAACCTATATCTGGACACATATATAACCTGTGAGCCACTCCTATGGAAGGCCTCATCAATCCTGGAGGCAGAGTGCGTGGTTTTATGTGAGATGGAGCTCTGGCATGAGCTGAGCCTGTCTGCAGCTGTCGGGAACAACTCCCTAAGCTGATCCGGGATAATGCCATACCATATACTCTTAAGCGCCTTATAATCCTCGCGGTTATATAGCAACTTTGGTTTGGCTTTATCAAAACATGTCGTGTAAGGTGTCATACGAATTGGAATACTACCCCCTCGCCAGTTCTGGCGACGGGGGTAGCATTCCACCCTTCTAGAGGGAGAAGACATGTTACTTTACTGAAACGCGGTTGATTTAAAATGAGCCTCAGATCCACAAAATGGATGCCCCTGCCACAGACACGGGTCTGGCCTCCTGCTGCTGACCGAAACCCGGCAGAGGAGGCCTGGACAAAGAGTTTCCTGTCACAGGGCGGTGTCAAACCACCCCAGACAGGAGATAGTGGATTGGAGTAGGGAGGTTTCAAAGAAACCAGACACTGCCTGGGGAGCACAAGGCTGCCCTTTGCAGGATCCGGCCAAACCGGTTCTGGGGCCTCCCAGCCCCTGTCCCAGCGCGGCCAGGATCAAAGGAAAGGGGTGTAACCACCCCCTTCCTGGGTCCCACCCATAGGAGGGGACCTAGCAGGATGTCCAACCCCCTAGATTCGAATAAGAGGGGGAGCAGTCCCCAACGGACCTCAGATCATCCTGAAGAAACATAAGAAACGAAATCTGGACCCTTCGACTTTCTACACGACGTGAGAAGACTGAAGAATCTCCCTTGTGGTCAAGGAGTGACCACCCTGTGCAAACAGGCACCATCCAGCCCTCGACCCTTGCTTTGTTGCAGTTCCCGCCGGAACTCGAGCGACAGAGATCGACGAGATCAAGCTTGCCTGCCTTCTACCTGCCCGATCCACAGTCCCTGCAGAGCTGAGACCCATGGAGGCGACCGGAAGCGTGGGGCACGCCATCTTGAAAAGGCCACGAGACGCTGACCGTGCAGCCCACGAGTGATCCTCGAAGCTGTGCACCGGGGTTTGAGAAGCCCCAGCCCCGAGCTCCACTTGCACCAAAGCTCACCCCTCTACACTCGACGAGTGCTGCGTGGGGCCCTTCTGCTTGTGTGCGCTCGACGCGTTGGCCCGGTCACTTGCCAGCTGGCTTGTGGCCCCTGTGCCGACGAAACTTGAAATACGACTTGCTTTTCTGGTTGCTCCAGATCTGCACCAGCTCCTGTGAAAAGGAGCACCTACTCTGACCCTCCTGGTTCGAGTGATAAGCAATCTCCCGGTTCCGCGTGGATTGCTTTTGCCAAGTGCTGTTTGCTGCAATCTTGAAGCCGACGGTGCTGACGGCGAGAGCCTACGTGGGACAGATCGTGACCTGCTCCTGGACGTCGCAGATGCCCCAGAGCCCACGTGACAGCGGAGAGAAGCCTATCGACAACCGCCTGATTGCGCCCGACATTGCCTGGTTCCGTCCTGGTTCCACCCTGGTCACTGCTGAGTGACCCAGACTCTGTCCCCTCTGCTTTCAGGTACTTTTCTACTTCGATCCACCCTTGGATCGCACCGGACACTTCTGCTTCACAGCGCCTGCAGCTGCAACAGCTTCAAGCACCAAGAACCTGCGTGAAAGAACCCGACGCCACTTCGACCCTGTGCACCCACGGCCTGTGGGTGAGGTAACTTTGCAACGCCGGTGTCCTTACACTGGTACACACCTCTAGGGTCTGTGTCTAAAGTTTTGTGTTCCTAGGTTCAGCGGAAGTATCTTTTAATTCACTTTAACTGACTTTTACGCACCATTGACATTGCATTGGTGCGCGCCGCACTTTCCGTGCTGCACCCGTCTCCTGTGGGCTACTCCCGACTTCATCATTGCTAGTCCTGACTGCTCCCAGCGAATCTCTAGGCCCTAGGCCTAACCATTGTTCGATAAGTGTTACTTATACCACTTTTTTAGTATATGGTCTGAGTGGCCACCCGCCCTCATCCATAATTGTGCAACTTTATATGTTTAACAGTGCTTTTGATTTAACGCTTGTGCCCCTTTCCTCATAAAGAGTACTGGGGAGTAATTTAGAAATAAATACATAGATTTTTATAATATATACTTGTGTGGTGTCCTTTCATTTGATTACAGGATTGTATGTGGTAAAACAGCTCGCTTAACACGACCTCTTAAGTTAAGCCTTTAAGGCTGCTTAGTCCATGCTACCACTAGGATAGCTTGTCTACAAGGTTGACTTACAACCTGACATCTTTGGGGTTTGTTTGGACTGATACCCAGTGGTTCCAGAATTGGAAACACTACATATCAGGCCAACTTCTCACACATGCCCCCAGCCAAGCCCTTAACATCTCGCGGCACCCGCTTCGCGGGTGCCACTCGTAATTGACTCTGTTGCCTTTGCTGTTTTGGAGCCGTGAATTACCGCCTGCGCTACAGGAGTAGCAAAACCACCTTTACCCTGAGCTGCTGGATCGGCTAGGACGCCGGTAAACACTGCGTGGCCGCAGAGGAGGGTGAGGCGCTGGCCCCGGGACTGCGAGGACCAGCATACAACAGCTCCAGCTGGTCCTCTTCCCGCGAGAGCCGCGCCCCCTCACAGTGCCACGCCCCCAGCCAAGCCCTTAACATCTCGCGGCACCCGCTTCGCGGGTGCCACTCGTAATTGACTCTGTTGCCTTTGCTGTTTTGGAGCCGTGAATTACCGCCTGCGCTACAGGAGTAGCAAAACCACCTTTACCCTGAGCTGCTGGATTGGCTAGGATGCCGGTAAACACCGCGTGGCTGCAGAGGAGGGTGAGCCGCTGGCCCCGGGACTGCGAGGACCAGCATACAACAGCTCCAGCTGGTCCTCTTCCCGCGAGAGACGCGCCCCCTCACAGTGCCACGGCCCCAGCCAAGCCCTTAACATCTCGCGGCACCCGCTTCGCGGGTGCCACTCGTAATTGACTCTGTTGCCTTTGCTGTTTTGGAGCCGTGAATTACCGCCTGCGCTACAGGAGTAGCAAAACCACCTTTGCCCTGAGCTGCTGGATCGGCTAGGACGCCGGTAAACACCGCGTGGCCGCAGAGGAGGGTGAGGCGCTGGCCCCGGGACTGCGAGGACCAGCATACAACAGCTCCAGCTGGTCCTCTTCCCGCGAGAGCCGCGCCCCCTCACAGTGCCACGCCCCCAGCCAAGCCCATAACATCTCGCGGCACCCGCTTCGCGGGTGCCACTCGTAATTGACTCTGTTGCCTTTGCTGTTTTGGAGCCGTGAATTACCGCCTGCGCTACAGGAGTAGCAAAACCACCTTTACCCTGAGCTGCTGGATCAGCTAGGACGCCGGTAAACACCGCGTGGCCGCAGAGGAGGGTGAGGCGCTGGCCCCGGGACTGCGAGGACCAGCATACAACAGCTCCAGCTGGTCCTCTTCCCGCGAGAGCCGCACCCCCTCACAGTGCCACGCCCCCACAATCTATCACATCTTAAAAGCGATCCTTGGAACGCGCATCGCGGGATGCGCGCGGGTCGCAGTCCGGGGCGAAGACCGGGCAAAGAGCGGGCCGTTTGAGGCCGTTCGAGAACGTGAGAGTCCGGTCCGGCCCACCCCTCTAAGTTCTATATTCTGGACATCTAAACACAGGTACCCATCACTTCTCTGATTTTTCTTACAATTCAACAGTTGCCAAATAAAGTTCTCCCCATAATTATATAACGGAAAATGAATACGAGATCTAGTAAGCAAAAAAAACTTTAAAAAAACGGGATAGGAGAAAAACTGCTAGGTCCAATGGATGATTTTCTTGCTAAAGCAAATACTTTCATTGATCAAAGTATAAGCCTGATTGAAGGGAGAGTCTCAACCGAACTTGCAATTGCACGTCGATCCTCAATGGGACCACTAGCAACCGCAAGAACCCCAGACATTCAGTCAGCGCCAATCCAAACTACGGTGGCTGTAAACAGACTTAGTCTCCCAAACAACGTAGACCTTTCAGCCTCCCAACTCTCTGTAACATTTACAGAAAGTGACCTAGAAAAAACCCCAGACATTTTTCCTGACCCAACCCCTGAAGAAGTAAGACAAATGCGAGGGAGGCGGGAGGGTGCTATAAAGAAAAGGAATGTTAGGAAAAACCCGGACCACACTGAAAACGCTAAAGTGACCGATCATATAGATCTGGTTGGTGACACAAACCCAGCAGCGTTACCCCATCACTCTGCCCCTCCAACTAACAACATAGTAATCATACATCAGCTACCACAGGATCTTCAAGATATCTCTATTCCTGATCCCCCAAGTCCACAACAATTAGGCAAAGAAAGAGAATCAGCGAGACTAATTAAGGAGATAGCTTCTCTCCTAAATGCCTATATTCGCCCTCTAGAAACCAGACTCAGTAATATCGAGAGTCAACTAACAAAAATTTCTGGTTCTCCTAAACTAATACCCCCACAAGCCCTTTCAAAACCAGCTCTAAATCTCACAACCACACTTTCTACACTTAAGAAACCTGTAACCCTACCTCCCCCGCAGCCTAAAAAACAACCCACTGTAAAAATCCCTACAGTAGCAAAGCACTCCACTGCACAAAAACCCATTCCTAACCCCTTGACCATTCCCTCACAAACTAATTCCCAATCTACATCAGTTGTAAATACCCCAACCATAAATACACCTGCCTCTAAAAACCCTGCCACAACAAACACAAACCCATTACAATCAAAAGGAGTCCTGAGAGGGACTACTGATCAAAGACCCACCTTAAACTTCCCACCTGAGGCATCCTCATATGTGGTAGTCATGACGGGGGTCCCCGAACTTACAGGTGAGGGGACAGAACCCAACTAGTCACTAAAGAACAAAGTCCAGTATTGGCTGAATACAAACCGCCCGGTCCCGCCACCCTGGAAATGCAGAATAGCATCAGTCTGCAGGACCTCGTGGGTGGGCCACAGAAAAAAAACTATCCGGGGAGACTGCGTAGTGATCACTCTTGAGGACCCCAGTATAGCTGAGTATATCTGCTCCTGGGAATACAATAACACTACAGGGGGGATCGCTACAAGATCTGTGTCATACTTTTACCCAAAAAGATATAACAACAACTATTTACGTGACACTGATAACATCTGGCGGAAACCAATTCTACAGCCGTGGGAGCTAGACGTCGCTGGACCAAAACTTCTTCCGCGACATAGTGACCCCGATAACTCCTGGTGGTCAGCAAAGCAGAACCATCAGCAAAGCGAAGTCCCGTGGCAGATTATGGGCCCACAAAACAGACCTAGACACTGGGAGCAGTGGGAGAGGCCACCCCATCAACCATACAGACTCACCTACAGAGACACCAACAATGGGCAAAACTGGCCACCCATACCAACCATGAATCGGTTTAGCGGACTGGAAATGGTTGATTGACCAATAATCAAATCCCCGGAGCCCCCACAAACAACTTCGGTCTTATCCACTCCCATTCCAGCCCAACCACAAACGAAAAACCCAGCCTTAGATAATGCAACCCTACAGCTTCCCGTGATCTTTTGGAATGTAGCGGGTCTCCGAAATAAAATAGAGGACGGTTCGGCCGCTGGTTTCTTGGAGGACGCTCAAATCATATGCTTACAAGAAACCTGGGCAACGACGGCCCTACACCTTGCGGGATACAGGACTTTTACATCCCCCGCCCTTCCTAGCATCTCAGGTAGACCTAAAGGGGGACTGGTAATCTACCTTGCAAATACAATTTCTGACATCAAGATCATTAAGGTAGACCTATTACCAAATTTCCAGATCCTCACCTTCATAATTGGGAAAAAGCTCATTATCACCATAATCAATTTATATAATAATCTAGAGGATGTTAACTTCTTGAACGTTCTTTCCTTAATTCAGGAAAAAATAACTGAACACTTGCATCCCAAAGAGAAAATGGAAAACGCCCATATAATTTGGGGAGGAGATTTCAATCTACATCCCTGCCCCAATAGTGACACCTGTGGAATGGTGGACGAACACGACAACCCACTCGTCCACTTTACCCATTCAGGAGTGGGGTCAGCCATGAACAAAATACTTTCCGATCTGGATTTGCAAATAATAAACCCCATCCAACAGCAAAATAACAAACTAGAACCCACTTATAGAGGAAGGGGCTACGAGACCACAGTTGACTACGTAATAGTCTCAGAAGCCCTCAAAGACCAAATTAATAATTTTAGAATCCTGGAAAACACTCTCAGCGATCATTCCGCTTTAAGTCTAAACCTTCAAACAAATCAACCAAGAACATTGATGGCAACCATAGCAGATACTCTAACACAGAATAGGCTTGAACTGGGCAAAAATAATGGATATTCCATAAAATGGGAAAAAGTGGATCCCAATAATCTTACAAGACGGTTAGTAAAATCTGCCTATAATAACATTATGACATGTCTCGACCCTCAGGCAGAGCCGAACCAAATCTTGGAAAACTTTAACATGATAATAGAGCAAGTCAAAAAACTCCTAACCAAAACACCTAACCAAAACAAAACAAGCTCCACAGGTTGGTTCAACCGAGACTGTACCAAGGCACAGACCAACCTGAGAAAAGCTCTCGGAAATCCAAATAGAGTCAAAACAAATATCCAAGCTCTTCGACGGGAGTATAACACCGCCAGAAAAGTAAGGAAAAAAGAACTGAAACAATCTTTGTGGAACGCTCTGCACAAAAGTGCACTTTTGAAAGATAGCCAGGCATTCTGGAAAATAGTTAAATCACCCTTGTTAACGGACTCCAATGGCCCAAAAATAGATGTGGCCATCGATGAGGACTCTTGGGTGAATCACTTCTCAAAAATCTTTGAACTGACATCAAATAGTGAAGAACACCATCCTAACATCTACCCAGTAGTTTCCCCAATATCAATGGGTGTTGACCTCCAGGATCTTGAAATGGCGCTATCTTTGAGCAAGAGTGGTAAAGCTCCCGGCCCTGATGGGGTCCCAGTTGATTTATTTAAACATCTTCCTGTTCTCTGGGTACCAATACTCACAAGAGTTTGCATGGCAACAACGAAACTCGGCCTGTTAGAGTCATGGTCATCCTCCATCATGGTCCCAATCTTTAAGAAAGGGGACCGACAAGACACGAAGTGCTACCTACCAATCTCGCTGCTCGACTCCTTGGGCAAAGTAGTTGGCAGAGTTCTCCTTGAAAAGCTACAGCGATGGGCTGAAGACAAAAACATCCTCTCGGACTTACAGTTCGGGTTCAGGGAGTGCTTTGGAACTGTCGAACAGGCCTTAAATCTAAGCTTGCTAACGTCAAAATACATCCATGCTAAACCAGGTTCCATCTATATGGTATATGTGGATTTGTCCTCCGCATTTGACTGTGTATTGCACGCGAAGCTTTGGTCACTGCTGAGCACAATGGGGGTAGACCCTCCCCTTTTGGATTTTTTGATAGAGCTATACAGTGAAGCCAGGCCGCGAGTGAGGTACGGGACAAAAGGAGAACTGACGGCACCATTCAGGGTAGAGCGGGGAGTGAGGCAAGGCTGTGTCCTGGCCCCCTTCCTCTTCTCTTTGTACACCAACGGACTAGAAGAGACCATGTTGAGAGGGGGGAGGGACCTCCCCAGAGTGAAACATCGCCCGATCCCCGCTCTGCTTTATGCGGATGACGCAGTCATTCTAGCACGTACCCCCATTGAACTCCAGAAATCCTTATTCAAATATGCAGACTTTATGGGTGCCTTGGACCTGCACATCAACGTCAAAAAAACTTTTGTCATGGTAGCTGGTGGATCACGAAAAGTAGCCAAGTCCATCTTTCTGAAAGATCAGAAAATCGAAAGGGCCTCTCAATATCCCTATTTAGGGATTATGATCGACGACGCCCTAAACTGGAAAGCGGCGGTTGAGGCCAGGAGACATCTCTTCAAATGAGCGATTATGGCGTTGATGAAATTCTACGTTAAACTCGGAAAAAGACCACAAGCAGAACTCCTACAGATCTATGCCACGAAATGCCAAACCATCGCATTGTACGGCGCAGGGATTTGGGGACATACACCCACCGGTTCCCTACAAAAAGAGGAGAATATCTTCACGAGATTCCTCTTGTCAACTCCAAGAGGCACATCCACCTATGCCTCACATATGGAATTGGGAATCCCATACATCGAAGATCTAATAAAAATTCAACCTCTTTTACTTTGGAGGCGAGTCTGGCTGTCGGAAAAAAATAGCCTGACTAAAAGCATTTTACAGGACACTATGGCTTTGGACCATGCCTATAAAATAGCCTGGCTCTCCTATGTAAGACACTTTTTTTCCGACCTAGGATTACAAAACTACTACCACACGCCTGAAAAATGAAAGAAATATCCAAGAAAGAACTGAAACAATTAGCGTTGAGCCATTTGGAATCCCTGAGACTGACTTCGCTGATTACAAAAAAATCAGTCACTCACGCAATTATGACACAGCAGTCCCTGAAAATTCAGTTTTACTTGACCTTGGAGATCACAGCATATGAAAAGATGCTCCTAACAAGGTTCAGAATGAATCTTTTCTTCAGATTAGTGACTTTTCCTGAAAAAAATAACTGGAACACTCACATAGATCCGTGTCCATGTGATGATCTTTCCCAACAGTCTACCATGCATACAATATTGTTTTGCAAGTTCTTCCACACCCACCGAAAAATCTGGCTAATCCCTCTATTAAAAAAATGGGGCTACAGACAATGTCGTCCAGCCATGCTGGCACTTCAAATTTTGGACTCTGAAAGCACCGTTTATCACGTACTGAACTTTTTAAAGTGCATCATGAGACACAGAAATAACCTGTAAAACAGAGGACTAATCTGCACAGAATCTGACTGTTTGTATTTTCACTTTTTAACCGTATATTTAATTGTACTTTTAACAAAATTGTGAATATTTGTACGCTATGACATCTTTTATGGTTTTGCTCCTGGAACAAAGACAACACAGAGAACACCCACTCCTTGCACAACAATTATGAATCAACACTGGAATAGGTGGAACTGATAGTTAAGCTTACTGAGTACAACCAAAGAGATAAGGAGTAAACCAGGAGGGCAAGATCATCTCTAACACCAATATCTGTTGTCTGTTATACGCAGGTAAGACTGCCTTCAGGCAGGTGCATACCAGCATCATCCTCCATAAACATGGTTGGCTGGTTGTCTTTGGGTTCCATTAAGAGGTCCAACAAAATCTAACCAATGTCCCCTGCGATAATGAGCCTCATTTCAGCCACCGGCTGATGCTATGTATAAAAAATATAGTAAGACACTAATACTGAAAAGGCCATGGGAGTACTCCAGTTGCAACCTGCCAAGTCTGGGTTTGACGTCTGTCACGAGAGAGTGCAAAATTTGAAATCACACTGTAGTCTTCCAGGTATCATCAGTATCAGCCCTTTCAGCAGGGAGAGGCCCAAAAGTTGTAGATCCATGGGGGATTTTGAGTCAACCGTCAGGGAAAGGAATAGGTGGCTATGAAAAGGACACTTCGACCTCCAAGCTGTAACCCATCCACCTCCGATCACACAGTACCTGTTTGGAGAAGAATCAGACTATTCCTTTCCCAATGGGAGAAAATAATATCAGACAAGTGGGTTCTGCCCATAGTACAGCAAGGATACTGCTTGGAGTTTCACTCCCCACCACAGAACACTCCACCTCTTCATCATGCTATCAGTCAGGAATACCAACTCCTGCAAAAGCAAGTAAATATCAGCAAAGGTGCCATCCAACCAGTGCTCCCACACCATCAGGTCAATGGTTGTCATCTCTGTACTTCCTAATTCTGAAGAAGGATGGCACATTGTGATCTGTCCTTGATCTCAGGCCACTAAACTGCTACATCTCATCAGAGTATTTCAAGATGACAACGCTACTCTGCACACTTGAGCACCTGGCGACCCTCTAGCTCAAGGATGCCTACTTTCACCATTGCTACCTCAGGTTTGTGGTAAGAGGAGGAATATGCCAGTTCAAGCGTCTAACCCTTGGGGTTACAATAGCCTAAAAGTCTTTACCAAGTGCCTAAAGGTGGTTTTAGCGCAACTGCATCACAGCTCCATTCGTGCCTTTCAGTATCTGGATGCTTAGCTGACAAATACAGTGCAGCAGCCTTCAACAAGACTAACACACACAAAGAAAGCTATTTCAATCCTGCACAGGTTAGGATTTACTGAGAATATCAAGAATTCTGATCTCTGCTCTCAAAGGTACACCCCTTTTTATGTGCAGTCCTTATCTCTGTAACATTCAAAGTTTCTTCAGAGCAAGGGAGAGTGATGGCATTTCAACAACTGCTTCTTTTTTAGACAGACCCATTATGTCTCAGTTCGGGACATAATATATTATTTGCTGTATCTACAATAGGCAGGATTAGAATACGTATATGTCAGGCTACATTTGACAGCAGTCACTTCTTACATGCAGAACAAGCAACATACATTTACATAGGATCCCAGGCGTTAAGGCTTTCATGGAAGGCCATAAGAGAGTCATTCTGCCAAGGACACCATTAGATCGGATGCGAGACCTCAACGTTGTCCTCACTGGACTCATGGGAACCCCTTTTGAGCCATGACAATCATGTGAAATGCAGGATCTGTTCTTGGAAGGTATCATACTTAGTGGCAGTCACTTTCGTGCACAAGGTAAATAACGTGTAAGCTTTAAAAGTTTGAGGAGCCTTTCATCATAGCTCAAAAAGATCAGGTAGTCCTCAGGACAAATCCTCGCTTCCTAGTGGTCTCCCTATTCCATGTTAACCAAACCATTGCCTTACCAATTTTCTTTTCACACGCTGAGACAGTGGCCGAAAGAGTATTACACACATCATACATTTAAAAAAATGTGGTACACTGGTTGGACTAAATCCAAGAAGAAGCAACTTTTTGTTGGTTCGCAAAACTCAACTTAGGAAGATCAATTCCTAAGTTAGGTCTTGTCATAGGGCTAGTCTAGCGCATTCAAGTCTGTTATGCGAAAGCAAAATGATTTCTATTTTGCCTGCTTAGACCACAGGCTACTAGAAAAGAGCTACAATGGCTTTCCCAAACTAGCAACATACCACTAGCAGGTATATGTGGGATACTAGATGGTCAACACCACACACTTTCACAAAGCATTGATGGGCGACATTCAAACCTAGCCAGAAGCACAGTTGAGCAAACAGTACTTAAAACTTTATTCTAAACATCTGCGTGATGTGCTTTTCAAGCTTGATCTTTATTGGGAGTGCACTGCTTGGTCTATTCACAGCAGGTGATCAACCACAGAACATGCTACAAAGAGCAAATGTTACCCTATAACTAACTATAGGTTTGCAGCTTGTAGTAGATGTGAGTGCAGCTTGAAATTAAATGAAAAATTAAATTAAATGAGATTTGTAGAGCGCACTTATACCCATAGGTGTCTTGGCGCTGAAAAGAGCTACTAGGAAAACAGACAGACAAAAGAAAAATGCCTAGGGAAGCAAGACGCTAAATCAGAAATAGCCGATTTTTTAGAGCTTTCCTGAAGATAATGAAGCTTGGAATGGATTTGATACATAGAGGGAGATTATTCCATGCTCTGGCTGTTGGCCCGGAGAAACATCTACCACCCCACGATGAATGGGTAACTTTATGCACTACATTCTTATATGGTTAGACCGAAGGCTTCTTAAAGGAACATACATACACATTCTGATCAGAGAACCTCAGGGACCTACATGGTGTAGGGTTTTCTGTGCCAAACAAAGAGATTTGATTCTATGGCAGGACCGGAGGCTCGGATTATGCTTTTCTTTCTCCGCCATTTATTAACGAATGTCTGACATAATATCGACAGACAGAATATCGAACTACAAAAATATCGGAACAAAAATATCGACATCAAAAATATCGGAATCCTATCTTCATAAAGGTAAGTACAAAAATATCGGAAAAAAAATATCGTAGTACAAAAATATCGGAATTAAAAATATCGTTTTTTTAAATGTATGAATAATAATGTAAAATTAATTTTAAAATACATATAATTTAACAAATATTAAATAAAAATATTAAAACAAAATTAAAACTAATACATATACATTTAAAAGAAATTAAACACTTAATAATTTAATGTAATTTTATTTTTTTAAATTTTATTTAATTGATTTAATTTAAATTGATTTTATTTTTACCCTGTACGCCTGTACCCCAAAAAACCAAAACTGACCCTGAACCCTAAAAATATCCCTGTACCCCAAAAACCCAAAACTGACCCTGAACCCTAAAAATACCCCTTTACCCAAAAACCCAAAACTGACCCTGAAACCTAAAAATACCCCTTTACCCAAAAACTGAAAACTGACCCTTATCCCTAAAAATACCCCTTTACCCAAAAACTGAAAACTGACCATAAACCCTAAAAATACCCCTTTACCCAAAAACTGAAAACTGACCCTGAACCCTAAAAATACCCCTTTACCCATGAACTGAAAACTGACCCAGAACCCTAAAAATACCCCTTTACCCAAAAACTGAAAACTGACCCAGAACCCTAAAAATACCCCTTTACCCAAAAACTGAAAACTGACCCTGAACCCTAAAAATACCCCTTTACCCAAAAACTGAAAACTGACCCTGAACCCTAAAAATACTCCTTTACCCAAAATAAATTAATATTATTTAATTACCAATTAATTATTAATTAACAATAACAATAAAGTAAATATATTAGCACATTTGCTGTAATTAATTTAATTTAATAATTAATATTATTTTTCCCAATTAATTAAGAATAACAATAAATTATATATTAAAAAAATTACTATAATTAATGTAATTAAATAATTAATATTAATTAATTACCAACTAATTAATAATTATAAATATGTACAAAATTATATTAATTAATTAACTAATTAATAGAAATTAATTACCAATTAATTATTAATAAAAATATGTACAAACATATATCAATTAATTAATTATTATTAAATTACTTCCCACACTATTCCCCTATAAACCCATAACCGGCTACAGAATATATTTATCAATTAATCAATTAATTAAAAATAATTAAAAATTATTTCTCAATTAATTAATAATTCCTACTAATTAATAATTAATTTAACATAATTAAATTACTTCCCACCCTATTCCCCTATAAACCCACAACCCGCTACAGTAGTAAAAGACAATATTTAATTAAATTACATTAAAAATAAATAATAAAACATAATAAATACAATATAATATACACTAAATTTATTTAAAAATTGATATTAGTAACATCGAAGTTATTAATTTCGATATTATTGACATCGATATTTACAACTTCGATATTACTGATATCATACTAATATCGATATTAAGACTGTCGATATTACTTACCTTCGATATTTTGTCCCATCGATATTTAAACTTCGATATTTTTGTATATCGATATTTAAAAATCGATATTTTGTCTGTGTACCTTTATTAACAATGCAAAATCACAGCAGCCCAAGAAAAGCTCTTATAGGAACAAAATTATCTTTTTCCAAGAAAACTTGAGAAAAAAACACCAAGTATCATAATTTAGCACAAACGTCTCTGAAACAAACTACAAGTCCCAGTAATCCAACTTGTAAGGACCCGAGGATAGTCCCTTCACAGTGTCCATTATCCCTAGATAGGAAGTCCCCTCTCTCTGTCCTTCCTCTTTCTTCGCTGCTCACGCAGCCAGTTAAGTGTTTATCTTTTTACTCCTGGGGTGATGTAGTGTTTCTGCCTCAGGCTGGGGGTTTACTGTGTATAGTTTGGGGTTCTGTTGGTGCGCTGTTACAGCTTTTGCCTTTTCAGAGCCCCGAGTGCGTCGCAGGAGCGGTTTTCTGCTTCTTTTGCGACTTTTATTCCCAATTTGCTGCGCGGCGTGTATTGGCCGCTAGAGGGCACTGCGGCGTCTCGTTGGTCTTCAGCGCGGTTTCTCCTCAGAGGTGAACCTCCACTCCGTTGGGGCAGTGTTTGCGAACCCATTGGGTGTCTCTAGTTAGCGATAACAGTGGTGTTGGCTCCCAGGGTGGCTTTAGTCGCGGAGGATGAATACTATGAGGAGTCCCATTCATACCTTAATGATGAGGAGTTCTATCAAGCGGTTGATAGCTCCATTTACCGGTGTGTGACTGAGGTGGTTGGCCCTATGGAGGACCAGCCTTTCGCGCGCATTGTGGAGGAGTGCGCCAAGTTAGCTCGTGCTGACCTCCCAGGCCCTTCAGGGGATGGCCCTCCAGCCCCGAAGAAACCTTGCAGGGAAGGGTCTTCGGAGGGTGCCCAAGGGGTGGATAAGGGCGCCTTCGAGCATCTTCATGACGCTTTCTTGGCTAAGGCGACCGCGCCCCCCGTGGAGCAGCCCTCTGCCCCTGACCCGGTGGCGCCTTCTGAGGTTGCCCCTTCCTCTCCTGACAGGGATTCCCCGGATTCGGATGAGGATGGTGAGTCTGAGCGTTCCTGGCGACCTGCGGGCGCGGTTGCTGAATTGCCTCGGGATAGCTCGGGCATGCTGGACCCGGATGAGATAATTCATCCGCGGTCAGCTGCGTGGGCCCCGGGCGACAAGGTGGCCAAGTTTGTTGCGAGCCGGCTGCGCAAGCCACTAGAAAAGGAGGCCAGAGGATGTTTACGGGGGGAATGCCCTAGACCGTCTTTAGAAGGCAAAGTGGCCATGACACCAGACCTTGATGCCAAGATGGTGACCTTTTTGGCAAAGTTCATGAAGGACCCGCGCAAGGGCATAGACCGTTCTTGGCGGTCTTGTCAGGATAAGTTGCTGGACGCAGTGGGTCCTATCACCAAAATCCTGGATATGGCGGAGGAGGCCAAGGTCACGGGTGCAACTATTTCCCCAGAGGTGCTGTCAAATTGGGCGCAGAGGGTGATTATTTTCTTGGGTAGCGCCAACTGCGCCCTATCGACGGAGCGCCGAAGGTCCTTTTTAATTAAGCTTGACCCGAAGCTGGGGGATTCGGCCTCTTCGGAGGCAGGTGCTGTTGCCCAGTGGGGTCTCTTTGAGGAGCCCTTTATTAAGGAGTTGGGCAAGTTTGTCTCAACCTTTACCTCGCTGGATAAGGCACAATCCAGCATTAAACGCGTTTTCCAGCAGCGTTTTTCCTCCGGGGCAGGTCGCAGCAGGGGCCGTGCGACCGGCCGTGGCGGGCAGAATGCCGGCAACAGAGGGCAAGGCTCCGGACGAGGGCAGTATAATACATCTGCCAACTATACAAACTTCTATCCCACAAGAGGACAGCGCTTTGGAGGTCGAGGCTACAGAAAAATGCCGGAAACAACCCCGCTACCGGTGAGTGTGCTTCCTGCGGAACAGGTCCGCATTGGCGGCCGTTTAGCGGCCTTCTGGGGGCATGGGCACTTCTTACTGCGGACGCGTGGGGGTTACAAACCGTCCGCGGGTTCCATATCGAATTCTACGATCAGCCTTTTCAGGTGAGTGCCCCACCTCCGATGGTGTTCTCAGAGTCCGATGCGTTGTTGATAGACAAAGAGGTCGCGGAACTGCTTCACAAAGGGGCCATTCGTCGTTCAACACGTCATCCCTCGGGGTTCATCAGCAACCTATTTCTTGTGGACAAGCCCGGCGGAGGCCGTCGTCCAGTTATCAATCTCAGGGAGTTCAACGGGTAGCTGGTGTATCGCCACTTCAAGATGGAAGGGATCCATCTTTTGCGCGATATCCTTCTTTCACGGGATTGGTTGGTGCGGTTGGATTTAAAGGACGCTTATCTGGTAGTGCCCATTCATCCCCCGCACCGCCGTTTCCTGCAGTTTGTCTGGAAAGGGCAGGTGTTCGAGTTCGTGGCCCTTCCTTTCGGACTGTCTTCCGCTCCCTGGTGCTTCACGAAAGTGTTGCATCCGGTGGTGGAGTTTTTGCGCGGCCAAGGCATTCGACTCATCGTCTACTTGGTCGACATTTTGCTTTTGGATCAATGCCCTCAGAGGTTGCGGGTACAGTTGCAACTGGCATGTGTCACTTCTGCAGAGGCTGGGGTTCATTATCAACGAGGCCAAGTCGGTTCTCGTTCCCTCTCAGCAGATAGAGTTCTTAGGTTTCGTCATAGATTCTGTCGAGGCCAACCTCAGTCTGCCGGCTCGGAAGTTGTCCAAGATCCGGCATGTGTTGCGACAGACGGTGGGGAGGTCCCACACGTCCTTGAGGCAGATCGCCAGAGTGGTGGGCCTTCTGTCGTCGTCCATTCAGGCTATTTTTCCAGGGCCCCTTCATTACAGGGCACTCCAGTGCCTCAAAGCCTTTCACTTGCGCAGGGGTTTATCCTACGATCAAGTGGTTCCTCTCTCGGAAGAGGTGAAGGAGACAATGACGTGGTGGCTTTCACACATGGAGGCCTGGAATGGTCGGGCGATTTTTGGTTCTGTCCAAGATCTGGTTATCGAATCCGATGCCAGCAGGGTCGGTTGGGGCGCACGCTGCGGAGATTTTTCCACAGGCGGCGCCTGGTCGCCGGAGGAGCAGAAGTTGCACATCAACTGTCTGGAACTTTTGGCGGGGTCCTTTGCCGTACGTTGCTGGACCAAGGATTCAGTGCAGTCGTGCGTCCTGCTGAAGATGGACAATGTCTCAGCCGTGCGTTATGTCAATCATCTGGGAGGTCCTCGGTCTCGTACGCTAGCAAACCTAGCGAAGGAGTTTTGGGCCTATTGCCTGGACAATCATGTGTCAGTGCAAGCCGGGCCAGTCCAACCAGGTGGAGGACTGGCACTCCAGATATCTTCGGGATTTCAGTCAGTGGAAGCTGGATGTTCAAGTTTTTCAATGGCTGAACAGCCTTTGGGGTCCTTTTTCGATAGACCTCTTTGCGTCTCGGTTGGACCATCAACTTCCGAGATTCTTCAGTTGGAGACCGGATCCGGCGGCGGAAGTCACGGACGCATTTCTTCAGGACTGGAGCCGGGAGTCTCCTTATGCGTTTCCTCCCTTCTCCATGGTGACACGGGTGGCGGCTCAGCTTCGCCGCCAAGGGGGAGAGCTGGTCCTAGTGACACCGCTCTGGAGGTCTCAAGTGTGGTTTCCAGTTCTTCTGGAACTTTCTTGGGATTCTCCAATCCTACTCCCCCAGTTTCCTCACCTGCTTCTCAGCCCGGATCAGGAGCCTCATCACCTCCTCGTGCAGGGTTCTCTCCACCTCATGGTATGGAGGCTTTTAGGGGACGCTGGTCGCTCCCAGGGCTTTCACGACCGGCTGAAGGACTTTTATCAAAGGCCTGGGCTCCCAGTACGTCGAAGCGCTACAAATCCGCTTGGACTAAGTGGGTACGTTGATGTCTTCGACGAGGCCTGGATCCCTTGGTCGCAGGAGTGGTTCCCATCCTAAATTTTCTAGCTGAATTGGCTACGGCGGGTTTGGCATATCGCACGATTAATGCCATGCCTTCAGCGATTTCTGCTGCGCATCTGCCGGTGGACGGTTCTCCTGTGGGTGAACATCCTTTTGTATGCAGGCTTTTACGGGGTATCCGGTTGTCCTTACCGCCGGAGCCTCGTTATTCCGTCCTCTGGGACGTGAATGTAGTGTTGAACCTGTTTCTGTCCTGGCAGTCTAATAGATACTTGTCTTTAAAGGAACTTTCGGCCAAATTGGCCATGCTTTTATGTTTGGTGTCCTGCCGCAGAGTGTCAGATGTACGGGCGCTGGATGTGTCCGCACGGGTGTTTTCGCCTGATGGCGTCACCTTTACGATTGGCCGTCGCACGAAATCTGGCTCCAGGACGATTACCTACCCTGCTTTTGTGGATGTCCCGAAATTGTGTGTAGTGCATTGCTTGAAGGCGTATGAGGACATCACTTGGGATCTCCGCCCTCCGGGTGAGCGTCAGTTGTTGATTGCCTTTGCGAAAACCACACCATGCAGTCTCTTCCCCCACCATAGCCAGGTGGGTGCGCTGGATCATGCAGGAAGCAGGCATAGATACTAAACGTTTCGGAGCTCATTCTGCCAGAGGGGCCATGGCCTCTAAGGCTTTTGCAGTAGGTGCACGGTTGGAAGATTTGATGCGGGTGGCGGATTGGTCCTCAGAGTCCACTTTCAAGAAGTTTTACTTCAAACCAGTGGTGGATGTTGCCCGTTTGGTGGTGAGTAAGCTTTAAACTAGCATAATCCGAGCCTCCGATCCTGCCATAGAATCGAAATTTGCCTAGCTAGTGTAACGGTAAGTTTCAATTCTATTAAGGACACGGAGGCGAGGATTATCCCACCCAGATCGTCAACATGTGACGTCCCACCCGTATTTCAGTAAGTACGTAGGTTTTCCAGTTTCCTGTACTGTTGGATTCATGTCTAAGGTTGCCTCTGCTTCTGTTTGATGACATGCATCTTGCTGTACAACGCTGACGCGGTTGTGTTTTTCCACTAGGAAATGACGGTGCCAAGCAGGACCAGTGAAGATGAAGCGTAATTCGCGAAGAAAGAGGAAGGACAGAGAGAGGGGACTTCCTATCTAGGGATAATGGACAATGTGAAGGGACTATCCTCGGGTCCTTACAAGTTGGATTACTGGGACTTGTAGTTTGTTTCAGAGACGTTTGTGCTAAATTTATGATACTTGGTGTTTTTTCTCAAGTTTTCTTGGAAAAAGATAATTTTGTTCCTATAAGAGCTTTTCTTGGGCTGCTGTGATTTTGCATTGTTAATAAATGGCGGAGAAAGAAAAGCATATTCCTCGCCTCCGTGTCCTTAATAGAATTGAAACGTACCGTTACACTAGCTAGGCAAATTTCGATTCCTCACTGAAAATCAATGTAATATAGGCAATTCTTTAGAAACCGATTTGAATTTGGGTATATCCAATATAAATCTGTCAGACCCATTTTGCACTGCTTGAAGCTTCTTAAGAGACAATTGCTGTATGTTCAAATATAAAGCATTACAATAGTCAATCCGGGACAGACTCTGAGCAACCACCACTGACTTACATAAATCAAGCCGAATCAAAGGGAAGGCTTTCTTGAAAATTCTGATAAGGTAAAAGCAAGAGGAAGCAACCTGATTAATCTGGGCAGAAAAGGTGAGTTTATCGTCAAAGATTACTCCCTAGTTTCTTACTGATTTTACAGGAGTGAGAAGGGAACCCAGCTCATATGGCCACCAATCAAGGAACCAGAAAGTTGGATTTTTGCAGAAAAATAAAACCTCATTTTTTCTGTATTAAGCTTTTAACAATTCTTCTTTATCCAAAGTCCAATTTCTTGCATGCAGTTATAAAATCTCAGGGTCAAGTCTTGTTCATTGCTTGATATGGATATAATAATCTAAATGACACCACTGGAAAAACCAAAGGTTCTGAATAAATTAGTAAGAGGAGAAACCTAAAGATTCAAAAGTGCCAGACTAAGGGATGCCCCCTGAGGCATTCCAACTGGGAGAGAAAAAGTAGTGGAATGAGAACTTGTTAATGGGGTCCGTCTGTTCTTGATCTATAAGATAGGAGCTCAGTAAGTCCATGGCTTTGTCTCTCATCCCTAGCAGATACAGGCGGATGATCAACACAAAGTGGCTAACAGTGCCAAACACCGCTGAGAGGTCTAACAGGATAAGGACTGCTTTCCCACTGCCATCGGCCATGGACCTAATTTCATCCTGCCAATTCTGTACTATAGTTGCTTCTAAAACCAAACTGAGCTGGATCCAGGAGCTCATGCGTAACTAGGAAAGATGTACGTTTTTTATTGATCACGTTTTCCATTATTTTAGCTAGCAAGGATAGGAGTGATATAGGGTAATCGTTTTTAGGGTCCAGACTTTGTAATTAAAGAATGACTGTAGCTGGTTTTTAGGCTTTCGGACTGCTGCCTGCCCTAATTATATTGTTAAAATATTGGTGAGTTTCCAAGGGAAGCTTTCAGAAGCTTGAGGCAAATCTTTGAGGGTGCAGGGGTCAGAAGGAACTCCCGACTTAATGGAATAGATAAGGTCATGTACCAGCTTTACCATAATATAAAGAAAACGAGGTAGGAAACACATAGACTCATGAGAGGATTCACCAGTAAACAATGACAAGGTGTTCTCTTGACTATCTGATGCAAATGTTTGGTAGACTACATTTACTTTATTTGGAAAGATGTTTGCTTGCTTATTAAAGAATACATGAAAAATACCACTATTATTGTTATTTTGGAGATTAGTGAGAACTTTGTAGTAAAAAGTTATTTTAAAGAATGTTTTTCTGAGGAGATCTTAGCCGAGGAATAATTAGTTTTTCCTGGAAGATAAGGGCTTTTTTTACTCATGAATTAACAATTTATATTTCGCTTTTTCAAGGAGGTAATGATTTCCACGCCATTTGTGCTCTAGTCTCCAGCATTTGTTTTAAAACCCTGAGAGTTTCAGAAAACCAGAATGCCATTTGCTTACTCCACTTGGTCGCCATTGGTTTAAGTGGAGCTATTGAATTCAGGGTCTTGGTAACCCAGCATTCAGATGTTGTATTACACATTATCAATTCACAAAGTACCTGTACGGGTTTACTGTACTATTCCGCTTACTTCATTCTTCCATTGGATAAAACAACAATCTAAGATTGATTCTTTATCCTGGATGCTTATGACTATATATATTGCCAGATGGCAGCACAGATATTCCATAATGAGTGCCTTTCATGCCATTTCAATTGTTTAAGGGCACACGCCTTGAGTGCCCTTTATCCCTATTTGTTTGCCTTTAGTATAGAAATAGTCGTGTCACATATTAGATTTTCCAGGGCTATATTTGGCATACGTTTTGGCTCCGAAGAAGCTAAAATTGCCGTCTATGCAGATGATGGCCTCCTAATTCTTGCGAACACTAAAGTCTCATTTCGTTTTTCAAAATTGAGTTTTATTTCTAAAGACACAATACTCTAACATATCACTTTTGATTTTTGGCTCCTAATCCATGCTTTCATTTTTCAGTGCATAGTGGTGCTTCAACTGAGGTCGACAATCGTGCATACTAGATTCTGTTTGCTGTGGTTGAGCAGCTCCCACGAATCAAGCTAAGGATACCATCTTAATTTTTTTTTCCAATATCAAATTCCTAACATTTGCAGAGCCTTTTAAAATGTGAAGTTTTCAGTTTTGCTTTTTTTGTATATATGCTTTATTAATCTGTTAATATTAAATTTTCTAAACAGACATGGGCCCCCAGGGCTACGTGGACCCAGGTTAAGAACCATTGTACTATGAGATGTCTTTGTCTAAGTTATCATTACTGGATGATAAACCGTTTTTCCATTTTAGTAGGTGTTCAGCCGGTTATCCATAGGAGATACATTTATAGACAGTCAATGTATATATATATATATATATATATATATATATATATATATATATATATATATATATATATATATATGAGGCATACAACGTCTTCAAAGGTCGATAGGACAAGACGAGACGAACCCCCAACTGGTGCAAATATTAATGTATTTAAAGCCCAAACACCAAATCCGCCATGACGCGTTTCAGCCCGCGAAGGGCCTTGATCACATGACATCGCTGAGAAGGTGGAGTGACCTTTTAAAGTGCTAGCGTGCTGACAATGTTACATGAACACAGAAGACAGACTAATGTCTCCTTGTTTGCGGTCAAAAACATATGGATAATTGCAATGAATAGATCACAAGAATAAATTTAAAATACAATAAATAGCAGAGCAAAATGTATATATCCAACAGTACAATGAATAAAAACATGTAAAAAGATCTTGAATAAGTTCAAGAATTAAAATGATCTTTAGTCATCTTCCTATACACATATCAATTCAAATTGATACTGCTAAAAATTCCCATACAAAAAGCTGCCAAGGACAACTGTCAAAACCAGACATAAGTTTGATAAATGAAAAGAACCCTATTATGTTCATTCTCCACCCACATGCCTGTTATGTCCCATCAGTCCATTCATTTAGTTGCATTTACCTAAGTTATACGGCCCAAGTGGGCTATAATCAATGTGCAAATAGCAATCATATGCAATTAAATGTGCAAAACTCATCAAATAAATACATATCAACACGTTGTACCAATCAAAGTGTAAAATGATTACAACAAGTGCAAAACATTACAATACCTAAATATATGAAAATGTTAAAAAAACAGAATATCGGTTGGAAGAGCAGATAATCACAGATATGTTCGAGTCAACAAGGATGCCTACAAACAGGTATTATGTTATATATTATGTCAAGAAGTTGCCGTCATTTGTTTTGGACACTGGAGATTTGTTGAACAAGTTGGTGGATGTATGTTGGCAACCAGACTATCTGTTAATTTCTCTTGGTGTGTCCTCCCTTTATACCTCTATACATCATAGGGATGGACTAAAAGCTGTACAGCATTTCTTCAATGGTAGAACTGCCTGTCTCAATGAGCATAGTAAAATGCTGCTGGCTATGATAGATCTATGCTTACACAATAACTACTTTCTCTTTTCCAAACATGTCTTTCAACAGGTGAGGGGGGTGGCGATGGGGGCCTGCTTTTCTCCCAGTTATGCCTGCCTCCATATGGGATACTGGAAGCAATGGGTCCTCGCGCCATCCCTCTCAATGTCAACATCAAGTAAGATCGTAAAGTGGTTAAGGTACATTGACGACCTACTGATTATTTGGAAAGGGTCAGAGAGTGAGGCGATTCACTTCATTTATGTTTTAAATAACAACACTTTGAATTTGGGGTTCACTAGTCAGATTAGTGAGAAATCAATTTGTTTCTTGGATGTGGAAATCTATATTCACAACAATCAACAGGAAACCAGACTTTTCAGAAAGCCAACGGCCGGCAATGCTGTGCTTCATGCATCTAGCCACCACCCTGCACATCTAATACGCAGCATCCCGTATGGTGAGATGCTGCATATTAGAAAGATTTGCAGTTCTGATTTGGACTGCAGAATAGCACAGAACGAGTGCAGGAGTAGGTTTTTGAGAAGGGGCTATCGGTCTGAGGTTGTAGACAAAGCAATGTGCAGAGCAAATGCTGTGGGAAGGCATCAGCTTAACACATTGCCGGAACAGGTGTCAAACATTACACAGAATGATAGTAGGCTGATACTTACATTCAATAGTCAGCATCTTGCAATTCGGAGAATAGTACGGAAGAACTGGTCTTTAATTGCGAGTGACCCAGTACTAGGATTGCAGCTGTCCAGTCCCCCCAGTATTACCTATAGAAAAGCGAGATCCATGAAGGACTGTTTGGTTTCCAGTAGCCCTGATGTTAGGACAACAGGCACTTGGTTGTCTTGTAAAGGTTTTTTCAAGTGCTCGGTTTGTAAGGCCTGCAAGAATGGAGTACACAAAACCGAATACTCGACACCTCTGAGCGATAAACCTGTTCGCATCCAATCAAAATTGACCTGCAAGACTGAGTACGCAGTGTATGTGCTGGAGTGTCCGTGTGGCCAACGTTATGTGGGCAGCACCAAGCTGCCAGTACATAAAAGAATACTCCAGCACTTAAGAGCCATTACCAACGGCGACACCGCGAACCCAGTGGCCAGGCATTTTGAGGCGACTCACAGTAATAACCCCGCCGATTTTAAGTACTTTGCCATCGATACTGTTCCTCCACTTAGGAGAGGTGGTGACCATGAGGCACTACTGCGTAGATTGGAAACAAGAAATATTATTTTACTCGATTGCAAGGTACCAAACAGAATAAATTCAAGTGAAAATTATCATACCTGTTTATAGTTGTTCCTGATTATTTATTTGTATATATACATTGACTGTTGTTTGCTCTTCCAACCCTAATTCTGTTTTTTTAATATCTTTTGTACGTATAATTTTTATGCACTGTAAGATTTACGCTTGGTTGTTTTTAGCGTGTATGAAAAAATTAATTTGCGGAAATTTGCACAGTCAATTGCACATGATTGCTATTTTGCACAATGAATTTAGCCCACTTGGGCTGTATTTTTGAGCATTTGTGGTGTATTGGAACATTGTTTGGACATAGAATGGGTGGTATTAACTTAGATATATGTCCATACTGAGCTATTTTAGAGGATTTTAGCAGTATTAAATTAATATTTATATTGTATAGGTATTTATTTTTTGTACAGTATAATCAATCATTCCTGAATTCTGCTTGTGTATTTATCGTATTTTACGTATATTTATGATGTCCATATATCGCATGGCTTAGATTCCGCATGAAGTAAGTATGTCTTTTGTGTTTATGAATTCTTTCTGGCACGCTAGCACTTTATGTCGCACCGCCTTCTCAGCGATATCATGTGATCATGGCCCTTTGCGGGCTGAAACGCATAATGGCGGATTTGGGGTTGGGCTTTCAATAAACAAAATTTGCACCAGTTGCGGGTTCGTCTCGTCTTGTTCGACAAGCAGTTGTATGCCTCATATATATATATATATATATATATATATATATATATATATATATATATATATATATATATATATATATATATATATATATATATATATATATATATATATATATATATATATATATATATATATATATATATATATATATATATATATATATATATATTACAGTTACAGTCTTAGTCTCTCAGCGTCTCACAGACTGCTCACAGGCTGCTTCGAGTGTCCCGGGCACTCTTTAACTAACTGGATGCTTGCCTTTTCCCCTGTTATTCCTTTCCGAAAGTACTGCACCTTAGGCACCGAGATCAAAGAGGTCAAAGAGGGGCTGTTTACATTTGGCTGCCGTGGAGAAAATCCTCCTACCTCCTGCTCTGTACTCTGAACCCCCTGCCAAACAGCCTCCGTTGTTTTACCGGCGTCTTCAGCAGGGGTCACCTCGGGTCCCCTCCCCAAACATTGCTTCATGCCGGCCAAGAAGAAAGAAGAGGCTGCCACAAACACCCGCCACAAAACGGCCGAGAAGGAAAGAGAAAAACCGCCTGCAGGATGTCCGTTTTCCACAGGGCGCCCACTCAAGTACGCCGAAACTCCATTACCTCCATTATATATATCATATAACTGTCTTTATTCTGAGAATGTGCTATGGGTCCAGCCTCCTGGGCTACTTCATGTACCTCTTACTTTTCCACATTAGTGGAGCAGGTGTCCATCCTCTAGTATATTCCCCTGGATTTGCCTTTCCTTCACGTCAAGGTACAAGTGCATGCACTCATGCCAGTACAGTATCAATAGCAAACATCAATAATGGCACACATGGAAGATATGAGAGCTCAAAGCATTGCATTAGGGTACATGCTGGTGCATCTAGCTATGCTCAGGCACTACAAATGTACACCCGAAGTTATTGTAAGTCTGGCTACAGATGAAGCTGCATGTCCATCAAACCTGTTCCATACCTGGTCTCCAGTTTTAATTGTCACATCTTTTCTGGTCAGCTCGTCGTTGTTGTTGTCCATGTTTGTTTCTTGTGTAATGAACATGGCTTCGACGAGCCCCCACTTCAGCAGCGTCGCCTCTGCAGGGAACAAAGAAACAATGCTTACTTACAGCTATGAGAATACTGCTGCCCTCCCTGTGCCACGCAATCTGGAGCGATGCAGGTAGGTACGATAATAGGGAAGCTCAGCAAAAGGGATGTCTCCCCTAGGCAGATCTGTTGGGGCGAGGCAACTGGGGCAGCAGCCAAGCATTGCCAGGGCCAGGGCCATATGCAGAGGCACGGACAGAAAATCATGGTGGATAGGGCAGACTGCCAATATCAAAGACAAAACAATCCATGGATTTCCCATCATGCAATGAACTTCTCTCCTATTAACTGGCTGCTTTAAAGTCTCTTTTTTCTCACCCAGCATCACCAAAATGGCTACCCCGCCACATAGACTGTCTCGGATTGGTACAGGCGAACCCCATACAAGTTCCTGTGTTACAACACCTACCATGCTCATTGCAGGTGGTCTGTGCAACTTTTTTCCTCAAAGCTCGGGTGGTGCCTTCTGTGCACGGGATGCAGATAGGCCTGAAGAAGAAAGGTGAATGTGAGAACAGGGTCCTGTTGGCTACACACTGCAGAGTGAGGTGACAGTCATAAAACCTATATAAACATCTAGTCAGTTCTTTATAGATTTTTTGCACCTTGAGAAGACATTTTCAGGTCTGATATACGAGTCCGTTGAAATGAGACTATATATACATTGGACCATACAAACATGACATACAAGGACCAACCCTGTGTAAAGGGTGAGCCTAATTTAAGAGCGGCAAGTGCAGTGCAAAGTGTTTTTCCCACATTTTTAATAACCCCATAGCTGTAACAACCAAACGTAAGAAGGTCATATCGGTGGTAATGGAAGCAGGTAATGCAGTAATCCTCAATACTTTCAGCTACCGAAGGAAATCAAGGCATTCAGGGCCATATGTATCAACAACCTGATTTGCGATTCTCAAATAGCGATTTTTTAGAAATCGCAATTTGAGAATCGCAAATAGGGATGTATGTAAAAAATCGCAATTTTTTTGCGATATCTTAGTATTCCTTAATTGCGATTAGCAAATTGCGAATCGCAATTAAGGAATACTTTCCCATTCATTTCTATTGGCCAGGAGGCCCATAGGAATGAATGGGAAGTTATTCTCAATTTGCGATTCGCAATTTGAGAATAGAAAAATTGAGAATAATTTCAAGGGAGCAGGGGTGTCCAAAGGACACCCTGTTGCACCCCTGAAATTAGCATGGGTGCACATGTGGTGCAAATACATGCCCTAAGGGCATGTATGTGCTTCACATTGCACTTTGAAAAATGCAAAAAAGTGCTTTTTTCAAGGAATTTGCACATTACCACCAACTTGAAGTTGGTAGTAATTTGCGATACCTAAAGGCCAATTTGCATTTTTTTTATGCTTCTTACATTGCATTTAAGGAATCGCAAAAATTGCGATTTTTTAAATGCAATCGCAAAATAAGGAATCGCAAATTTTGCGATTCCTTATTTTGCACGCAGATTTCTTTCATACATACCATTTAGCACTAATTCCTTCGCAAACGCCGAAATTCGCCGAATTTTGGTGTTTGCTAACGCATTAGTGCTTGATATATATGGCCCATAGTCTACAGCTCATGTCAATTCAGAGTATATTCAGTAAGAAAGCCGGGGGGTCCTTTAACTTTTGTGCCCTAAAAATCATTCGCCACCTCGACTGGCTTTAACTGAGAGCTCTATTAAGTAATTTTCCCATAATGGGATTAACTGTGAATCTAAACTCTGTGCTTACCATGTAATGTGGCCATTATAAAAATTCTCAAGTAACATCCGTATTTTTAATGACATTGGCTGCCAAGCCCAATAAAAAGTGCAGTACTCAACATTCATCACAGTGTTCAGTCATTTTCTAACACACCTATTGGCCGCCAGGCCCACATCAGGTATAAAAAGATAACCTCTGTCTCAAAGCATCTGAAGCAATAATTCTATAGTTGGAATCAAATTTAATTCTGAGAGTTTTGATGAATGTAAACCCAAAGCAACAACGGCGGACCTCCTATGCCGCACCTCATGCCAGTTCCTATATGTTAAAATGCTGTGCAAACAACCCCTGCGCCAGTCGTTGAGTGGAGTCGCTGTGTGAGAATCATGTAACAAATGGCGTGCGCATCTCAAAAAGTACAATAGGCCAGTTTAAATGGAAAAGTAACTTCTTTATTTGAAAATGTTTCTTATAAAAATCAATACATTTAGACCATCCAGCCAACGACTTTCATTCCCATTTGGGAACTTCCGCAGGGCAAAAAAATTAGCATGTGTAAAAGTACACTGCGAAAGGTGTTGTGGTACTGAAAATTCTGGACCCGTGATATAAATATCGTCGTATCATGACGATTTTGGAATCAGCAGACCAAGAATGAATAGAATCAATCAATCAATCAATCAAAGCATTTATATAGCGCACTACTCACCCGGAGGGTCTCAAGGCGCTAGGGGAGGGGGGGGGTCCGCTACTGCTCGAACAGCCAGGTCTTGAGCTGCTTCCTGAAGGCAAGGTGGTCCTGGGTCAGGCGGAGGTGGGTCGGGAGGGAGTTCCAGGTCTTGGCGGCCAGGTAGGTGAAGGACCTTCCTCCTGTGGTGGCTCTTCGGATGCGGGGGACGGCGGCGAGGGCGTGGCCGGTCGATCGAAGCTGGTGTGTGGGAGCGTAGAAGTTGAGGCGGGTGTTGAGGTATCCTGGGCCTTGGTTGTGTAGGGCTTTGTGTGCGTGGGTGAGGAGACGGAAGGTGATTCTCTTGTTGACCGGGAGCCAGTGCAGATCTCTCAGGTGTCCGGAGATGTGGCTGCGACGGGGGATGTCCAGGATGAGTCGTGCTGAGGGGTTCTGAATCCGCTGGAGTCTCTTCTGGAGTTTGGCGGTGGGTCCGGCGTAGAGGGAGTTGCCGTAGTCCAGACGGCTGGTGACGAGGGCCTGGGTGACCGTCTTCCTGGTCTCGGTGGGGATCCACCGGAAGATCTTACGTAGCATGCGCAGGATGTTGAAGCACGACGAGGAGACGGCGTTGACTTGTCTGGTCATGGAGAGGGAGGAGTCCAGGATGAAGCCCAGGTTGTGTGCGTGGTCTGTCGGTTTGGCTGCGCTGCCCAGGGCGGGGGGCCACCAGGAGTCGTCCCAGGCGGAGGGTGAAGAACCCAGGATGCGGACTTCCGTCTTGTCCGAGTTCAGTTTCAGGCGGCTGTTCGTCATCCACTTGGCTACGTCTGTCATCCCTTCGTGTAGGTTGGCTCTGGCGGTTGCGGGGTCGTTGGTGAGGGAGAGGATCAGCTGGGTGTCGTCGGCGTAGGAGATGATGTTGAGGTTGTGTTGGCGTGCAATGGCTGCGAGGGGGCTCATGTAGACGTTGAAGAGGGTTGGGCTGAGCGAGGAGCCTTGAGGAACGCTGCAGATGACTTCGGTGGCTTCTGATCTGAACGGGGGGAGGCGGACTCTCTGTGTCCTTCCGGCGAGGAACGAGATGATCCATTCCAGTGCCTTCTCCTGGATTCCGACGTTGCGGAGGCGCCGCACTAGGGTACGGTGGCAGACGGTGTTGAAGGCCGCGGAGAGGTCTAGGAGGATGAGGGCTGCTGTTTCTCCATTGTCCAGCAGGGCTCGGATGTCATCGGTGGCTGCGATCAGGGCGGTCTCGGTGCTGTGGTTGGCCCGGAAGCCAGACTGCGAGAGGTCGAGGGATCCGTTCGTCTCGAGGAAGGCGGCCAGCTGCTTGTTGACGGTCTTCTCGATGACTTTTGAGGGAACAGGAGCAGCGAGATGGGGCGGTAGTATTTGAGGTCGGTGGGGTCGGCTGATGGCTTCTTTAGTAGAGCGGTGAGTTCGACGTGTTTCCAGCTCTCCGGGAAGGTAGCGGTGTCGAAGGAGGTGTTGATGATGTCCCGCAGGTGGGGTGCGATGACAGCGTCGGCCTTGTTGAAGACGTGGTGAGGGCAGGGGTCGGCCGGAGATCCGGAGTGGATGGAGTTCATCGTGCGGATGGTGTCTTCGGTGCTGATCGGGGTCCAGGCGCGGAGGGTGGTGGTGGGGGGCGGTGGTTCAGTCGTGGCTGGCGTTGGTTGAGTGCTGAAGCTGTTGTGTATGTCCGTGATCTTGTTGTGGAAGTAGGAGGCGAGGGAGTTGCAGAGGTCTTGCGAACGGGTGATGTCGTTGTTTCCGGCGTTGGGGTTGGAGAGCTCTTTAACGATGTTGAAGAGTTCCTTGCTGTTATGTGCGTTGTTGTCCAGTCGTTCCTTGAATGCAGTTTTCTTGGTGGCGTGGATCAGTTGGTGGTGTTTTCGGGTAGCGAGCTTGAGGGCAGTCATGTTGTTCGGTGTTGGGTCCCTGCGCCAGGTTTTCTCAAGCATTTTCGTCATATTCGGGTGACGAAATCACCCTGAAATCAGAGTTTCCGTCCTGAACCCTCGGGTTCCATTTTGTGAACGGCAGCCATTTTGTGATTGCCCTCACATAGGCCAAATGACTAAGGCCAAAAACGAGTCTGAAGGACAGGTACACCTTTGCTGACTCCTCTGTGACCTGGGCAAGCTGACTCCACTGCCTGAAGCCAAACCTGTTCGGCCAGTTCCTTTCCCAGTGACCGAATGAGATTCGTATCAAGGCACAACATATCATAAACCTTTCATCGCACACAAACCATGCCTAATCTTAAGCACACCTGTCCCTGTTTTCTTTCTTTATGACTTGCTTTACGAGTAAGCATGGGCGGAAAATCCGTTCCGCTCGCGGATTTTGCGGATTTTCGGGAAATTCGCAATCCGCGAGATTCGCGAATCTCCCGCAAAATCCGCAAATCCGCGAGCAGCGGATTTTGCTCGCACTGCTCGCACTGTTCGCGTGAGTTCGCACCCCGCGAATAAGTGCAAAATTGCAGAAATACGCTCTTAGCAAAACTGAAAGTAACTACTTACCAGGTTCAAAAGTTCAGGCTCATCATTAGTAGCCATTTCCTGTAGTGCTTCCTGAGGGGCCCCTCCAGAGTTCAGTTGCCAGTTGAAACTATTATGTGACCCTGCTCTGAACCTCAGAATAGTTACACATATGCCACAAAGGTCCTGAATTACAGCTAAGGGAGACAAGCAGGAGCCAGGCTGGAAGTTAAAATCCATTAATCAGCCCCTAATTCATTATTGTCAGTTGGGGCAGGGCAGGTGTTGTAACTAATTTTGCAACAATGAAAGCACTTAGCAAGTGCAAAAGATCACTAATCAGGGCGCACTAAGGAAGCAGGTGCCAGCTAAAAAAATATTCTGTGACACATTAATCAGCCCCAAATTAATTCAGGTCACTTGAGGCAGGGAAGGTGTGCTTTGCTTTGCCGAAAATAATGTACACTGGACAACCAGAGGGTGTGGTGATGAAACAGAGGGTGGCATGGGTGGGCCAGAGGGTGGCATGAGTAGTCAGAGAGTGGCAGTGGTGACAGAGAGTGGCAGTGATGAAGAAGAGTGTCCCAAACAGGCTTGACACGTAGAAACAACAAGTTCGCAAAACTTGCGACCCGACAGGTAAGTTCGCAAATTGCGAAATTGTAAAAACCCTCGCGAACTGGCAGAAACACGGGCGAACACACAAAAAAAAAATTCCGCAAATTCGCGGGAATTCGCGGATTTTGCGGATTGCGAATCCGCAAATCCGCAAAATTCACGAACGCGAGATCCGCAAAATTCGCCCATGCTTATTTACGAGGAGGAGGAGCCCGTTTTTATTGGGGGTCCGTCGATATCTGATGAAAATACTGGGTCTTGCCGGGTAATTAATTGTGGGCTGGACAGACTAAAATATGGGCTTGTCATCAGGACTCTGCTTTTTCTTTGTAGTGAAAATATGTGAATGGTCAACTGTAAAATAAGGAATGTTTGCCTAAAGCATAAAATTTTATATAAAAAGAGAAGGCTGGCTTTGTAAGATTGAGCAGTCTCCTGAGAATATACACCGTGTTGTACTTCTAGGATACCTGTTACTGGCTGCAGCCAATAAATGCGTTCTTTGACTTCACCAAGAAGACTCTGTGTTTCTGTAGTCTAGAACAGGAAGGACTCGAAGTCTTAGGGTGTGTTCCCTGGCACCGCTGGGTTCTTAAAAACCCAGTACTTCAGTTGGCGCCCCACGTGGGGCGATATCAGCGGTACCAGTCCAAGCCAGAGGTTCGTGAGGAGCTTCGTGTGAAAATTCTGGAGGAAGGCCGCCACTTCATCGACCCCTGTATGTCGACGTGGTCCGAAAGTCTTTGCTGCGAGGTTCCCCGCTTCCCGACGGCTACGAAGGACTGCTGCCCTGACTATCGCCCTGTTTTGGACCCTTGATGATTGGTAGAGCGAAACATTAGACGAGTCTTCTGGTGACGTCATCGATACCTCAGTTAAGTATGAGTGGAGCGTCTCCCAGTCCTTAGTTTGGTTCTTAGTTTTTGGGTATCCCCTTGGGATCGCTTTAATTTGGAACTTGCAAGTATCAAAGCCGAGGGACTCGTGTATTCACGAGACTATCGTATTCAATAATCCTTGGAAGTTTGAAGCTAGACTAGAGAGCGAAGATGCTTGGTCTTAGCAGACTTGGAAATCTGTTTTGTCTTGGTTGTAATAAGGATTTCCGATTGGAGGACTCGTGTCCGGTTCCTCCGATTGGAACTCCAACCTATGAACTTTATGTGAAACATGGCGTAGGCCCCATCGCATATAATGAAGTATGGATCTGATACACCAGGAAAGATGGTGTTTTAAAATGGCCCCAATATGGTAGTTTTGACGCAGAGATTTTGGATAATCTGGAGGTTAAACTTTTTAAGAAGAAAGCCCGGCCGACAATGTTTGACTCTTTTCGCATATGGCGCAAAGAAGCCAAACAGAGAGAAACGAAATTAGCGAAGAAAAATAAACGAGAACGAGGTATGTCAATGGTACAAGCTGCTGTTGCGTTTAGGGATAATGAGGAAGAGCAAGAAAGCGAACAGATGCTTAGGGTGAAGAAGTTAGCGGTAGATAGATGCTACCCAGTTTTGCAGCGTAAAGAACAGGAAGAAAAGAAAGATCTTGAGAAAGATCCTTTAATGTTGCATCTCTTGAGTTCGCCACCCCCTTATGCACAAAATGCTACGGCACCACCGCCACCAGCTGTGGTTGCACAACACCCAGTTTTTGTGCCACCTGAGATTCCACCACAGCCAGCTCCCTTTCCGTTGGCTACTATTCCTTTGGCGCAGCCTCCTCAGGGGCTGCCCCCTTTTTTCCTCCTTCTTCGTCTGCTACTCCTACGCCTGTTCTTAATGCTCCCTCCATTCCGACTTCGAATTCTTCTGCTATTGTTCCGTCTTCTCTTATTCTTTCACCTTCTCCTTCTGCTAGACAACGAATGACTACTGCAGTTACTGGTTTCTTTTCTCCTTTGTTGGGACAATTGGGTATGTCCCCTGTTACTGAGCGTAGACAGTCACGTAGTCAGTTGCCGAATATGGATGAGCGTACGATTTTGGACCACATGGCGCGTAAATGGATTATGTACACTACACAGTATGATCTTGAGGGTGTTATGCATGTTTTCCTTCAATGGGAAGCACCGAAGCAATGGTACGTTTTCGATACGATGTGTACTTTTCTTGTTGAAAAATGGGATGAGGAAGTGGGGCAAGCTCCTGACGAGTTGTACAGCATACGCTCCGAATTTGCAAAAGGAACTATTGTAAGTCCATCTGATGTTGGGAAAGCGGTTGCAATGTTGTTGTCATTTAGGAGTGAGTCTCCTTCTCGACAATTGTTCGGGCCTGAATCTTCAGTTGGGAGAAAGGCACGAAAATATCCAATTAGAGCGGTTCCTCCGGTGTAGAAAGAAGCAGTGGTTGCTGGTGCAGGTAATAATCCGCCAGCTGTACCGGCTTATTTTCAGCGTGTCTGGGTGCATGTTCCATGGAAACGTGCTGAAGTTTTAGCTATTAAGCAGTCTTTGCCTGATCCACGCAAAAATCCAGCAGGGTACTATAAAGAGTTGACTCAGACTGTGGGTTCGTGTATTATGAATTTAGCGGACATCGACATGTTGTTTGGCAATGTTGTTCCACAACCTATTTGGAGTAAGATTTGTCATACGGCTCATACGGTTGAATTGGGTGATACATGGGTTAATCTTAGAGATGCCGACAATAGGCAAGTAGGCGGTGCTAAGCCTGAGGGTTTGATTACTGAACTTCCTGATAAGATTATTACATATATGAAGACCTTAATGCCAGAATTGCGTGTCAATTGGGACAAGTTGTCTGCATGTAAGAAAGACGAAACGGTGTCTGACTTTTTCACGAGGTTCGAAGAGACCTTCGTCGACCATAGTGGCCAGGATATGGCTACAGAGGGCGGTCAGAGATTGTTTGTTGACAAATTTGTACATAATTTGTTTCCTGAATTGTGCAATAAGTTGAAGGATTCTGAAAGTGCTTGGGCTGTTTCCACGTCAGCACAAATTTTGGCTACTGCCCAGTACTATGAAAATAGACACAAAGATGAGTTAGAGAAAGCGGATAAGAAGACTAAGGAATTGAAAACTAAAGTTCTTCTACAGCAAGCTTATCCACCCCGCACTAATAATCAACGTGATCATCAGCAGAATCAGCAGTATTTGAGAAACTCGCAAAGAAACGAGTCTTCTCAACAACGTTTTCCGTATGGTCCTAATCAGTGTGCGTATTGCAAAGAAGAGGGTCATTACAAAAATAGTTGTCCGGTTTTGTTGCAGCGTACGAATGGTGTTTCTGGTATAAGAGGTAGAGGTGCTCAACAAGCGCCTAGAGGTAGAGGTCGTGGACAGAATGTACTTTCTTTGCCTCCACAGAACTCGATGAATAGTTTTGATCAACAGCGAGGTTCATCTGGTAAGACCGCCCAGTACTATACGGACGACTACTATAATGAAGGTGAGGAAATGAATGGTAATGATTGTTAGGACAGCCATGGACAAAGAGAGGGAGTTGTTTCAGTTCCAGTAGATCAGAGTGGACCTTATGTTGAGGTGATTACATCAGGTGTGTCAGAGCTTTTTCTGTTGGATACTGGTGCTACAAAGAGTTCTATTATGCACTCAAAACTCCCTGGCGCACCTTTGTCTGGCGAAATGAATGTTTCAGTAGGTTTTTCTGGCGCCCCGGTTAGGAACCCGATTTCTAGTCCTATGTCTCTTTCTGTTGGACCTTATGAATTTGAAGCACCCCTTATTCTGACGACAGGTTGTGGGGAGAACCTTCTAGGATTAGATCTGTTGAAAAGACTATATGCGACGTTGTATTGTTCTCCTTCGGGAGTACAACTTACACTGGGCAAGAGTTCAAGTTCAAGTTCAGTAATTTGTGTAGCGCACTACTCACCCAGAGGGTCTCAAGGCGCTTGGGGGAGGGTGGGTGCATTACTTATCGAATAGCCAGGTTTTTAGCTGTTTTCTAAAGGAGAGGTGGTTCTGTGTAAGGCGGAGGTGAGTGGGGAGAGAATTCCAGGTTTTGGCCGCTAAGTAGGAGAAAGATCTTCCTCCCATGGTGGATCTATTGATGCGCGGAATTGCGGCGAGGGCTTGATTGGATGAACGTAGTTGGCGGGTGGGTATGTAGAAGGACAGTCGTTTGTTGAGGCATTCGGTCCTAGGTCGTAGAGGGCCTTGTGTGCGTGGGTGAGGAGACGGAACGTTACTCTCTTGTTGACGGGAAGCCAGTGGAGATCTTTCAGGTGACTGGAAATGTGGGCTTGACGGGGGATGTCCAGTATGAGTCTGGCTGAGGCGTTTTGGATGCGTTGGAGTTTTTTGTGTAGTTTAGCTGTGGTTCCGGCGTAAAGGGTGTTTCCATAATCTAGTCGGCTAGTGATTAGTGCGTGGGTGACTGTTTTTCTTGTTTCGGTGGGGATCCAGCGGAAGATTTTTTTGAGCATGCGTAGGATGTTGAAGCATGAAGATGTGACGGCGTTGACTTGTCTGGTCATCGAGAGGGAGGAGTCTAGGATGAAGCCCAGGTTCCGTGCGTGATCTGTAGGTATGGGCGCTGTACCCAGAGCCGGTGGCCACCATGAGTCGTCCCATGCAGAGGGGGACAATCCTAAGATGAGGACTTCCGTTTTGTCCGAGTTTAGTTTAAAACGGCTGTTCTTCATCCATTCGGCTACTTCTTTCATTCCTTCGTGTAGATTAGTTTTGGCGGTATTGGGGTCTTTGGTGAGGGAGAGGATAAGCTGGGTGTCGTCAGAGTAGGATATGATGTTGAGGTCGTGTTGTCGCGCGATGGTTGCGAGGGGACTCATGTACACGTTGAAGAGGGTGGGACTGAGTGATGATCCTTGTGGTACGCCGCAGATGACTTCGGTGGCCTCTGATTTGAATGGGGGGAGGCGGACTCTCTGGGTTCTTCCGGCGAGGAACGAGATGATCCAGTTCAACGCTTTTTCTTGTATTCCAACGTTGCTGAGGCGTTGTATGAGGGTGGTATGACAGACTGTGTCGAAGGTGGCGGAGAGGTCAAGTAGGATGAGGGCAACTGAATCTCCGTTGTCCAGTAGCGTTCGGATGTCATCCGTAGCAGCGATGAGGGCGGTTTCGGTGCTGTGTTTGGCTCGAAAGCTGGATTGTGAGGGGTCGAGTGAATTGTTGGATTCAAGGAAGGCGGCGAGTTGGCTATTGACGGCTTTCTCGATGACTTTGGCCGGGAAGGGGAGGAGTGAGATGGGGCGGTAGTTCTTACGTTCAGAGGGGTCCGCTGTGGCTTTCTTCAGAAGGGCGCTGAGTTTGGCATGTTTCCAGCTTTCTGGGAAGGTAGCGGAGTTGAGGGAGCAGTTGATGACATCGCGGAGATGGGGTGCGATGATGGAGTCTGCTTTGTTGAAGATGTGGTGTGGGCATGGGTCAGTTGGTGAACCTGAGTGGATGGAGTTCATCAGACGGATGGTGTCTTCAGTAGTGATTGGGTTCCAGGCACAAAGGTTGTGAGAGTGCTGTTTTGGTTCGGAGGTGGGTGGAGTGGGTTGTTCTTCAGACCGGTTTTCAAAGCTGTTATGAATGTCGACGATTTTGTTGTGGAAGAAAGAGGATAGAGAGTCGCAGAGGTCTTGGGAGAGAGTGATGTCGTTGGTGCCGGCGGTGGGGTTGGTAAATTCTTTGACGATGTTGAATAGTTCCTTGCTGTTTTGGGCGTTGTTGTCGAGTCGATCCTTGAATGCTGATTTTTTGGTGGATCGGATCAATTGGTGGTGTTTACGGGTGGCGTCCTTGAAGGTGGTCAGGTTGTTAGTGGTTGGGTTTTTTCTCCAGGTTTTCTCGAGGGTACGACATAACTTCTTGGATTTCTTAAGGTCATTGTTGAACCAGGGGGCCTTTTTGTTACCTTGTTTGATCTGGCGGTTTTTCAGGGGTGCTAATTCGTCAGCGCTGTGGGTGATCCATTGCGTGAGTTTGGTGGCAGCTTGGTTTGGGTCCGATGATATGGCGGGGGGGTTTTGGTTAAGCGATGTGAAGAGTTGGCCGGTGGTGATTTTGTTCCAGTTTCTTCGAGGAATAGGTTGTGGTGGGATGTGGGTCGTGGTCTTTTTGTAGCTGAAGTGAACGCAGCTGTGGTCCGTCCAATGGAGAGCTGTGGTATGATTGAAGGAGATGTGTTTGCTGGAGGTGAAGATAGGGTCGAGTGTGTGTCCGGCTAAGTGGGTGGGGATGTCAACAAGTTGTTTGAGTCCGAGATTGGCCAGGTTGTCCAGAAGGGTGGTGGTGTTGCTGTCGTTATTCTTTTCCAGGTGGAAGTTGAGGTGTCCCAGTAGAATGTAGTTCTCGGAGGTGAGGGCATGTGGGCTGATGAAGTCAGTGATGTCTTCATTGAATTGTGTGCGGGTTCCTGGTGGTTTGTAGATGAGGGTGCCTCTAAGTGTGGTCCTGGGGTCGGTGTGGATCTGGAAGTGAAGGTGTTCGGCGGTCGCGAGGTTATCGTCGGAGCTGGTCGTGATTCGGATGGTGTTCTTATGGGCGATGGCGATGCCTCCTCCTGTTTGGTTGGTGCGGTCCTTTCGGATGATCTTGTAGCCGTCCGGGATGGCTATGGCGATGTCGGGCGCTGATGAGGCGTTAATCCAGGTTTCTGTAAGGAAGGCGACGTCCGGTGAAGTAGTGTCGAGTAGGTCCCAGAGTTCAGTGGCATGTTTGTGGATCGATCGTGTGTTCAGCAGGATACACTTCAGGTGGTTAGAGACGGAGTTGTGTTTGGAGGGGGAGGAGTTGGCATGGGTCCTGATGCAGGCGAACTTGCAGGAGTGCAAGGCGAATGGTCCGTGGGTGTGTCCTGGGGTAGCTACGCAGCATTGTGGGGTGCGTCCAGGGTTAGGGCAAGGAGAGTAGCGGCGTCATGTGTTAAGTGGGTGGAATGGGTTTTGCGAGGGCCAGGGGGTCTGGCGCTGGGCGCGGTCCAGGCGTGGACGGGCTTACCTTTGGCGCACCTTCGGCGCGCATGGGGCGCGACCGCTGCGCGTGAACGCTGCGCGCGGGAGCACCTATCATATATGGATGGTGGAGGGGGCGGGGGCGAGTGAGGGTCAGCTGGGAGGCGGGAGCGGGGAGGAGACACGGGCCAGGAGTGGACACAACAACAAAATGGCTGCTAAACCGAAAGCAAAACGGGGCACAGTCGAAGGACAAGCAATGAATAGTAATAGCAGGCTACGGCAATTCAATCACAACAATGCAGCACTAATGTGCACAATACAAATGAGCAGGTACAATTACAAATTTTTGAATAAGCAGGCTACGTTAATTCTGACTCGGCAATGCTGCGCAAATAAGCACTATTAGCTGTGAGCAGGCTACGATACCAGGCCCTATGAGATACGCGCGATCACGAATCCAGGCAGCAAGGTAGCAGGCAGCAAGGAGGCACGCGATCACGAATCCAGGAAGCAAGCGCCCCCTCCCCCCCTCGCAGGCAACGAGGTAGCTGGCGCTACGGAGCTTGACTGGAGCTCACCACCGGGGAACTCCCTTCCCATGTACATCGGCGACTGCAGGCGCGAGCCTGTTGAAGGGACGTCCTCAGACCCCTCTCCCTCGACAGCTGCCCTCACTGAGACATCGTCCATTCGCCCATTCCCTGCGCCCCCCCCCACTGCCGCCGCCGGGAGGTGGCGAAAACGGAGCCGCAGTGGATGCAAGGGTGCCTCGACGAGCCGCCTACAGCCCTAAAGGTGTGTGCTCATAACTTTTATTAACTTATTATCACTGTCACCATAAGTCTGTATGCCGGTTTCCCCGGCCGGTTTCCCCCTGCGCTACCGTGATGGACCAAATCAAAACTTCCCCCTAACAAAGGGTTTTGTGCCAACGTGGCAGAGTCGCACTGTTGGCTAAAATGGCGGGGGCTATAAACTAGAGTAATAAATCGCCCCACTGCCCATAGTTGACCATGAGGCTGCATTCCAACTCGGTCAGGGGTCACCTGTACTGAGATAAGGCTCCTTCCTCCTCTCTCATCTTCACCAAGCAGCAACATAGAAGTGGGACCAACTGGACCTGCCCATCAATAGAAAGGGAAACTGGGCTTGCTAACCCAACAACAACAGACAAAGGACTTGTACTCCTGCCTCTCTATTCTCTCTCTGGCTGCCATCTTAGACTAGTACACCACTGTGGTTGCCATCTTAGACTAGTCAGTCTCCTTCATTATCTCACACCTATAACTATACTTTATTTCTCACTGCTAATCTCTCCACGCTCCCCGCCCTATAACCGCGTTCACACCTTTAGCTATCTGCTATTTCTCTCCTTATTCTCTCCATGCCTCCCGCCCTATAACCGCATCCACCCACCTACACACTCCACCCCCCTCCTCTACCTCTTATACCTACACCTCTTCCATTATGGAACGCATGGGCAAGCACACATACAAGATTAACTATCCATCCGAGCTCACCAAAAAAAACGCCAAACGCTTCAAACACAACTTCCTGAAGACCCACCCCGAAACCCCGTTTGTGGACACCTACTTCTCGCTAACTAATGGGGCCATGAGCACTGATATCATCTTCTACACCCCACGCAGAGTACAGTGGAGGAAAGTGCTCCGCGCCTCCCTCACCATCTCCACCTCTAGAAAAACCGCGCATGGCCTAACACTCTCTATTACACCATCCCAACTGTTCCCGGGCAGAGCGACCATCTCCATCTATAACAATGGGATTATCCTATTCCAATCCACTGATAGGTACCTTGATCTACTCGACAATCTGTTCCCCACCTTCCTAAATCATATCTCCAACAGGCAGTCCGCCACGCCTAACACCACGGGTTACTCAACACCCCCCAACTCCAAGCGTCAATACTCACAGCAGAGGAACATCTCACACCTCTCCCCTCTGTCCAGCGCGGTACTCAGTTACACACCCGATCATACTTCCCAAAATCCCCCTAGCATTGGCCAAGTTCACCCCCCCTCGCACATTCCCCATACCCCCACCCTCCTCACCCCCCACCTTATGACTCCTACGAACGTCTCAGATCCCACTGTAATCGATCACCCATCCGATCTCACTTCCCCACACCCCTCATGCACGGCCGAATATCACCCCCTATTACAAATCCCCTATACCCCCACCCTCCTTACCCCCCATCCCCCACCTCACACGAGTCTCACAGAACCCACCCACACCGCACTGAGCATATCTCTCACGCCCCCCTACACGACCAACTCTCTCCCTCTCTCCCCCCCCCACTCTCACTCCCCACTACACCACCCCACCAGCCAGACTCACGGAACACTCCACCTCCCTCAACCCAACACCCTAGCCTCTAGCCCCCCCCACTCTTAGCCCCCACCATCCTAATGTCACCCCTTCCTTCTCCAGCCTACATTCATCCCTCAACTCACCTGCGCCACCTTCCTCCAGCGCCATCACCTATGCTACTAACCTCCCCCTGTCCTCATCCACGCCATCCCCGCCCCTTGCTCACAAACTCTCTCATCCATCTACTATGGCCGCAGAGCCCTGTACCCCACCTTCTACGGCCGCAGAGCCATGTACCATCGCGTGCACATCCTGCCCCACGCGTCCCACTGCCCACCCTTTTGCCCCACTCAATGACGCACCCACTGCTCTCACTCCCAATACCATCCCCAATCCTACTCTGGACATGATCATAACCACCCTCCTACAAGTCAAAGAAGATCTTCACTCCATCAAAGAACTTCTTTTCACATACCCCAGACACCCCCTACCCTTCACTTCTGCGCCCAACAAGTACACCACTCGCCCCTCAAACCTCTTCACTCATCACTCCCCACGCTGGCCCTCGATCCCAGACCGCAAGGCCACCGGCCGCCCCCGTCGCACCCTACACCCCCTCTCTGACCGAGACTTGCATACTATACTCCGCTCATATGGCCCAGGTCCCACAAAACTCCCACCCACTACACACCTTCCCATACCCACGATTATCACAAATCCCCTCAGGCCCCCCACACGGAGCAATAGAAGTTCCGTCACCTGTAATCTCAGAAAAGTACCCCTCGCCCTAGAACACTCACCCACTCTCTTCACCCCCAAACTAAAGTGTATCCTGCTCAATTGCAGATCGGCCCCGAGACACTCCGCCAGCATCGCGGATCTCATCTCATCAATGGACCTCGATCTAGCCATTCTGACTGAAACGTGGCTAACTGAAGCCTCCACACCTATAATGGGCATACTAGTCCCCCCCAACTATCGCATTATTAGACTCGACAGAGATGGCAAGACGGGCGGGGGAATCGCTTGCATCTACAGGAGCAACCTCGTCATCACTGAAGGTCCCTCCCCCTCCCTCTCCTCCTGCGAACTCATCTGCCTCGATATTACTAGCGAGTGCAAACCGGTGTGTTCCCTTCATGTTATCTACCACCCACCCAGGGACAACCTCACCTTCTCCCAACAAATCATGGACACGATATCCACCAACGCCGGTCGACTGATCAATCAAATATACTTGGGAGACTTCAACCTCCACTGGAACGACCAGAAAGACGCTGTGGTGAATAGTCTTAAGTCTTTCCTCAACGCGCTTGACCTCACCCAAATCTGCAACCGCCCAACACATGTAAAAGGCTCTATCCTTGACCTTATCATCGCCAAAGAAGACTCTACCCAGCTGGAGGCAATCGAAACCTGTGATTGGTCAGACCACCACATCATCACCTTCTTCATCAACGAAAAGGTCAAACTTAACCCGGCTCAACCTGCCAAAACCAAGATCTGGAAGAGGGACATGAAGAATCTTAACCCAAACTCCTTGCCTGCCCACACAGGCAATCTCCTTCTTCCCCCGACGGGCGTCTCTGATGTGCATTCACTGACCGACCACTATCTAAACACTATGTCTACAATAATCAATGAAGCCGCACCCCTGCAAATGAAGAGAGTCGCCACCAAGAACTCAAACCCATGGTATGATGGTAGACTCAATGAGGACAGACGTGCTATGCGCATGGCAGAGCGCACGTGGAGATCTGACCCCTCAGCACTGCACCTTAGAGCGCTTAAGAGTAAGAGAAACGCTTACTTCAGAAAAATCAAACGATCGAAATCAGGCTTCTTTAGCCAACAGCTGGACCAAGCAAAAAACCGACCAAGAAAACTGTTCGAGCTAGTCAAAACCCAAACCAAGACGCAGCCTCCACAACCTAACAGCTCAGCAAAGGATATTCCAAGTTGCGAAGACTTCTCTGCTTTCTTCAAGCAAAAGACCGACAACATAAGAAGTGATCTCCTCAACGACGTAAGTCGATATTCCTGCTCCATAGGCATAACTAACACTCAACCTAAAAACAACGCTTCATGGACGTCCTTTGACACCTACACTGAAGAATCAATTCACAAGCTGCTCGGCAACTTGAAACCCGCCAATCACCTCACAGACCCCCTACCTGCCAACGCTGTTAAAGCCCTCACCCCCATGCTCCTCCCACTCTGGACTAAAATCATCAACTGTTCCTTGCAACAAGGAGTCATCCCAGACTCCCTCAAAATAGGGCAGGTCACGCCTATACTCAAGAAACCCACAGCTGACCCGGCCGACCCAAACAATTACCGACCTATCACCAATATCCCCACTCTGGCCAAACTGCTAGAAAAATGCGTACAACTCCAACTGACAAAACACATTGAGCAGTTTGACCTCCTCAACCCTCACCAATCAGGATTCAGAGCAAAACATAGCACGGAAACGGCTATGACACACATAATTGATGACGCCCTCCAAATCCTTGATCACAACGAGACCTGCCTCCTCATCCTCCTTGACCTCTCCGCCGCATTTGATACGGTCAAACACGAGAATCTACTGGAGCTGTTAAACAACAGAATGGGCATATCTGGGACGGTTCTCAAATGGTTCACTTCCTTTCTGCACAACCGGTCTCAGAAGTTCAAGATCAACAACGCATTGTCCTCGCCTGTGCCCGTAACACTAGGCGTCCCACAAGGCTCCTCCCTATCCCCCACACTGTTCAACCTCGTCATGGAACCACTCACCACCTTGCTTCAAGCATCAAATGTACACTTCCATATGTATGCAGATGACACTCAGCTCTACCTCAAACTTCAATCCCCTGAAGACATCAAACTTTTGAATGCCACACTAAGAAAGACTCAAGCATGGCTGGCCGACAATCACCTTAAACTAAATGCTCTGAAAACTGAGTTCCTTCTGATCTCACCTCCTGCGAAAAAGGCCATCACCCAAACCTGGCTCAATCATCTAACCGCACTAAATGTCCACCCCACCATCGTGGACTCGGCGAAATCCCTTGGCATCACACTTGACTCCAATCTCGACATGCAGCAACATATTAGCAAAGCAACCAAGGGTGCCAACTTCCAAATCAACACGCTGAGAAAACTCAAACCCTTCCTACCACCCAAGGACTTCCGAACTGTTGTACAAGCCCTAGTCATTCCTCGCATAGACTACGGAATTGTGGCTCTCAGCGGGCTCCCCCTAACAACAACGGCGCCCCTACGAGCCTCCTTGAACGCGGCCGCAAGGCTCATCACTGGTTCAAGAAAACACTCGCACATATCCCCTGACCTAAAAGCCCTGAACTGGCTGCCGTTTGAAGCCAGAGTACAGCTGAAAATTGCCTGTATGACACATTCGGCCCTACACCACAAGGCACCCAACTACCTCACTCACAAACTGACTATATCAGGAGGCTCAAGATCCAACAGAAGCACAAAGAATCTCCTCCTGAAACCTCGCAGATTCCGGAAGGAAAAAACATACAAACGCTCCTTCTCAGGAATGGCACCCAGGATCTGGAATGCACTCCCGCCAGAAACTAGGCTTATCCCCTCCTCTGTACTTTTCAAGAAAGAGGTAAAAGCCATCCTTATGGCTAAGTTCACCTGAACCCTATTGCTACTGGATCAATGACAGTACAGGGCTCCTAGTCTACCGGCTACCTGATTGCTTATCTATATTAGACTCTTATACGACTGCTACTGGACCAAAATCATAGCACGGATGCCTCAATATTTGTTTCCAGATTGTTTACTAGGGCTGTACACTGTGACCTGAGTGCCTTACTAACTTGCAATCCATTCACTACTGCCTACTATTCTGTTCTCAACAGTGTGTTTACTCACCCTCTGGGGTGCTATAATCTTACTCGAATCGTCATTGCACGGCTTCAATATTATTGCTTCTTGATTGTTATTAGTGTGCATACTCTTGTGCGAGTACTACCCTACTTTGCAACTCACTCCCTACCGTATATTACACTGTTTTCAAAAGTTTGTTTTCCTACCCACTGTTTTTGTAAAGCGCTCTGATATCTGCAAAGATCTTGTTCGCGCTATATAAAACTCTAAAAATAAAATAAATAAATAAAGTGAGGGAGCGTGTGGAGCGACCGCTTCTGGGCAAGCCCAGGTGGTCACAGCGTTAGGATGGAAGGGACGAGCCTTCTCTGTCTGTGGGAGGGAGGGTCAGCTGGGAGGCGGGAGCGGGGAGGAGACACGGGCCAGGAGTGGACACATCAACAAAATGGCTGCTAAACCGAAAGCGAAACGGGGCACAGTTGAAGGACAAGCAATGAATAGTAATAGCAGGCTACGGCAATTCAATCACAACAATGCAGCGCTAATGTGCACAATTCAAATGAGCAGGTACAATTACACATTTTTGAATAAGCAGGCTACGTTAATTCTGACTCGGCAATGCTGCGCAAATAAGCACTATTAGCTGTGAGCAGGCTACGATACCAGGCGCTATGAGATACGCGCGATCACGAATCCAGGCAGCAAGGTAGCAGGCAGCAAGGATGCACGCGATCACGAATCCAGGCAGCAAGTGAGGGAGCGTGTGGAGCGACCGCTTCGGGGCAAGCCCAAGAGAGTGGTCTCCCCGATGTATTTGTCGAAGGATACACTTCCTACAGAATTGTCTTCTCTTCCGGATGCTCTTTGGGTTACTGGTCCTAACGACGTGGGTCTTTTGGAAATACCGCCATATATTGTAACATTGAAAGCCAATGTTAGAATGCCGCGCATTCCCCAATACAAGATCTCTAGCGAAGGTGAAATGGCGTTGTTAGCGATCATTTATGATCTGATCGAAAAAGATGTAATTGAAGAGACAAGAGGCAACGTTTGTAATAGTCCTGTTCTGCCTGTTTTGAAGCGTACCGACCCTTCCCAGCCACCTGTTTACAGGTTTGTGATTGATCTTAGAGAGGTAAATAAAATAGTTGTGCCACAGTTTCCCGTTATCCCTGATATCACTGCCCTATTGACTATGATTCCAGCTTCAGCCACTTGGTTCTCGGTGATTGACTTGAAGAATGCTTTCTTCAGCATCCCGATTGCCGAGGAGAGCAGGGATATTTTTGGCTTCAGTTTAGAAGGCCGAAGCTTCCGCTTCAAACGCGCTCCTCAAGGCTACTGTGAAAGTCCATCGATATACAGTCAGGCTTTAAAAACACAGCTTGATACGATTGTTTTTCCTGATGGCGCTACCCTTATTCAGTACGTCGACGATTTGCTAGTCGCTGCAAATACTGAGGAGATTTGTAAACAAGCCACCTTGTCGTTGTTGCGTCATTTGTATGATTTGCATCACAAAGTGTCTCTTTCAAAATTGCAATATTGTCGACAAGAAGTAACCTACTTAGGTCACCTCTTATCGAAGGAGGGAAGGAAACTGACCCCAGAAAGAATTCAGGCAATAGCAAAATTGAGTGTGCCAAGGACACAGAGAGAAGTACGTGCTTTCTTGGGCATTACATCATATTTCAGACAATGGATACCGAATTTTTCTTTGTTGGCCAAACCTTTGGTGGCATTAACTTGTAAAGATACACCGAATACCATTCCGTGGTCTGAAGATTGTCAGAAAAGTTTTTCCGAATTGCGTGACATGGTTAGCGAGTCATGTGCACATAAAGAGGTGCAATACGCTGAATCCAGCCACGCTATTGCCGATTTCAGTAGAGACAGATGATATCGAACAGCACAATTGTTTTCTCAGGACAGAAGAAGAAACGAAAGGGAGAATAGATCTAAAAGATACTCCTCTTGTGAAGTGTGACGGAACCTTATGGGTGGATGGTTCATGCTTCAAGCTTCCGAATGGTGATACGACTGCGGCATATGCTGTCACAACTTTGCATACGATTGTTGAAACTGCACGTATCCCACATAATTCAGCTCAAGCAGCAGAATTGATTGCACTTACGAGAGCGTGTGTGTTGTCGAAAGTAATGAGAGTGACCATATATACTGACAGCCAGTATGCCTATGGTGTGGCTCATAGTTTTGGACGATTGTGGAAAGAACGTGGGTTCCTGACTTTGCATGGAGCTAAGATACAACATGGTCAGTTGGTGAATGAGCTTCTTGAGTCACTGACCTTGCCGTTACAAGTTGCGATTGTGAAATGCAGTGCACACAAAAAGGTTACTGATGATGTTGGTCGTGGAAATGCATTTTCTGATGAAATCGCAAAAGAAACAGCAAAAGATGTAATGAATCGAATGTATGTTGCAGGCCCTGCAAGATGGGTTGGTGACGTTGGAATGTGTGAAGATACGATAGAGAGTGTGAAGTCTATTCAAGCTGAAGCTTCAGAGAAAGAGTTGAGTGTGTGGAGAGAGAGTACGGGTAAATTGGATGCAAATGGTTGTTGGGTTGAATTGTCAGAACATCAGCGATGGTTGTTACCCGATGCGTATGTGCTTGCAGTGGTGACAATGGCCCATGGAATGGCTCATATCAGTGTGAAAGGGATTTGTAAGTTGTTAGCACCAGTATGGCAAATGCTGGAATTCCTAAGTGTGCAGAGAATGTGGTCAAGAATTGCATGGTGTGTCTGAAATACAATCCTGGTAGGGGAACCCCAACTCCAGCTGGTCATTTTGCGCCTCCAACGTATCCGTTCGAAATTTTGCAGCTAGATTTCATCCACATGGAAAGGTGCAACAATTTGAAATACGTACTCGTTGTTGTTTGTGCCTTTTCGAGATGGGTAGAAGCATATCCCTTAAAAGACAACACTGCCATATCCACAGCTAAAGCCCTTGTCAAAGAATTCTTCCCTAGGTTTGGAATGCCGAGAATGGTCTGGAGTGATAATGGGAGTGAATTTGTGGGTCGAGTGATGAAGAAAGTATGTGAAGGGCTAGGTATCCAACAAAAATTCCATGCTGCAAATCACCCCCAATCAGCTGGACTAGTAGAGTGCTATAATGGCACACTAAAACTGAAATTGGCCAAGATCCAAGCGAGTTCTGGTCTTAAATGGCCTGACGCTCTACCTTTAGCACTCCTATCAAGAAGAATGACTGTGCATTCGCGAGTGGGACTTAGTCCCTATGAAATTGTGTTCGGCCGCCCGGCCAACATATGGGGATTGCCAAGGCCGACAAAATTCAGTGAGATCGAACACCCTTTACTGCTTGATTATTTGTATGAATTGACGGCTAAATTGCGTGTTTTACACCAACAGGTTCACGATACTCTGCCTCAGGTCTCTGAAGCTCCAGGACATCCTATCGGTCCTGGATCATGGGTGCTGGTCAAGAACTTCCAATGGACAAAGAATGACCAGCCCCGTTGGACCGGCCCTCACCTCGTCCTTCTTTCAACAAGATCAGCTGTTCGAGTGGAAGGGAAAAAGAACTGGATCCACGGCGTACACTGCAAGAAGGTCCCTTTGCCTCTACCGTACGACCAGTGGGTCCAGGAGGGGATCGCTGACTCTGAGACTGAGACTGTGCCTCGTTTTCTGCCTTTTAGCGATGCACGTGTAAAAGGAACAATTTCTGAACGAGAAAGTGACAATCTTTTGCATGAAGCTGTGCCACCGTCAATTCGATTGAACACTACAGAGCCTGAACTCTTGTTCCAGAACCAGACAGTACCTGGAAAAAGCCGTTATAATTTGAGGCCGAGAACTATGGTCAAATAAAAAAAAATCTTTTTTTTCTATTTTTGAAAGTGCAGCTCTCTCATCCGAGAAACTTTCTTATTTTTGTTTTTCGAACCGCCATCCGGGTTCAGCTGTTAGGGTCGTGGTTGCCCAAGTCTTTGGAGAGCAGCTGAAGACGTTAGGTCGACAGTTCTGGTCGGTCTAAGGGAGTTGCCCTGGACTGACAGAAGCATTCCTTAGCATAGAACACCCTACCGCCGCGAGCAGCAATTAGAGAGGATGGAGTTTTTCAAGATGGAGAGACCTGCCAAACAGATGGACTTTAAAGCCAGAATGTGTATATTGATGACAAAGAAACGATTTTTGATATTATGTATTTTCATGTTGCTTAGTGTAATGACGTTTTTAATAGGATATGTTTTATTCTCTTTTCAAGTGACCTTTGCACCCACTACACAGCCCATACCTCCTTCTACTATTTCCTCGCATTCTTTTCACCCTCTGCCTGAGCATGAGTCCACTAGAAGATTCGTTTATCAATAACTCCTTCATTCAGCTCTTACACCAACACCAATTAGTAGTGAACACAACTAATTGTTGGGTGTGTGGTCTTATGCCACATACAACAGATAAGGGTATCCCATACTTGGTCTTACCATTTAGTTACAATGGTTCTTTGTGGGCGCTTCAGACGATGTTCATTTATGCCATCGAACCATATCAGAAATTAATCAAACATGGATAGGACACTTGTTACCACTTTGCCAGGAGATATATATTGTAAAACCCTCATAAACGCCGTGTATATCGAAGTAGCGGTTTATCTTATTCTCCGCCCCACACTGGCGTTGTGGCAATAGTCATAGGGTTAGAAAACTTGTGCTTTGCCAGCCTCGCCCGAGGCAATCTCTGGTGTATCGTGGCAGTATCCAGAGAAAGAAGTTTGAACCCACTGGTAAGTTGTCGTAAAAATAAAAATAAAAATAGTCTCCAATCGACAAACTGATCTTTATTAACGTCGTTGGGTAACTATATTAAAATGATGGAAGGGTATGCTCTTGGGACTGTGTTAAGGGTCCTCAGCATATCACTTTAGTGGAATACGTCGACATGTTTCAGCTCACTGGGCCCGTAGGTCTATGGAGCCTTCGTCAGGACAAGAAAACACACAAACAAGATAAAATACTGTCACTATTTGTGAAGCAGATGGGTAACTAGTTAACTTAATAGTCTTACCCACTGTGGTTCAGCAATCACCACCTAAGGACGAAAAAACGGGTCAATGCCTGGCTTTTAGTTATAGTGGTTGGAGCATATTGAGTTTCTATGCTTATTAAGTGTATTCATTTTACACTATACTAATTTGCGGTATATTCGAAAGAAAAACACTATTAATATTCGAAAGAAAAACACTATTTATATTCGAAAGAAAAACACTATTAATTAATATCGAACCATATCCCCCACGTTCCACGAGAAGTAACTCGAGCAACAAGGCATTGGTAGTGGGAATCACAAATATGAGCAGAAACATTGACTCGTATAGAACGATTCCCAGAGATGAGTTACAAGCTTACGCTAGATGGAATGTAACAGGATATGGAGTTACTCTGAGTGAGAACCAGCGAGCAAAGAGATCCTCCCCGATTTGGATTGTACCCCATCAGGGTCACCTATGTCTGCAAGGTAATGGCAAGAATCCCAGAGCTCAGTTAGGGAAAAGTATCTGCACTGAAACATATGTTTTTGCGTCTCAGATTTCCCCTTCGTTTCTAGCAGCTAAGGGTACCTATTTCATCTGCCATGATAGAGCCTATACATGGTTGCCCCCTGATTTCTCGGGCACATGTTTTGTTTCGTTCCTGTTGCCTCCCACCTACACGGCCGCGGCAGATTACCACAAGACAAGGATAGTTAGAGGTGTCATCAGTGAAGAAGACACTGCAGGACAAGAATTTGGAGATTTCGTAAAGGGTTTTCTGCCGTTTTGGGGACCTATGGTTAACAGCAGGAACATAAGGCAATTGACAAGGGTGGTTGAATCCACTGTAGTTGAAACCGCCGGTGCCCTTAGTAATTTGACGGCTGAGCTCCAGTCGGATCGCCTTATGACTCTTCAGAACAGGGTCGCATTAGACGTCATACTTGCAGACCGAGGTGGGGTATGTAAAGTGATCCAATCAAGTTGCTGTGTTTTCATCCCAGATAACGCTCCGACAGTCTACCAGGCCATTTCCAAACTGCATAAAATCTCTGAATATATTCACGTGGATAAAGGAGATTGGTCATTGATGGGGTGGTTCTGGGAACTGATATCCGCCTGGGGATGGAAGATTCTGATAGTCATTGGGATGATCTTAGCCATTCTTTTCCTGTTCTGTCTGTGTGTACAGTGTGCTCCTGCAATATGTGGCCTCTGTGCTACCTCCTGTGTAGGGAAACCTGTATCAAGAAACGAGCTAAGTAAAAGGATGATGCTACAGCAACATCTCAATGACTTTATGAATATAGACCTGGACTCAGATTAGCATGAGTATAGGTTATTGCCTATGTAAGGGCAAAAGGAGAGTCTGTGGTACTGAAAATTCTGGACCCGTGTTATAAACATCGTCGTATTGAGGTAATTTGAATTTTTATGGTCAAGAAATGTTCCCTAACGTGTACCCCACCGTCTCCATGTACGTGCTTAAAGTGCATGTAACTTCCCTCCTCGACCAGCTATGAAGACGCAAATACATTTGCGTTCAACGTTAACAGGTCCTCTTTCAGATCCACCATGAATGGATTGATAATTCACTTCCTAAGTATGCCTTGCCACCGTCTTTTCATGGTGCACTTTCACGTTTTCCTAGCCCTGCAGAGCTAGGCCCTGATTTCTGCCATCGAGCCCTTTCTGCTCTCTGCCTCCTGAAAGCCGCAACGTGGGATACATCCCTGACCTCTGTCCTACTCCCTGCGTGGCGAGCGGTGCCCGGCTCGGCCTGCTTGCCTGCCAAAGACAGTATTTTGCCTTCAAGTTATCAGTATAGCCGAGCTCAGCTCCTCGAAAATACATTCCAGTCTAGCAGAATAGATAAACAATTCCCCGGCTGCAGAGCAAAGAGCCCGGCCTTTCTGTCTCCATGCAAGTAATTCATTGCTCCCGTTACCATGGTAGGCCCATGGCCCCTCGCATTACACGCAGACACGTAGTCGCATATGCACGCATTAATAGTCAGTATAGAGTAGCCTCTGCCCAAGAGACCTTTCCTTCTAGATAATATAGTTCCCCAAACACAAGATATCAGATATGATTTAGGAACGAGTCGATCTGACATGCCAGACCTCTGTCTCTTCCTCTAGTGCTAAATGTCAAGTCCCCCGCACCCTCCAGCCTCACGTCAGTCACACGTCATGCCGCTGCGCGCGCATCCTTGCTACAGATTTCTGCTGACATTGCAAGATTCCTCTATGTATACACCCACTTGTGACACTTTCATGTGACGTTTCTAGCACATACCTCTGTGTACGCCTTCGTGCACGCCTTCTGTTACGCACATGTGTTCTTATCTCGTTTCTCTCAGCTGTTACGCCTTCTGTATCCATCACCACTATATGCAATGACTATATATATTGTACTCTGTTAATAAAGTATTGTCTATCCCTTCCTGAACCTTAGCGGTGAAAGGAACATGATACCATGGTTCGAACCATTCCATTTTATGGAATAAAACCCTTATAACTCAGATACCACGGACTCTGCCTCTCATTTCCGAGTGAGTTGTTTTATTGAACTTTACCACATAGAAATTTCGACGGTAAATATTTATTTACCACATTAATTTGGCGCCCGAATAGGGACCCCTCCCCCACCCCACGCGCCGGTAGGTGCGTCGCAGGCTTTGCCCCCTGCCACAGCCGTGACGGACAATTACGCGTACCCGCAGGATTTCCTGTATCTCCCTCAGGCCTACGGAGGTGACGGAGACTGCGATCAGCATCCAGACGAGGCGGTGAGGAGTGCGAGGATCCCGACCAGAGCCCAGCCGAGAGAGCAAGGTCCGAGGTGTCTAGAGGCCCACCAGTTCCGACGTACCTGTGACGTCACGAGTCGAGTCGAGTCCAGTCCGGTCCAGTCCAGACGAGTTTCCGAGGCCTTCCGTTCCGTGCTTCCCGGTGAGTACCGTTGCTGGGGACGCATCTAGACGGGTGCATTACTATGTATCCGGTCAAGACGGGTTTGGGTACACAGACCCGGTCTGCACTGTTTTAGCAGTGTATCTGTACTGTTTTAGCAGTATATCAAGTAATTCGTGTCTTCAACGGTTCGATTTTGTTTTCGTTATAGAATTCATGTACAGTCAATATGTGTTCAAAATGTTTCTATGTGATTAATGTCGTGGTATGAGTGTCTGTTTGATCTACATTACTGTGTTTCTGTGTAAAAATTGTGTTCAAGTTCGAGTAAGTGTCAAGTGCCAAAGTATCAAGATGCCATTGTTCTCAAAGTTAAGACAGTTAGGAACTAGGAAAGGGATACTAGAGGAAGCGATTCCTGTCCCACCTAGGGACACTCCGGGAAATTTTATGTATCACAAACACGGCTTAGATGCCAAATTATATCTAGATTTATGGGTCGATTATACTAAGAACCTAGACGAGAAATATAGATGGCCCGTTACAGGGACATGGGATGCAGATTGCATCATGAGAGTAGAAGAAGCGCTATGGAAAAAGAAAGCCAGACAATCTCAGAAAGACGCCATAGAATTGTGGCGTAAAGAATCGCATAGACGTACAGAGAAAGAATTCAGAAAAGCAGAAAAACGTAGAGAAGATTCAGATAAAGCTCGAGAAAACGAACTAGTTGAAGAAGGAATACGAGTTAAAGCAGAACAAGTAGACCGACAACGAAACACTCTTGTGAATGGTATGTATCCTCTTTTGGCCGAGGGTTTACCCAAGGCCACTCCGGAAATACCAAAAGATCTGCCCCCTCCATTGGTTCCGACTAAATTACGTCACAAGACCGCAGCAGACATTTTCCTTTCTTCCTATTTAGACGATGTAGCTCCTACATATACTACTGCACCTGCCCATGTACCCGTACCACCTGCACCTGCTGACGTGCACCTACCCCATGATCATCAGCCCCCAGGTCCGCAACAGCAGATCCCTCCAGGTTCGCTACCCGCACCCGCTCCCGTTGTTCCCCCTGGTATTCAACAACTGCATCCATCTAATCCTTTTGGGACTGGCGTGGTCCAGGATCCAACCCAGCTACAGCAGGTACCGACCCTACAGCCAGGTTATGCTCAAGCCTCCGCTTCAGGAGGTGCTACAGGAGGTTATCAAACACCCCCACCGTTACACCGAGTGACAATGAGAGAGTTAGCAAAGGCTCGGACACCTAAAGGTGCACCGGCCGAACAACTTAGAAGAGAACTTACAGACTGCAGATATGACCCAGTGCCTGGTACGACAGGACCCATGTTGTTAGCGTCCCTACGTTTGAGACGCGTTACAGATTATTTGATGTTACTACCAGAAATGCCAGAACATCTAGACAAATTGTATTATTTTATTAGAACAGGAGAAGGACCGGAGTGTGTTGCTGCAGCCATGTCACGCCAGAAAGTTGAGAACAAAGGTTTAATAATGCGATTTTTGGTTAATTGTTTAATAAGAGAACAAGATCAGGCAGGTTTTCCCCAAAGTGAGATGAATAGACTGAATAGATGGAGCCAGAATATGGCGGAAGGTAAACATGATAAGGAGAACAGTGTACATACTATGGTTAGAAAGATCCGTAAAGAAATAATAGATATACATGCCCGCAGAGAACCTGAAGAGCAACTAGAGTCAGATGACGGGAAAACATCAGAGGAGGAAGAACAACCAGAAACCACAGCAGAAACGTCGCAATTAGCAACTAGCGACATGATAGCATATGTAGGTAAGGGAAGATACCTTAAGAAAACAATACGTCCAGAAAGCAAAAGACTTTTTCTCTCTGCTATATCAAATCCGAGTTCCCCTGAACATATGTTTCAGGCTACCGATAAAATACTTCAAGATCGAATGGGGTACCATGTACTCAATTCCATGGATGAACAAGAACTAGCTCGGTCCGCAGTACAATGGGCTGACAATTCTAGTACATATAATGATGATGTAGTAGCACAGACATTTTTGAACCTCTCCCCTGATGAACAGAAATTAGCTGGTATATACATGATTCAGCATCTCATTACGTTGTTCAAAAGCCAACATTCTGATCCAGGTCCCTTACTGGATATATTAATAGAACTGCTCTCGAATAGATGGAGAGGCCTAGGTACTGATCTAATTAAAGAAATTCTAGAACATCGACACCAATATAATGCCTTCCTGAAACCACAGTTTATTTCAGCTCCACCACCCCCAGAAAGAAAAATGTTTTACTTCGACAGACAGAATCCTTTACGAGAAGTACATCCAGTCAGGAATGCTGATGATACCCTTACACGTGTGTATGTATACACACCCATAACTAAAATGGAATTATTGGAAATGAAGAAAATAGTGCCCAGTCATGATAAAGACCCTGCAGGTTTTCACCGAGAAATTAAAGATATGTTACTCATGGGCGATTACACGTATTCGGATATTATGAAAATGTTAAAAGTACTGTTGCCTGCAGGAATTTACGAGAAACTAAAGGAGAAAGAATGGGAGGTGGGAGACAAAAAGATTGATTGGGCTGCATTAGAAGTCGAAGAAAATGGTCGTACCCCAGGGTTAGGCCTTGGGGATAAAGCTAAAGCATTACCAAGTTTATTAGTACAGGTTTTGCCTAGACTGTTAGCGACTAAAAAGGAAGACTGGGACGCAATCTCAGCCTGTAAGCAGAAACACGATGAAGACACTAGTGATTTTTATTCTAGATTCGAGAAATGTTTTATTATTAACAGTGGTCTGAAAACAAGTAGCGAGTCATACCCACACCTCTTTGTATCAAAATTAGTCGAGAATTCCCTGCCTCAAGTTAAGAACCGTGTTTTGAAAGTCGAAAGCACATGGCAAGCAAATACGCCGTCCCAAATGTTACAAATGTTACAGTACCACCAGAATAGAATTAGGGAAGAGCAAGATCACGAACAGAGACGCATGAAAGATATGAAAATGAAAATGTTAGTTGCTCAGTCAGTTCCAGCTGACGGTCAGAAAAGGGGTATGACACAGTCAATTAATAATACGGCGGCTCCCGTTAAAGGGACATGCAACTATTGTAAACAGCCAGGTCACTATGTGAATGAATGTACAGTTCTGAAACACAATATAGCAACAGGCAAAACTAAAGAGAGACCACGTCAGCCTAGACAGGACCAGGTCCAACATCAGGTCCAGCAACATATTCCACAGAACGTACAGCCTATGCCTGCTCCACAACAGACAGTACAGACAGTAGCGGTACCACATCCACAGCCCATTGCCGCGACACAGCAAGTATCACAGCAGATGTACCAGTATGCACAGTCTGATTACCCCGATTATCAGCGATACTCATGAAACAGCCTAGAGAGGGTGGTGGGCTTGCCTCTCATTGAAGTTCCTGTAGATCAAGAGGGTCCTTATGTACATAGTCAGGTATTAGGAAAAGATAGAAAGTTTTTGATTGACACGGGGGCAAGTCGAACAACAATAAGTCACGACGAGGTTCCAGGGGCACCCCTCTCAGGCTCACAGAATGTTTCCCTTGGATTTTCAGGACAGCCTATTGTTAATAAAGTATCGAAACCTGTTCCCCTAGCAGTTGGTCCATTGTCACGTACTACAGACTTATTGCTCACAAAATCATGTCCAGAAAACTTGCTAGGTATCAAGACGCTAAAAGCTCTAGGAGCAGTGATATGTTGTTCTCCGGAAGGAGTTAGACTGTTTTTGCGTGACTTTAAGGGTCACTATGTATTACGAGATTTTGATGTCAGATTGAAAAATGTACCAGAACATTTGTGGGCGCAAGGCCCAACTGATGTAGGTTGTATGCACATTACACCATATCGAGTTACACTCAAGCCAGGAGTTGTATTACCCCGAATCCGACAATACAAGTTACCACCTGATGCTGTAGTGGCTTTACTGGAAATCATTGAAGAGCTCATTGCACAGGGAGTGGTTGTAGAAACCGACTCAAATATCTGTAATTCCCCTATCATTCCGATTCTTAAACGTACTGATCCGAATGCACCTCCAGTTTATCGGTTGGTGATTGATTTACGAGAATTAAATAAATGCATCGTACCACAATATCCTGTGGTCCCAGACATCTCATCATTATTGACTACTATTGATTCAGAGGCGACGTTCTTTACCGTAATTGATCTCAAGAACGCCTTCTTCAGTGTCCCCATTGATCCGGAAAGCCAATAATTTTTCGGATTCTGTTTAAATGGCCGTAGCTTCAAATTTGCACGCGCACCTCAAGGATTCACAGAAAGCCCCAGCATCTACAGTCAAGCTTTGAAAAGACAACTTGACAGTATTCACATGCCAGTTAACAATGCCCTACTCCAGTACGTCGATGATCTGTTGATCACCGCCCGGAGTGAACCAGAATGTGTGCAAGCATCACTGACAGTTTTGTATTTTCTGGCTGACAAGGGACACAAGGTGTCCCCTTCAAAGCTACAATTCTGTGTTCAGCAAGTGGTGTACCTTGGGCACTTGCTGTCCAAGAGGGGGAGACAGCTAACACCTGACCGCATTCAGTTAATTGCACACTTACCGCAACCCAAGACACAAAAGGAAGTGCCGGCCTTCATTGGCCTCACCTCTTACTGTAGACAATGGATTCCCCAGTACGCATTTCTAGCCAAGCCACTTATACAGTTGGCAACACAGGAGGCAGCGACTTCGACTGTCCTCCCTTGGACTCAGGAACACACACAGGCTTTTGATGAATTAAAGAAAGCATTATGTCAAGCACGAGTTTTAGCAACACCATGTTACAGCAAACCTTTTACACTTTTCGTTACAGAACGTGATGGCACAGCATTATCTGTCCTCACACAAGACCAAGCAGGTTCACATAAGCCGTGTGCTTATTTTTCGAGTACATTAGACCCAGTAGCCCAGGCCCTGCCTGCGTGCTTAAAATCAGTTGCAGCGACAGCCCTAGCAATCAGACAAAGTGATTCCATAGTATTAGGACACCGATTGACAGTACAAGTTCCACACTCTGTGGAAGTTCTTTTAAACAGAACACAGACTCAACACTTGACTATAGCACGACTGACAGGTTATGAATTGACATTGTTCCAGCCCCACATAGAAATAAGACGCTGCAATATACTCAATCCTGCCACATTGTTACCCTCGAACACAACAGATCCAGCTCCACATGACTGTATAGAGATCATTAATGCAGTAACAAAGCCCGACGAGACTTGACAGATGTTGCACTGACTAACCCAGACCTGACACTTTACGTGGATGGTTCATGTATGAGAACAAGCACAGGAGAATTAGTGGCCGCATATGCAGTGACCACTGAAACTGAAGTCAAAGAAACACACCGTATTGATACACTGTCTGCTCAAGCTGCAGAGCTCATTGCTCTGACTCGAGCCTGTATAGTAGCCAAGAACAGGAACGTTAACATATACACAGATTCACGTTATGCATTTGGAGTCGTACACGATTTCGGTGTACTCTGGCAAGAAAGAGGTTTCTTGACCTCTCACGGAGCCAAGATCCAGCATGGTCCCCTCATTCAAGCATTGTTAGAAGCAATACATTTGCCATCAGCCATAGCTATCATGAAGTGCACAGCACATACTAAAGTTACAGATATTATTTCCCAGGGTAACGACCTGGCCGATCGAACCGCGAAACACACAGCTCTGACTCACACGCATGCAGCTGATATGACAAAGACAATAGTTCCGACACCAACACATTGCATGACAGTTAAGGATCCCGCACTAGATGTAATTGACATACAGACACATGCTACTCCAGACGAAATAAAGAAATGGACTGAACTAGGAGGGATCCAGACAGACCGGGGATGGATGACGAAGGGAAAAGCCACATGGTTTCTCCCCGACTCTATGGTTCAAGTTATGATTAACACCGCACACAGTCCAGCACACCTAGGAGAAAAAGCCATGTTAGACAGTTTACAGAATCTCTGGTACAATAAACATTTACGAGCAGCAGCAAAACAGAAAGTGCGTACTTGCATGATCTGTTGTCAGTTCAACCCAGGCAAAAGCATTCCTGTAGAGCAAGGTGGATTTCATCCTCCTGATCACCCTTTTGAAGTCCTCCAGATGGATTATATCCAGATGGAACGATGTCGAGGATTCAAATATGTCCTCGTAGTTGTATGTGCACTTTCCCGTTGGACAGAAGCATATTCAGTCCCAGATTACACTGCTCCGACCACTGCCAAACAGTTGGTTCGTGAATTCTTCCCACGGTACGGTTTGCCACGTGTCGTGTACTCAGATAACGGTCAGCCATTCTCGTCCGAGCTAATGAAGCAGGTATCACTCCTGCTAGGATATCAGTGGAAGTTCCATTGCGTCCGACATCCCGAGGCAGCAGGTCTCGTAGAGAGACACAATCAGACACTGAAAACACGTCTTGCTAAGATTTGTGCCGAGAAAGGGGTTGATTGGATTGTAGCATTACCAGTTGCATTGTTTTACACGAGAATGGTAGCTCATTCAAGAACAAGGCTATCCCCGTACGAGGTGGTCTTTGGTAGGCCACCGAATATGTGGGGGACGCCTCTGCCTCGTAAGATCACAGATGTTGACTGTAATATGCTAACAGATTACCTTGCTTCCTTGATGTCTGCACTACAATCATGTTGTTCACAGGTAGCTGCAGCCTTTCCCGACAACACCGAGGTGAAGCCACACGAGATCGTCCCTGGAGATCTGGTCTTTATTCGGAATTTCGACAGGAGGAGTCCGCTGGAGCCCCGCTGGCAGGAGCCGAAGCTTGTTTTATTAACCACAAGGACAGCAGTGAAGGTGGAGGGCCGCAAGGGCTGGCTCCACTCGAGTCACATCAAGAAATGCCATGGACTGCCGCCAAAAACAGACTCCCAGCCCTGCCCCGTTTCAGAGACTGATACTAAACTCCCCCTGGTAGAGAAAACTCCTTCTCAAGAATTTCGTATGAAATTGAGGTCTAGCAAGTCAGACAGTTTAATTGTTTAAGTCCTCCCCTAGGTGAAGCGGTTAGACAGGTTCCTGACATGTACAAGTTAGACCCCAATAGAGAGAGAGATAGACAGAAACAGATCAAGAAACAGAAACATTGTAAATCTCTCCGGAGTTATTTCATTATTACGTTGTTGATTATGTTTTTTCTGAGTCTTATGGTTATTGGCATAAGTGTATTATTGCATATGTTCTTTCCTATTGCACACTCTACTCTTAATAACACTGCAGAGCACACGTTCAGTGAACTACCTCCACATGAATTGTCCTATAGACTTGCGCTGCGCAACAATACATTCATCAGTATGTTACACCATTCCCATCAGACCAGCAATGCTACAAATTGTTGGATATGTGGCCGACTCCCTTCCTATCAGAAATACAAAGGAGCTCTGCCCCTCTTCCCGTATCCGTTTACGCATAATGGTTCCTGTGGTGCCTGGTTCAGCTTAATTAATTCTGTAGACACTGATTCCATAGTTTACCAAGGCAATTGGGTATGGGGAAATCTGAACACAGTCATACATCAAGCATGTTTCCCAGACAAGGAGGGTCTCCCACAAAGGACAGGGACCGATCTAGAAAACGAAGTATATGGATTAGGTAATTATACACTTAACCTCATGATTCTGAATGTCCAGTCTGAAACCGAACCAGACTTGCCCTCTATGTCAGTGTTACCCGTTAAAGGCGAATTATGTGTCAAAAAGAATGGTTCAGTACACTTAGGTCATAGTGAATGGACTACTGTGATCGAATTCAGAGATAAGGGCAAGTCCACATTCAAAGCTTCCCGTCATTCCTATTTCATTTGTGGTCATACCGCATACATACGTTTACCCCTAGATTGGGATGGTACTTGTTACATTGCATTCCTACTACCCCCTGTTTTTCTAGCTCCTCCTGATTACCATAGAAATGCTCAGCTTATACATACTAGACACAAGTGAGAACTCCCAATTGTCGATCAGACTGAAACAGCATGGGAACAATATACAGATTTCAATAGGGGATTCTTTTTCTTTTTAGGACCTGTCTCGAATAGTAAATTGATACGAAAGTTGACCAGAACCCTTGAAGCAGTAGTGAACGAAACTACTTCCGCCCTAGGTAACTTAACGGAGGAACAGTCTGCTATAAGACTTGTTGTTCTTCAGAATCGTCTCGTCCTTGACGTCATCCTGGCCGATAGGGGCGGGGCTTGTAGAGTCATCGGATCGAGTTGCTGTGTTTTCATTCCAGAAAATGCACCGTCAGTATATAGAGCCATATCCCGTCTTCATAAGATCGCTAATCAGATTCATCAGAATCCAGGCACCTGGACTTGGTCCGGTTGGTTCTGGAGTACGATAACAGCCTGGGGATGGAAGCTACTTTCTTTCCTAGGGATTATATTGGCCATAGTATTCAGTTGTTGTCTCTGCATTCAATGTGGGTCCGCGATATGTGGCTTGTGTGCCACAGCCTGCATTCCCCGTTCAAGTTCACGCTCTACATCCCGCCTGAGAAAGGATGAGCAAATGATGTTATATGAACAAATAGATGGATTAATGAAGATCGATATATCATGAAGGGTCCGTAGGGGACAAGGAGGGAATGAGGTAATTTGAATTTTTATGGTCAAGAAATGTCCCCTAACGTGTACCCCACCGTCTCCATGTACGTGCTTAAAGTGCATGTAACTTCCCTCCTCGACCAGCTATGAAGACGCAAATACATTTGCGTCCAACGTTAACAGGTCCTCTTTCAGATCCACCATGAATGGATTGATAATTCAGTTCCTAAGTATGCCTTGCCACCGTCTTATCATGGTGCACTTTCACGTTTTCCTAGCCCTGCAGAGCTAGGCCCTGATTTCTGCCATCGAGCCCTTTCTGCTCTCTGCCTCCTGAAAGCCGCAACGTGGGATACATCCCTGACCTCTGTCCTACTCCCTGCGTGGCGAGCGGTGCCCGGCTCGGCCTGCTTGCCTGCCAAAGACAGTATTTTGCCTTCAAGTTATCAGTATAGCCGAGCTCAGCTCCTCGAAAATACATTCCAGTCTAGCAGAATAGATAAACAATTCCCCGGCTGCAAAGCAAAGGGCCCGGCCTTTCTGTCTCCATGCAAGTAATTCATTGCTCCCGTTACCATGGTAGGCCCATGGCCCCTCGCATTACACGCAGACACGTAGTCGTATATGCACGCATTAATAGTCAGTATAGAGTAGCCTCTGCCCAAGAGACCTTTCCTTCTAGATAATATAGTTCCCCAAACACAAGATATCAGATATGATTTAGGAACGAGTCGATCTGACATGCCAGACCTCTGTCTCTTCCTCTAGTGCTAAATGTCAAGTCCCCCGCACCCTCCAGCCTCACGTCAGTCACACGTCATGCCGCTGCGCGCGCATCCTTGCTACAGATTTCTGCTGACATTGCAAGATTCCTCTATGTATACACCCACTTGTGACACTTTCATTGTAGTGTAGTTCCTAGTTTCCCACTAGGCCCTGCGCATTGGAATAACATAAACAGTAGTATCGACGTGGAACTGCGGATATTCCAGGCCTCCACTGACTATTCTAAACTTAATTAGGTTGTGTTACCAACTAGCTCAGAGGTCACTGGAAACTTTCTTCTCTGCATAGGAAGTGATCAGCTTCCTTGGCACAGACAAGAAGGGATTCAGTTTTCCAACAACCGTGCAACATGACAACTTTGCTCCTCAGATCAAGAGTCTATCTCTAGGGTCGTGTGAAACAATAGACATGTATTTCACTCAGTCAGTCTAGTGCAGTTTACTTTCACGAGATGTAGAGAATAGAGAGACGGGCGTTTGTCAATAAAGGGTTAACATTTATTGAACAGTCTTTCTTCTCGTACAAGAGAAATGTATTGCCACAATTGCAATAACTGTTATTATAAAAAGTACGTACAGTAAGATAAGTATTGCGAAATAGAACTGTAAAAGCATTGGTATGGTTTCTTAGCCATACAATGGTTTAAAAGTAATAAAACATATATACAGTCATATATACATTAGGCTAACATACTCAACTGGTGCTTCTAACTAAGCCTACCCCAGTGTGCCTGACCTAAGCCTAACACGTGAAAGGGGGAGTAAGTAAGTAGCTTAAGTTAAGTTGGTTTTGCCAAGGTTTGTTTCAAGAATTCTCGTCTAAGGGTTTAGTCAACACCATACCTCTGAATAGAATGATGGAGGATTGGTATCTCCTTCAGGGGTCTCTCTCGATATCCCAGTCACCCGCGAGGGTAAACCGGAAGCGCCGGGACTGGATTTCTCTGCACGAGAAAGGCAGCGGCTCTCTTCAGCGCGTCGAGGAAGGAGGGGGGACAGCGTCCGCGGGCAGCTGGAATCTGCTGGATGTCTTCGCAGAGGACGGCTGTTCAGCTCCTTAAGCGTACTGCACCATAGTTCGCGCTGTAGCGGCGATAATGGTAATCAGCAGCTTCACCACCACAGGATAGCAGGCTGCAGCGACAGAGTGCTAGATTTACCAACACGGGGTCTTGCAGGCAGCTGGCATCAGCAACAGGCAACGAACATTGCTTAAGGCAACGTTGGTAATATTTATACCTGACAGGTGCCGGGTTTGACGCAAGTTTGCTGGACATAAGACGTCAATTAAAGATGTCACTAGGAAGTGATAGTTATCAGTTGCTCATTAGAGTTCCATTACTAATCAAAACATAGCAAGCGGGGATTTCCAGGTTTGCTAAGTTTTTATCTTGTTGAAGAACTCGGAGTGTTATCTAGGAATATCAGATAGTGACTGCTGCACTGTCATTGCACTAATTGGTCGCAAAGGAAGTAGCAGGGAGTCATGCTGGAATGTGGCTCTGTTCGTGTGAGGCCAGAGATGACTTTTCAGAAAATCGCACTTGAACGGTTATGCCAATATAGGGAATAAATGGATTTATAGCCGAATAGGGGCATAAGGTCACAGTATCGATCAGGAACCTAGATAAACACGCAACACCCACTCCACGGGTAATGTCCATCAAAATTACTAAAACTAAGCAATTAGATGCATGTGTAACATTGCCCACCCCAAAATACATAAATGCATTCGAAATAGGCGTACTTGTAATACATGGAATTTAGGTACTGTACGTTTTTCTTTAAAAAGCATAGTAATCATTCAAAATATTATTGCATATGAAATCAATGAACGATTATGCAAAAGGAATTACACATGAAGTATCTCTGACAGAAGAAATGCGAGATAAATCATCACATAAAAATGCATTGTAATAACATGTGTGCTAGAGGCTGGTGTTATGTTGTTATGTCTCTAGATGTGTTTAGAAATAGAAGTGTGAAGCTTCTGTTCTCTAAGAATAGTTTTTACGTTAAGCAAAGAATTGTTTGTGCCAAAAAAAAGGGTCAATATTAGAAAAATTGTCCAATTTAAAGAAAATACATTTCCAAAGCTCCTGGCAGTTTTTGTTGATCAAAACTGAAGGCCGAATTCAGAGTTCATGGGAACGCTGTGTGTCGGAAAGCTTCTAAAAGTTATTGTTTCTCTGTGGGTGAGAACATCGTATCAGACAGGCTCTCAAAGAATTGGTCTACAAATTCAGGTGATAGTTCAACCAAATTAGATAGCGCTGTAACTTGGCAGGTGTGAGAATGATTGCTGTCATCGAAGGCAGGACCAGCAATGCTCACAGCACGTTGTACCTGGATGATGTTGCTTTCGTCACTCGCTCCACTGTTACCACTTGGCTGTAGTACAGGAGTCTCCACAAATGCCGTCATCAGGATTGGTAGCCGCTGGGGACAACACAATGCGTGAGCCGTTATTGGACTGAGCAAAGTATCGACGTCCATTGGTACTGCTGATGGAAGTGAAAGACAGATGTCCAACACGCATTCATCGCCGCAAAGCATACACCGTAGCACAGGTAAAATGCAATTTTGCCATATTGGTCTGAATGAAAGGAACCAGGTCATGTTTAGATCTCTCAGCCTGGCCAATCCGAGGACGTCAGTTATCCTGTCCCTGTAGCGCATTGCTAGGATTGTCTCTTCCATTCCCATGGGAGCTATGTCTGAGCCGAGGCTTGCCATATCGTAGCAGGAGGGTCAAAAATAGAATCCCTGCAACGAGTCCCAAAAATAGTGGTATGCCGCCAAAAATGGAGTGCACAAAATTAGGAAAGATTCCCAAAATTGCTTGGAAGGGTGTTAGCAGTCCCGTAAAGACTGTCTTAAATATGCCTGGGATGCTTGTAGCACTAGACATGTTAAGGAGTTGGCTGCACATTTCTACGAAATGCACGGGGCAATTTGTTGATAAAAGGTCATGGACTTCAGTAGCCGTCCTTGCGACTAGAAGATCATACGTCTCTTTAGATGACGTTATAGGCACTGTTGTCTGTAAAAGCACAGATTTCATTTTGCTTAATGTATCAATTCGTATAGAATAGAGATTCAGACGAGGCCAGAGGGGAGTCACTATGTCTGGAGGCCCGCTCGGGAACAATGCTTGCATACAGCATTTGACCATGGACGTAACATGTACTAGATAACTTGTCCCTGGCGCGAGGCCACAACACCTGTGATCCGTTCTAAGAATGTAACTCCCGTTCGAAAGTTGCATAAAGAAGGGCTCTATCTGAGTTGCAGGTGTGACTAGCTGGTGGCATGAAAGGTTGTTTGAATTTCCATCACATGCTCCGTGTAAATTAATACCCTGACACAAAAGTATACCGCTTAGTGAATGTTTACAGTTATCACCACTAAGAAATACATTTTTGTCGCTGTCACTGTAGCAAGAATGAGTGTATGGTAATTTCCATATAGATTTTACATATCCGTTACCCAATTGTTCATACTGGCCAGCAGGTATGTACTCAAGGCACTTTTTAAATCGGAAAGTTGTTATCGGAATTGTGATAATTCCGTGTATTATCCATTCAATGACAGGACTCTCTGACATTGTCAATGGTAATCTCTCGAGTCTTTCGATGCTCAGGATTGTATAGTCTGCTCCTTTCTGTGCCAAACTGATCTGTTTATCAGTAAGGTTAAAACTGGTAAATAATGACGTTGTGTTGATTAAACGCCAAGGCACATAGCCTGAACGAAGATTTTGCAGCGTCCAGCCTAGTTCTATAATAGAGCGTAATTGAGACTGGCCATGTTGTAACATTAGCAAATCTCTGTCTATCACATCAAAGGCAGAGGATACAATATTGTCCAACGAATATATTCTGGAAGACAGAGTCATTAACCCATTGTCTACTACAGAAAGTGATTTCATCCTAATTAATACGATCAATTTCTCGTATTTTTTCAGCAGTTTCAATTTGCTTTACTTTCCAAGCCTCGTTGTAAGCAGCATAGATACTGGTCGCTATGAAACGCTTTTGACGCTGTTTGCGTGGTCCAAGAATGAAATCGCGCAAATCAGCACCATCTTTTAATAAAGACAAGTGTTGCTTAATTTCAGCCAGTGTGGATGTAGCTAGCCATTCTAGGCAGAGTTTCCCTACACTGTATGTTGTTATAATCCCTGGATGTTGTCTCTGGGAGTATCTAGAGTCTAATCTGGTCATTTTGAAACCCTGTGTTTTATTCAGGAATCTATCTTGACAGCTATTTGTGTCTGTAGGCCAGATTAACCACTTTTTCCAATCAGGATGTGTTCTGTTGAAATGTAAAATTTGTGACACGTCTAATTCAATATCTGTGGTTGCATTCTTAGCTATTGGCTTTGGTATAGACGGTGTTTTAAGGTCTTTGTTCTTAGCTAGGCCAAGACAAGATGTTTGGTGTATGGTGTCATTTAAAAATAACATTTGTTCTGGTATCATGCAGGTTCTAAATAGTGCTTCTATGCCTTGCACCTGCCAATCTTTTGTACCCCAAATTGTTTTTGTTTCAATATTATTTTTCCAATAATCAAAACCAAATGTCATCATTTTGTCATAAAATGCTTCTGAATATATCAATTTTGAATTTGTCAGCATTGTTTTCATTCCTGTTTTATCTAACAGTTTGTAATAAAACGTTTCTGCATCACTGGTGTTAAACCCTGAGAAGTATTTGAATTTCTCAAAAAATGCTTTAGAACTGCTTTTAGGTGGTGTAGAGCAATGTTCCCATTGATTATACATAAAAACATTTCTAGGCTGTGCAGATTTATGCAAGTAATGATCCCCATAGTGGTTGTAACAGAATAATTGCTCATAACTAGATGAACCTTGTAAATAATCATGATCTATGAATCTAGCTGACATTACTAAATCAGACATCATGTCATTAATACTGTTAAAGTCCCAATCATCAGAGAATGTACTAGGAGTCACAAAGTCACTTAAGGAAACCTTTAGTTGATGAGGATACTTCAGGATTTCGACCGGACCGTAGATCTCATAGTCTGTTTTCTCCCATACTACCCCACCAGGTATTGGAATTGCTGTGACATTTACTGTTGACAGTTCTCTTTTCTTCACGTGGGATGATCTGTGTGGTTTCAGGACTAGGTTGATGTTCTGACTTGCTGTGTCCATTCAATTGGGATGAACTTTCCTAAAATTAAAACTAAAATTAGGCAGAGTAGTAGTATGAACACCCCTGAAATTATCCAATGCTCAATCAACGGTGAATCCAGATATAATTCTTTGATTTGTTGAAGGAGTCCTGTCGTATTTTCTTTAGAATACTTTTTTGTTTCTGGCATCACTTCGGGGTCGTTCAGATCTTCAGAGAAGTTGTCGAAGTTGATGAAATAACCAGAGGCAGTTCTGTCAATTGATGGGATTGTTCTTTCAATTTGTCTCTCGGTAGCACTTTCTGATGCCACATCATTGTAGACTGGTGCTGTTTCTTGACGAACTGTTTCAATCTGTGTTTCAAGAGGCACGAGTTCCATGGCATTATTGCATAGTCCTTCATTGTGCACTGCAGGCTGATCGAATGTGATTAGTCTTTCAGTTTGAACCTCTTGGATTGTTGCAAGTTTGGGTATTCTGTTGTTTCTTGGGAGTCCACTGGGCCTACTGTTGATTATAGGCCACATGCTTGTGGTTTTACCAGATCGATAGACACGACTCTGTTCTCCTTTTTACCAGCAAGGGGCGGTAGCACAACTGATCTTGTTCCGGTGACTGCTAAGACAGGTACTGCTTTTCTGTAAGAAGGCCCAAATTCCTTCTTAACCGCGATCTTTTCTCTGACTAGATCCCCAATCTTTGGAATCCAGACAGGCCTTGCTGGGGCTGTTGCGGGTGGTGCCTCGTCAGTGGTACTTACTGTTGCTTTAACTTTATGTTGCTTAATGATTTTCTTGTTTCATTCAGTTCCTGTAAGACAGCCAAACGATCCTTTACATCAAAGTGCTTTGTTTCTTCTTGTACCACTGACATCTGACTATCGAGGTCCTGAACGCGCACTCTAATTCCGAACAATAGTTCGTATGGGCTGAAACCTTTCAGAGAATTTCTTGGCATGTTGTTAAGACTAGTCTGGACACTTATTAAATGTTTGACCCACCCAGCGCCTGAACCTAATACCTTCGCTGTTATAGATTGCTTTATGTCACGGTTTTTTCTTTCTACCACACTATTCCCTTCGGGATGCGACGGACAAGAATAGCGCAACCCAATTCCCATGCTAGCCATGGCCTCCTTATAAGCTCGAGAGCTGAAAGCAGGACCCTGGTCAGAATGGAACGTGGTAATTGCGTATGTGCCGATAAAGACTCGCAAATCTTTTATAACAGTTCTAGGCGTCAGCCGAGTGCTGGAGGACTCATTTTTAAAGTGCTTTTCGTCTTAACTAATTAATAGGACGCAGGTTGGGGTGCAGGCAGCGTTACGCTCTTTCTGACTGGTAGCCGGTAGCAAGGTTCGCTACTGCGATCCCTATTGCAGTTTTCACAGTTGTTTGCATATATTTGGTGTTCTACACTCATTCCCGGCCACCAGAATACTGATTGCAATTCAGTCAGTGACTCCTTAATTGTTTGGTGTCTCAGACCCAAACCCATATGTGCGTCTGCTATTAAAAATATTCTCCTGTTCATGTTTGGAATTACTCTATCCCCCACTCCAGGGATTCGAGCAAAAGGAACGGAGTTTGCATCGATTATGTATGCATAATTGAGTGGATAGTTTACGGGTAGTGCTGCACAGTCGCCTTTTACGGTCGTTTTTACTGCCAGCATGGTTTCCCCGTCTATGTATTTATCTGTACGCTTTTTTGTGGCTACGGAAGCCGGTTTAGTTGCTTCCGCTGTGGCTGTATTAGCCAATGAATTCCCTGCAACGTGAACGCCATCACGTCGAAGACTCTGTGCGTGAATCACGTGAGTCTTTTGTAGTTCTTTGTGTAAAAGAGCTACCTCGTTCCAGAGCTTTTTATGCTTTATTGTGGCACCTGTGTCATCTTTGTAGTTGTTTTCGATCCAACTCTGCAGTTTATTGTTGTAAGAGTTGACGCAAAAATGAAAATCGCACACTATAAGTGTGGGGAATTCGCGTTCTGCATTTTCGAGCGCCATCTTTAAACATCTGATTTCAGTTCTTTGAGCCGAACAGTACTTTACTGATTCAGTTTTTGTTATTTTCGGTTTGATTTTACCGCACAGCCAACGACATTTAATGATCGCACATGCTGCATCGTAGGATTTTCTCTCTACGTTGAAATGCTGTACAGAGCTATCTGTATAGATTATACAGGCATATAATGGGAGAGGCAGAATTACGATTGGCAGAGGATATTCTTCTTCATACTCTAAATCATTCAGTTCTTCGTATTGCGGGGCGAAATAGTATTTCACGTCTTCCGCTCCTAGAGAATCTATGCACTGTATCCATTTTGGATCCAGTGACACTGTAGGCAGGTTTACTGGGCTGAATAGCGCTTCGAAGGCGGATTCCGCTGTGAGGATGTTAATCCTTTTGCCGTGTGCTAGTTCTCGTTCATTTGCTAGTGCGATTTGCACTGCGTTCACAGTTCTTTCTGTGTGACTGAATGTTTTTTCTGCTTGTGTGTACAAGTGAGATTTAATTGAAATTGGTACCTTTTCTCCCTCATTAGAGGTTAGGTACGTGAATCCGCATCTTCCTGGGATGACTCGGATTACAAGATCGATCGTGTTGTCACGTGTATCTAATTTTGTTTTTGCTAACATGTCTGTTTGCAGTGATCTCAAAATTTCTGTGTGTTTTTGAGTCCAATTGATTTGTTTAAAATCAGGTTTTATTAGTTCGTAGAGAGGTTTAACCCTCTCTGCGTAATTTAGGATGTAAGTTCTTCCGAAATTCAGAAAACCTAGAATGGATTGTAAATTCTTCAGCGTTTTTGGAGCTTGGAGAAAAGCGCACTTCTCTAAGAAGTTGTCCGCTAGGCTTTTCCCTTCACTTGATAATTCGTACCCTAAAAATAGTACTGTCAGATGGGCAATTCGGGACTTTTTAAAGTTGAATTTGTAACCCTCTGCTGCGAACCCAAGTATAATGGTGTTCACTCTCTTCAAGTGAGTATCCAAGTCGTCATCTGTGAGATAAATATCATCTACGTAAGATAATGCTTCATCATCATAGATTTGTAGTAACTCTGTTACCCTAGCTGAGAATAGTCCTGGGCTGTTCTTGAACCCCTGTGGGAGTCGACAGAATTTTTTCTGCGACCCAAATGCGGAGAAAGCGGTCAAATATCTGCTTTCTGGTGCAATGTTTTGACAAAAGAAACCGTTAGATATGTCTAATGTCGTTTTATATTTTTTCCTAACTATGTTATTCATTAGGGCTGCACTATGCGAGTTTTGTACTGCAAAGGTTTTGCAACATGTATTAAGATGTCTGTAGTCCAAAACTAGACGATATGAATTGTCTGGCTTGGAGACAGGAAACAAAGGATTGTTCATTTGAGAGGTGCATGTTTCAATCACCCCCTGGTATTCAAGTTGATCTAAGATCTCCCTGACTTGTTTTTTAGCTTCTTGCTTTATGGGATACTGCCGTTGGGCAGTTGGTTCACTTTTTAGCTGGATTTTGTGAGGCGGTGAATCCTCATCCCATCCTACATGATTTTTATATAATGCAGGTGCCTGGGCTACTGCCCATTTCCTTGCATATGTATATTTTTTGTGAATCGGTATGTGATTCGAGAAGGCAGGCATAATTACTTCTTCGCCACGAGGGCACTCCCTGACAAACTCCGGGGGCCAATCTTTTTCAGCTAACAGAATATCATAGCCTTTTGAGAGCTTATCCCAAAATAGACCCTTAATTTTCCTAGTCTTATCACCCTCTATACGCAATGTTATTTCGTATATTTTATGGGGCTCGCTAAGTCTGGTGTCGGCAGTTTCAACCTGAATGTACTCATTCGTGTCCACTGTCTCCAGATGACTCATCAAGATCTTGCGTGCTATACTGATCTCTGCTGCACTGTCCAACATTGTCAATGCCCACTCCCTGTTTTTCAACTGTGTCCTCAGTATTCTCGGCATGGTTGATTACTCTAATACTGGCTACCTTCTTTTTAGGAAATTGAGATTTTTTACTCTGAGCAGGTTCCTTGCCTTTGGACTTGGTGTGCTCTCCTGGGTCTGACCGTCCTCTTCTTTCCGAATTCTGTGGAAGAGATCGAGAGGGACGTGTATCAATACTTTGATATCTATCAGGTATTTTCAGATTATCCCTATTTTTAAGGTTATATCTTTTCTCAGAGGGCTCCCTCTGGGGAGACTGGTGTTCTCGAGTCGGAGTTCTTTCCCTCCGTCGAGGAGACCTTCCTCTGGTCTGGAAAACTTTTTCCTTGGGAGTGGATTGTTTATTTCCATCCCAGCTCTTTTTAGGAGTGTTTAAATTATTTTTAATAAATAATTTTTCAGGACTTTCGAGCAGTTGGGGTTTTACTGGTTTCCCACCCAAGCTGTCTCTACCTAATTCTTCATAGCATTTTTCTATGATTTTTGCAAGCTCAACAGGATCTTTTATATCTGTTTCCCTCAACTTCTGGCGAATCGCCACAGATGCTGCTTCTCCTTTTACGTTGGCTAATAATATAGCCGTGACCTGCTTGAAGTCTTTTAGTAGTTTCATACCTAGATTTAAAGCGGGCTCTGGACCGAATTCATTTTGAATCTGTTTTAGCACTTCTGGTATTACCGCCATAGACGGAACACCGTGTGTTTTTGTGTAAATGGAAGCAAAGACTGTAACCCAAGTGTCACAGTCCTCCACGTGTGGTGCGATTCCCATAGGAAGGCAGATGGTCAAGATTCTGTGTTTCTCAATGGGGGTAGTATCAGGAAATACTGCCTCTATTTGAGTGATTTTCTGTGCTAACCAGAAAGGAATTTGTTCCCGTTTTACGGGTGTTTTACCAAGACATGACTGTATGTTCTGTGGTGTAATTTTATTTGTGTTTCCCTGATGAGGGGTCAGCTGGTGTGAATTAACAGCTGGCTGGACTGTTGCAGTCCGCATTACATATTGGACTAATTGCCTATGTATTTTTATTAATGTGTTTAGCTGTGCTAACAGCTCTTCTCTTGACATTCTTGCAATGTCAGGATGTGGTGTGTAGCTGGCTAGAACCGGCCACGTTGCTCCTGGTCTACCTAGAGGACCGAGCCTAGTTATGTGATTATTGTGTTTTAGGGCGCCATTAAACCAGAGCAGGTGCTCTTGAAATTTAAGTGGGATTTCAATCTCCTCGAAAGGAGCGTACTCTCCCGGAGGTTCCTCTATTTTGTAATAGTGAAACTCTTGTGTTGCAGCGTTCGCCGCTGGAAAGTTTATCCATGAATAGAATACCTCTGTCTGCCGATACTCGTGAGCCTCTATCACGAAAATTACTGTACCACCCTGAGGTGTCAGTCCGTTTTCTATAAGTTTTAAAGTTATAGATTTTCTTAACTGGACCGGGATGATAATAGCATCCGGGTCTGCTTGTAGGAGACTCGTGTCTTTCTCCATTAGCTGGGATGCCAGTCTAACTGCTTCCCTTTCTTCTTCACTGTCTGTCATTTAAAAAATGCAGGTTTTGCAGAGTAGGTCTCCAAGGAGACAAAGATTAGGTGCACAATATTTTGGAACACTGTATCCTTCAACGTTGAATAAACCGGAGCTTTACATAGGAATCTCTTCCTACTAAGGTCGGGCGGATTTTAACCTTTCACCCACTCCAGACGTCTATTGGAGTTTTTACGGGAGAAAGGGGTCTGTGAAATATGCACGACTGAGTTACTCTACAAGTCTTGCGTTAGTTTATCGCCTTACCAAACGTTTGGGCGCCATGTAGTGTAGTTCCTAGTTTCCCACTAGGCCCTGCGCATTGGAATAACATAAACAGTAGTATCGACGTGGAACTGCGGATATTCCAGGCCTCCACTGACTATGCTAAACTTAATTAGGTTGTGTTACCAACTAGCTCAGAGGTCACTGGAAACTTTCTTCTCTGCATAGGAAGTGATCAGCTTCCTTGGCACAGACAAGAAGGGATTCAGTTTTCCAACAACTGTGCAACATGACAACTTTGCTCCTCAGATCAAGAGTCGATCTCTAGGGTCGTGTGAAACAATAGACATGTATTTCACTCAGTCAGTCTAGTGCAGTTTACTTTCACGAGATGTAGAGAATAGAGAGACTGGCGTTTGTCAATAAAGGGTTAACATTTATTGAACAGTCTTTCTTCTCGTACAAGAGAAATGTATTGCCACAATTGCAATAACTGTTATTATAAAAAGTACGTACAGTAAGATAAGTATTGCGAAATAGAACTGTAAAAGCATTGGTATGGTTTCTTAGCCATACAATGGTTTAAAAGTAATAAAACATATATACAGTCATATATACATTAGGCTAACATACTCAACTGGTGCTTCTAACTAAGCCTACCCCAGTGTGCCTGACCTAAGCCTAACACGTGAAAGGGGGAGTAAGTAAGTAGCTTAAGTTAAGTTGGTTTTGCCAAGGGTTGTTTCAAGAATTCTCGTCTAAGGGTTTAGTCAACACCATACCTCTGAATAGAATGATGGAGGATTGGTATCTCCTTCAGGGGTCTCTCTCGATATCCCAGTCACCCGCGAGGGTAAACCGGAAGCGCCGGGACTGGATTTCTCTGCACGAGAAAGGCAGCGGCTCTCTTCAGCGCGTCGAGGAAGGAGGGGGGACAGCGTCCGCGGGCAGCTGGAATCTGCTGGATGTCTTCGCAGAGGACGGCTGTTCAGCTCCTTAAGCGTACTGCACCATAGTTCGCGCTGTAGCGGCGATAATGGTAATCAGCAGCTTCACCACCACAGGATAGCAGGCTGCAGCGACAGAGTGCTAGATTTACCAACACGGGGTCTTGCAGGCAGCTGGCATCAGCAACAGGCAACGAACATTGCTTAAGGCAACGTTGGTAATATTTATACCTGACAGGTGCTGGGTTTGACGCAAGTTTGCTGGACATAAGACGTCAATTAAAGATGTCACTAGGAAGTGATAGTTATCAGTTGCTCATTAGAGTTCCATTACTAATCAAAACATAGCAAGCGGGGATTTCCAGGTTTGCTAAGTTTTTATCTTGTTGAAGAACTCGGAGTGTTATCTAGGAATATCAGATAGTGACTGCTGCACTGTCTTTGCACTAATTGGTCGCAAAGGAAGTAGCAGGGAGTCATGCTGGAATGTGGCTCTGTTCGTGTGAGGCCAGAGATGACTTTTCAGAAAATCGCACGTGAACGGTTATGCCAATATAGGGAATAAATGGATTTATAGCCGAATAGGGGCATAAGGTCACAGTATCGATCAGGAACCTAGATAAACACGCAACATCATGTGACGTTTCTAGCACATACCTCTGTGTACGCCTTCGTGCACGCCTTCTGTTACGCACATGTGTTCTTATCTCGTTTCTCTCAGCTGTTACGCCTTCTGTATCCATCACCACTATATGCATTGACTATATATATTGTACTCTGTTAATAAAGTATTGTCTATCCCTTCCTGAACCTTAGCGGTGAAAGGAACATGATACCATGGTTCGAACCATTCCATTTTATGGAATAAAACCCTTATAACTCAGATACCACGGACTCTGCCTCTCATTTCCGAGTGAGTTATTTTATTGAACTTTACCGCATAGAAATTCCGACGGTAAATATTTATTTACCACAGTATCATGGCGATTTTGGTATCAGCAGACCAAGAATGAATAGAATACTATGCACAAGCATTTTCGTCATATTCGGGTGACGAAATCACCCTGAAATCAGAGTTTCCGTCCTGAACCCTCGGGTTCCATTTTGTGAACGGCAGCCATTTTGTGATTGCCCTCACATAGGCCAAATGACTAAGGCCAAAAACGAGTCTGAAGGACAGGTACACCTTTGCTGACTCCTCTGTGACCTGGGCAAGCTGACTCCACTGCCTGAAGCCAAACCTGTTCGTCCAGTTCCTTTCCCAGTGGCCGAATGAGATTAGTATCAAGGCACAACATATCATAAACCTTTCATCGCACACAAACCATGCCTAATCTTACGCACACCTGTCCCTGTTTTCTTTCTTTATGACTTGCTTTACGAGGAGGAGGTGCCCGTTTTTATTGGGGGTCCGTCGATATCTGATGAAAATACTGGGTCTTGCCGGGTAATTAATTGTGGGCTGGACAGACTAAAATATGGGCTTGTCATCATGACTCTGCTTTTTCTTTGTAGTGAAAATATGTGAATGGTCAACTGTAAAATAAGGAATGTTTGCCTAAAGCATAAAATTTTGTATAAAAAGAGAAGGCTGGCTTTGTAAGATTGAGCAGTCTCCTGAGAATATACACCGTGTTGTACTTCTAGGATACCTGTTACTGGCAGCAGCCAATAAATACGATCTTTGACTTCACCAAGAAGACTCTGTGTTTCTGTAGTCTAGAACAGGAAGGACTCGAAGTCTTAGGGTGTGTTCCCTGGCACCGCTGGGTTCTTAAAAACCCAGTACTTCAGTGTATCTGCAATAGTTGACAGAGGTCGTTGTTGAAAAATGGTGGCCCTTCGCAAAGAAAAATATACTCCTATGTGATCCGGTTTAAGATAGAAAGGAATTTCCAATCAGTATCTCGAAAAGAGAACAGGATCCGACCATAATAATTTGATCCCACCAGCAGAAGTCAACGACCAGGAGGTAGCTGTCATGATCACCCAGGACACTCCAGGGTTGGAAGGCGTATTGAGTCGATATTGCGAAGATGTAGCACAGGTCAAATGGAAAGTGACTCTTTCAGTTTCATCTATTCATCATTGAGTTGTCCCAAAACGGTGTATCTTCTTAGAGCCAAGTGTATTGCATCACGACCCAAAAGTATAATAACTAAAAACGCAGAATTCCTTCACGTCCAGAAATATTCCGTCTGCCTTCCTCCTATTCAACCCATCTATTGGAGGAAGATACTTTTCGAGACACTGATTCGAAATTCCTTTCTGTCCTAAACAGGTTCACATAGGAGTATATTGTTCTTTGTGAAGGGCCATAACAACGAGCTGTGTCAAATATTGCAGATGCACCTTTCGCAGTGTACTTTTACACATGATACTTTATTTGCCCTGAGGACGTTCCCGGACGCAGCACCCCTACTCCAGAACGCTGCTAGCTGCACGAGCGCGTGAGAATCTTTTTAGGAAATAAAATAGTTTTTATATAAACTGAAACTGTCTTAAACCACTTGTGATTCGTACCTGTGTGCAGTCATCCCTCATTCTCCTTCTCCCTGGTCCGACGCGGCAAGTGCCGTTGCGCAGAGGGCTCTTTTGGAGACATAGTCATTTCCGGTCCCAGGGGTTAGCGCTCCAGTCTTCTGGCGCACCAAAGGAAAGCCCGTCTGCGCCCGACCGCGCAGAGACCGGGCCTAGGGCCACCCCCCCTTGCCTGACGCCCCAAAATACAACAAAAATAAAATACTCAAATACAGAACTTCTTAAATTACGAACACCAACCAACAAAGCCTGTACACACTTAAGGCTAGAGATAGAGGCAAACACCCCGCTTACAACCTGCCCGCATTTCACATTTAGACCTTCTATCTACCCAGGCGTCACCTCTCCACAGAATAGAAACAAAACTGAAAAGATCACAGCGACCCTTATCAATGCTTGCTCCTTAGGCAAACATAAGGACGAGATAGCAGAGCTAATCACAGATCATCAACTCGATGTTCTCTTCATAACAGAAACTTGGACAGACCCCGCATCTGGACCAGACCTTGTAGCAGCCACGCCTGAGGGCTATTCGGCCTTAAAACAAGACAGATTGCAAAAAAAAGGAGGCGGGCTGGCAATATTATTCCGCAGCCATTTTATCACTAAAATAAACGCTATCCCCTCCCCCATCTGCGAAACTCTTTATTTTTCGATCCTGCTCACTCCATCCCAAACATTCAAAGGGATACTAATATACCGTCCAACAGGTTCCAGAACAGAGTTCCTTTCAGGCCTAGGCAACCTTCTTGAATCCACAATAATTGAAGACACCTTCTCTATACTAGGTGACTTCAATTTTCATCTAGAAAAAGACACAGATAAGGACATCGCATTACTACTTACTGATTTAGAAGCCGCGGGCCTTTCACAGCTAGTTCCTAAAGAAACCCACATTGCAGGTCACACGTTAGATGGCCTTTTCACCAATAACCAGAACATTCTAGTTAAAGAAATGTTCCCCCTAGTATGGACCGACCATTATGCAATTATATTTGACATTCTCACTCAGAGTAAGCCTCTCCCAAATGCTAGCGTAGATAGGCCAAACGCAGTTAAAGCCTGGAAAAAGGTAGACAATCACCTTCTTAATGCCCAGTTGTCCTCCACTCGACCAGTTGCCTCTCTAGATTCTAATCTAGCTGTGGCCAACTACACCAACTGGCCTTTAATCTGCTGGCACCAAGTAAATTCTTCTCCAAAAATCGAACCTCCCCGTCAGCCCCATGGTTCACAGAAATCCTAAGGGAACAAAAGAAAGTATGTAGAAATAGGGAAAGGCAATGGCGCAAATTCTATACTAGCGAAGAAAAACTCCTCTACAAAAATGAGCTGGCCGAATATAAATTTTTGATTAGACAAGAAAAAGGTAAATACTACGTATCCCAAATTCAATCTGCTAAAAATTCAAATAAAATGATTTATCAAGTAGTATCTAAACTTTCAGGTCAGACACCTGCTCCTGTGACAACACCCTCTCAGTCACTATGTAATTCCTTAGCGGACCACTTTTACAATAAAGTCAACGACATATACTCGGAATTTGCATCTCATTCCAAGTTGATTGATCAATCGCTGATCAACAATACCCCAGAATTCTGTCTGAAGCAATTTGAATATATCACAGCAGAAGAAATTCTCACCACAATGTCTTCCATAAAGTCAGGCTCAGCTAATGACCCTTGTCCATCTGACGCTCTGGCGCCAGTAGCTGAGCAGGTGGCAGCTGTGCTCACCAACATTTTTAATGTTATGTTCTCCTCTGGAATTTATCCGACCATTTGGAAGAAGACAATTCTTAAACCTCTACTGAAAAAATCCAATCTTGACCCCGCAGATGTCAAAAATTACAGGCCTATAGCTAGTTTACACTTTCCAGCTAAAATCGTAGAGAAACTCATCAATACTCAACTCTCCAACTACATAGAAGATCACCATCTCCTAGATGATACCCAATTCGGGTTCCGTAAAAGGCCATGGTACTGAGACTGCTCTAATCAAAGCATCGGAAGACATTAGAATCATCATGGACCAGGGAGGAGCAGCAATACTCTTTCTGCTGGACCTCTCAGAGGCCTTTGACACGGTTTATCATACCATCTTGATCAACCGTGTCGCTAGCATGGGCATCCAACGCAAGGCCAAATAATTGCTGCAAACCTTTCTGGCCAACCGCACTCAGTTGGTACACTTAGGCAACTTCCACTCCGCCCAACTGGCCCTACCATGTGGGGTCCATCAAGGCTCATCCCCGAGTCCGACTCATTTTAATATCCATGTGTCGGACCTAGCCAAAGTCATCAAGGCTCACGGGATGGGCCTTACCTCTTACGCCGACGACACTCAGTTGGTGCTGGCCATAAATAACAACGGTGAAAGAATTGCAGCTAACTTTCAGGAAGGCTTGCTCGCCATCAGTAGTTGGATGGCTAGCAATTGCCTTAAATTAAACTCTGAAAAAACGGAGGTCATGACCTTCGGTAAACTACTCCCCTACTGGTCCCAAACCTGGTGGCCACCCTCCATGGGCCGCCCCCCCTATTCCTGTAACCAAGGTCAGGAATCTTGGAGTCACATTTGACGATAAACTGCCCTTCCAGGCACACGCTAATTCGGTAGCCTCAACGGCATTCTACAAACTACGCATGATTAAAAAACTCTTGCCATTCCTCCCCCTGAAAGCCGGTAAAATGCTAGTCAGTCCCACGGTGATGTCCTCCATTGATTACTGCAACGGCCTGTTTGCTAATGCTCAAAAGAAGGTCATTCAAAAACTCCAAACAGTTCAAAATGCAGCTGCTAGAATTTTATCTGGAACACCGAAATTCAAACCCATTGCCCACATTATCAAGAATTATCACTGGTTGTTGATAAAGAATCGGATAAAGTTCAAAACACTCTGCATTGCATTTAAAGCATCTTGCAAAAATGGACCAGAATTTTTAATAAATCATCTAAACCTTCACATGCCCAATTGAGCACTCCGGTCATCTAATGCTCTTCAGCTAAAGGTCCCACGCACGAAAACAACCTCTTGGGGCGACAGAAGATTCGTGGTCACTACGGCCAAACTCTGGAACACCAACACATTGGAGATTAGATCCTGTCAACCTTTGCTTACCTTCAGAAAGTTGATCAAAACCTGGTTGTGCAATCAATAACCGCTTTCTGGGTTATCTACTGCTGTCCGTAGCGCCAAGACACCCCAGGGTATTTGTGCGCTTTAAAAATCTCAAAAATAAATATACGGAATGAAACGTGTTGGCTGGATGGTCTAAATTTAATGATTTTTATAAGAAACATTTTCAAATAAAGGCGTTACTTTTCCATTTACACTGGCCTATTGGACTTTTTGAGCTGCGCACCCCCATTTATTACAATTTTTAATGATTGTGTAGGAATGTCTGCACTGGGTGATCCCTGGGTGTGGGATTCCTTCCATTTACATGTTGCAGTGTCTAGAATGGGGACTAGCACAGGAATCAGTGTTTCTACACTGATTTCCTTGTTCGTGACTATTTTCCCATTCTACTTGGTAAAATAAGCATGGGCAAAAAATATGGAGTGCGATTGTGCTGTCCAACTCGTAATTAACAGCCACACGTAATAAGGGTCAATAGGGTGATATGCCCCTTGTGTACGGCCTTGCATTAAACCAGTTGAAGCTTTCTGGATTACGGGTTATTGAAGACAGCAATGTGCTCCATTGTACATTGTAGGAAGGTGGAACCTGACTGCATGGTTACTCCCACTTTTTTCCTGGTATTTTGCCGGTTTTCGACTAGTCTAACTGGGATCCTGCTAATCAGGACCCCAGTTTATATGTTTTCTCCCTAAATTGATTGCATGTACTTTAGGCATACTCCAGATTGGATTCTGGGGTACCTTTATAAATCCCTTGTATATGGTATACTATGTACCCTGGGCACTGGTACCCCAGAGGCCTCCCAGGGGCTGCAGCATGTATTGTGCCACCCCTGAGAGACCATTCGAAATGACACCACAGGTCTGCTACTGCAGCCTGTGTAAAGTGGTGCATGCACCCCTTACTAAGATATAGGTTCACTATATCTACCTTATATCACAGCACATATAAATCTATCAGTCACCCCTATGGCAGGCCTTATCAATCCTGACGGCAGGGTGGTGGGTTTTATGTGAGAGGGTGCCCATGCATGAGCAGAGCCCCTCTGCAGCCTTCGGAACCTATTCTCCGGGGTTGTTTCCGATGCAGCTAACCATATACTTTTTAGTGCATTATAACCTCACTGTAAATGCTAACTTTAAAATGGCTGCTTAGAAATAGGTTGTGTTTGGTGTCAAACACCTTGGAATCATACCTCTCTGCCAGTAACTGGTGGGGGAGGTATGATTCCACCCTCCTAAAGGTACTTATGCGACACATTGGTACACCGGTACCAGCTCTCTCAACCTGGGCATCACAAAATGGACGCACCAGCCACAGACAGGAGTCTGCCCTCCTGCTGCTGAGCCAAGCTCGAGCAAGGGAAGGCTTGACAATAGGCTTCCTGGCACAGGGAGGTTTAACCACCTCCCAGACAAGCTTTAGTGTATTGGGGCTGGGTGGATGCACTCAGAGTGCTTTGATGTCTGCACTGGGGGCACATTTGGTGTCCCTGTGCATAGTCCAGCTCAAACCGGTTGTAGGAGCCATTTGCTCCTGCTCTGGTGCGAAACTGGACAAAGGACATGGGATTAGCCAACCCTCTGTCCTGACCCTCCCATAGGTGGGTCCCCAGAGTTTGTCCCACTCCTTCCTCGGGTATAAAGTAGGAACCCCTGACTACAGGACTTTAGATTTTACCTGGACTAAACTTTGCTACATAAACCAAGTACTTCGATGGTATGCACGACGCTGGACGACTGAAGAATCTCCCTTGGAGTTACTCCCCTGCTAAGCAGGCATCTAAACGCATCTGACCGGGTTGCATCTCCGAAGCTCCTGAGGACTCCGAATATTTCTGCAACACAGGAGGTGGGTTCCAGAGGACCCTGAGATTGATCTGCGCTCTCAGCAATTCTGAGGCCTGTATCCCTCGTGGGGACCGTGCAACCCAAACCCCTGTGCACCGTGTACATTTGCAGGAGCATATGCTTTTCGCCAATCCCTGAAGGTGTGCGTTGGGCTACTTGTAGTTCTAACCCGAGCAGTATTTCCACCAAAGATTTCAGGACAACTCACCTGAAGCACCAGACATCGGTGGGCATTTGTCTACCGACCCCCTGGTCACCTGAAGTGACCCAGACACTGTCCCCTCTGCTTTCAGGTTCTCTCACCTTGAATCCAAGCTTGGATTCCACCGGACACTTTTCCTCTTCACAGCAGCAGCACTTTTCAGCACCACGCCATTAAAAACGGCGAAGATTCCCGACATCACTTGACACCTATGCATCAGGCTTCCCTGGGTTAGGTAAGAAAACAAGTTACTTACATGTAACTTTGGTTCCCCAGTATTGGTAACTTTCATAGATTCCCATGCTTTGTATCATTCCCCGTTGTCGGACTGGGAGTCTCGGTAATAAAAAATACCATAGTAGTAGGTACAAAAGAGAAAATAAAGGCCTAGGCCTCATTCCCTTTTGTAGCATATCAGCCTCTTTTTGTAAAAGAGACCAAAATCTTGGCATCAGCCAATCAGAAGAGCCTCACCCTTAGTACCTTCCTGAAGGAACCTCAGAGCCTCAGATTTTCATAGCCGTTGTGTACTAGACACCATACTTGCTGAAGGCTGAGCTTTCCCAGGGGAGGTGGGTGGGCGCATGGGAATCTATGAAAGTTACCAATACTGGGGAACCAAAGTTACAGGTAAGTAACTTGTTTTCTTGCCCCAGTATTGGAACTTTCATAGATTCCCATGCTTTGTATCAGAATAGCAAGCAGTAAACATCATAAACACATTTTGTAAAGAGGTACATCATAACATAAGAAATGAAAGAACAAAATGTGTTACCCATGGACGGTGGGATAGAAAGGAAAGCTCACCAATCATTTGAAGAGGTTCCTCAGGACAGCCTGGCCCACTGCCGCGTCATCCTGCTGCAATGATTCTAAGCAGTAATGCTTAGTGAACGTATGCACGCTGCTCCAGGTAGCAGCCCTGCAAATGACTTTGATATGCACCCCCGCAAAGAGGGCTGTAGAAGATGCCACTGATCTCGTTGAGTGAGCACGGATCCTGCCCACCAGAGGTTTCCCTGCTATCTTGTGGCAATGCAGAATAGCACTTGAAATCCATCTTGAGATCCCCTGTTTGGACAGAGGAAGACCTTTGTTCGGACCGCCGAAGGCAATGAACAACTGCGAGGACTTTCTAAAGTCCTTGGTCCGGTCAATGTAGAATTTGAGACATCGTTGTAAATCCAGAGTGTGTAATGTTTTTTCCGCTGGAGTGACTGGGTTCGGAAAAAATGTTTTTAGAATGACTGGCTCATTTAAGTGAAAGTCTGTTGGAACTTTGGGGATGAACTGCAGAAACGGTTCCTGGATAGTAAGGGCCTGCAACTCCCCCACTCGCCTTGCCGAGGTGAGGGCCAAGAGCAAAGCTAGTTTCCATGACAAGAATTTCAGGTCTGAGCGGTGAATCGGCTCAAAGGGTCCCTTCATCAGTTGAGCCAGGACTAAGTTCAAATGCCACGTTGGAGGAGGCGATCTCACTGGCGGATAGACCCTGAACAGGCCTTTGAGGAATTGTTTGACAAGTCTTGAAGACCATAGCGAAGGACCAGACTCGGATCTTCTGAATCTTGAAAATGCCGCCAAGTGGACTTTGATCGTTGAATGGGACAGATTAGCTTTAGCTAGCGAGAGTAGGTAAGGCAGGAGTTGATGAGGTTTTGAGGTGAACGGATCAACCTTTTCTTTCTTGCACCAAATACAGAATCTTTTCCATTTAAGTTTGTATGTCTTGTTCGTTGAAGGAGCCCTTGCCTGGGAAAGGATGTCTCTGATCTCCTTGGAAAGAGGGACATTCAGGTATTCTCGCTGGTCAGGAGCCATGCAGTCAGGTGTAACGACCTCGGGTCTGGGTGCCAAACCTGTCCTTCGGACATTGTCAGAAGATCCGGAACAACTTCCAGACCTATTGGAGGAACCAGCGATAGCAGATGGAGCTCGGTATACCAAAACTGTCTCGGCCATGCCGGGGCTATAAGGATCAACTTGCATGGTTCCGTTTTCATTTTCCCAATGAGGCGTGGAATCAGGGGGATTGGTGGAAATGCATAAAGGAATCTTCCCGTCCAGGCTATTGAGAGAGCATTGCCCAGTGATCCCTGATGGTGGAATCTGCTGGCGTAGGCTCGGCACTTCTTGTTGGTTGGCGTCGCAAACAGGTCCACCTCTGGTGTGCCCCATGCTTGAAAGAGCCGATCCAGAACCTGTTGCTTCAGCTCCCACTCGTGACTGACAGAGGTGAGTCTGCTCAGTCTGTCGGCGCCCTCGTTTAGCGCCCCTGGTAAGTGCTCCGCCTTTAGAGAAATTCCGTGAAGAATTGTCCATTCCAGAATCTGTTGAGCCTCTCGCGACAAGGGGAGTGACCTTGTACCTCCTTCCTTTTTCACATAATGCATAGCCGTGGTGTTGTCCGTCCTGACTAGCACCTGTGAACCCTGGAGTCGCGGAAGAAAGGCCTGAAGCGCTAGCCTGATCGCTCTCAGCTCCAACAGGTTGATGTGTAGCTTTTGGTCGCTTGGAGACCAATGGCCGCTGATCTGCAGATCCTGCATCACTGCACCCCATCCCTCCAATGACGCATCCGTTGTCAGAATGTGAGGTGATGGAACTTTTGCGAAGGATAGACCTTGGCATAAATTGTCTTGATGCGACCACCAAAGCACTGCCTTTCTCATCTCTCGGGTGGCCATCACTTTGTCGTCGAACGATCCGTGGACTTGCTGCCACTGGAGGTCCAGCTGCTCCTGCAGGGGACGCATCCGCAGTCTGCAGTGCAGAATCAGGGGAATACATGATGACATCACCCCCAGCAGCGATTTGTAGCTGCATACAGAAAGACACTTTTTTCTTTGAAGGCTTTGTGCCAAAAGTTGTAGTTTCAGTATCCTTTCTCGAGTAGGAAATGCCCTCGAGAGCCTTGAATCCAACACTGCTCCTAGGAACCGTGCTCTCCTTGAGGGCACCAGCGTGGACTTGTCTCTGTTCAAGGTGAGACCCAGATTTTGGAACAGATTGGTGCAAGCCTGCACCGCGTCCTGCGCTAATGCTCTGGTCGGGGCCTTTAGTAACCAATCGTCCAGGTAAGGGAAGACCTGGAAGTGGTTCTTTCGCAGAAATGCTGCCACCGGTGCCAGTACCTTCGTAAAAATCCTTGGGGCAGAGCGAAGGCCGAACGGCAGAACTCTGAATTGAAAATGGCTCTTGGCTACTGTGAACCGTAGGAACCTTCTGTGTGCTGGGTGAATCGGGACATGGAAGTACGCGTCCTCCAGATCGAGCGTGGCCATGAAATCCCCCGGGCTGACCATTTTTAGAACGTCCTGTAGGGACACCATCCGGAAGGACAGGGAGATGAGATAGGCATTTAGCTCCCTGAGGTCCAGAATGGGGCGCCATTTTTCCAGCGTCTTTCGTACCAGGAAGAATCTGGAATAGAATCCCTGGCCCTGTTGGTTGGAGGGGACCGGCTCTATCACCCCTTTGCGGAGCATTTGCTGGACTTCGAGCCGTATGCGACGCAGATGTTTTGATGGAATGGCTGCCGGGGGTCTGGGTGGAGGGACTTCCACAAATTCTAGAGTATGTCCTCGTCTTATGATGTTGAGCACCCAACGGTCCGATGTAATTTGGGACCAGTTCTGAAGGAATTTTGACACCCTGCCTCCAACTGAAGATCTCTTGGAGGAGGGAACAGTAGGCAGAGCCAGGAGGCCGCTATTGGCGTTTGGACGAGTCCCGTCCACGGGCACCCTGCTTGCCTTTGTTGTAAGGCCGTGAGTAACCTGAAGATTGCCCTTGTCTTTGTTGGTATGACTGGCGGTTTGGTTGATATCCAGAGTTGTTCGTAGAATAGCGCTGCTGCTGTTGTTGGTATGAACCTCTGTAACTGCCTCCTCTGCCTCTCGCACCTCTAAACGGAGTCTTGCGATATTGGAGCGTTCCCAGCGATCTAGCTGTTTCCGTATCTTTTTTGATCTCTTGAAGAGTATCATCGATCACTTTACCGAAGAGGGCCTCGCCATCAAAAGGCAGATCAAGGACCTTGTTTTGGATTTCTGGTCTGAACCAAGTCGCCTTTAGCCATCCCTGGCGTCTCAACACTGCCGCCCCTGCCAAAGCCCGAAAGGACGTTGTGGCAATGTCCATGGCGCAGTCTATGATCTCCATAGAAACCGCCTCACCTTCTTGTAAAGTTTTCTTCGCTTCCAGCCCTGAATCCGGTGGAAGTTGTTCTAAATATGGAGCCACATCGCACCATAATTGGCGATCATATCGTCCCAATATTGCCAAAGCATTGGCTGCGCGAATCAGAAGGCTAGCTATTGATGAGAACCGCTTGCCCGTGTTATCCAGCCGTCGTCCATTCTTGTCAGGAGGGGCCGTCAATGGAGCAGAAGGGTTCCGTGACTTCCTTTGCGCTGCCTGCGAGATAACAGAGTCAGGTTTAGGATGTCCCGTTAGCGCTGCAGGTCCATCTTCTGGCGCCTTATACTTTTTGTCCAGGCGCGGTAGCACAGGGACCACCGTCGCTGGGTTTTTCATTGTTTTCAAGCCTTCCTCCCATAAATGTTCCACAATCGGAATCAACCTTGTTGTTTTGCGGTGAGTTTCTTTAAAATCGTATAAGAAACAGTCAGTTGTTTGAGCAGGCATTACCAATTTAAATCTTCCAGCTGCTCGTTCCATCAGCTGATGAAAACTGCCGATGTCCGCGGGAGGAGAATCACCTAAGTCCTGATGAGGTGAAGCTTGATCTGGGATGATGTAGTCATTGTATTCATCCCCGTCCAGATCTGAGTCGTGATCATCATCTGATGAGACATCCTTGTCAACATTCTGATCCCCATCCGGATCATCGGTTGGTTCAGACGCAGCCTGAGGCACCGGCCGTTGCGGCTGAGGAGGAGTCAGTATCGGGTGAACTGGAGGAACTACAGATGATCGGTTCCTCACTGGTGATGATGGAGCCGACCTACGTGGTGCTGGTCTTTCAGCTTTCGACTTGTAGTCTTGCAGCATCTTGTGCAGGTCATGGAGGAATGTCGTCGGAACTGAAACCATGTCTTGTGGTTCATAGCTCCTAGAGTGGGCCGACTGTTGATATCCACCCCCACCTTGCTCATATGCCTCCTCCGAATCTGTGTCTTGACTTTTGATGAGAAGTTGAGATGGGCTATTGGCATATTCAAAAACATCCTGTCCATCTCCCTCAGACTCCTCCTGGTCCAACAACATAGTGGGAGGTAAAGAGGTCACCCTTCTCGGGGACGTCATCTCAGGCGTTATTCTTGTTAAAGAAATCGTCACCCGTCTCTCCGCAGCCACTATCGTCGGTTGTTGCGTCGACGCCGGAGAAATCCTCGTCGACGATATAGGAATTACAGATGTCGTCGTCGACGCCACCGACGACGAGCCCGCCATCGATGTAGATTAGGTCGTCGTCGCGATGCACTCGTCGACGACATGACTGTCGTCGATACCGTCGTTGACACCGTCGTCGATGACACTGCCGTCGTCGTCACCGCCGTCGACGATGATGGTTTCTTCGTCGACGATGTCTTCGTCGACGATGTCGTCGGCACACTCTCAGTCGACCCTGCCGTCGACGAGCTTTTCTTCGACGACGACGGATCTTTCGTCGTCGACCCTCCCGTCGACGAGCCCGTCGACGGGACCAATTGAATTTTGGGCTTCATTTTCGTCGACGGCGGAGCCACCGTCGACGAGGTCTTCGTCGTAGAGGACTTGGAACTCCTCTCTGAAGAATGTGAGGAAGGTTTTTTGAAGGCTGGGTCTGTCTTCTCCCCCTTAGGAGGCGAAACCAGTTCTGCCTTGTCAGCCCCACTGTGGTGAGGGGAACTTCCTGACCCCCGGCCATCAGACTCCCTGGGGGTCTTCTTTGAAGCCTTCAAGGGGCGCCCCACAGAGGAAGATGGGGAACCTCTACCCCTTTTCACTGACCTTCTTGAAGAAGCAGATGACGCCGATTCTTCCTCATCACTGGAAACTCCATGTTTCCTTTCCTTCTGCCTCTGTAGCCATGTAAGAAGCCTTCCAGCACGATCTCTCAAGGTCTTGGTGGAGAGAGTGCGGCAAATCTTACAGTCCTCTGCCTTGTGATCTGGATAAAGGCAGTAGATGCAATCCTTGTGTTTGTCTTCCACAAAAAGCCTTTTCTTCCCACAGGTGGAACAGGGCTTGAAAAGGGCTTTCTTCTTCTCAACATCAGACATGTTGAAGAAAAGAGAGTTTTCTGAAGTATTCTGAAGAAAATCCTGAAGAAATAACTGTAGAAATGTTTTAGAAAGAGTTGAAAGTAGAGCAGAGCTCAATGGAGACTCCCTAGCACAACGTGCGGTAGAAAATCTGAGGCTCTGAGGTTCCTTCAGGAAGGTTCTAAGGGTGAGGCTCTTTTGATTGGCTGATGCCAAGAGTTTGGTCTCTTTTACAAAAAGAGGCTGATATGCTACAAAAGAGAATGAGGCCTAGGCCTTTCTTTTCTCTTTTGTACCTACTACTATGGTATGTTTTATTACCGAGACTCCCAGTCCGACGACGGGGAATGATACAAAGCATGGGAATCTATGAAAGTTCCAATACTGGGGCAACATGGGTACTCCGGTACCCACAAGGGTGCTGGCCTGAGAACCTTCTAAGTTTGAAAGGGTTTGCTCAAATTCCTCTCCGAAATGTCCTTAATCTTTAAAATTCCAACTGCTACTTTTCCATAGAGTTATACGGAGCTCGAGCCTGTGTTCTCACACTGCGCCTGTCCTCCGTGAGTTCCGTGTGTCACTACCTGCTCTAGGCCCTGTGTCTAGTCAAGTCGTGGTTGTTATACCACTTTCTTACTATATGGTTCGGTCTCCCCCTAGGAGCCCGCTGTGTATTTTGCTATTTACTGTTGTTCTAGTGATTTAATATTGTGTGCTTTGATCTCTAATCTCATAAAGAGGGTAGTAGATAGTGTTTAGTAATAAATACATATATATATATGTTATATATTCCTTGAGTGGTTCTCCTTTCATTTGGTCATTCGGGAGGTTCTGATCTGGTAAAACAAGCTGCTTTATATTCCTTCAAGACTTAGCCTGAAGGCTGCTCTCCATAGCTACCACTAGGATAGCTTTCAATAAAGGTTGTCTTTAACCTAATCATCAATAAGGGTTGTTTGGACTGGTACAAGGTGCCCTCTATAAATAGTGGTCAGCATATACCAGGCCAACTTCTCACATGCATCAGATAGAGAAAGCCCAAAATGGATTCCTATTTCATATCACCCTTTATGCTCTGCATCACTAATAGCCACATAAAAGAAAGTTGCTTTTCCCCTAGACTCAGCAATGCTGACAATGTGTAACAAGTGAATGTCAAGCGAGCATTCAGGAAACCCAACAAAACCAACACCATATCGTAGAAAAGGTCTCAATTCACTTATTGGATATATGTATTTGGGTCTCCTGTCAAACAATCCCACCATCAGTGAAGCCACCAACAAAAGCAGAACGCTTTTCAAGTCAATTAAGCACAGCGTCAAAACCCTGCCAGACCAACCTATTTCTCACTCCACAGAAAAGTGCAATGCCAATCATCCTCTTCTTCTGTGAAAAAAGATACCGAAGATAAAACAGCACATCGACAGCACCAAGCCTGCTTCATCTCTTATGCATACACCTATAGAATTCTGAAATGGTCATAATACAAAGCCATATCTACCGCAGATCTGGAAAACATTCTCAACTCCCTTAAAGTCACTTTTTATGAAAATGTTTACCCTCAGCAGCAGTCTCTCTCACTCCTAATCACTTTTATCAATGCCTCCGCAACTCAAGGGACGTTTCCAGAAGTTATCAAGAAAGGCCAGATAATTCAAATCTGAAGAAACCTACACTAAACCCTGATGACTTTGCCAGCAACCTCACCAAATACGGGCTCATCATTCACCTACCATTCATCTGCAGGATCACTGAAAAAGCAGTCTGTTTTCAGCTCCCAGGTCACATCAATGCTAACCTTTTCCAGCGCAACTACCAGTCTAGCGTCAGATCACGCTGCAACACAGAGACTGCTACCTTACACATGGTAGACAATACCCTATTGACCACAGATGAAGATGATCCCTGCCTCCTGATATTGCTGGCCCAGACACAATTGACCATTCCACCCTCATATGCAACCTGGAGTTTCAAAGGGGATCCACTGAAAATGTCCTTCACTGGTTCTCCAGCTTTCCAACCTACAGCAGTTTGTTTATATGGGCATCTCCAGGTCCCAAAAGATCCCTATCACCTTGTATTCTGTCTCCTGTCATCATCAACCTCTACCTGAAGCATCTCGAGCCATCAGAGATAACACTAAGATTCACCAATATGCCGATGATAGACAACTCTATTTGGAAGTCTTCTCTTCAGCTGGTTTTGCTTCAGATGTCCAATGCATTAAACACACCCTACACATAATCCAGACCTGGATGTCCACGGTCTACCTAAAACTCAACCCAACCAAGACAGAATTCCTGTTATTTTTCAAGAACAGCAAACAAGAAGCAGTACGAAAAAGGCTTCATGACATGAACCTTGACAGCTTCAAACCCCTGAATGCCAAGTCACTTAGCATTAGCATGAACATTAACCTTGCCCTCAAGGAGCACACTGTCAAAAAATTAGAATGGCCTAGAACCAGCTCTCTCTTCTAAAGAAGGTGAAACCATTTCTTCCAGCAAGCATCTACAGAACTGATTTCAAGCTCTCACTCTCTCGCATCTGGATGATGATAATGTTCTGCTACATGGCTGGCTCCACGTGTTCAGGTTTCACAATAGCACCTGTTAACGGCATTCTACGCATTGCAGCATGTCCCAACGCATCCTTATGGAACTCCATTACCCCCCTTGCCGTCCAGGACCATCTTTAAAACCAGCTGCATCATGTACAGAACTCCAACCAACAACCCTGCTTATCTTGCAAGTAAGCTCCCCATGTCTGGTGGTTCTCAGCACCCCCTACAGCCAGGTCACCATCAGTCTGCAGACTAAAAAGTGTTTATAAACAAAAGAGAGAGAAGGCAAAAGACCTTTTCCATTTAGGCACCCTGGCTGAAACACCGTGCCTGTATCCACGAGGACGTCTCAAACACTGCTCTCTGTTTTTGGTGACCAGCAGCACATTCCTGACTCTTGTTTCCCTCTATTTTGCAGAGGGAGACAACACACTCCGTGTTGGCTGGGCGATACATGTGACTATTGAAGCACTGTATTGCTGGAAAAGGGTTACACGTGAATAACCCTTTTAGCTCTTGAACCTCCGAGCCAGTAGGCTACACGTTGGCGAACTGAGGTTTTTTAGATTGATGTGCCCAATATTCGGTGCTGTGGCGGAAAAAAGCTTGGCCCTGATGAATCTGCATAAAATGTATAAAGCAGAGAAACATGTTGGCATCTAACAGCGGTATGCATACATAGCATCCTAAGCTGTTTTTTTAATTTGAGAGGGTTCACTGAGAAAAAGAATAAAAGTGGTGTGTATATCGAGTGAATCCCTTCAATTTTAACCACTTTTTTTCCACACTGTGAGGTGTGATTCACTTTTCCACTTCACTGCACGCACCTTTACACTTCTGATATTTTCTTTTGGACACCTTTCTGTTGGGCTTAATGATGATAAAAATGGGCTTATCTGGTGAGTACCTGCCATTTACCCGCTTGGTGTTGCGCGCGTGAGGGGTCATTTCGCCTTTTCCCACATGTTTTACACAAATGAGTGTGTGTAAGGGACTGAATACTTGTTTATGAGTCCCTGATATCTTAAAAACTGTCAACAAAGTATTGAGAATGGGTTTTATGTTATATACACATACTACTGATTAGAGTATAAAGAGGGTTATGTAGAAAACTACAGGTCTTCTGTTTGACTACTTTAGGAAATATGATACTTTAGCATTCCTTGTAGTCGGTCTGATTCTGGTCTTTTTGTTGTTTATGACTTTTTGAGTTGGGGGCGACCAGAATTTGTATTCCCTCTATGCTCCGTATTGTTAGTGTCCCTCTATTTTGAGCCCGGCTGCAAATCTTTTTTTTTATAACAAACTTTATTGATACCAGAAAGTGAATACAATGTTTTTTACCAGGTATATTACAGCATTTTTGTTTTTTGTTTTGCCATCTTAGACAAATATCTTCTTATTTGCAGATTAATTCGACAGGGTATGGATAACAGTACATGAAGGTACAATCCATACAATTGTTAAAAAGTAATGCGTGCTTATAAGGTACAATGTTTTCTCTTGGAACGATTGCATACCCGGCTGCCAATCTAATGATGAAAACAAACTCAGGTGAAACATCTTCTAGGGCTACATTCTCTGAGCTAAAGTTTGCCCCATTAACCTTCAACATAAAATATAAAGAAATATCGCCATATTGATTAAGGCGGTGCAAGTAAAAAAAAAATCTTTGATTCGACCTTAATAAAAAAAATTGATTAAAGTGGAAGAAAAAATAAATGTTTTTTTAAATGAAATGGATATTGAGGTTTTGAGACTTAAACAATGGTGGTGCTTCTGCTGGCAGGAATGATTAAATAAGTTAGGGATGACTCCCTCACTGTGATGCTATTGTTACTTGTATGTAACTGCTTTATCTTTTACTTCCTGATAACAACCCTAGCACATTCCTCTTGATCACAGGATAATCTGTCACCAACCATCGAATGTGCATAATTTCTCTTGCCTTCCCCGTCATACAACAAACATCTGCCTGTTTCCTCCTACAGTTCAACTTATTCTCCTAACTTCCTTCGAGATGCAACTCCGAACATTTCACTCACCTGACTTTTGGGTTGAATTCTATCTTTTCTTTTTTGCTTGGTTCTTTGTTCTGATCACCAATTTCCACCAAAGCAATGTCATAGTCATAGAATTCTGCAATTTTTGGCTTCTTGGCATTGACATTATAATTAGGATGGGATATGACATTTGCTACTGAATACCTCTTCCCTGTGAAAGCAAATACACCACCATATATTAATCATGAAACACATGAAATCATTTCTATGATGAACCACATGAGACCGCTCTACTCCGATCCCGGAGGAAAAACGAGCGTATCTAAAATTAGCCAGGAGATACAAGCATCTAATTCAAGCTGAAAAGAAATGCTTTATTTATGAACAGATTATTCCAATAACCCTTGCAAATATTCTGAAATATTGTGGAGAGAGTTAAGGAACACAAGGGAGAGCTTGAGGACTCTGAACCCCCCTGATTATTTCTGAGAGGCTATTGTCACCTACTTTAAACATAAGATACAATTCACAAATGTGTATTTGATGATAGCTCGAGAAGAATCCAGAGATAGCACAAGATCAACAGAAAGCAAGATATCATGGGGCAACATTGTGTTTTTTAGGTCAGGCCGATCAGACAGCTACGCTGTCTGTTGGGATAGAAAAGCTGTTGTGACAGACGTGTACCCCTGCCCTGAGAATCCAAGTGTACTATTGTCTGGATCCATTATGCTGATTTATTTTTGTCATACATAAACACCGATCATGCGTTTGCACCATGACATGTACCTGTCTCAAGGATTGCGGTCTTGATGGAGTGCCCAACTCGTACCCTCTTTGTGGTGGAAGGCTACCGCCTTCACCTGAAGTTAAGCAGCATGAGCGCGGTGGTGGCAGCATATCGCACATTGATGAGTAGGAGTCAACAGGTCCTTTTGAACTTGTGTTACAGAAGTGGACTTACAGGCGCACTCACTTTTTAATGTTCCGCTGCTGTGTGCTTAACTTACCATTGGCCTACATCAGTTAGATGTGAAATGCAGCGCAGTGCAAAAGAGGTGACTTTGCACTGGTTGTAAGTGTTCCTGTGAAAGGTATAGTACAGAGATAGAGTGCTGTACAGAGCGTGCTTGGTGAGTGCGTGTTCTGGGTGTATGTGTTCCTGTGAGGAGTACAAGGGTGTAGTGTTGTGCCACGCATGCAGGGTGAATGCTTACGCTGGCTGAATGTGCTTCTGCAAGTGGCACAATACAGATAGGCTATAGTACTGAGCAATGCACAGAGTGAATGTGTGTGCTGAGTGTATATGTACAGGGAAAACAAAGAAAGGCTTGGGTCCTGTCACTGTCTGACCTGGACCTCTCTACAATGTATTAAACAAAAACAAATGGCCAGACAGGTTTGATTTCGAACACTACCCACCCTAGTCTAACAAATTACTAGGTTGGACAACAATTTGATTGCATCAGTTTATGCTTTATACAAAATGATTTTTCAAAAAGGATTTTTCATATGTCATCAAGAAAAACACAATCATTAACAGATACATACATTCAAGAAATACACAAATGCAAAAACAAAATATATATGTTACAAATTACTATACAAAACCACATAGACAACTATACAATGCCTCTGATTATTTGATTGTGAGGCACCAGTCCTTAATGTGAATACAAACAGACAAGCGGACATTTAGTTCATTGCGACAGCCTGCTTGTCTAAACCAGCCTGAGACTTATAGTTTTACTCAAAGGGGTACTGATTATGGGGAATAAGCAAAGTGGATTGTGCATTAAGAGTGCCTTCTTGTGCCCCAAGTCAGCCCCTTCTCTTTTATATCCCAGGCGGGAAGTCAACGTGTTTTGAACCCTGTGTTGTTTATTGGGTTCTCCTCAGGACACGGACTGGTGGTCGCTGTCACTGTGAACAATAATAATAAAGGTGGTGTCAGTGTGAGGATTCCCTTAAAGGAACTTTTTTTTTTTTTTAATTCTCGGACTTCTTTACTCCTGTTTACATTTACCTGTTGTAAACTTCTCTGGCCCCAAGGGTCGAAAGTTGTCAAGAAACGCCCATACGTATTCTGTAAATAAACAAGGATCGAAAGTCGATTTTAATTTCTCCATAAGGAGCTGTAATATACCTTAATGGGTCATACCTTATTTTGTTGATAGTATGGACATGCGGGAGGGATGCCGGATTGGGTTCTACACTCGGTGTTTGTTCACATTTGTATTACATCCTGATTCTCAAGGGATACTGTGAAGGAACAAGCATGCTGTTGTTATGCCTGTTGTGTAAATCTGCAGGAGAGTTTTACAACGGAGGACAAACTTCCTACCTTATCGAAGAATAATTTCGCCGGGACTGCGTGCACTGTTTAACGAGAGCCGCACAGCGAGGTTCGTAACTGCAACACAATGAACTGAAATTAAAGACAGATCGAGTGTGTGGGCTTTTCGAAAGGAATCTAGGGGCATATTATCAAGCCTGTGCGCTAAAATTATCGCCGCTTTATTGGTCGAAAACGGCCGATAAAGCGGCGATTATGGGCTTGATAATATGCTCTGTGGAATTCCAATCGAAGCCCATGTTAGATGTCTTCACATCTAACATGTGCTTCGATTGGAATTCCATAGAGCATATTATCAAGCCCATTATCGCCGCTTTATCGGCCGTTTTCGGCCGATAAAGCGGCGATAATTTTAGCGCACAGGCTTGATAATATGCCCCCTAGTTTTTAACGGGCAGAATGCTTACTTGGGAGAGAGGGGTGGGGGGAGAGTGAGCAGACCCAAAAACCATTGAAGTGTGAAAAAGGCCGCTTTATTGGAACAGGTGCACATTTACAAATACACGAACTCGGCAACCGCCTCACAATCTAAACCACAACCCAAATTTTTGTTCGTTTTTATTTCAAACCCCAAACCCCGCCCCCACCCCACACCCTCCATCGCACCCGCCCCCACCCGTACATACCCAACACAAAAACCATACAAACCCCAATAACATTATAACATTATAACATCACCTAACAAATACAAAATATCACATCTCCGACTATAAACCAACTGATCATATCCCCCGACCCATATTCTCCGAACCCCACCTCGATCAGTCTAACAAATCCCCTAACAAGATCCGATTACAACTAACGGGTCCAAACCTGGCCCAAAACTGACAATCACATAGCAAAACCGCCACGCACCTGTCCCAAGCGACAAAAGAACAACGTCAAACCCCATGCACACATATCCCAAACAGCAGCCAAAAAAGAAATAAATAATCGAAAAAACCCCAAAAAAGGGGAGGGAGGGAGGGACAAAAATTCTAAACTCAACCGGCCACCAGGTAACCAAGCCTAAAATGGTGCCCGTAGCGAGGAGCCCCGCCCATTTATAAGGGGCCGCACAATACAACTAAAAACCAGCCCAAAAACGCCCCAATGGAATCTGCTAGAAAAATACCCCCACCCAGATCTCCCAAACCGCCCGGGGGAGGAAACCTCCCAGGGGTCGGCTGCCCTTCCCCAAGCCCCCCTTGGGAGAGAGGGGTGGGGGGAGAGTGAGCAGACCCAAAAACCATTGAAGTGTGAAAAAGGCCGCTTTATTGGAACAGGTGCACATTTACAAATACACAAACTCGGCAACCGCCTCACAATCTAAACCACAACCCAAATTTTTGTTCGTTTTTATTTCAAACCCCAAACCCCGCCCCCACCCCACACCCTCCATCGCACCCGCCCCCACCCGTACATACCCAACACAAAAACCATACAAACCCCAATAACATTATAACATTATAACATCACCTAACAAATACAAAATATCACATCTCCGACTATAAACCAACTGATCATATCCCCCGACCCATATTCTCCGAACCCCACCTCGATCAGTCTAACAAATCCCCTAACAAGATCCGATTACAACTAACGGGTCCAAACCTGGCCCAAAACTGACAATCACATAGCAAAACCGCCATCCAGAAAGCGTGGGGTGAAAGACTGATACAGAGAGAACCCCACCTTTCTGCCCCCCACACAGACCTAAAACAGGGAGAGGGGAAGGGGGGGGGGGGGGGGTTGGGGGAAACCAGAAAAGAAAAAGATGAGACCAAAGCCTACAGCACATACGACCACTTATTCACCAACAAACTGTTGCACAGTCAGACAGCGAGATAAAACCTCCCGCAGCTCCAGCAGATATAAGTCCATACCCATCCGGGACAAATGGACACCGTCCCCCCTAAAAAATTCCACCGCATCATATTTGATGTCACTATGGACGATCCGACCAAAACCCAAATCCCTGCAGAAACGGGAAACCTCCAGATTCACCTTCCTCCGAGATTTATCCACCGCCTTCGGTTTCACCGCATTCCTCCAAACCCTCCTTGGCACCATTTCAGTCCACAGGACATGACAACCTGACCACTGGCTATGCAATAGAGCCAAATCCTTTTTAATCGCTCGAAGCAGGACAACCCCCTTGACGGAACCCAAGTCATTTTCACCCAAATGAAGAACCAGAACATCCGGGCAAACCCCCCGTACCAACCAAGAATTTAAAGCAGGGATCAGTTCTTTCCATAACATACCCCCCCTACCCTTCCAAACAACATTAAACAAACGATCATTGAAACCTAATGATGAACCAAAATAACTTTGACGAGCTTGCACTTGAGCTCTCTTAACGAAGGAATGGCCCACGATCCAAACTGTAATGAAAGCAGCCCGAGGACCAGCCACAGAACCTGAAAAAGAAAACAGAATCAGACAGGCAACACAGATGAAGACGCCAGCGCACCAGCAGCCTCATTACGAACATAGCGCCGAAAGCAATCAGAAGTCCAGCGCCCCAGTCCCATGATTTCCTCCCTCGACCAGCCCCTGCGGAAAGGCTCCGTGGCCGCCCCAATCCGAAAGGAGTGAGTACCGTATAATGACCCATCCAAACCAATATGTCGCAGCGCTTTTCGCAGAACCATGCGCAGTTGATAATTCGACACACATGAACCATTTAAATGTCGAAAAACTTGAAGGTCCAATGACCCACCCGACATTTTCTTCCAACAAAGAGCCCAACGTAAAGGGCACGTTTCCGGAGGGGACACCGCCTCCAACCAGACACCCTTACCCATACTCCTTTGATCCGTTTTGGAGTGGGAGAGCCAAATGTGGACCCCCCTTTCCGATAGTTGAACATTCCCCCACCGAAGGCCAGGAGAGGACTTGTTGCCAAGCAATTCAGACACGCGAAAGGCTCCAAAAAACATCCACACCATCAACGTGGCGAACAAACACGCTTCCATTCGATCAGAACACACAGCCGGGAGAACAGAAATCACCTGAAACAGCTTCTGCCACGACAAAGGGGATCGCAAAGTGCGAACAGCACCACTCTCTCTAGCCCACCCTTCCAACATTCTCCTACCCAACTCCCCAGCCGACGGAGAGTATCCCCACAAAAGCTTACCCATGAAAGAAACCCCCGCCAGTTTGCCAGAAATAGTAATTCTAGACAACTTTTTATCCATCATACACAAAATAAACTGAACCACATCCTCAGACCGTTGCCAATCCAGCTCCCGCCAACACGCACCCGACTCCAAAAACTCTGTCCAGGCTAACTCATACGCTGTCCTCGTGGAAGGAGCCAGGGAACCTAAAACCAGGTGAAGGACCCGGTGTTGCCTACCGTCCACAGGTGGTCTGGCATGGGAGTCGGCTCCTCGTCTGCCTCCAAAGCAAGCCCACGGAATCTCTCCCACTGTGAACGAGACAAAGCATCCGCAATGTCATTGTCCACGCCAGGAACGTGCAGGGCCCGAAAACAGATATCATGTTTCAGACAACCCAACACAAACACTCGAAGGAGCTTCAAAATCTGAGGATCTCAGGCCGATTGTTTGTTAATTACCTGGACCACAGCCATATTATCGATCCGGAAAAGGACCTTTTTGTGGGCCAAATCCACACCCCACAGAGTGACAGCAACAACCACAGGGAAAAGTTCCAGAAAGGCAATACTTCTACCACCATTCCTCCATTGCACAGGCCACTGTTGGGCACACCACCTTCCTTGCCAGTACAGACCAAAACCCTCACTTCCAGCCGCATCAGAGAAGATCTGTACCTCCCAAGACCAATCCACCTCCCAACACAAAGGCACACCATTGAAGGAATGTAAGAAGAAGACCCACATGCGTAAGTCCTCTTTCACCCCCGCGGACAGTCTCACCCTATGATGTGGAAGTGAATGACCAGACAAAGCTCTGCCTAACCTCCTACAGAAAGTCCTACCCGCCCGAACCACTCTGCAGGCAAAATTAAGGTGTCCCAGCAGAACTTGTATCTCTTTCACAAACACTTTCTCTTTTCCCAACATGGTTCCAACCAGTTCAAGCATTTTTTGTTTCTTGTCCAATGGAAGACGAGCCTGCATCAAATGAGAGTCAAGCTCGATCCCCAAAAAAGACATGGTCGCGCAAGGACCCATGGTCTTCTCAGGGGCCAATGGTACACCTAAATAACTCATCAATGATTGAAACGATGTGAGAGCAGCTTGGCAAATCAACGAATTGGCAGTACCCACAAAGAAGAAATCGTCCAAGTAATGAGTGACTAGTTCATGGCCACTCTGTCTAGTAAACCACCATTGTAGAAACGTACTGAAAGTTTCAAACAACGCACAAGACATGGAACAACCCATTGGCAACGCCTTGTCCACGTACCATTTTCCAAGAAAATGGATGCCCAGAAGACACCAGTCTTCAGGATGGACTGGAAGGAGCCGAAATGCGGATTTGATGTCGCATTTTGCCATCAGAGCATCAGGGCCCGCTGTGACAACCAGTTGCATAGCTACATCCACCGAAGAATAAGATACCGATGCAGCTTCGTTCTCAATGAAATCATTTACCGACCCACCTTCAGGCCATGATAGATGTTGAATGAGCCGGAACTGACCAGGCTCCTTCTTGGGGACCACACCAATAGGGGATACAATTAGGTTCACCAGAGGCCAATCATCAAACGGGCCCGCCATTCTTCCCTCACTCATTTCTTTGTCCAATTTTGACTGTACAATGGCAGGGTGTTCACTTGCCGACCTCAAATTCTTGGACCAACGTCTCAAACGTGGTCCCTCATACCCCAAACGAAAACCAAACTGAAAACCCAACAACAAGACTGACCGCAGCTCGGCAGGCTCGTAATCCCGCAAAGCAGCGGCCAATCGAGTAACATTAACCGGTGTACGAGCCTTTGGGCCCAGCACCGGATGAAGACTTCCCTCCCCTGGGAGCTGGAGGTTGCTGTGGTGGCACGAAAGTTCCTGAACTCTGTTGGGAACCCTGGGGCCCTGATGTCCTAGGACCCCAGCAACGGGACAACGGATGGCCCTTCCTACCACATTGTGAACATTCGTGCCGGAATTTACAGAACTGTCTAGTACAAGTCCCGCTGTTAAAATCCCAACACGTGCCTGTAGCCGACTGGGTGGTAGAGTTGGCCCCCACCCCTCCCCGGGTGGGACGGGACTGAAAGGGACGATAGACTATAGGAAGACCACTAGCTGTAAAAATTGTTTTACCAGAGGCAGATGACCCCATCGTGTGCTGCCAAAGGTCAGAATCCAACTCACCCCATTTCGCCTCAGGATCCCAAGCCATACGCGCCCTAAACTCCTCATCATATTGAGCCCAAGCATAATCATTCCTAGTCAGCTGAGCCTTACGGATAACATCCATGTACTTAAATAATGACACGCAGCGCTCAGGGAACTTTTCGCAGTAGACGCTGGCATAAATTAAAAAGGCCGCCGTCCAATTTTCTATAGTCAAAGGTACTTTAGGGCGTTTAGCCAATTCAAACTCCTCCTCCTTGGAACCCTCTTTAGCACGGACCTCCCTGTGGAGCAATTTCAACAGTTCCACATACTCACCATTCCAAATCCTTTCCTTTGTACTGAGCATCAAATGAGCCCCCAAAGGCTTCGTAACACCCATATACGGCAACTTTTTGATTTTTAGTTCCTTACTGTGAAGTACATTTTTAGTAGTGCCCAAACCAACAGTGGACGTGCCGCTATCCACTTTTTCACCTGTATGAAGATCATCCCCGTGTGTACCCACACCTTGGTCTCTTACAACACGTCCTTTGTGTAGTTTACCATCCTTTTCAGTAGATATTAAATCTACACCAATACCAATAGACACCAAATTTGGCCGCACGGCCTGAACCACAGACTCACCTGGGCGTAAAAGAGGCGGTTGACTGGCTTCCGTCCTCCACTCTGTCTGTGCACCGTCGTCCGCCCTCCGAGGAGCCCTCACCGAGGGGCCGAGCACTCGTGGCCTTGACGATTCCGCACGACTCCGAACCGCCTGATCCTGTAACATACTACGAGAAACATTAACATGCCCCCCCCCCAGACACAATCTCACGAACTTCTCCCTCTTCAGGGCTCTCTTCATCATAATCTAAAATGAGCGATTCCTCTAACAGAGGAGGGGCAGTGACAACCACCGAAGTCTGCCTTGACTCCACCGTATTCGAACGACCATGGGCCTTACCAGCCCTTACTCTTGACCTAGGCGGGGAGGACGACTGAACTCGTCTACACATCCCCCCACCAGAACCACTGACAACCTGTTGATGTCCTGAAAAAGATAAACCAGCATTATAACCACCACGTGGCACGAGAGAGGTCGTACGTAACCCGCTCCCATGTACAACGCCGGATTCCACCGCTGAGGCCGGGAAGGTCGCGCTGGACCCGGATGCACCGCCCATGTTGAAATCCCTCGTTGGGGCCATCGAGGTCGTAGTAAACCTGCGTGTGATGGCCGCGGCGGGATCCCTCGATGGTATGGGACGTGCCGCGCCAGGCTCCACCCGCACTTCTCCTCGGCGTACCTGGGCTGCCTGCCGCCCTGCCAAGTCTGCTGCCGTAGTTCGAGCTTCCTCCTGCAAAGAAAAAGGCCGGACTGGTGTGCCGGGTCCCTTACTAAAACCAACTCTATGTGCAGTAGACAAACCGCCAACAGTAAATCCACCCCCCCTGCCAGACATCACAAAACTCCCAGAACCAAAAGCACTTTTTCTTTTTAGGGCATCGCAAAGCCGAGGAGACGGAGGGCAAACCTCCTCATCCGAACTAACCTCCAACATAGCCTGAATAATCCGCGAAGCAGGACCCTGATCAGCCAAATCCCGAACCCCCGTACCATCAAAAGAACCCCGAGATGCCGGCCCCGAAACCACTCTCATACCAGGACACTGAAAATCCCCTGCCAACCTATAAAAAGAACCTTCTCCAACCTCATGTTGCCGAACAAAACCAACTTCACTCCCGACCCCCCCGAGGGGAAGGCCTCCTACCGCGTCCAACGGGCGGCAACTCCCCACTGAAACGCCCGCACCACACAAATCCACTCCAGGTAAAGGAACGTCAGTCCGCCCAGCACCCTCCCCCAAACCCATCTGGGCCCATTCCCCCTCCCCCAAAGAACTGCAACCTACTGACACAGCTTCTCCCCCGACAGACCCCGAGGGAGAAAACAATAACGGACTATTCATATCCCTCCCCACAGACTGTACAAGCACACCAGGGCCCTCAGACCTGACCACTCCATGACCCGATACCAAAGGCCGCGCGATGGACACACCTACCGAACCACCGTCAACCGTTACTGGGACCTGAACCACATGGTGGCGAATAACGCTCAAAGGAGCGACCACCTCCTGTATGTCCTGACCCGAAGCACCCCGTAACGGCTGCTGCGCCACAGGAACCACATCCAAAATGGCCTCCGCCCGCACCAACTCGGTGACGTCAGCCCCCACACCCGCGGAGGCCGAAGCCGAACGCCGCGTGCAACCACGTTGCCTGGAAGCACGACGGCCCCGCAAAACGGGAGCAGAGGCTGCTCTTTCCCGCAAACCAACATTAGAAGCCTCCCCCCCCACAGAAGGAAAACCACCTTCCCCCACCACTTCCACCAACGAGGCATCCAAAGAAACAGACGGATCCGAAGAACCAGAATCACTCCCACGGCGGGCCCTAGAACCCGCTCGCCGAGTCCTGGAACGACCCCGTTCACTTACCCCATCCTGCCTCCGGCGTTTCGGAGAGTAACATGCTGCCACCACAGCCGACACCCTCGCAGAGGCCACCCTCTGGGGGCGCGGGGTCTCGGCCTGACCCCGATCGCCCATGACCAGGTCCAAACGCCCCGCCTCGCTAAGCAGGCGAATAGCCTCCAACACTCGGTAATCTTCACCAGCCATGATATCGAATCAGAATAGCTACAATGAAAACGAACAAACTACCAAAATACTGACAAAAATTCTAAACTCAACCGGCCACCAGGTAACCAAGCCTAAAATGGTGCCCGGAGCGAGGAGCCCCGCCCATTTATAAGGGGCCGCACAATACAACTAAAAACCAGCCCAAAAACGCCCAAATGGAATCTGCTAGAAAAATACCCCCACCCAGATCTCCCAAACCGCCCGGGGGAGGAGACCTCCCAGGGGTCAGCTGCCCTCCCCCAAGCCCCCCTTGGGACGTTGTCCTTTGCTCCTATCTTCCGGCATCCATTGCCTCCCACCAGGCGTGACGTGTGGTTACGCTGGAAACGTGTCTACTCATATTTAAAGTGGCGGCAGTAGCTATAGACCTTCATGGCGTTACAGGTGTATGCTGGGATTTGTGGTTCGAGTGATTTTGCCGAGGTCAGCCAGACTGTAAACGGCCAGTGGCAGCTGAGTGTTACAGAATTTTCAATAAAGGAAGAGTGGTGTTATAGGTTACTCAGTTCATTGAGGTCATTTAATCCTGCCATTGCTGTGTCAAATTTGAGGATTAGGTAAGCTTCTTTCTGTGAGAGACGTGTATCTGGGTCTCCTCCCGCTCCGACTGTGCTTTTTATGACTGATAAAATTGTCCAATTTAAATCATTCACAGAATGCTTTTATTTCAAAAAGTGGGATACTAGTGGTGCGGTGAGGACTTTTTTATTGATTCTGGATCGATGCTGAATTATACGTTGGCGCACCTCTTGTGTAGGTTTGCCGATATAGACTTTTTTACAATGGCACACAATAGCATAAACTGCGTACTTCGTTTTGCAGTTGGTGAAATCATCATGCTGCCAGTATTTTTTGCCATCCGTAAAAAGTGAGCCTTCCATTGTGAGACTGCACATCGAGCAGGAGCCACATTTGTGGTGTCCTTTAACCGGACTGAGGTTGAACAAGGTGCTCTGTGTGTCTTTTTTGATCGCAGGACGTGTAGCTGTAATCTGCTGTCCGATACTCCGGTTCTTTTTTAGCGCAAACAACGGTGACCCGATGTTGGGAATGACTTCCTCCACTAGATGCCAGCTATTCCGGATGATTTTTTGCACTGGATGCGTATGAGGTCCGAAGGTAGACACGCATTCCATGCGTTGTGTAGGTGCTTTTTCTTTCTTTTGCAATAGATGCTCTCTTGGTGTCCATCTGGCTCTCTTCATGGAATGTTTGAGGAGCTTGCGTGGATATCCTCTTTCTGTTAGCTTTTGAAGAAGAGAATGGCCATGTGTTTCAAAGTCTTGTATTCTCGAGCAATTCCTTCTCACCCTAAGGAATTGTCCATAGGGGAGGTTGTTTTTGAGGCTTCTCGGGTGGTAACGCTGGCTGAATGTGCTTCTGCAAGTGGCACAATACAGAAAGGCTACATTACTGAGCAATGCACAGAGTGAATGTGTGTGCTGAGTGTATATGTAGACATGGTGGCACAATACATGATTGTGCTGGACAGAGTGTGTGGTGTGTACGTACACTGATTGCAAATGTGATTGTAATGGTACATTTCATGGAGGACCCTAGGTTCCATTTTAGGAGGCCCAGGCCTTCCTGGTGAGGATATGATGAGGTAGAGGAATTCCCCAGACAGATTTGCATATTGCTGCATTCCAGTGAGCTGGGTGGCACACACTGGAGAAAGAAAGCAGAGGCTCTCTCTGTACATTGATTCAGTGGAAGATCATAAGGAAGGGGCCTGGACCCAGGTCAGGAAGGCGATGGGACTGATGAGTCAATGATAAAGAATGGGACTTAGAGCACAGGATTAACCTTTTGATGCACATATCACTGTGGCTAACATTTAGGTGTGAACTCTAGTCACTCCCATGGCCTGTGTTGTTGGACTATCAGGTTTGAAGTCCATCTTGCTGTGTCAGACAGGTTTTCAAGTAGAAAAGCTTCAAAAGAAGCAGAACCCCATTATAAAACTTTAAAGACCAAGACCTTAAGTCACATTTGGTGCCTGGTAATGGACTATAAGAAGTGGAGGTTGAAACCCCATGAATTGACATCTGCCAAGCAGGCAGGTGGCCTGTGTGAGGAGGGGAAGATTTGCTATACTTCTGCCTGTGGCCAGGACTGGGGGCCAAGTCCTGCTAGTTTCCCTGCTGGGTGAGGAGACATCCCCAAGACGAAACCAAGAGCACCTGCTCTGGAGCAGCAGCGCCTGCCTGCCGGCTTGCCGAGACCACTGTGCCCCCATGGGAAGGAGGAGAGTATTGGAGGGAGTGAGGTCCAGTGGGCAGCCCTGTTGAGTGGTCTCTCTGTGTTAGGAGGCAGCTGCTGCACCAATTGGGTCGATGCCTGTATGCAGATTTAAGTCGGCAATCCCTGTATGCTAGCAGAGGGCAGCTGTGAAGATTGCAGTGGAAAGATTTACATGTGGTAAGTGCAGAAGACTGTGTGGCACCGTTGCGTTGACCTGCATGCCTGGAGGGCACACCGTGGAAAAGACTGCCTTGCGTAGGTGGGCCAAAGACTGGGCTACACAGCAGTGACACCATATGTCAGGAAGGGCTGCTCCAGTAAAGACTGCCATGCTGTAAGGGCCAAAGCCTTTTTGGCAGTGGTGTGGCAACCTTGTATGCCAGGAGGGGCTGCAGGAAATGATTGTGCCATGTGGATTGGACAAGAGCCCATGAATAGTGAGCAGCCGTTCCCCCCCAGGTGACCAGAAACAATGAGGTAATGATTTTGAGTTTGACCCCCCTCCTCCTTATTTGTATTTAATAGAACACGAAGAGATCTCATTTCCTTTTGAAAAACGATTTTTTTTATTCTTCTATTTTTTATGCTTGGTGTGTAAGTCCTTTGTGACGTTCAGTACAGTAATAGCATCCTTGTTATTCAAAGGTTTCTTAATAGCCCATTAATAGAACTGCACCAGCCCATACTCTGCATTGAGGGATTGACCCTGGACCTACACTCTTCGCTCTCCGACAGAAAATACAACATTGATAATGTTAAAATGAAGACAGTAGAAGTTTTTATTAATGAGCACACGAACCATGCTGCGTTACCGATGACCTAAAAAGCCTTGAGAGAGCCCTGGTCAGACTGACCGCAGTGGGCGAAACACGTGTTGGCTGGTGCAGTTCTATTAATGTGCTATTAAGAAACCTTTGAATAACAAGGATGTTGTTTCTGTACTGAACGTCACAAAGCACTTACAAACCAAGCATAAAGAAAGAAGAATTTAAAAAAAAGTTCTTCAAAAGGAAATGAGATCTCTTTGTGTTCTTTAAAATACAAATAAGGAGGAGGGGGTCATACTCCAAATCATTACCTACAGTGACAATTCAGAGGCTGGAAAGGTCCAGTGCCTCGAGTGAACTGTGAGAAGTTGGCCTGGTATATAATGCTCACTAGTTCTAGTGATCACTTTGTACCATGCCAAGCAACCCTTATGATGATGGTTGTAATTCAACCTTATAGACCAGTTATCCTAGTGGTAACGTGGACAAAGCAGTCTTAGGCTAAACTCTGAAAGGCATGTGAAGCCAGCTGTTATACCATACACAACCCCCTTGAATACCAAATGAAAGGGACACCACACAGATATATATTGAAAATATATATTGATTTATTAACTATAAAATCCCCTGGACTCTTTATGAGCACAGAAGCACAAGCGTTAAATCACAAGACAGTTTAAAATACTCAAAAGTTGCACAATATGGATGAGCCCTAGGGGCCACCTAAACCATATACTAAGAAAGTGGTATAAGAGATACCAATAGGAAAGTGAAGAGGCCTAGGGCCTTGGGAATCGCTGGAGCTATTCGAGACTGGAAATAACTAAATCGGGAAAGGCCCACGGGACTCGGGTGCAGTGTTCAAAGTGCACGCACTTTTCAATACAAAGTCTATGGTGCGTAAAAAGCACAAAGTTAGAAAGTTAGGAACCTTCCGAGTGACCTACGGAGCTGAAACTTAAAACACAGGCCCTTGAGATGTGTACCAGTGCAGGAGCACCGGCGGAGCTGAGTTACCTCACCCACGGGAAGCGGGTGCACAGGGTCGAAGTAGTGTCGGGTTTCGTCACGCTGGTCGATGGTGCTTGGAGCTGAAGATGCTGCAGGCGGCTCGATGAGAAGAGTTCCGGTGGATCCAAGGGTGGATCTGAAGATGTGAAGACCTGAAAGCAGAGGGGACAATGTTCAAAGTCACTAGCCAGTGACTACCGTGGAACCAGATTGGAACCAGGCGATGTCGGGTGCAAACAGGCGTTGTCGGGTAGCTTCTTTCTGCAGCCACGTGGATACCCGGGGTCGAGGACGTCCAGGAGTCGGTCACGAGCTGTCCCACGCAGGCTTCTCGTTGTTGGCGGTGTCGGCATCTCGATCGGATCAAACAGGCCTTGGCAAAGGCAAGCCAGGCAGAAGTTGAAAGATGCTTAACACTCGGACCAGCAAGGTCAGAGCGGGTGCTCCTTTTCACAGGAGCTTGGGTAGGTCTGGAGCAACCAGACCTGCTGTGTAAATCTTCGGGTTCGTCGCCAAGATGGCCGCTGACCACGTGGCTAGTGGCCGGGATGGCGCGTCGAGTGGCACAATGCAAAAGGGCCCCACGCAGATCGTGGAGATGCTGGAGGGCTGATCTTCGGTGCAAGGGCTGCTCGGTGGTGGGGGTTCTCAATCCCCAAAGCACAACGTCGAGGATGCCTCAGAAGCTGCGCAGTCAGCTTTTCGAGTGTCTTCCAAGAGGTCCGGTCCCACGTCACTCGGTGCCTCCACGGGTCCCTTCTTTGCAGGGACTGTGGATCGGGCTCTGAGAGGTCTGGGAGTCTGGTTCTTGTCGGGCTCTGGGCTCGGTCTCCGGCGGGAGGCGGCGGCAAAGCAGACGTCGGGTCGCTGGTTGGTACCTGTGTTCACAGGGTGGCCACTCCTAGGCCACAATGGAGATTCTCTTCAGTCTTCTGTGCAGCAGAATGTCGAAGTCCAGTCTTCTTCTTCGTGGAAAGTTGATTCAGGATGATCTGCTGTGCAATGGCACTGCTCCCACTCTTATTCCCAATCTGAGGGGTGGATCACCTACTAGGTCCCTCCTCTGGGAGGAACCAGGAAGGGGGGCGGTTACACCCCCTTTCCTTTGTCCAGCTCCTCGCCAGGACTGGGGCTGGAAGGCCCCAGAACCGGTTTGGACTGGCCTATGCACGGGGACACCTTGTGTGCCCCGGGCATGTCTGATTCTATTCAGCCCTGTCCTACCCAATACACAAAATCCTGTCTGGGGTGGTGCTCGCACCTCCCAAGGCAGGAAACCCTTTGTCCAGGCCACCATCTGCCGAGTTTCGGTCAGCAGCAGGAGGCCAGACTTGTGTCTGTGGTGGCAGCGTCCATTTTGTGATGCTGAGGCTCTGTTTAACTTTAACCGGGGTTAAGGCTACGCACATGTCGTGTCCCTCTAGAAGGGTGGAATGCTATCCCCGTCGCCAGAACTGGCGAGGGGATAGTATTCCAATTCGTATGACACCTTACTCGACATGTTTTGATAAAGCCAAACCAAAGATAGCATTCAACCGCGAGGATTATAATGCACTTAAGAGTATATGGTATGGCAATATCCCGGAACAGCTTAGGGAGTGGTTCCCGACAGCTGCAGACAGGCTCAGCTCATGCCAGAGCACCATCTCACATATTTCCAAGCACTCTGCCTCCAGGATTGATGAGGCCTTCCATAGGAGTGGCTGATAGGAACATATGTGTCCAGTTTAGGGTTAGGCACAGACATACTGTACCTAAGTAAGAGGTGGTTACACCGACTTACCCCAGCTGAGTGATCAGCCAGTTGTGTCAAATATGGGGGCCAGGCCAGGGGTGGCACAATACATGCTGCAGCCCCTGGTAGGCCTTGGATACACCTATGCCCTGGGCACCTAGGGTGCACTAATACAGGGGCTCACAAGGTGAACCAGTTCCAATTCGTAATGCACCTAAAGTGCATTGGCAGTAATTTAGAGAGAGAACAGCAGGCTGTGGGTCTGATTAGCAGGCCCACAGCCACATTAAGTCAGAAACCAGTGAAGCAAAAAGCAAAAATTTGGGGTGACCATAGGAAAGCAGACCCTACTCTCCTACATAACCCCCCCCAAACGCAGGGACATTAGACTAACCTTGACCAGTTGTGTCTTCATGTTTTAAGTGGAAGTACCTGGAGAGACCATCTGCGTTGCCATGGTCAGTCGCTGGGCGGTGCTCCACTGTAAAGTCCATCCCCTGTAGGGAAATGGACCACCTGAGTAGTTTGGGGTTTTCACCCTTCATCTGATTAAGCCATAGGAGGGGCTTATGGTCGGTCTGAATCTTGAAGTGAGTGCCAAATAAGTATGGCCTCAACTTCTTCAGGGCCCACACCACAGCAAAGGCCTCCGTCTCTATAGCTGACCAACGTTTCTCTCTGGGGGTCAGCCTTCTGCTAATGAAAGCAATGGGCTGGTCCTGGCCATCTACATTAAGCTGTGAAAGCACTGCTCCCACTCCCAACTCAGAAGCATCTGTTTGGACAATGAACTCTCTTGAGTAGTCAGGACTCTTCAGGATAGGTGCAGAGCACATGGCCTTCTTCAGGTCATCAAATGCCTTTTGACAGATTTCTGTCCACTGAACCTTTTTGGGCATCTTCTTGGATGTCAGATCATTAAGAGGAGTCACAATGGACCCATAGTTCTTAACAAACTTCCTGTAGTACCCAGTCAGGCCCAAGAAAGCTCTGACCTGAGTCTGGGTGGTTGGAGGGGACCAGTCCTTGATGGTCTGGATCTTACTCTCCAGTGGTTGAACTTGGCCTCCACCTACAAGGTGGCCCAGGTATACAACCTTGCTCTGCCCTATCTGGCACTTTGTTGCCTTGATAGTGAGGCCTGCCTTCTGCAGAGCCTCAAGCACTTCCTTCAGGTGGACCAGGTGATCCTCCCAGGTGGAGCTAAAGACAGCAATATCGTCCAGATACGCTGCACAAAAGTCATCCAACCCAGTGAGGACTTGATTCACCAACCTTTGGAAGGTGGCAGGTGCATTTTTCAGACCAAAGGGCATCACCACAAACTGATAATGCCCACTAGGGGTAGAAAATGCTGTCTTGGCTTTAGACTCCTCAGCTAACCTGATTTGCCAGTAGCCAGCTGTCAAGTCAAATGTGCTCAAATATTTGGCAGAAGCCAACTTGTCAATGAGCTCATCTGCCCTTGGAATAGGGTGTGCATCTGTCCTGGTGACAGCATTGAGTCCTCTGTAATCCACACAGAACCTCATCTCTCTCTTGCCATCTTTGGTGTGAGGTTTGGGGACCAGAACCACTGGGCTAGCCCAGGGGCTCTCTGAAGGCTCAATGACACCTAATTCCAGCATCTTTTGCACCTCAGTCTTTATACAGTCCCTGACGTGGTCAGGTTGCCTGTAAATCTTGCTCTTTACAGGAAGACTGTCACCAGTGTCCACCACATGTGTACACCAGTTAGTCTGACTGGGTGTCAAGGAGAACATATGCCTGTATGCCTGTAGAACTTGTCTGCAGTCATGTTGCTGATGTTCAGTGAGGCTGCCACCTAAGGCCACACCATCAACTGAGCCATCCTCAGGGTTCTGAGTGAGTAGGTCTGGGAGAGGGTCACTCTCTTCCTCCTGTACCTCATCTGTAGCCATGAGCAAGCCCATGTCTGCCCTGCTGACATATGCCTTCAATCTGTTCACATGGAGCACCCTGTGGGGGCTCCTGGGAGTTCCTAGGTCCACCAAGTAGGTAACCTCTCCCTTCTTCTCCAGAATTGTATGGGGTCCAGACCATTTGTCTTGGAGTGCTGCTGGGGCCACTGGCTCCAACACCCATACCTTCTGTCCAGGCTGAAATTCAACAAGGACAGCCTTTTGGTCATGCCAAGCTTTTTGTAATTCTTGGCTAGCCTCAAGGTTTTTAGATGCCTTTTCCATGTACTCTGCCATCCTGGAGCGGAGACCAAGTACATAGTCCACTATGTCCTGTTTAGGCTTTTTGAGAGGTAACTCCCATCCTTCCTTCACTAGACACAGGGGTCCTCTTACAGGGTGCCCAAACAACAATTCAAAGGGGCTGAAGCCAACCCCCTTTTGAGGGACCTCTCTGTAAGCGAACAAAAGGCAGGGCAGTAGGATGTCCCATCTTCGCCTGAGCTTTTCAGGTAATCCTTTAATCATGCCCTTTAGGGTCTTGTTAAATCTCTCAACAAGCCCATTGCATTGTGGGTGATAAGGAGTGGTGAACTTGTAGTTGACACCACATTCCTTCCACATAGCTGTCAAATATCCAGACATGAAGTTGGTATCTCTATCTGATATTACCTCCTTAGGAAACCCCACTCTGGAGAAAACTCCAAGTAAGGCCCTGGCCACAACAGGAGCTGTTGTGGTCCTAAGTGGAATTGCCTCTGGGTACCTGGTGGCATGATCCACTACCACCAGTATGAATCTGTGCCCAGATGCTGTAGGGGATCCATTGGGCCAACAATAGCAATCCCCACTCTTTCAAAGGGAACCCCCACCACAGGTAGTGGTATCAGGGGGGCCTTTGTTGTTCCACCTGCTTTACCACTGGCTTGGCAGGTTTCACAGGAGCGACAAAACTGCTTGGTGTCTTCAGACATGTGAGGCCAGTGAAAGTGAGGGACAAGCCTGTCCCAAGTCTTGTTCTGGCCTAGGTGTCCTGCTAAAGGAATATCATGGGCCAAGGTGAGTAGGAAGCCCCTAAATTGCAGAGGTATAACCAACCTCCTGGTAGCACCAGGCTTGGGGTCTCTAGCCTCTGAATAAAGGAGTCCATCGTCCCAATATACTTTATGGGCACCTTGAGCATTCCCAGCAGCCTCAGCAGCAGCCTGCTGTCTGAGGGGTTCAAGAGAAGGACAGGTTAACTGAGCCTGCCCCAAGTCTGCCCTAGAAGGTCCCCCTGTCCCCAGAAACTCAACCTGATCAGGTTCAAGTTCTTCAGGGACAGTTCCTTCAGGGGTCTCAAGATCAGTTTCCTGTGAAGCCTGATCCTCACTTGTGGGCAGTTGGGAAGGCGCAGCCTTAACCCTCCTGTTCTTCTTCTTGGGAGGTACTTGGTCCATTGTTCCAGGATCCAAGACCTGAGGTTCAGAGAGGCACTTTTTGGCCTGTGACCTGGTCACAGCAAGGACATGTGATGATATCCCTAACATCTCTGCATGAGTCCTGTACTCAACTTCTGACCATAGAGAGTTCTCCAGGTCATTGCCCAACAAACATTCTACTGGGAGATCAGCACTAACCACAACTTTCTTTAGGCCAGTTACCCCTCCCCAGGAAAAGTTAACAGGTGCCACACTATGTGTAGTAGTGACATTGCTGGCATTGGTCACCAGGTAATCATCGCCTGGCATGTATTGTCCAGGGTCCACAAAGTTAGGTGTCACCATAGTGACACTGGCACATGTGTCCCTGTAAGCTTAAGCCACTTTGTTGTTGATCAAAGGTGTCTGTCTGTATTTGCCCAGGTTACTGGGACTTATGTCAGGGGTCAAATCTATGTCCCCTTCACAAACCAGAACAGCCTGTGTAAGGGTTCTGACTAGGTCAGAATCTCCTTCAGTTCCCAAAGTGATACCCACTAAACCCTTGGCTTGAGGACCAGCACTGCTAACTGTACTAGTGGGTGCAGGTGCCTTAGGGGCTGCAGTGCTGGGGGCTCCACCCTTTTTACACTCACTTGTCCAGTGAGAGGTGTTCTTACAAGTTTTACACCAGGGTTTCTTCTGACCTTCTTTCTTCTTCTTCTTGGAAGTTTGGGACCCACCCTCTGTCTCAGTTTGGGGCCCTGTTGAAGACTTCTGGTCTTTAGCTTTCTGCTCCCCACCCTTCTGGTCTGTTTTCCTCTGGTCACCACCCTGGTTCTGGTTCTGGTTCTTTTGCTTAACTCTGGTTCTTACCCATTTATCTGCCCTCTTTCCCAATTCTTGGGGAGAGGTCAAATCTGAGTCAACCAAATGTTGATGCAACTGCTGGTTCTGACAATTATTTAAAATTTGTTCTCTCATCAGCAAATTATACAATCCTTCATAGTCTGTAACCTTGCTTCCCAGCAACCATCCCTCCAGAGCCTTAGTGGCACACTCAACAAATTCAGACCAGTCCTGAGTCTGTGTCTTCTGGGTATCTCTGAACATTAACCTGTACTGTTCAGTGGTTAAGCCTAACCCATCAATCAGAGCACTCTTCAGGACCAGGTAGTTACTAGAATCCCCATCACTAACTGTGAGGAGTCTGTCTCGGCCTCTACCTTCAAAGGAGAGCCACAAGATTGCTGCCCACTGCTCCTGAGGGATCTGCTGTACTCTGCAGGCTCTCTCCATTGCAGTAATCCATTTATGGATGTCATCCTCAGCTTTGTAGCGGGGCACAATCTTACTCAGGTTTCTATTATCAAAAGACCTGTCTTTATCCTTGTGGATATTGCTGCCACCAGTGGGTTCTATTACCCCACTCTCTCTAGGCTGTCTTGCTCTAGCAAGTTTCTCCTTGGCCAGGGCAACCTCTAACTCTTGCCTCTGGATCCTAAGCTCAGCCTCTCTCATCTTGGCCTCATGTTCCCTTCTCTGAGGGCTAGTCATCTCCTTCCTGGAGTGACCATGAGAGCCTCTAGAGACATGGGAGGTATTGGATTCACCTGAGTGACTCCTCCTCCTCCTATGTCCCTGGTTAAGTCCACCTGGGGGTCTGAATGGGTTGTTACCTGATTCATTCCCAAGTAAGCTTAAGTTAGCCTGGTTCAGTCTACTGACCAGCACCTGACTATTTCTGTCATCATCTGACTCACTGCTTTCCACCTCCTCCTCTTCCTCTTCCTCTTCCTCCTCATCTACCTGAGGAGCTCCAGTGGTGGAGGCTTCCTCATCTACCAGGATGATAGGGGCAGGGGTGTCTACAGTGTCATCCTCTGAAGGATGGCCTCCTTCAGCATTCCCTGTGGGGTTTGCCTTAGAGGGCTTTAGAGTCTCAGACTGGTCTAAGAGCTCTCTTAGGTGGTCTGTAGTAGGGGAAGGCCCTGTCTTCAGACCCCTTAAGACACAAAGCTGTCTCAATTCCTTAAAGGAAAAAATAGCAAATTTGGATGGTGCCCTTGGAGGGTCACTCTCAACAGGAGTAAGTCCACTGGACCCCTCTGCTCCAGACATTGCTCTAGTGTGGGTGGATGTGTTGCAATCTACCTACACTGGTGTTTACCTACTAAACCTATCTAGTAGTTGTAGCTAGGGTGTGCTACTCCCTTTGCTCTACAACAACTAAGTTCAGTAGAACTTAAGTATACTAGTCTTGTTTTATATGTACCTAGCAGGTACCTGTATGATCTTTCAGATGATAATCTCAAAGATTGTAATGGTAAAACAACAGCAAGCTCAGATCCCAATCCGCTGCTCACCAATGTGAGAAGTTGGCCTGGTATATAATGCTCACTAGTTCTAGTGATCACTTTGTACCATGCCAAGCAACCCTTATGATGATGGTTGTAATTCAACCTTGTAGACCAGTTATCCTAGTGGTAACGTGGACAAAGCAGTCTTAGGCTAAACTCTGAAAGGCATGTGAAGCCAGCTGTTATACCATACACAACCCCCTTGAATACCAAATGAAAGGGACACCACACAGATATATATTGAAAATATATATTGATTTATTAACTATAAAATCCCCTGGACTCTTTATGAGCACAGAAGCACAAGCGTTAAATCACAAGACAGTTTAAAATACTCAAAAGTTGCACAATATGGATGAGCCCTAGGGGCCACCTAAACCATATACTAAGAAAGTGGTATAAGAGATACCAATAGGAAAGTGAAGAGGCCTAGGGCCTTGGGAATCGCTGGAGCTATTCGAGACTGGAAATAACTAAGTCGGGAAAGGCCCACGGGACTCGGGTGCAGTGTTCAAAGTGCACGCACTTTTCAATACAAAGTCTATGGTGCGTAAAAAGCACAAAGTTAGAAAGTTAGGAACCTTCCGAGTGACCTACGGAGCTGAAACTTAAAACACAGGCCCTTGAGATGTGTACCAGTGCAGGAGCACCGGCGGAGCTGAGTTACCTCACCCACAGGAAGCGGGTGCACAGGGTCGACGTAGTGTCGGGTTTCGTCACGCTGGTCGATGGTGCTTGGAGCTGAAGATGCTGCAGGCGGCTCGATGAGAAGAGTTCCGGTGGGTCCAAGGGTGGATCTGAAGATGTGAAGACCTGAAAGCAGAGGGGACAATGTTCAAAGTCACTAGCCAGTGACTACCGTGGAACCAGATTGGAACCAGGCGATGTCGGGTGCATACAGACGTTGTCGGGTAGCTTCTTTCTGCAGCCACGTGGATACCCGGGGTCGAGGACGTCCAGGAGTCGGTCACGAGCTGTCCCACGCAGGCTTCTCGCTGTTGGCGGTGTCGGCACCTCGATCGGAGCAAACAGGCCTTGGCAAAGGCAAGCCAGGCAGAAGTTGAAAGATGCTTAACACTCGGACCAGCAAGGTCAGAGCGGGTGCTCCTTTTCACAGGAGCTTGGGTAGGTCTGGAGCAACCAGACCTGCTGTGTAAATCTTCGGGTTCGTCGCCAAGATGGCCGCTGACCACGTGGCTAGTGGCCGGGATGGCGCGTCGAGTGGCACAATGCAAAAGGGCCCCACGCAGATCGTGGAGATGCTGGAGGGCTGATCTTCGGTGCAAGGGCTGCTCGGTGGTGGGGGTTCTCAATCCCCAAAGCACAACGTCGAGGATGCCTCAGAAGCTGCGCAGTCAGCTTTTCGAGTGTCTTCCAAGAGGTCCGGTCCCACGTCACTCGGTGCCTCCACGGGTCCCTTCTTTGCAGGGACTGTGGATCGGGCTCTGAGAGGTCTGGGAGTCTGGTTCTTGTCGGGCTCTGGGCTCGGTCTCCGGCGGGAGGCGGCGGCAAAGCAGACGTCGGGTCGCTGGTTGGTACCTGTGTTCACAGGGTGGCCACTCCTAGGCCACAATGGAGATTCTCTTCAGTCTTCTGTGCAGCAGAATGTCGAAGTCCAGTCTTCTTCTTCGTGGAAAGTTGATTCAGGATGATCTGCTGTGCAATGGCACTGCTCCCACTCTTATTCCCAATCTGAGGGGTGGATCACCTACTAGGTCCCTCCTCTGGGAGGAACCAGGAAGGGGGGCGGTTACACCCCCTTTCCTTTGTCCAGCTCCTCGCCAGGACTGGGGCTGGAAGGCCCCAGAACCGGTTTGGACTGGCCTATGCACGGGGACACCTTGTGTGCCCCGGGCATGTCTGATTCTATTCAGCCCTGTCCTACCCAATACACAAAATCCTGTCTGGGGTGGTGCTCGCACCTCCCAAGGCAGGAAACCCTTTGTCCAGGCCACCATCTGCCGAGTTTCGGTCAGCAGCAGGAGGCCAGACTTGTGTCTGTGGTGGCAGCGTCCATTTTGTGATGCTGAGGCTCTGTTTAACTTTAACCGGGGTTAAGGCTACGCACATGTCGTGTCCCTCTAGAAGGGTGGAATGCTATCCCCGTCGCCAGAACTGGCGAGGGGATAGTATTCCAATTCGTATGACACCTTACTCGACATGTTTTGATAAAGCCAAACCAAAGATAGCATTCAACCGCGAGGATTATAATGCACTTAAGAGTATATGGTATGGCAATATCCCGGAACAGCTTAGGGAGTGGTTCCCGACAGCTGCAGACAGGCTCAGCTCATGCCAGAGCACCATCTCACATATTTCCAAGCACTCTGCCTCCAGGATTGATGAGGCCTTCCATAGGAGTGGCTGATAGGAACATATGTGTCCAGTTTAGGGTTAGGCACAGACATACTGTACCTAGGTAAGAGGTGGTTACACCGACTTACCCCAGCTGAGTGATCAGCCAGTTGTGTCAAATATGGGGGCCAGGCCAGGGGTGGCACAATACATGCTGCAGCCCCTGGTAGGCCTTGGATACACCTATGCCCTGGGCACCTAGGGTGCACTAATACAGGGGCTCACAAGGTGAACCAGTTCCAATTCGTAATGCACCTAAAGTGCATTGGCAGTAATTTAGAGAGAGAACAGCAGGCTGTGGGTCTGATTAGCAGGCCCACAGCCACATTAAGTCAGAAACCAGTGAAGCAAAAAGCAAAAATTTGGGGTGACCATAGGAAAGCAGACCCTACTCTCCTACATAACCCCCCCCCAAACGCAGGGACATTAGACTAACCTTGACCAGTTGTGTCTTCATGTTTTAAGTGGAAGTACCTGGAGAGACCATCTGCGTTGCCATGGTCAGTCGCTGGGCGGTGCTCCACTGTAAAGTCCATCCCCTGTAGGGAAATGGACCACCTGAGTAGTTTGGGGTTTTCACCCTTCATCTGATTAAGCCATAGGAGGGGCTTATGGTCGGTCTGAATCTTGAAGTGAGTGCCAAATAAGTATGGCCTCAACTTCTTCAGGGCCCACACCACAGCAAAGGCCTCCGTCTCTATAGCTGACCAACGTTTCTCTCTGGGGGTCAGCCTTCTGCTAATGAAAGCAATGGGCTGGTCCTGGCCATCTACATTAAGCTGTGAAAGCACTGCTCCCACTCCCAACTCAGAAGCATCTGTTTGGACAATGAACTCTCTTGAGTAGTCAGGACTCTTCAGGATAGGTGCAGAGCACATGGCCTTCTTCAGGTCATCAAATGCCTTTTGACAGATTTCTGTCCACTGAACCTTTTTGGGCATCTTCTTGGATGTCAGATCATTAAGAGGAGTCACAATGGACCCATAGTTCTTAACAAACTTCCTGTAGTACCCAGTCAGGCCCAAGAAAGCTCTGACCTGAGTCTGGGTGGTTGGAGGGGACCAGTCCTTGATGGTCTGGATCTTACTCTCCAGTGGTTGAACTTGGCCTCCACCTACAAGGTGGCCCAGGTATACAACCTTGCTCTGCCCTATCTGGCACTTTGTTGCCTTGATAGTGAGGCCTGCCTTCTGCAGAGCCTCAAGCACTTCCTTCAGGTGGACCAGGTGATCCTCCCAGGTGGAGCTAAAGACAGCAATATCGTCCAGATACGCTGCACAAAAGTCATCCAACCCAGTGAGGACTTGATTCACCAACCTTTGGAAGGTGGCAGGTGCATTTTTCAGACCAAAGGGCATCACCACAAACTGATAATGCCCACTAGGGGTAGAAAATGCTGTCTTGGCTTTAGACTCCTCAGCTAACCTGATTTGCCAGTAGCCAGCTGTCAAGTCAAATGTGCTCAAATATTTGGCAGAAGCCAACTTGTCAATGAGCTCATCTGCCCTTGGAATAGGGTGTGCATCTGTCCTGGTGACAGCATTGAGTCCTCTGTAATCCACACAGAACCTCATCTCTCTCTTGCCATCTTTGGTGTGAGGTTTGGGGACCAGAACCACTGGGCTAGCCCAGGGGCTCTCTGAAGGCTCAATGACACCTAATTCCAGCATCTTTTGCACCTCAGTCTTTATACAGTCCCTGACGTGGTCAGGTTGCCTGTAAATCTTGCTCTTTACAGGAAGACTGTCACCAGTGTCCACCACATGTGTACACCAGTTAGTCTGACTGGGTGTCAAGGAGAACATATGCCTGTATGCCTGTAGAACTTGTCTGCAGTCATGTTGCTGATGTTCAGTGAGGCTGCCACCTAAGGCCACACCATCAACTGAGCCATCCTCAGGGTTCTGAGTGAGTAGGTCTGGGAGAGGGTCACTCTCTTCCTCCTGTCCCTCATCTGTAGCCATGAGCAAGCCCATGTCTGCCCTGCTGACATATGCCTTCAATCTGTTCACATGGAGCACCCTGTGGGGGCTCCTGGGAGTTCCTAGGTCCACCAAGTAGGTAACCTCTCCCTTCTTCTCCAGAATTGTATGGGGTCCAGACCATTTGTCTTGGAGTGCTGCTGGGGCCACTGGCTCCAACACCCATACCTTCTGTCCAGGCTGAAATTCAACAAGGACAGCCTTTTGGTCATGCCAAGCTTTTTGTAATTCTTGGCTAGCCTCAAGGTTTTTAGATGCCTTTTCCATGTACTCTGCCATCCTGGAGCGGAGACCAAGTACATAGTCCACTATGTCCTGTTTAGGCTTTTTGAGAGGTAACTCCCATCCTTCCTTCACTAGACACAGGGGTCCTCTTACAGGGTGCCCAAACAACAATTCAAAGGGGCTGAAGCCAACCCCCTTTTGAGGGACCTCTCTGTAAGCGAACAAAAGGCAGGGCAGTAGGATGTCCCATCTTCGCCTGAGCTTTTCAGGTAATCCTTTAATCATGCCCTTTAGGGTCTTGTTAAATCTCTCAACAAGCCCATTGCATTGTGGGTGATAAGGAGTGGTGAACTTGTAGTTGACACCACATTCCTTCCACATAGCTGTCAAATATCCAGACTTGAAGTTGGTATCTCTATCTGATATTACCTCCTTAGGAAACCCCACTCTGGAGAAAACTCCAAGTAAGGCCCTGGCCACAACAGGAGCTGTTGTGGTCCTAAGTGGAATTGCCTCTGGGTACCTGGTGGCATGATCCACTACCACCAGTATGAATCTGTGCCCAGATGCTGTAGGGGGATCCATTGGGCCAACAATAGCAATCCCCACTCTTTCAAAGGGAACCCCCACCACAGGTAGTGGTATCAGGGGGGCCTTTGTTGTTCCACCTGCTTTACCACTGGCTTGGCAGGTTTCACAGGAGCGACAAAACTGCTTGGTGTCTTCAGACATGTGAGGCCAGTGAAAGTGAGGGACAAGCCTGTCCCAAGTCTTGTTCTGGCCTAGGTGTCCTGCTAAAGGAATATCATGGGCCAAGGTGAGTAGGAAGCCCCTAAATTGCAGAGGTATAACCAACCTCCTGGTAGCACCAGGCTTGGGGTCTCTAGCCTCTGAATAAAGGAGTCCATCGTCCCAATATACTTTATGGGCACCTTGAGCATTCCCAGCAGCCTCAGCAGCAGCCTGCTGTCTGAGGGGTTCAAGAGAAGGACAGGTTAACTGAGCCTGCCCCAAGTCTGCCCTAGAAGGTCCCCCTGTCCCCAGAAACTCAACCTGATCAGGTTCAAGTTCTTCAGGGACAGTTCCTTCAGGGGTCTCAAGATCAGTTTCCTGTGAAGCCTGATCCTCACTTGTGGGCAGTTGGGAAGGCGCAGCCTTAACCCTCCTGTTCTTCTTCTTGGGAGGTACTTGGTCCATTGTTCCAGGATCCAAGACCTGAGGTTCAGAGAGGCACTTTTTGGCCTGTGACCTGGTCACAGCAAGGACATGTGATGATATCCCTAACATCTCTGCATGAGTCCTGTACTCAACTTCTGACCATAGAGAGTTCTCCAGGTCATTGCCCAACAAACATTCTACTGGGAGATCAGCACTAACCACAACTTTCTTTAGGCCAGTTACCCCTCCCCAGGAAAAGTTAACAGGTGCCACACTATGTGTAGTAGTGACATTGCTGGCATTGGTCACCAGGTAATCATCGCCTGGCATGTATTGTCCAGGGTCCACAAAGTTAGGTGTCACCATAGTGACACTGGCACATGTGTCCCTGTAAGCTTGAGCCACTTTGTTGTTGATCAAAGGTGTCTGTCTGTATTTGCCCAGGTTACTGGGACTTATGTCAGGGGTCAAATCTATGTCCCCTTCACAAACCAGAACAGCCTGTGTAAGGGTTCTGACTAGGTCAGAATCTCCTTCAGTTCCCAAAGTGATACCCACTAAACCCTTGGCTTGAGGACCAGCACTGCTAACTGTACTAGTGGGTGCAGGTGCCTTAGGGGCTGCAGTGCTGGGGGCTCCACCCTTTTTACACTCACTTGTCCAGTGAGAGGTGTTCTTACAAGTTTTACACCAGGGTTTCTTCTGACCTTCTTTCTTCTTCTTCTTGGAAGTTTGGGACCCACCCTCTGTCTCAGTTTGGGGCCCTGTTGAAGACTTCTGGTCTTTAGCTTTCTGCTCCCCACCCTTCTGGTCTGTTTTCCTCTGGTCACCACCCTGGTTCTGGTTCTTTTGCTTAACTCTGGTTCTTACCCATTTATCTGCCCTCTTTCCCAATTCTTGGGGAGAGGTCAAATCTGAGTCAACCAAATGTTGATGCAACTGCTGGTTCTGACAATTATTTAAAATTTGTTCTCTCATCAGCAAATTATACAATCCTTCATAGTCTGTAACCTTGCTTCCCAGCAACCATCCCTCCAGAGCCTTAGTGGCACACTCAACAAATTCAGACCAGTCCTGAGTCTGTGTCTTCTGGGTATCTCTGAACATTAACCTGTACTGTTCAGTGGTTAAGCCTAACCCATCAATCAGAGCACTCTTCAGGACCAGGTAGTTACTAGAATCCCCATCACTAACTGTGAGGAGTCTGTCTCGGCCTCTACCTTCAAAGGAGAGCCACAAGATTGCTGCCCACTGCTCCTGAGGGATCTGCTGTACTCTGCAGGCTCTCTCCATTGCAGTAATCCATTTATGGATGTCATCCTCAGCTTTGTAGCGGGGCACAATCTTACTCAGGTTTCTATTATCAAAAGACCTGTCTTTATCCTTGTGGATATTGCTGCCACCAGTGGGTTCTATTACCCCACTCTCTCTAGGCTGTCTTGCTCTAGCAAGTTTCTCCTTGGCCAGGGCAACCTCTAACTCTTGCCTCTGGATCCTAAGCTCAGCCTCTCTCATCTTGGCCTCATGTTCCCTTCTCTGAGGGCTAGTCATCTCCTTCCTGGAGTGACCATGAGAGCCTCTAGAGACATGGGAGGTATTGGATTCACCTGAGTGACTCCTCCTCCTCCTATGTCCCTGGTTAAGTCCACCTGGGGGTCTGAATGGGTTGTTACCTGATTCATTCCCAAGTAAGCTTAAGTTAGCCTGGTTCAGTCTACTGACCAGCACCTGACTATTTCTGTCATCATCTGACTCACTGCTTTCCACCTCCTCCTCTTCCTCTTCCTCTTCCTCCTCATCTACCTGAGGAGCTCCAGTGGTGGAGGCTTCCTCATCTACCAGGATGATAGGGGCAGGGGTGTCTACAGTGTCATCCTCTGAAGGATGGCCTCCTTCAGCATTCCCTGTGGGGTTTGCCTTAGAGGGCTTTAGAGTCTCAGACTGGTCTAAGAGCTCTCTTAGGTGGTCTGTAGTAGGGGAAGGCCCTGTCTTCAGACCCCTTAAGACACAAAGCTGTCTCAATTCCTTAAAGGAAAAAATAGCAAATTTGGATGGTGCCCTTGGAGGGTCACTCTCAACAGGAGTAAGTCCACTGGACCCCTCTGCTCCAGACATTGCTCTAGTGTGGGTGGATGTGTTGCAATCTACCTACACTGGTGTTTACCTACTAAACCTATCTAGTAGTTGTAGCTAGGGTGTGCTACTCCCTTTGCTCTACAACAACTAAGTTCAGTAGAACTTAAGTATACTAGTCTTGTTTTATATGTACCTAGCAGGTACCTGTATGATCTTTCAGATGATAATCTCAAAGATTGTAATGGTAAAACAACAGCAAGCTCAGATCCCAATCCGCTGCTCACCAATGTGAGAAGTTGGCCTGGTATATAATGCTCACTAGTTCTAGTGATCACTTTGTACCATGCCAAGCAACCCTTATGATGATGGTTGTAATTCAACCTTGTAGACCAGTTATCCTAGTGGTAACGTGGACAAAGCAGTCTTAGGCTAAACTCTGAAAGGCATGTGAAGCCAGCTGTTATACCATACACAACCCCCTTGAATACCAAATGAAAGGGACACCACACAGATATATATTGAAAATATATATTGATTTATTAACTATAAAATCCCCTGGACTCTTTATGAGCACAGAAGCACAAGCGTTAAATCACAAGACAGTTTAAAATACTCAAAAGTTGCACAATATGGATGAGCCCTAGGGGCCACCTAAACCATATACTAAGAAAGTGGTATAAGAGATACCAATAGGAAAGTGAAGAGGCCTAGGGCCTTGGGAATCGCTGGAGCTATTCGAGACTGGAAATAACTAAGTCGGGAAAGGCCCACGGGACTCGGGTGCAGTGTTCAAAGTGCACGCACTTTTCAATACAAAGTCTATGGTGCGTAAAAAGCACAAAGTTAGAAAGTTAGGAACCTTCCGAGTGACCTACGGAGCTGAAACTTAAAACACAGGCCCTTGAGATGTGTACCAGTGCAGGAGCACCGGCGGAGCTGAGTTACCTCACCCACAGGAAGCGGGTGCACAGGGTCGAAGTAGTGTCGGGTTTCGTCACGCTGGTCGATGGTGCTTGGAGCTGAAGATGCTGCAGGCGGCTCGATGAGAAGAGTTCCGGTGGGTCCAAGGGTGGATCTGAAGATGTGAAGACCTGAAAGCAGAGGGGACAATGTTCAAAGTCACTAGCCAGTGACTACCGTGGAACCAGATTGGAACCAGGCGATGTCGGGTGCATACAGACGTTGTCGGGTAGCTTCTTTCTGCAGCCACGTGGATACCCGGGGTCGAGGACGTCCAGGAGTCGGTCACGAGCTGTCCCACGCAGGCTTCTCGCTGTTGGCGGTGTCGGCACCTCGATCGGAGCAAACAGGCCTTGGCAAAGGCAAGCCAGGCAGAAGTTGAAAGATGCTTAACACTCGGACCAGCAAGGTCAGAGCGGGTGCTCCTTTTCACAGGAGCTTGGGTAGGTCTGGAGCAACCAGACCTGCTGTGTAAATCTTCGGGTTCGTCGCCAAGATGGCCGCTGACCACGTGGCTAGTGGCCGGGATGGCGCGTCGAGTGGCACAATGCAAAAGGGCCCCACGCAGATCGTGGAGATGCTGGAGGGCTGATCTTCGGTGCAAGGGCTGCTCGGTGGTGGGGGTTCTCAATCCCCAAAGCACAACGTCGAGGATGCCTCAGAAGCTGCGCAGTCAGCTTTTCGAGTGTCTTCCAAGAGGTCCGGTCCCACGTCACTCGGTGCCTCCACGGGTCCCTTCTTTGCAGGGACTGTGGATCGGGCTCTGAGAGGTCTGGGAGTCTGGTTCTTGTCGGGCTCTGGGCTCGGTCTCCGGCGGGAGGCGGCGGCAAAGCAGACGTCGGGTCGCTGGTTGGTACCTGTGTTCACAGGGTGGCCACTCCTAGGCCACAATGGAGATTCTCTTCAGTCTTCTGTGCAGCAGAATGTCGAAGTCCAGTCTTCTTCTTCGTGGAAAGTTGATTCAGGATGATCTGCTGTGCAATGGCACTGCTCCCACTCTTATTCCCAATCTGAGGGGTGGATCACCTACTAGGTCCCTCCTCTGGGAGGAACCAGGAAGGGGGGCGGTTACACCCCCTTTCCTTTGTCCAGCTCCTCGCCAGGACTGGGGCTGGAAGGCCCCAGAACCGGTTTGGACTGGCCTATGCACGGGGACACCTTGTGTGCCCCGGGCATGTCTGATTCTATTCAGCCCTGTCCTACCCAATACACAAAATCCTGTCTGGGGTGGTGCTCGCACCTCCCAAGGCAGGAAACCCTTTGTCCAGGCCACCATCTGCCGAGTTTCGGTCAGCAGCAGGAGGCCAGACTTGTGTCTGTGGTGGCAGCGTCCATTTTGTGATGCTGAGGCTCTGTTTAACTTTAACCGGGGTTAAGGCTACGCACATGTCGTGTCCCTCTAGAAGGGTGGAATGCTATCCCCGTCGCCAGAACTGGCGAGGGGATAGTATTCCAATTCGTATGACACCTTACTCGACATGTTTTGATAAAGCCAAACCAAAGATAGCATTTAACCGCGAGGATTATAATGCACTTAAGAGTATATGGTATGGCAATATCCCGGAACAGCTTAGGGAGTGGTTCCCGACAGCTGCAGACAGGCTCAGCTCATGCCAGAGCACCATCTCACATATTTCCAAGCACTCTGCCTCCAGGATTGATGAGGCCTTCCATAGGAGTGGCTGATAGGAACATATGTGTCCAGTTTAGGGTTAGGCACAGACATACTGTACCTCAGTAAGAGGTGGTTACACCGACTTACCCCAGCTGAGTGATCAGCCAGTTGTGTCAAATATGGGGGCCAGGCCAGGGGTGGCACAATACATGCTGCAGCCCCTGGTAGGCCTTGGATACACCTATGCCCTGGGCACCTAGGGTGCACTAATACAGGGGCTCACAAGGTGAACCAGTTCCAATTCGTAATGCACCTAAAGTGCATTGGCAGTAATTTAGAGAGAGAACAGCAGGCTGTGGGTCTGATTAGCAGGCCCACAGCCACATTAAGTCAGAAACCAGTGAAGCAAAAAGCAAAAATTTGGGGTGACCATAGGAAAGCAGACCCTACTCTCCTACATGAACCCTTTCTACACTTAATCTTTCTTAGACTAGGCAATACTATCCGGGACTGGGATCCCTGGACCTTGCAAAACTAGGATTGACCAGAAGCAATGAGGACTGCATTTGACCTAATCCAGTGGACTGAGTGAGGACGCAGTGGAAGCATCACCACCTCATCTGGATTGAGATCAGAAGCATCAGAATCACCCCCAATGTTTTTGGGAGCATGGACACTTACCCTGCAGGAGGAGCGCGGTAACACCTGTGGTCACTGCTGGAGCATTACTACTTGGGCTAAGAGGAGCGCATGTGCTTGCAGAGTGCTGCTGTGATGCTCTTGTGCAGCGAAATCACCTGAGCAGGCCCATAGCTGTTGAAAGTGCTCGCGGACAGGGAATCCTCTACGACCTCAAGGAAAAATGGGTTATTGTTTGTGAATGTCGTATTTTTCCTTTGTGTGGGCAGACAGTAGATGTAAAATACTTCTCTTTATATAAAAGTGAATATTTGGCTGGCCATTGATGTATTGCTGCTGCTGACACTCTTTGAGCTGTGAGCCCATGTTCACTAATTTGTATCCACACCTTTCCCCTGAGGGAGCCTTACACTGCTTGTTCTCATTACCACTGAGAGTCAGGTGGGGAAGAGGCCCTTGGCCCAGTAGTTCAGAATCCATAGTAGGTGGGGCCACTGGACATCAGGAGTAAAATGCTACCAACCCCATGGTTAGGCCTAGTAGCCCCTGCGTGCCCAATGGCCCTCTGAAAGGGGTTCTGACAAATGGCGGCAGAAGTGGCATTGGCCATTTCCAATTTGCGCCAGTAGTGCAATAAGTCCATTTTTTATTTGTATTTATTTTCACTCACAAAGGTGACACACATAGACAATGTAAATCTAGGGTTGGAAACTGACCTCAGCATCATATCCATAGATCAGATTCACGATTAATGTAGGGACATAGGGTGGAGAATTCCTGGAAGTAGGGACATAAAGGTCCTTGTTAATATCATTAGGGACCCGTTTAAGACTTGGTGAAAGGGATGAGGCTGTAGTTGACTCTGGGAAGGGTACCTTAGTGGGAACCCAAGAAGAGATCCTCCACTCTCACACACACCTACTATTACCACCAAGGTCGTACTGGCCGTCCTAGGCCAACTAGGCATTTCCCCTGGAGGCTGGTAGGGTGGGCAGCAACTTTTGTTACTGGGGCCAATTTTGTAGCTGTGCAGCAGTTTAAAAAGCACTGCTGGGTTCCTTGTGTATCTAACAGTTTTCAAGCAAGAATGTAAATGCAAAGATGACGCTGGTAATGTATCTGCTGGAGAAAGATCAGATTTTGTCTCGTGGCAGTTTTTGACTCATCTAAGGTAGCGCAGAGGGTTAATATGTCAGCTACAAAGAGTGTGTTATCCTCAGATCACAGAACAGTGTTTTATGTGCATAGTTCAGTGGGTTGCTTTTGCCACAGCGATCCTTTTGTTAATGTGTAGTTCACAAATTACAATCTTAATCTAGGTTAGAAAGTTATGGTTTTTCCCAGTCTTCCATTCTGAGTTTGTGCCACCAGAGACCAAGCACTCTTACTATCAGTTTGGATGACATCGGAATCCTGCACCTTGTAGTCCCTTTTGTTTTAGGTTTCATTTTCTATCCACTGATTTATACACAAGATTCATTGTCTCTATGGGTGCGTGTGATGTAAAATGCTCCAACACCTTACACTGGTATGAAAAATGCTATATAATAAATGAAATAGATGTGAGAGCGGGTTTATGGCGAGAGGAGAGGCACTGTTTGAGGGTGATAGTGAAGGAATCACTAAAGAGCCCCAATAAAGATTGCCATGTCCTGGTGCACTGTAAAGTCATCATTTTCTATGCTTTAAAAACAAATACAATTCAACATAAAACAAATACCATTTTCCCAAGTTTTCTTGGGGGTAGAACCCCCCTCCCCTCCCTGCAGGCCCACTTGTAGTGGACAGGTTCGCTCGCTGCACTTGCTCACTGTGCACCAAATGGGGGCTTGTCTGACAAAATTTGCCTGGGGTGCTTTGGGTTCCTAGTCCGTCCCTGATTAATACTGCCACTTACTTCTCACAATGGCTGACCCACTGGGCTATCCCGCCCTGCCACGCGAGAATTCTCTTTCTACTTGTTCTCACACAACTTACAAGCATCTCTAGATTGCTTCCTCTACTGCCACACTACACAGGTCACTCTAAGACAAGCTGAATATCTTAGAAAAACCATTTCCAACCATAACCCTTGCTTGCAAGATTCCCCTCCCCGATCCCGGCATGGTGGCTCCAACCCACCATACTGGAAGATCAAGCCTTCTGCAAAACTATGTATGAGTTCATCATCCGATACTTTGAGGAGAACAGTGGCTCAGCGACTCATCGAATGGGACGGTTTTAAATCTGTTGTGTGTGGTCTTTGCATTTACTTAGTGGTCGGAGCTCGAGCCGAGTAAACCAAAAACTGTGTGCTCTGGAGCACACTCTCGCTATGCCAGAGCAGAACGCCAGAGCCAAATAAGAGCATCTTACCGTTAAAGACAAGCATGCCCAAGTAATTAAATAATCAGATCCACGTGGTACCTTGATTATAAAGGCGACTTCGCGAAATCACATACAGAGTTAGATAAATCGTGTTACCTCCTTGCCTGGTTATCAAGCCTGACACAGCCAATACTCATATTACTACAATCCAACTTTCCCTTGATACCCTGACTGTTAGACCTGGCATCATTGGTGTGGGTTTCCCCTATATTTTTTGCCTGTGCCTCCTGTTATTTTGCTGTGTGTTGTACCCTGTTTTTGCTGGTCTAGATGATTTGGGCACATTGCCACTGCTGTTCAGTGCCAAAGTGCAAGTGCTACCTGTAAATTTTGTTTATGGATTGATGATTCCATGATTTGCATATTTGAGTATCTAGTCAGTCCCTAGTACAGTGCACTGTGTTTGCCAAGGGCCAGTAAATCAAATGCTGCTAGTGGGCCTGCAGCACTGATTGTGGCACCCACGTACGCAGCCTGTAAATGTAACTCAGACCTGCCACTGCAGTGTCTGTGCGCAGTTGGTATTGCCATGCCGACCTACAAGTGCACCCACTTGTCAGGCCCTAACCTTCCCTTTCCTTACATGCAAGTCACCCAAAGGTACCCCTGTGGGCAGGGTGCAGTGTATGTGAAAGGTAGGACTTGATCTGATGTATGTGGCATGTCCTGATAGTGAAATACTGCCAATTTCGTTTTTCACTATTAAAAGGCTATCTGTCCCATAGGATAGAATGAGAGTTCATGTATAACATCTTATAAACATGACTTCCAATTGGGACAAGATGGGAAGGTAAAGTTTAGTATGACTGATCTCAGTATATAAAGATGCATCTTTTAGTGAGGATTTACATTTGTTTGAAAATACCACTTTTAGAAAGTGAGGAGAAGTACTGCCCCTTTGCTGTGTGCTGTCTGGAGTTGGCCAGCAGTAGCTGTTTCTGCCAAGGAAAGGACAAGGACTTTGCTGTGTGCGGTGTCCCCTGCTTGAGGAAGATCTCCAAGGGCTTGAAGCAGAGCTTACCTCCTATTTTTGAATTCTCATGGATAAAAAGACTTTACCCCTAGCTCCCCTGAACTTCCTTGCAGGGAGTTCTGACCTTCCAGGAATGCCTGCTGCGGTTCGAGGCCTCTGCAGGTATTCGTGCTGTTGGGTGCTGGGAAAGCAATTTTCTTTCTTTTGCAATAGATGCTCTCTTGGTGTCCATCTGGCTCTCTTCATGGAATGTTTGAGGAGCTTGCGTGGATATCCTCTTTCTGTTAGCTTTTGAAGAAGAGAATGGCCATGTGTTTCAAAGTCTTGTATTCTCGAGCAATTCCTTCTCACCCTAAGGAATTGTCCATAGGGGAGGTTGTTTTTGAGGCTTCTCGGGTGGTAACGCTGGCTGAATGTGCTTCTGCAAGTGGCACAATACAGAAAGGCTACATTACTGAGCAATGCACAGAGTGAATGTGTGTGCTGAGTGTATATGTAGACATGGTGGCACAATACATGATTGTGCTGGACAGAGTGTGTGGTGTGTACGTACACTGATTGCAAATGTGATTGTAATGGTACATTTCATGGAGGACGCTAGGTTCCATTTTAGGAGGCCCAGGCCTTCCTGGTGAGGATATGATGAGGTAGAGGAATTCCCCAGACAGATTTGCATATTGCTGCATTCCAGTGAGCTGGGTGGCACACACTGGAGAAAGAAAGCAGAGGCTCTCTCTGTACATTGATTCAGTGGAAGATCATAAGGAAGGGGCCTGGACCCAGGTCAGGAAGGCGATGGGACTGATGAGTCAATGATAAAGAATGGGACTTAGAGCACAAGATTAACCTTTTGATGCACATATCACTGTGGCTAACATTTAGGTGTGAACTCTAGTCACTCCCATGGCCTGTGTTGTTGGACTATCAGGTTTGAAGTCCATCTTGCTGTGTCAGACAGGTTTTCAAGTAGAAAAGCTTCAAAAGGAGCAGAACCCCATTATAAAACTTTAAAGACCAAGACCTTAAGTCACATTTGGTGCCTGGTAATGGACTATAAGAAGTGGAGGTTGAAACCCCATGAATTGACATCTGCCAAGCAGGCAGGTGGCCTGTGTGAGGAGGGGAAGATTTGCTAGACTTCTGCCTGTGGCCAGGACTGGGGGCCAAGTCCTGCTAGTTTCCCTGCTGGGTGAGGAGACATCCCCAAGACGAAACCAAGAGCACCTGCTCTGGAGCAGCAGCGCCTGCCTGCCGGCTTGCCGAGACCACTGTGCCCCCATGGGAAGGAGGAGAGTATTGGAGGGAGTGAGGTCCAGTGGGCAGCCCTGTTGAGTGGTCTCTCTGTGTTAGGAGGCAGCTGCTGCACCAATTGGGTCGATGCCTGTATGCAGATTTAAGTCGGCAATCCCTGTATGCTAGCAGAGGGCAGCTGTGAAGATTGCAGTGGAAAGATTTACATGTGGTAAGTGCAGAAGACTGTGTGGCACCGTTGCGTTGACCTGCATGCCTGGAGGGCACACCGTGGAAAAGACTGCCTTGCGTAGGTGGGCCAAAGACTGGGCTACACAGCAGTGACACCATATGTCAGGAAGGGCTGCTCCAGTAAAGACTGCCATGCTGTAAGGGCCAAAGCCTTTTTGGCAGTGGTGTGGCAACCTTGTATGCCAGGAGGGGCTGCAGGAAATGATTGTGCCATGTGGATTGGACAAGAGCCCATGAATAGTGAGCAGCCGTTCCCCCCCAGGTGACCAGAAACAATGAGGTAATGATTTTGAGTTTGACCCCCCTCCTCCTTATTTGTATTTAATAGAACACGAAGAGATCTCATTTCCTTTTGAAAAACGATTTTTTTTATTCTTCTATTTTTTATGCTTGGTGTGTAAGTCCTTTGTGACGTTCAGTACAGTAATAGCATCCTTGTTATTCAAAGGTTTCTTAATAGCCCATTAATAGAACTGCACCAGCCCATACTCTGCATTGAAGGATTGACCCTGGACCTACACTCTTCGCTCTCCGACAGAAAATACAACATTGATAATGTTAAAATGAAGACAGTAGAAGTTTATATTAATGAGCACACGAACCATGCTGCGTTACCGATGACCTAAAAAGCCTTGAGAGAGCCCTGGTCAGACTGACCGCAGTGGGCGAAACACGTGTTGGCTGGTGCAGTTCTATTAATGTGCTATTAAGAAACCTTTGAATAACAAGGATGTTGTTTCTGTACTGAACGTCACAAAGCACTTACAAACCAAGCATAAAGAAAGAAGAATTTTAAAAAAAGTTCTTCAAAAGGAAATGAGATCTCTTTGTGTTCTTTAAAATACAAATAATGAGGAGGGAGTCATACTCCAAATCATTACCTACAGTGACAATTCAGAGGCTGGAAAGGTCCAGTGCCTCGAGTGAACCCTTTCTACACTTAATCTTTCTTAGACTAGGCAATACTATCCGGGACTGGGATCCCTGGACTTTGCAAAACTAGGATTGACCAGAAGCAATGAGGACTGCATTTGACCTAATCCAGTGGACTGAGTGAGGACGCAGTGGAAGCATCACCACCTCATCTGGATTGAGATCAGAAGCATCAGAATCACCCCCAATGTTTTTGGGAGCATGGACACTTACCCTGCAGGAGGAGCGCGGTAACACCTGTGGTCACTGCTGGAGCATTACTACTTGGGCTAAGAGGAGCGCATGTGCTTGCAGAGTGCTGCTGTGATGCTCTTGTGCAGCCAAATCACCTGAGCAGGCCCATAGCTGTTGAAAGTGCTCGCGGACAGGGAATCCTCTACGATGCTGCACGCGTCCTCTCTGCCGGAGCGGGTAATACTTGTTATGGGCCTACGGGGAACACGCTGCTGAAAGCACTGCAGGGCTAAACCACTTTTGACTGTATTGAAGAGTTACAGAGGACTTGTGAGTTAGACCTTTTACTGTGCATTCCCTGGATGTGGCCACCAGTAAATGAGGATTACCAGCTATCGCACTGCGAGGAAAGTGTGAGACAAGGAACTGCCATTGAACACTAGAGCCCGGACCTCAAGGGAAAATGGGTTATTGTTTGTGAATGTCGTATTTTTCCTTTGTGTGGGCAGACGGTAGATGTAAAATACTTCTCTTTATATAAAAGTGAATATTTGGCTGGCCATTGCTGTATTGCTGCTGCTGACACTCTTTGAGCTGTGAGCCCATGTTCACTAATTTGTATCCACACCTTTCCCCTGAGGGAGCCTTACACTGCTTGTTCTCATTACCACTGAGAGTCAGGTGGGGAAGAGGCCCTTGGCCCAGTAGTTCAGAATCCATAGTAGGTGGGGCCACTGGACATCAGGAGTAAAATGCTACCAACCCCATGGTTAGGCCTAGTAGCCCCTGCGTGCCCAATGGCCCTCTGAAAGGGGTTCTGACAAATGGCGGCAGAAGTGGCATTGGCCATTTCCAATTTGCGCCAGTAGTGCAATAAGTCCATTTTTTATTTGTATTTATTTTCACTCACAAAGGTGACACACATAGACAATGTAAATCTAGGGTTGGAAACTGACCTCAGCATCATATCCATAGATCAGATTCACGATTAATGTAGGGACATAGGGTGGAGAATTCCTGGAAGTAGGGACATAAAGGTCCTTGTTAATATCATTAGGGACCCGTTTAAGACTTGGTGAAAGGGATGAGGCTGTAGTTGACTCTGGGAAGGGTACCTTAGTGGGAACCCAAGAAGAGATCCTCCACTCTCACACACACCTACTATTACCACCAAGGTCGTACTGGCCGTCCTAGGCCAACTAGGCATTTCCCCTGGAGGCTGGTAGGGTGGGCAGCAACTTTTGTTACTGGGGCCAATTTTGTAGCTGTGCAGCAGTTTAAAAAGCACTGCTGGGTTCCTTGTGTATCTAACAGTTTTCAAGCAAGAATGTAAATGCAAAGATGACGCTGGTAATGTATCTGCTGGAGAAAGATCAGAGTTTTGTCTCGTGGCAGTTTTTGACTCATCTAAGGTAGCGCAGAGGGTTAATATGTCAGCTACAAAGAGTGTGTTATCCTCAGATCACAGAACAGTGTTTTATGTGCATAGTTCAGTGGGTTGCTTTTGCCACAGCGATCCTTTTGTTAATGTGTAGTTCACAAATTACAATCTTAATCTAGGTTAGAAAGTTATGGTTTTTCCCAGTCTTTCATTCTCTCCTAATTTTGCTAAAAAGTGTTTGTTTGGGTAGAAATAAATTCTAATTAGCAAAGTTAATCCTAAACACTGTGTTACATTCTGAGTTTGTGCCACCAGAGACCAAGCACTCTTACTATCAGTTTGGATGACATCGGAATCCTGCACCTTGTAGTCCCTTTTGTTTTAGGTTTCATTTTCTATCCACTGATTTATACACAAGATTCATTGTCTCTATGGGTGCGTGTGATGTAAAATGCTCCAACACCTTACACTGGGATGAAAAATGCTATAAAATAAATGAAATAGATGTGAGAGCGGGTTTATGGCGAGAGGAGAGGCACTGTTTGAGGGTGATAGTGAAGGAATCACTAAAGAGCCCCAATAAAGATTGCCATGTCCTGGTGCACTGTAAAGTCATCATTTTCTATGCTTTAAAAACAAATACAATTCAACATAAAACAAATACCATTTTCCCAAGTTTTCTTGGGGGTAGAACCCCCCTCCCCTCCCTGCAGGCCCACTTGTAGTGGACAGGTTCGCTCGCTGCACTTGCTCACTGTGCACCAAATGGGGGCTTGTCTGACAAAATTTGCCTGGGGTGCTTTGGGTTCCTAGTCCGTCCCTGATTAATACTGCCACTTACTTCTCACAATGGCTGACCCACTGGGCTATCCCGCCCTGCCACGCGAGAATTCTCTTTCTACTTGTTCTCACACAACTTACAAGCATCTCTAGATTGCTTCCTCTACTGCCACACTACACAGGTCACTCTAAGACAAGCTGAATATCTTAGAAAAACCATTTCCAACCATAACCCTTGCTTGCAAGATTCCCCTCCCCGATCCCGGCATGGTGGCTCCAACCCACCATACTGGAAGATCAAGCCTTCTGCAAAACTATGTATGAGTTCATCATCCTATACTTTGAGGAGAACAGTGGCTCAGCGACTCATCGAATGGGACGGTTTTAAATCTGTTGTGTGTGGTCTTTGCATTTACTTAGTGGTCGGAGCTCGAGCCGAGTAAACCAAAAACTGTGTGCTCTGGAGCACACTCTCGCTATGCCAGAGCAGAACGCCAGAGCCAAATAAGAGCATCTTACCGTTAAAGACAAGCATGCCCAAGTAATTAAATAATCAGATCCACGTGGTACCTTGATTATAAAGGCGACTTCGCGAAATCACATACAGAGTTAGATAAATCGTGTTACCTCCTTGCCTGGTTATCAAGCCTGACACAGCCAATACTCATATTACTACAATCCAACTTTCCCTTGATACCCTGACTGTTAGACCTGGCATCATTGGTGTGGGTTTCCCCTATATTTTTTGCCTGTGCCTCCTGTTATTTTGCTGTGTGTTGTACCCTGTTTTTGCTGGTCTAGATGATTTGGGCACATTGCCACTGCTGTTCAGTGCCAAAGTGCAAGTGCTACCTGTAAATTTTGTTTATGGATTGATGATTCCATGATTTGCATAATTTGAGTATCTAGTCAGTCCCTAGTACAGTGCACTGTGTTTGCCAAGGGCCAGTAAATCAAATGCTGCTAGTGGGCCTGCAGCACTGATTGTGGCACCCACGTACGCAGCCTGTAAATGTAACTCAGACCTGCCACTGCAGTGTCTGTGCGCAGTTGGTATTGCCATGCCGACCTACAAGTGCACCCACTTGTCAGGCCCTAACCTTCCCTTTCCTTACATGCAAGTCACCCAAAGGTACCCCTGTGGGCAGGGTGCAGTGTATGTGAAAGGTAGGACTTGATCTGATGTATGTGGCATGTCCTGATAGTGAAATACTGCCAATTTCGTTTTTCACTATTAAAAGGCTCTGTCCCATAGGATAGAATGAGAGTTCATTTATAACATCTTATAAACATGACTTCCAATTGGGACAAGATGGGAAGGTAAAGTTTAGTATGACTGATCTCAGTATATAAAGATGCATCTTTTAGTGAGGATTTACATTTGTTTGAAAATACCACTTTTAGAAAGTGAGGAGAAGTACTGCCCCTTTGCTGTGTGCTGTCTGGAGTTGGCCAGCAGTGGCTGTTTCTGCCAAGGAAAGGACAAGGACTTTGCTGTGTGCGGTGTCCCCTGCTTGAGGAAGATCTCCAAGGGCTTGAAGCAGAGCTTACCTCCTATTTTTGAATTCTCATGGATAAAAAGACTTTACCCCTAGCTCCCCTGAACTTCCTTGCAGGGAGTTCTGACCTTCCAGGAATGCCTGCTGCGGTTCGAGGCCTCTGCAGGTATTCGTGCTGTTGGGTGCTGGGAAAGCAATTTTCTTTCTTTTGCAATAGATGCTCTCTTGGTGTCCATCTGGCTCTCTTCATGGAATGTTTGAGGAGCTTGCGTGGATATCCTCTTTCTGTTAGCTTTTGAAGAAGAGAATGGCCATGTGTTTCAAAGTCTTGTATTCTCGAGCAATTCCTTCTCACCCTAAGGAATTGTCCATAGGGGAGGTTGTTTTTGAGGCTTTTCGGGTGGTAACGCTGGCTGAATGTGCTTCTGCAAGTGGCACAATACAGAAAGGCTACATTACTGAGCAATGCACAGAGTGAATGTGTGTGCTGAGTGTATATGTAGACATGGTGGCACAATACATGATTGTGCTGGACAGAGTGTGTGGTGTGTACGTACACTGATTGCAAATGTGATTGTAATGGTACATTTCATGGAGGACGCTAGGTTCCATTTTAGGAGGCCCAGGCCTTCCTGGTGAGGATATGATGAGGTAGAGGAATTCCCCAGACAGATTTGCATATTGCTGCATTCCAGTGAGCTGGGTGGCACACACTGGAGAAAGAAAGCAGAGGCTCTCTCTGTACATTGATTCAGTGGAAGATCATAAGGAAGGGGCCTGGACCCAGGTCAGGAAGGCGATGGGACTGATGAGTCAATGATAAAGAATGGGACTTAGAGCACAAGATTAACCTTTTGATGCACATATCACTGTGGCTAACATTTAGGTGTGAACTCTAGTCACTCCCATGGCCTGTGTTGTTGGACTATCAGGTTTGAAGTCCATCTTGCTGTGTCAGACAGGTTTTCAAGTAGAAAAGCTTCAAAAGGAGCAGAACCCCATTATAAAACTTTAAAGACCAAGACCTTAAGTCACATTTGGTGCCTGGTAATGGACTATAAGAAGTGGAGGTTGAAACCCCATGAATTGACATCTGCCAAGCAGGCAGGTGGCCTGTGTGAGGAGGGGAAGATTTGCTATACTTCTGCCTGTGGCCAGGACTGGGGGCCAAGTCCTGCTAGTTTCCCTGCTGGGTGAGGAGACATCCCCAAGACGAAACCAAGAGCACCTGCTCTGGAGCAGCAGCGCCTGCCTGCCGGCTTGCCGAGACCACTGTGCCCCCATGGGAAGGAGGAGAGTATTGGAGGGAGTGAGGTCCAGTGGGCAGCCCTGTTGAGTGGTCTCTCTGTGTTAGGAGGCAGCTGCTGCACCAATTGGGTCGATGCCTGTATGCAGATTTAAGTCGGCAATCCCTGTATGCTAGCAGAGGGCAGCTGTGAAGATTGCAGTGGAAAGATTTACATGTGGTAAGTGCAGAAGACTGTGTGGCACCGTTGCGTTGACCTGCATGCCCGGAGGGCACACCGTGGAAAAGACTGCCTTGCGTAGGTGGGCCAAAGACTGGGCTACACAGCAGTGACACCATATGTCAGGAAGGGCTGCTCCAGTAAAGACTGCCATGCTGTAAGGGCCAAAGCCTTTTTGGCAGTGGTGTGGCAACCTTGTATGCCAGGAGGGGCTGCAGGAAATGATTGTGCCATGTGGATTGGACAAGAGCCCATGAATAGTGAGCAGCCGTTCCCCCCCAGGTGACCAGAAACAATGAGGTAATGATTTTGAGTTTGACCCCCCTCCTCCTTATTTGTATTTAATAGAACACGAAGAGATCTCATTTCCTTTTGAAAAACGATTTTTTTTATTCTTCTATTTTTTATGCTTGGTGTGTAAGTCCTTTGTGACGTTCAGTACAGTAATAGCATCCTTGTTATTCAAAGGTTTCTTAATAGCCCATTAATAGAACTGCACCAGCCCATACTCTGCATTGAGGGATTGACCCTGGACCTACACTCTTCGCTCTCCGACAGAAAATACAACATTGATAATGTTAAAATGAAGACAGTAGAAGTTTATATTAATGAGCACACGAACCATGCTGCGTTACCGATGACTTAAAAAGCCTTGAGAGAGCCCTGGTCAGACTGACCGCAGTGGGCGAAACACGTGTTGGCTGGTGCAGTTCTATTAATGTGCTATTAAGAAACCTTTGAATAACAAGGATGTTGTTTCTGTACTGAACGTCACAAAGCACTTACAAACCAAGCATAAAGAAAGAAGAATTAAAAAAAAAGTTCTTCAAAAGGAAATGAGATCTCTTTGTGTTCTTTAAAATACAAAAAAGGAGGAGGGGGTCATATTCCAAATCATTACCTACAGTGACAATTCAGAGGCTGGAAAGGTCCAGTGCCTCGAGTGAACCCTTTCTACACTTAATCTTTCTTAGACTAGGCAATACTATCCGGGACTGGGATCCCTGGACCTTGCAAAACTAGGATTGACCAGAAGCAATGAGGACTGCATTTGACCTAATCCAGTGGACTGAGTGAGGACGCAGTGGAAGCATCACCACCTCATCTGGATTGAGATCAGAAGCATCAGAATCACCCCCAATGTTTTTGGGAGCATGGACACTTACCCTGCAGGAGGAGCCCGGTAACACCTGTGGTCACTGCTGGAGCATTACTACTTGGGCTAAGAGGAGCGCATGTGCTTGCAGAGTGCTGCTGTGATGCTCTTGTGCAGCCAAATCACCTGAGCAGGCCCATAGCTGTTGAAAGTGCTCGCGGACAGGGAATCCTCTACGATGCTGCACGCGTCCTCTCTGCCGGAGCGGGTAATACTTGTTATGGGCCTACGGGGAACACGCTGCTGAAAGCACTGCAGGGCTAAACCACTTTTGACTGTATTGAAGAGTTACGGAGGACTTGTGAGTTAGACCTTTTACTGTGCATTCCCTGGATGTGGCCACCAGTAAATGAGGATTACCAGCTATCGCACTGCGAGGAAAGTGTGAGACAAGGAACTGCCATTGAACACTAGAGCCCGGACCTCAAGGGAAAATGGGTTATTGTTTGTGAATGTCGTATTTTTCCTTTGTGTGGGCAGACGGTAGATGTAAAATACTTCTCTTTATATAAAAGTGAATATTTGGCTGGCCATTGATGTATTGCTGCTGCTGACACTCTTTGAGCTGTGAGCCCATGTTCACTAATTTGTATCCACACCTTTCCCCTGAGGGAGCCTTACACTGCTTGTTCTCATTACCACTGAGAGTCAGGTGGGGAAGAGGCCCTTGGCCCAGTAGTTCAGAATCCATAGTAGGTGGGGCCACTGGACATCAGGAGTAAAATGCTACCAACCCCATGGTTAGGCCTAGTAGCCCCTGCGTGCCCAATGGCCCTCTGAAAGGGGTTCTGACAAATGGCGGCAGAAGTGGCATTGGCCATTTCCAATTTGCGCCAGTAGTGCAATAAGTCAATTTTTCATTTGTATTTATTTTCACTCACAAAGGTGACACACATAGACAATGTAAATCTAGGGTTGGAAACTGACCTCAGCATCATATCCATAGATCAGATTCACGATTAATGTAGGGACATAGGGTGGAGAATTCCTGGAAGTAGGGACATAAAGGTCCTTGTTAATATCATTAGGGACCCGTTTAAGACTTGGTGAAAGGGATGAGGCTGTAGTTGACTCTGGGAAGGGTACCTTAGTGGGAACCCAAGAAGAGATCCTCCACTCTCACACACACCTACTATTACCACCAAGGTCGTACTGGCCGTCCTAGGCCAACTAGGCATTTCCCCTGGAGGCTGGTAGGGTGGGCAGCAACTTTTGTTACTGGGGCCAATTTTGTAGCTGTGCAGCAGTTTAAAAAGCACTGCTGGGTTCCTTGTGTATCTAACAGTTTTCAAGCAAGAATGTAAATGCAAAGATGACGCTGGTAATGTATCTGCTGGAGAAAGATCAGAGTTTTGTCTCGTGGCAGTTTTTGACTCATCTAAGGTAGCGCAGAGGGTTAATATGTCAGCTACAAAGAGTGTGTTATCCTCAGATCACAGAACAGTGTTTTATGTGCATAGTTCAGTGGGTTGCTTTTGCCACAGCGATCCTTTTGTTAATGTGTAGTTCACAAATTACAATCTTAATCTAGGTTAGAAAGTTATGGTTTTTCCCAGTCTTTCATTCTCTCCTAATTTTGCTAAAAAGTGTTTGTTTGGGTAGAAATAAATTCTAATTAGCAAAGTTAATCCTAAACACTGTGTTACATTCTGAGTTTGTGCCACCAGAGACCAAGCACTCTTACTATCAGTTTGGATGACATCGGAATCCTGCACCTTGTAGTCCCTTTTGTTTTAGGTTACATTTTCTATCCACTGATTTATACACAAGATTCATTGTCTCTATGGGTGCGTGTGATGTAAAATGCTCCAACATCTTACACTGGTATGAAAAATGCTATAAAATAAATGAAATAGATGTGAGAGCGGGTTTATGGCGAGAGGAGAGGCACTGTTTGAGGGTGATAGTGAAGGAATCAGTAAAGAGCCCCAATAAAGATTGCCATGTCCTGGTGCACTGTAAAGTCATCATTTTCTATGCTTTAAAAACAAATACAATTCAACATAAAACAAATACCATTTTCCCAAGTTTTCTTGGGGGTAGAACCCCGCTCCCCTCCCTGCAGGCCCACTTGTAGTGGACAGGTTCGCTCGCTGCACTTGCTCACTGTGCACCAAATGGGGGCTTGTCTGACAAAATTTGCCTGGGGTGCTTTGAGTTCCTAGTCCGTCCCTGATTAATACTGCCACTTACTTCTCACAATGGCTGTCCCACTGGGCTATCCCGCCCTGCCACGCGAGAATTCTCTTTCTACTTGTTCTCACACAACTTACAAGCATCTCTAGATTGCTTCCTCTACTGCCACACTACACAGGTCACTCTAAGACAAGCTGAATATCTTAGAAAAAACATTTCCAACCATAACCCTTGCTTGCAAGATTCCCCTCCCCGATCCCGGCATGGTGGCTCCAACCCACCATACTGGAAGATCAAGCCTTCTGCAAGACTATGTATGAGTTCATCATCCGATACTTTGAGGAGAACAGTGGCTCAGCGACTCATCGAATGGGACGGTTTTAAATCTGTTGTGTGTGGTCTTTGCATTTACTTAGTGGTCGGAGCTCGAGCCGAGTAAACCAAAAACTGTGTGCTCTGGAGCACACTCTCGCAATGCCAGAGCAGAACGCCAGAGCCAAATAAGAGCATCTTACCGTTAAAGACAAGCATGCCCAAGTAATTAAATAATCAGATCCACGTGGTACCTTGATTATGAAGGCGACTTCGCGAAATCACATACAGAGTTAGATAAATCGTGTTACCTCCTTGCCTGGTTATCAAGCCTGACACAGCCAATACTCATATTACTACAATCCAACTTTCCCTTGATACCCTGACTGTTAGACCTGGCATCATTGGTGTGGGTTTCCCCTATATTTTTTGCCTGTGCCTCCTGTTATTTTGCTGTGTGTTGTACCCTGTTTTTGCTGGTCTAGATGATTTGGGCACATTGCCACTGCTGTTCAGTGCCAAAGTGCAAGTGCTACCTGTAAATTTTGTTTATGGATTGATGATTCCATGATTTGCATATTTGAGTATCTAGTCAGTCCCTAGTACAGTGCACTGTGTTTGCCAAGGGCCAGTAAATCAAATGCTGCTAGTGGGCCTGCAGCACTGATTGTGGCACCCACGTACGCAGCCTGTAAATGTAACTCAGACCTGCCACTGCAGTGTCTGTGCGCAGTTGGTATTGCCATGCCGACCTACAAGTGCACCCACTTGTCAGGCCCTAACCTTCCCTTTCCTTACATGCAAGTCACCCAAAGGTACCCCTGTGGGCAGGGTGCAGTGTATGTGAAAGGTAGGACTTGATCTGATGTATGTGGCATGTCCTGATAGTGAAATACTGCCAATTTCGTTTTTCACTATTAAAAGGCTATCTGTCCCATAGGATAGAATGAGAGTTCATTTATAACATCTTATAAACATGACTTCCAATTGGGACAAGATGGGAAGGTAAAGTTTAGTATGACTGATCTCAGTATATAAAGATGCATCTTTTAGTGAGGATTTACATTTGTTTGAAAATACCACTTTTAGAAAGTGAGGAGAAGTACTGCCCCTTTGCTGTGTGCTGTCTGGAGTTGGCCGGCAGTGGCTGTTTCTGCCAAGGAAAGGACAAGGACTTTGCTGTGTGCGGTGTCCCCTGCTTGAGGAAGATCTCCAAGGGCTTGAAGCAGAGCTTACCTCCTATTTTTGAATTCTCATGGATAAAAAGACTTTACCCCTAGCTCCCCTGAACTTCCTTGCAGGGAGTTCTGACCTTCCAGGAATGCCTGCTGCGGTTCGAGGCCTCTGCAGGTATTCGTGCTGTTGGGTGCTGGGAAAGCAATTTTCTTTCTTTTGCAATAGATGCTCTCTTGGTGTCCATCTGGCTCTCTTCATGGAATGTTTGAGGAGCTTGCGTGGATATCCTCTTTCTGTTAGCTTTTGAAGAAGAGAATGGCCATGTGTTTCAAAGTCTTGTATTCTCGAGCAATTCCTTCTCACCCTAAGGAATTGTCCATAGGGGAGGTTGTTTTTGAAGCTTCTCGGGTGGTAACGCTGGCTGAATGTGCTTCTGCAAGTGGCACAATACAGAAAGGCTACATTACTGAGCAATGCACAGAGTGAATGTGTGTGCTGAGTGTATATGTAGACATGGTGGCACAATACATGATTGTGCTGGACAGAGTGTGTGGTGTGTACGTACACTGATTGCAAATGTGATTGTAATGGTACATTTCATGGAGGACCCTAGGTTCCATTTTAGGAGGCCCAGGCCTTCCTGGTGAGGATATGATGAGGTAGAGGAATTCCCCAGACAGATTTGCATATTGCTGCATTCCAGTGAGCTGGGTGGCACACACTGGAGAAAGAAAGCAGAGGCTCTCTCTGTACATTGATTCAGTGGAAGATCATAAGGAAGGGGCCTGGACCCAGGTCAGGAAGGCGATGGGACTGATGAGTCAATGATAAAGAATGGGACTTAGAGCACAAGATTAACCTTTTGATGCACATATCACTGTGGCTAACATTTAGGTGTGAACTCTAGTCACTCCCATGGCCTGTGTTGTTGGACTATCAGGTTTGAAGTCCATCTTGCTGTGTCAGACAGGTTTTCAAGTAGAAAAGCTTCAAAAGAAGCAGAACCCCATTATAAAACTTTAAAGACCAAGACCTTAAGTCACATTTGGTGCCTGGTAATGGACTATAAGAAGTGGAGGTTGAAACCCCATGAATTGACATCTGCCAAGCAGGCAGGTGGCCTGTGTGAGGAGGGGAAGATTTGCTAGACTTCTGCCTGTGGCCAGGACTGGGGGCCAAGTCCTGCTAGTTTCCCTGCTGGGTGAGGAGACATCCCCAAGACGAAACCAAGAGCACCTGCTCTGGAGCAGCAGCGCCTGCCTGCCGGCTTGCCGAGACCACTGTGCCCCCATGGGAAGGAGGAGAGTATTGGAGGGAGTGAGGTCCAGTGGGCAGCCCTGTTGAGTGGTCTCTCTGTGTTAGGAGGCAGCTGCTGCACCAATTGGGTCGATGCCTGTATGCAGATTTAAGTCGGCAATCCCTGTATGCTAGCAGAGGGCAGCTGTGAAGATTGCAGTGGAAAGATTTACATGTGGTAAGTGCAGAAGACTGTGTGGCACCGTTGCGTTGACCTGCATGCCTGGAGGGCACACCGTGGAAAAGACTGCCTTGCGTAGGTGGGCCAAAGACTGGGCTACACAGCAGTGACACCATATGTCAGGAAGGGCTGCTCCAGTAAAGACTGCCATGCTGTAAGGGCCAAAGCCTTTTTGGCAGTGGTGTGGCAACCTTGTATGCCAGGAGGGGCTGCAGGAAATGATTGTGCCATGTGGATTGGACAAGAGCCCATGAATAGTGAGCAGCCGTTCCCCCCCAGGTGACCAGAAACAATGAGGTAATGATTTTGAGTTTGACCCCCCTCCTCCTTATTTGTATTTAATAGAACACGAAGAGATCTCATTTCCTTTTGAAAAACGATTTTTTTTATTCTTCTATTTTTTATGCTTGGTGTGTAAGTCCTTTGTGACGTTCAGTACAGTAATAGCATCCTTGTTATTCAAAGGTTTCTTAATAGCCCATTAATAGAACTGCACCAGCCCATACTCTGCATTGAAGGATTGACCCTGGACCTACACTCTTCGCTCTCCGACAGAAAATACAACATTGATAATGTTAAAATGAAGACAGTAGAAGTTTATATTAATGAGCACACGAACCATGCTGCGTTACCGATGACCTAAAAAGCCTTGAGAGAGCCCTGGTCAGACTGACCGCAGTGGGCGAAACACGTGTTGGCTGGTGCAGTTCTATTAATGTGCTATTAAGAAACCTTTGAATAACAAGGATGTTGTTTCTGTACTGAACGTCACAAAGCACTTACAAACCAAGCATAAAGAAAGAAGAATTTTAAAAAAAAGTTCTTCAAAAGGAAATGAGATCTCTTTGTGTTCTTTAAAATACAAATAAGGAGGAGGGGGTCATACTCCAAATCATTACCTACAGTGACAATTCAGAGGCTGGAAAGGTCCAGTGCCTCAAGTGAACCCTTTCTACACTTAATCTTTCTTAGACTAGGCAATACTATCCGGGACTGGGATCCCTGGACCTTGCAAAACTAGGATTGACCAGAAGCAATGAGGACTGCATTTGACCTAATCCAGTGGACTGAGTGAGGACGCAGTGGAAGCATCACCACCTCATCTGGATTGAGATCAGAAGCATCAGAATCACCCCCAATGTTTTTGGGAGCATGGACACTTACCCTGCAGGAGGAGCGCGGTAACACCTGTGGTCACTGCTGGAGCATTACTACTTGGGCTAAGAGGAGCGCATGTGCTTGCAGAGTGCTGCTGTGATGCTCTTGTGCAGCCAAATCACCTGAGCAGGCCCATAGCTGTTGAAAGTGCTCGCGGACAGGGAATCCTCTACGATGCTGCACGCGTCCTCTCTGCCGGAGCGGGTAATACTTGTTATGGGCCTACGGGGAACACGCTGCTGAAAGCACTGCAGGGCTAAACCACTTTTGACTGTATTGAAGAGTTACAGAGGACTTGTGAGTTAGACCTTTTACTGTGCATTCCCTGGATGTGGCCACCAGTAAATGAGGATTACCAGCTATCGCACTGCGAGGAAAGTGTGAGACAAGGAACTGCCATTGAACACTAGAGCCGGACCTCAAGGGAAAATGGGTTATTGTTTGTGAATGTCGTATTTTTCCTTTGTGTGGGCAGACGGTAGATGTAAAATACTTCTCTTTATATAAAAGTGAATATTTGGCTGGCCATTGCTGTATTGCTGCTGCTGACACTCTTTGAGCTGTGAGCCCATGTTCACTAATTTGTATCCACACCTTTCCCCTGAGGGAGCCTTACACTGCTTGTTCTCATTACCACTGAGAGTCAGGTGGGGAAGAGGCCCTTGGCCCAGTAGTTCAGAATCCATAGTAGGTGGGGCCACTGGACATCAGGAGTAAAATGCTACCAACCCCATGGTTAGGCCTAGTAGCCCCTGCGTGCCCAATGGCCCTCTGAAAGGGGTTCTGACAAATGGCGGCAGAAGTGGCATTGGCCATTTCCAATTTGCGCCAGTAGTACAATAAGTCCATTTTTTATTTGTATTTATTTTCACTCACAAAGGTGACACACATAGACAATGTAAATCTAGGGTTGGAAACTGACCTCAGCATCATATCCATAGATCAGATTCACGATTAATGTAGGGACATAGGGTGGAGAATTCCTGGAAGTAGGGACATAAAGGTCCTTGTTAATATCATTAGGGACCCGTTTAAGACTTGGTGAAAGGGATGAGGCTGTAGTTGACTCTGGGAAGGGTACCTTAGTGGGAACCCAAGAAGAGATCCTCCACTCTCACACACACCTACTATTACCACCAAGGTCGTACTGGCCGTCCTAGGCCAACTAGGCATTTCCCCTGGAGGCTGGTAGGGTGGGCAGCAACTTTTGTTACTGGGGCCAATTTTGTAGCTGTGCAGCAGTTTAAAAAGCACTGCTGGGTTCCTTGTGTATCTAACAGTTTTCAAGCAAGAATGTAAATGCAAAGATGACGCTGGTAATGTATCTGCTGGAGAAAGATCAGAGTTTTGTCTCGTGGCAGTTTTTGACTCATCTAAGGTAGCGCAGAGGGTTAATATGTCAGCTACAAAGAGTGTGTTATCCTCAGATCACAGAACAGTGTTTTATGTGCATAGTTCAGTGGGTTGCTTTTGCCACAGCGATCCTTTTGTTAATGTGTAGTTCACAAATTACAATCTTAATCTAGGTTAGAAAGTTATGGTTTTTCCCAGTCTTTCATTCTCTCCTAATTTTGCTAAAAAGTGTTTGTTTGGGTAGAAATAAATTTTAATTAGCAAAGTTAATCCTAAACACTGTGTTACATTCTGAGTTTGTGCCACCAGAGACCAAGCACTCTTACTATCAGTTTGGATGACATCGGAATCCTGCACCTTGTAGTCCCTTTTGTTTTAGGTTACATTTTCTATCCACTGATTTATACACAAGATTCATTGTCTCTATGGGTGCGTGTGATGTAAAATGCTCCAACACCTTACACTGGTATGAAAAATGCTATAAAATAAATGAAATAGATGTGAGAGCGGGTTTATGGCGAGAGGAGAGGCACTGTTTGAGGGTGATAGTGAAGGAATCACTAAAGAGCCCCAATAAAGATTGCCATGTCCTGGTGCACTGTAAAGTCATCATTTTCTATGCTTTAAAAACAAATACAATTCAACATAAAACAAATACCATTTTCCCAAGTTTTCTTGGGGGTAGAACCCCGCTCCCCTCCCTGCAGGCCCACTTGTAGTGGACAGGTTCGCTCGCTGCACTTGCTCACTGTGCACCAAATGGGGGCTTGTCTGACAAAATTTGCCTGGGGTGCTTTGGGTTCCTAGTCCGTCCCTGATTAATACTGCCACTTACTTCTCACAATGGCTGTCCCACTGGGCTATCCCGCCCTGCCACGCGAGAATTCTCTTTCTACTTGTTCTCACACAACTTACAAGCATCTCTAGATTGCTTCCTCTACTGCCACACTACACAGGTCACTCTAAGACAAGCTGAATATCTTAGAAAAAACATTTCCAACCATAACCCTTCCTTGCAAGATTCCCCTCCCCGATCCCGGCATGGTGGCTCCAACCCACCATACTGGAAGATCAAGCCTTCTGCAAGACTATGTATGAGTTCATCATCCGATACTTTGAGGAGAACAGTGGCTCAGCGACTCATCGAATGGGACGGTTTTAAATCTGTTGTGTGTGGTCTTTGCATTTACTTAGTGGTCGGAGCTCGAGCCGAGTAAACCAAAAACTGTGTGCTCTGGAGCACACTCTCGCTATGCCAGAGCAGAACGCCAGAGCCAAATAAGAGCATCTTACCGTTAAAGACAAGCATGCCCAAGTAATTAAATAATCAGATCCACGTGGTACCTTGATTATAAAGGCGACTTCGCGAAATCACATACAGAGTTAGATAAATCGTGTTACCTCCTTTCCTGGTTATCAAGCCTGACACAGCCAATACTCATATTACTACAATCCAACTTTCCCTTGATACCCTGACTGTTAGACCTGGCATCATTGGTGTGGGTTTCCCCTATATTTTTTGCCTGTGCCTCCTGTTATTTTGCTGTGTGTTGTACCCTGTTTTTGCTGGTCTAGATGATTTGGGCACATTGCCACTGCTGTTCAGTACCAAAGTGCAAGTGCTACCTGTAAATTTTGTTTATGGATTGGTGATTCCATGATTTGCATATTTGAGTATCTAGTCAGTCCCTAGTACAGTGCACTGTGTTTGCCAAGGGCCAGTAAATCAAATGCTGCTAGTGGGCCTGCAGCACTGATTGTGGCACCCACGTACGCAGCCTGTAAATGTAACTCAGACCTGCCACTGCAGTGTCTGTGCGCAGTTGGTATTGCCATGCCGACCTACAAGTGCACCCACTTGTCAGGCCCTAACCTTCCCTTTCCTTACATGCAAGTCACCCAAAGGTACCCCTGTGGGCAGGGTGCAGTGTATGTGAAAGGTAGGACTTGATCTGATGTATGTGGCATGTCCTGATAGTGAAATACTGCCAATTTCGTTTTTCACTATTAAAAGGCTATCTGTCCCATAGGATAGAATGAGAGTTCATTTATAACATCTTATAAACATGACTTCCAATTGGGACAAGATGGGAAGGTAACGTTTAGTATGACTGATCTCAGTATATAAAGATGCATCTTTTAGTGAGGATTTACATTTGTTTGAAAATACCACTTTTAGAAAGTGAGGAGAAGTACTGCCCCTTTGCTGTGTGCTGTCTGGAGTTGGCCAGCAGTGGCTGTTTCTGCCAAGGAAAGGACAAGGACTTTGCTGTGTGCGGTGTCCCCTGCTTGAGGAAGATCTCCAAGGGCTTGAAGCAGAGCTTACCTCCTATTTTTGAATTCTCATGGATAAAAAGACTTTACCCCTAGCTCCCCTGAACTTCCTTGCAGGGAGTTCTGACCTTCCAGGAATGCCTGCTGCGGTTCGAGGCCTCTGCAGGTATTCGTGCTGTTGGGTGCTGGGAAAGCAATGACAAGAAGCGCGACGCATCCGCATCTATTTCCGACGCATCGCCGAAGAAACTGAGGCAACGCCTACCTGCAGCTCGAGAAATCGCTGCATCAAATGCATCGATCTACGGAGTCCGAGATCACCGCACCGATTCCGACGCAGGCCCGGCTGTGCGGCTGCAAAAACCAAAGCATTGTGGGACAGTGGCTGCAAGAACCAATGCATCCCCATTCCTCACTCATCGCATCTGGGTGCCACGCCTTCAAGAATGCCGGCCCGCAGTAAGAAACCGACACATCACCTCCCCGCACAGTAAGAAACCAAAGCATTACCTTCCCATCAGTAAGGAACCAACACATCACTGCCCCTGCGTGGCAGTAAGGCACTGATGCATCACCTCCCCTGAAGTAAGGAACCGATGCATCACCTTCCCTGGGCGTAAGGAACCGACGCATCACCTTCCCTTTGGCAGTTTTTGTTTGTGCGCATGGGCATCCAATTGTTGAAAGCTTGAAAAGTTTGCATATGCAATTTGCTTTGAACAGAACTGTTTCTACCTTTTCAAAGTCATATTTTTATTACTGTAATGTGAATTTTTGTCGATTTGGTCTTGTTTGGTTTAGATAAAGATTGCTTATTGTTCTAAACTGCTGTGGTGTCCACTTGTAGTCTTTTCACTGAATTACTGTTTGTGTGCCTAAATGTTTTACACACTGCCTCTGAGATAAGCCTGTCTGCTCACGCCAAGCTACCAAGGGGGTGAGCAGGGGTTATTTTAAAAGTGTATCCCCCTTACCCTGACTAGGAGGATACTTTGACAAAGGTGCAAACCGTTGCCAACCAGAGACCATATTTCTAACACTGACTGACAACCAAAAGGCGATCCACACCGCTTTCTGTGCTGACTACTAAATCTCTTTACAGTCCTGATTCCACCCCTTCCCTGCTCACATCTTGTACTTCTTAAATAACATGACCATGCCCACAGATTTAGACTCTTGATAGCCCCATAATCGAACAAGACTTTTCGCCATGCTATGCATGACTAGGCGTTGGGCAATACTCATGGCGCAGACAGCCTCCTGACTGAATTTCACAAACATTATGCCAATACACTGACACCCAAACTCGCTGAATTATATTACACAGCCCTCGAAGAGAAACTGCTACCCCATGCCATACAAGAATATCCTCTGGTCTCTCTGACCAAGCCAGGTTGAGATCCTCTGGATGTCACATCCTACAGACAATGCTGGGCAATGATTACAAAATTTTGTAAAATCGGCTACTTGACACCATACCTAAACTCATCCTCTCGGATCAGAATAGGTCGATAGCCAGTCTTTGTCCCTCAACATACGCTGACTCCACAGGCTCTTGGAGGAAGCTCTGCTGCAGGGGCCAGGCTCTGCTTGCCTAGTCTGAGATCCAGAAATAACATTCAACATGCTTCATTGCGAATACATGTTCGCAGTGCTGCACACATTAGGACTCTGTGCCAGGATACTATGTTTAAGTTATGTTATGTTATGTTAAATGACTCTTGTAACGCGCACTGTCACCAAAGGTTTCCTGGCGCTCTTTATGACAGGATGGAAAATGAAGAGTTGACACTGACCAGATTAGCCTAGGGAGGGGAAGAGAAATGTCTTAAGCAGTTTTCTGAAAATAGAAAGGGAGGTGCTTGACTTGATGGAAAGAGGGAGGGAATTCCAAAGGCTAGGGGCCAGATGAGAGAAGCGGCGGCCGCCGTACTTCTTGGTTTTGACTTTGGGAGCAACAAGCATGTGAAGGTAAGCAGAACGGAGGTTGCGTGACGGGCGATGAGGGGTAATTAGAGATTGCAAGAATGCAGGACTAGTGCAGTGCTGGGCTTTGTAAGTGAGGCAGGCTACCTTAAAAGCTGACCTTAGTCCTATCGGCAACCAATGAAGGCGATACAGCAGGGGTTTTGCCGATTGCCATTTAGGGATTTTATAGATGAGCCGGGCCGCCTGGTTCTGAACCACCTGGAGACGATGCAGCAGAGACTGAGGGAGGCCATGGTAGATGGAATTGGAAAAGTCCAGGCGGGAGAGAACCAAAGAGATGACAACCTGAGTTAGAGCAGGAGGTGGTAAAAGATGGCTAACTTTGCGGATCTTTCTCAGCTGATACATACAGGACGAGATGACGGCGCCCACTTGGGCTTTCAAAGAAAGCTCTGCATCAATAATCACGCCCAGACTTTTCACTGATTTGACCGACGGTGGAAGGGGGCCAAATTCTGTGGGCCAGAACTGTGGACCCCAGTGAGCAGAACTGGAGCCGGGAAGGAGCAGCTCGGTTTTTCCTGGATTCAACTTTAATTGATTCTCATTCATCCAATGTAGGATGTGAATCATAGCAGTGCGAAAGGTGTTAACAGCATTGGAAGAGTTGAGGGGAAAAATTATCTGCAAATCATCGGCATAATTATATACCGTGATGTCCCAGTTCTTGAGTGAGTGGATAAGTGGGCGGAGGTAAAGGTTGAATAATAGTGGCGAGATGGAAGAGCCTTGGGGTACTCCACAAGACGTGGAGGTTTTTGCTGCGGTGTACGGGCCCAGACGCACTGCCTGAGTACGTCCAGTTAGAAATGACGCAATCCATTTAAGGGCAGTACCCTGTATGCCTGCCTGGCCAACACGGTGGAGAAGGATGTTGTGGTCCACCGTGTCGAATGCGGCAGACAAGTCCAGGAGTACAAGGACTTGAGGAATGCCCGCATCTGCGTTTCTCCTCAGTGTATCCAAGGCCGCGAGGATAACAGCCTCAGTTGAATGGGCGGGTCTAAAACCGGCCTGGTTGGGCTCCAGGTAGCCAGAAGTCTCAATAAAATTAGAGAGACAACGGGTGGCATATGCTTCTGTCAATTTAGAAAAGTAGGGAAGAAGAGAAATAGGGCGAAAATTTGAGAGATCGCCGGGATCAGCTCCAGGTTTCTTGAGAAGGGGCACTAAAATGGCATTTTTAAAGGAGTTAGGAACAATGCCGCTCCCCAGAGAGCCATTCAGTAGGGATAGAATGTCGTCCGGTAATTTAAGGCAGATATCCCGCAGTACTGATGGCGGACAACAGTCATTAGGGGAACCCGACTGAACCCGGTTAGCAAGGCCCGCTAAGGAAGTAGAATCAAGGGCGGGAAAGGTCGTGAAGGTCAAGGGATTATCGGATGAGGGTTCCGAAATGTATAACTGAGGACAGGAAGGAATGGAGTTTTTTATTTTTATAATCTTTTCAACAAAAAAGTGGTTTAGTGCGTCGCATGTCACTTGGGAGGGGGTCTGGGCTGGGAGGGTTCTGTCATCCGTGGTAAGTTCATTCATGACCTTAAAGACTTCCTTGGTAGAAGTAAACTTCTCTACTCTGCCCCAACGCCCAGGGTCAAAATTGGTGAACTTATATCTGACCCCTGACCTGTGTAGAGTGCACGCAGCAGGGTGCCAGCTTTCGCCTCTGTTTTTTGTGCTGATGATAGAGCCCCTTGCCACCTGCTTGCGACAGAGTGGAGACAACAGGGGCATACCGCTTGGAGACATGGCACATGGTATCCCTCTATGCGGACAATGTTTTGCTCTACTTCGGAGACATCCATGGAGAGGTAGACACAGGAACAGGTATCCTCTGCATGTTCAGTCTGGCTTTGGAAGTTAATTGGGCCACATGATGACTGTTTCCCTAGTATGCTGCGCAAGCTAGCAGAGTTGATGACAGCCGGGTGATATGGAATGCTTCCACGTTCCGCTACCTTGGTATAAACATCTATCATTCCAATGTAGATCTGCTTGATGGGAACCTGATGAAGACGGTGTCTTTCCTCCGAGCGCAGGTCATGCTCTGGCACCCCCTTCCACTCACTATGCAAGTCCAAGTTGCTCTAGCAAAAATGGTGATGCTGCCAAGGCTGCTCTACTACTTTGCAAACCTCCCAATATCAATCCAAAAACTATGAATAACATATTAGGTGGCTTTGTTTGGAGTAACGGAAGACGTAAAGTTGTCCTGCACCAAACTTTGAACACTATTACCTGGCGGCACAACTTCAGTGGCTTGCCCGCTGGCTGCCAAGGCATTATCTAGCTGAGGTGGAACTGCCTGATACAAGAGCAGCGCCCAACGTTGTCCACAAGCTTTTCGTTCCTATATCAAGCCCACTAAAAAGCTCTCATAAACTAGTGCACACTGTGTATGAAAGCTAAATTAGGGCACAAAAGACCAAACCCTCCATCCTGCCTTAGACATCGAAGATCCCACTAAAGGCGTATGCCGTTGTTGATAGGCCGCAAAGGGGGAGATGGGAAGAGCTTGGGATAACGCAGGTATTACATGCATCAGTGCAATTTAACTCTCTGATAAACCAATTTTTGCTGCTGATGGGCCAATTCTTAACCGATATGGATGCCTCATTGCCAACTCAGGACACATTTGGGGTACCACTGACACAGCACCCTTCCCACACCCTCCGACCCGAGCTCTCTACAACATCGGATCTAGTCAGCTACGTATCACCTCGCTCGTCCGAGCTATCCATAACCGTACACAATCCTCACTTCCACAACTGCAGAGACCTTGGGATCTCCCCCCCCCCCACACAGAGTGAATGGACAGGACCCTATTCCTCCTCTACAAAATCTCCTACAATTCCAGATACCCATACATTCAACATAACATTCTTCATCACACTTGCCTTAGCCCAAAGCAGCTGAGCAAAATCTATGCAATGGCCACCCTGTCATGTACACGATATTTGATATTATGTACGGATATAAAACACATGCTCTGGGGCTGCCCCCACTCCCACAGCTTTCTGCGACAATGCCTGCACTACCTTTCCGACAGCCATTGCCAGGGCCTGAAGAAACTAGAAGGCTGCCTACTGGGTTTATATCTTCGCCCCAAGACTGGTTGGTGTTGTGTGTGGACAAATACCAGAGCTAAGCCAGCACCCCCAGTGTTGTGTGCCTTTCATTGATATTTAAAGGGCAGCTATGTGTACTGCACCCATTCTAAGCACATCAACTAGTAGCAATGCTAAATTAGAACAGATGTTTGTCTGCACTGTGGCTGTCCTAATGCTGTCCTGATGTCCTTTGCTGCTTCGGTGTCCATTTTGATCCCTTGTTTGAGAATCTCTGAGTATGTGAGAGTCTAACAAAGGGGAGGGTGAGAGAGAAGTGTGTTTATTGAGCCCCAAACCTTTAGGTACTGGGCTCTGTTATGCTTCCTACACACACCCAGACCCCTTCCTCTGTCATCATTGGGTGTCCTCTCTATGCTACTGGCCACCGAACCTGCACACAGCACGCGTGCTCCCATAGAAGGTGTTACTCAGGTTATTAACAAAACTGCACAGTACAAGTATATCTCATGATGAAGACATGATTTTTAGCTTGGTTTGGGTCACAGTGCTCAAACGTGACTCATTTATGTCATGTCATTTATTTCATATGATGTGGTCTGGGGTGAAAGCCATACTTGTTTCCTTCCATCTGGACCCATTATCATATAATGCCAATTCCTGTAAAGTCATCACTGGGGCTGAGGTCATGTGATGTCATTTCTCGTCATCGACATTCAAACTGGTGGTTTTGTACCTATGAAATCCGACCTTTTTTTGTCACAGTTTGTTAGGAAGTGTGCGTAAAGGTCCATACGCTTAGTACTGGCTGCACACTAGTTACTAAATATGAACAGGTTGAGAAGCCTCTGTGTAGTTTTTGGGGGGGGGGGATGGGGTTGTTTGTGTGTGTAAGCACCTAGTAAATGCCCTTATTAATAGTACTATTATTGAATAGGAGGGGTGCTCCTTCATATTATTTTATAAAGACTTTACAACATCCCAGAATGTTCGAGCCACCAAGTTAATTTTAGTTCTATTTTAATACTTGTTTTAGTTGTCTTGTCAGATACTGTGTAAGAGATGAAGTGTCATTAACACAGGAGGGCACACATTAGCCCCAGATAAAACTGGTGAGGCCACCTATAATTGTTTTAAATTTACACATACGCACACTTTATAGGTAGTCTGTACATATATATTCACTGAGAAAAACGTGACAACATATTTAGGTGTTGTAATGAGACAAGAGCCAATGTTATAAAAAAAAAAAACTACTCAAATATGCGACTTACAGTTTAGTGACTAACTGTAATATGCACCCCCTCATCACTGGTTATGACCTCACATATTGGATCATTCATGACATACTAAAAATGACATCACTCGTCGCGCGAGCGCGTCGACAAGATGGCCGCCGCCACCGGAGCTCCGTAACTTCGTCAGCCTAATGAGCTGAATAACGACGATTTTACCACAAGGTTTGCTCAATTTTGGCAGCGCTTGCCTCCTATGCCGGCCCCCCACCTTATCTGTGAAATTTGAGCGTTTTCATCGCGCGGGGGTCCCTCTGTCTGCTTCCTGGGTCCTTTCCCAAGCCTCTGCTCCGGGTCTGCCGATTGCCTCAGCATAGGGGGCGGTGCATTTCTGAAGAAAGGGCCTGGCTTGGGCCTAGCCACTCCCACGGCTAACCTTAACTCTTACACTGCCTTTTACTCAAGTGCTTCTGGAGCTTTTAATACCCGTTTCCCTCATATTTATAACATTTTGAGGTGGATTTGGTTTTTTTACATTTTTCTGACGCAAAAAGTTGTTTTTTCTCCTCAAGATGGATAACAAAAATTCTGCTAACAATAAAAGGAAGCAGCAGGTGTCTCCTCCCCCAAATAAATCTAAGGTTGTTGAAACTTCTGAACCTTCACTTACTCTGATACTGGAAGAAATTAAAGCGCTGCGCATGAATACTGATACTATTGCAAACGAAGTGAAAAATGTTCGCAAAGATATGGCGTCCATGTCCATGAAAGTTTCTGATAATACTATTAAAATTCAGGACAATAAAAACAAACTCGACGCTTTTACACCTTTGATGGCTCAGATAGTACCAATGCATAACCAATTATTGGAATTGGAGAACCGTAATAGACAATATAATCTCCGCATTTTCAATTTGCCTGAGGAAGTTGAGGGCTCCGACTGTCGCTTGTACTTGGAATCTTTGCTGCCTGGTCTTCTAAATATCAAGTTTCCGGAAAAAATTGAGGTGGACAAAGCGCATAGAATTCCCTCACACAGGAATCCACGCCATACAAAACCCAGGCAAGTGATTTTCAAGGTCTTGCGTCACCATCACTTGGTCCTCATAAGGAAAGCAGCCAGAGACATTCCTTCGCTTCTGGTAAATGCCTCCATAATATTTATCCATCAAGACTTTGCTAGGGAAACGGTTGCTATTCGCAAGGAATTTTCCTCTCTGCGTCCATAATTGAAAAGCCTTGGTTTTAAGTATGGTCTATTTGATCCGTCTACAATGCGAGTTTGGAAAGACTCCTTCTCAAAATCTTTTCATAGTCCTGAAGACTTAAGACTTTTTTTGGACCAACAAGCTTCGTCATCAATGAAGACTCAAGCTCCTATTACCTGAACGCATTTAATTTGAGCATTCCTGGCGATTCCTCTTTCTTCATGGGCTCCAACGGTCTCTGGCCATGCTTGTGGAACGGGTGTGCGTCTCTGTGTCCTTATTTATGTGCCCTGTTTGTAGCTTTTTCTTCCTTTTCTGTTTCTTCCTTTTGTGTCTTTCCTTGACTTTTCTAGCTTTCTACGTAGAGTTACTTTTCTTCCATGGCTGTTCTCCCTCTTCTCTTCCTTTAACTCCTCTCTTCATCCTCATTTTACTTCTTCATGGCTGCTACACATGATGTTAAAATTGTTTCTCTTAATGTTAAAGGTCTGCGACATCCAGTTAAAAGAACGAACATTTTAGACTACTTGGGTGCTTCTAAAGCTGACATATGTTTTCTTCAAGAAACACATGTTGATGACAACATTTTACAATATATGAAAAAAAAAAGTGGGTGGACACTATTTTTTCGTCACCTGCCCTTGGTAAGAAAAATGGGGTTGCGATTTTCTTTGCAAAGAGATTCCACTGTCAGATTATTAATAAATTCACAGATACAGAAGGTAGATTTATTGTTGTTAAAGTTAAAATTCATGACTCCACCTTTTTGCTTAATATCTATGGCCCCACAGCCGATGATCCTTCGTTTTGGTCTAACTTATCTACAGAAGTTTTAAAGTTGGGACAGGTTCCTTTGATTGTTGGAGGGGATTTTAATGTGATCATTGATCCATTACTTGATAGACTTTCTACTACCAAGTTTAGACCCCCTAAAGTTTTTCATGCTTTTAAATCTTTCCTTAGTACAACCAAACTGGCTGATGTATGGAGACTACACTTTCCCACTGAAAAATGGTTTTCTTTTTTCTCTAATCCCCATAATTCTCATTCAAGGATTGATTATTTTTTGATTTCACCTTCCCTGCTTCAGTCAGCTACAAATCCTGTTATAGGCACTATAGACATTTCAGACCATGCTTTAATTTCATTTGTCTTAAATATCTCTTCTACTTTTACTAAACAAAATAGGTGGCGTATGAACTCGAGCATTGTCCTTACTGATAAGCATAAACCTAAACTATTGCAGGCTATACAAGACTATTTTTTGTTCAACCCTGAAGATTCCACATCAATTGTCACCAGATGGGATGCATTTAAGGCCTACATTAGAGGTACCACTATTTCTATTATGGCTCATGAGAACAAACAATTTAACGCTAACATTAACCATTTGGAAAAGCAAATTGCTAAATTTGAGCGTTTGTTTATCTCTTCTAATGACCCCCAGTACAAACTTACACTTCAAAAACTCCGCTATGAATTTAATGCCATCCTTAGTCAGAGTGGAAACGAAAAGCAATGTTGACCCTCAGGATAATTTTATCTCACTAATTATGAGAATACAAACAAGGGAAAACCTATTGTTCGTATGGGTTATTTTATTTAGACCCTTTTGTCAATTTTTAAATCATTTTGAAAAGCATTTTAAGGTTGAGAAAAAACACTAATTACAAACATTTACACTATTTACAACTATCATACATACAAATCTATACATCAAACGATAAACATATATACAGATGAATCCACAGTTATGAACAAGCTTCTTTTACAAAAGAAAAAGACAGTTTTTTCACACAAAAAATCAATCTTTGTGAAACTTCAACTCATTAGAAGGCCCAACCAGGGTCAAAACAACAGGAAAAGGCAACAAGAAAATTAATTAGAACTCGTCGATCAGTTAGAGTTGACAAATAACTGTTAGCTTTGCTAAATTAAAGGTGCCTATTCGCCTTTATGCCGGCGCGTTTCAAATCTGGAAATTAATCTCAGATTCTCTTCAGGGCTCTGTCAGTGTGGCATTCTACAAGAGGGCGCGTTACACACCGAGAGAATGTCTCTTTGAGACAAAAAAGAAACGTGAACTTGAAAGTTTAGTCTGCGTCACCACATTTTGTGCAGAAACCCACAAAATTAGACAGATGGTTCTGAAACACTGGCACTTGCTAGAAGAGCTGGGAATGCCGTTCCCCCGTCCAATATTTGCCTTCAAGAAAAACCAGAATATTGGCCAGCAATTAGTTCGCGCAGATGTTAGAACATCAAAACCAAAAAGCGACCTATTGTCCAAATGGGGACTTAAACCAATTGAGGGTCACCACAGATGTGGGAATTGTATCGCCTGTGATACAACCATTGAAGGGAACATTTTCAGCCACACTACCACAACGTGGACCCATTCGAATTTCACAAACTGCAGAACCAAAAATGTAGTTTATGCCATCATTTGTCCTTGTCCTAAAATTTACATAGGCAAGACAAACCAACAAGCCAATACACGCATGACGCAACATAGGTCACGCATCAAAAACAAAGTGCTCACAGCGCCCCTTGTCCAACACTTCATTGATCACAATCATGGGGAAAACGAGTTCAAGTGGACTGTGCTGTTTAATTTGAATCAAACCAACTCGAGTACAAATATTGACCAAATGCTTTTAAAAAAAGAAGCATACCTGATACTAAAGTTTAACAGTACCCAAACGGAGCTCAACTCCTTATCAGAGATTTCTCGCTTATAAGTTCTATGTACTTACCTGATAAACTACAATGCCCACAATGCCGAGCGGCGGATTAGCTATGATGTAGGAACCTCACATGGTGGTTTTCCACCAATGAGTTCGCATTTCCTGGTCCATGGTTGGAGAGTGAGGTGGGTGCAAGCGTGTCTCCTGAATTATAGATAGAAAAACAGCGTTTTTTCGCTTTTACATCTTATACATAATTATTTCAGATAGTAGCGCGACTGCAGCACCCCCTGTGACACACCGCGGAGGCAACCCCCGCCCGACAGCAAGGGTCCGCTGGGACCGATTCAACAGTAAACCATCCACTGCCCTTCACTAAAACAAACCCCAAGGTATGTCACTATGCAGTCAATTGCAACCCTACAACCATTCTGTACAGCCGTATAGTTTTCAGTAAGTTTAGTCCATGTCTGTTGCATTCCAGGCGGCAGCGTGATTGAGCTCACAGCGGAGAATTCATTTTCGCGAAAGGAAATAGTGGCGCTCCCGTTTTACACAACCTGAGGTATGATTTGTGTGCTTTGAAGTCGTGGAACCCCTGTACCTGTGCGTCTCTGAATGGCCTGGTAACTAATTCCCTTTCACATGATCTCTTTTAACAGAGCTTCTGCATAACCTTAAAGCCCTTTCCCATTTGAGTAATTGGACCGCGGGATCGCGTTATCCTTATGATAAGGTAAAACCCTGCAACTTCTTGCCTTTGTTTTTGTGGGGGGGCACTCATCCCTTGTAAATAGGGGCTAAAACAAGCTTCCTTTCTTTTTGTAGAATGCCACACTGACAGAGCCCTGAAGAGAATCTGAGATTAATTTCCAGATTTGAAACGCGTCGGCATAACGGCGAATAGGCACCTTTAATTTAGCAAAGCTAACAGTTATTTGTCAACTCTAACTGATCGACGAGTTCTAATTAATTTTCTTGTTGCCTTTTCCTGTTGTTTTGACCCTGGTTGGGCCTTCTAATGAGTTGAAGTTTCACAAAGATTGATTTTTTGTGTGAAAAAAAGTCTTTTTCTTTTGTAAAAGAAGCTTGTTCATAACTGTGGATTCATCTGTATATATGTTTATCGTTTGATGTATAGATTTGTATGTATGATAGTTGTAAATAGTGTAAATGTTTGTAATTAGTGTTTTTTCTCAACCTTAAAATGCTTTTCAAAATGATTTAAAAATTGACAAAAGGGTCTAAATAAAATAACCCATACGAACAATAGGTTTTCCCTTGTTTGTATTCTCATAATTAGTGAGATAAAATTATCCTGAGGGTCAACATTGCTTTTCGTTTCCACAATATTACGGTCCAGTTAACCCTCTGTCCCAGGACCAAACTCAGTTTTTTTGAAAATCCTTAGTCAGAGAGCAGGAGTTCAACTTTCAAAGTCCAATGCTAAATTTCGTTTTAATACCAATAGATTGGGAAAACTCCCTGCTAATTACTTACGGATTAAAAGAGATAAGACTCAGATTACCTCAATACGAGGATCTCAAGGCAAAGTGGCTATTTCTCATAACGATATTGTGCAAAAATTCTTACGTTTTTATTCTACCCTTTACAGTAAACCTGACACCTGCCCTGAATCTTTAATCGATTCTGTTTTAAATAAGTGCAATTTACCCCATATTTCCTTATCAGATAGAACAGGTCTAGATTCACCAATTACATCTGAAGAAATTATGCTTGCCATCAAGTCACTTCCCAAGAATAAATCCCCAGGTCCGGATGGTATCCCAGCAGAATTTTACAAAGAATTTCAATCTCATCTCCTCCCTTATTTGAATACCCTTTTCTCTCATTTTGGATCCTCTGGTACTATCTCGGGCTCTTTTATAAACGCCTTAATTATTGTTCTGCCCAAGCCTGATAAAGATCCTACCTTGGTCTCTAATTATCGCCCCATTTCCCTAATAAACCAGGATTGTAAGCTTTATGCGAAAATCCTTGCTACTAGATTAGCTCCTGTCCTCCATTCCATTATTCACCCAGATCAATCTGGTTTCATGAAAAATAGATATTCTGCTAATAATACTAGAACTCTACTACACATTATTGAACAAAGTTCTCACCTTACTTCTCCTGCGGGAGGGATGGCCTTAGATGCAGAAAAAGCATTTGATAAGATTCACTGGCAATTTTTATTTAAAACTTTATTGTCCTTTGATTTTGGTACCCCTTTTATTCGTATGATTTCTGCTTTATATTTTGCCCCTACTGCTCGTTTGTTCATTAATGGTCAAATTTCTAGTCAATTTCCTCTCTTTAGAGGAACTAGGCAAGGTTGTCCCCTTTCTCCATTGTTATTTCTCTTAGGTATTGAACCTTTTCTTAATTATATTCGCCTTTGTGATGACATTCAGGGTATTATGATCAATGATGTAACTGTTAAAATTTTAGCCTATGCAGATGATGTTTTATTATTTATTAATAACCCTCTTTCTTCTGTTCCTTCCCTAATAGACATTATTGCTCAATACTCTATGGTTTCAGGTTACAAATTGAATGTAAGCAAGTCTGAATTTTTTCCTTTGAATATGTTTTGTACCTCAGAGATGCTCCCGAACACAGATATTCTTTGGCAAACAACCAAAATTAAGTATTTGGGTATTCTATTTGCTTCATCGCTGCCAGCTACATTAAAACTTAACTCTGATTTCATAATTGACTACATTAAAAACAAAACGTCCAAGTGGTCTGCCCTTCATCTCACTTGGTGGGGAAGAATGGAATCTATAAAAATGAATATAGCACCTAAAGTTTTTTACTCTTTAGCTATGATCCCCACCCAATTTCCTCTCAGTTTTTATAAAACTGTTGACATACTCTTACCTAAATTACTTTGGTCTAACAAAATCCCTCGTATTGCCTACAAAAAGTTAAAAATTCCTAAGACCCAGGCTGGTTTTTCCCTGCCAGACTTTCACCTTTACCATAAAGCTTTTATCTTAAAGCAGAGTGCCCTTTGGTTTAATACTTCACATATGGTAAAACCTCCAATTTGGTTGGATATTGAAGCATCCATTGTGAGGCCCTTTTCTTTACCCTCATTGATGTCAATGTCATCCACAGCGAAGGTTGTTCATCTTTCCTCTATCATTAAGTCCTCCAGATTGATAATTAATGATTTAGATTCTAATTTTGAATTGCCCCTACTCTCCACAGTCCACTTGTCTTTATGGCACAGTGCACTACTTAAATTGAACAGAAACATTACCTTCTGGTCCTCTTGGATTTCAAAAGGAATTTTATATCTTAAAGATGTATTTAATGGTAATGCTTTTATTCCTTTTGAACAGCTACAGTTAAAGTTTGGTATCCCAGCTACTGACCTTTTAAAATATCAATTCTTGTGTAACTCTATTTTGGATTCCTTCCCCAATGGTATTCCCTCTTCCACCACAAATTACCTATTAATTTACCTCACAGCTGCAACATCGTCCCCTAAAGCTGTCTCTGTTTTTTATAAAAAACTTTCCACCTCACAGGGATCCAATGTTCAGATTATTTTGTCGTTCTGGAACAATGAACTTTCCATCTCCCTGTCAGATGTCCTCTATATGGCTTGACAGTATCTCTGGCTGGCTCCCAGTGTCCCTTTATCAAACCAATGCTTATATTTTATTTAACACTTTGTGGACTCCATCACGTCTATTTCGTGCAAAACTGTTACTTTCTGATGTTTGTTGGCACTGCAATGCTAGCCCTGGTTCACTTCGCCATATGTTATTTGAGTGTCCAGTTATTATGAAATTTTGGTTGGAAGTATGGAGTGTAATTTTGAAAATTTTACCTTTACAAGATGATATTTCCTTTAATTTATTAATTTGCAAACCGATTGCCCTAACTTATCCCCTTTCTGAGTCAGAGGCAAAATTGTTTAATTTTCTAATCACAGCTGCCTTAAAATCCATTACTTTCTGTTGGAAAGATGCTTCTTCTCTTTCAGTCCATGCTTGGTGGTCATGGATTACCTTTACGAGAAGAGGTGCGCAGCTATCTCTTAAAGGTGTTACTCATAATCCACAATCATTTCAGTCGTTTTGGTCTCCTATTGATTCATATGTTTTGCAATGATATTGTTATATATTTTCTTATGTTCTATTTTTACATTACATTTTAACTGTAACTCTGTAGTTTATGAATTTATGATCCTATGACATGTTCTTTCCTTCCCCTCTCCCTCCCTTTCCTCCTTACCCTTCCTCTTTAATTGCGATTCTCTTTTATTATTATATGTTAATATTGCGTATTTTGGTTTAATGCATTTCATATTGATTATTTGATCGCTTACGCTTGTAAATTCCTTCCTCTTTTTTGTATTGTACTTGTTCTTTTTCATTTTGTCTTAAAACTTAATAAAATCTTTCTGAACTAGAAAAAAAAAAATGACATCACTCATAACATCATTTATGACCTCTTAGTCATACCCTTCATCCAGACCCTGCATCCAACCCACCTCAGAACTTGGACTCAGTGCCTAGGCTCTGGCAAGGCACTCCACTGTCAGCGAGCATCAAACCTGCAATGCGCGCGATCTTCAGCCATCTGTAGGACATCTGACTGTTTCTGGACTTCGAGATTGCTGGATGTATTATGCTACATACATAGTCCGTTGCTTCTATCACAAGCCATTCGAGAGCCAAACCCCCAGGTGAAACTAAGAGTTTAAGGGGACAGATATGGAGACAGTAATGGAGAAATAACCCTAGGAGGATATGCCACTAACAGGAATAGGGGGGATGGAAGTGTCGCCTGGGCTTACAAGTAACCACAATTAACATTCTGGCCCTCTCGTCCTGAACTTTCCTGAAAAACTCTAATGATAAGCGATCAGCAGCTGTATGCCCAGAGCAATGTCAGGAAAGCTGCATCTTGAGTTCATATTTTTGTTAAAAATGCAGAAACAGTTTTAAGTCGCAAATAAATATGGCTTTATCCTCGGTATGCTTAGGGAGTGACCTAACTTTTACTGCAACTGAATTTAAAACCACAGGAGTGACACCACAAGTTGAATATATTTTCACATTTGTAGAGTAGATGAAGCCTTAAGAAGTATAAAGAATGCGTTGTGCTCAAGTGAAGGCCTTTAAAGAGCAGCTTTAAATAATCTGATGGTTTCCTGCTCATAATGTCCTCTCTGCTGCATCAATGAAACCAAATGACAGACCAGGGAGACCAAGGAAAAACAAAATGGAGTCTTGATGTTTCTCCAGTCCTTCAGTCCCCCAGAGGTCTAAGTGTGTACAGTATTGGAAAATTAAAATGGAGTAAGTGATTGGTGATAAAGTAATCAAACAAAGCAATGGCTATTAAAATAAGAAACTTCAAGGTTCTTGAACTGAAATAACCGGAGAATTAAAACATGGATATGGGATCAAGCCAACCATACTATTAGGAACGAAAGGAGTGGGCCGAATAAAGAATAGAAGTACTTTAAAAGGCAGGATTACTATCACATAGGACCAGTCACATCTGGAGTCCAGTCCTCCTTTTGCCTCATTTTCATTTCCCCACTCCACCTTCACTTGCCTTTTTCATAATTACAGTAAACCCCCTCTACTGCACAATGGGCTGTTGCTCTGTAACTAGTTTCTCGCTATAAAAATCCATAAACATGAATACAACAGAGATGGCAGGCATTTGAATCACTTCACTTACCATCATTTGTGGATACCTTGATTTGATGCGCCTGGTCGTCGATATCGAAGCAATGCGCTGCCGTCAGAATAAAATGAGGGCTTAGCACGGTCGCCTTGCATTTCTCCAAACCACTTGCTCGCTTGTGAAGAAGGGAGAAGGCATCCGTGAGAAAGGCACCAGCAGTACTGATTACCCCATCCACCTTTTCATGAACACCAGCAAACCTATGCAAAGTATCATACCTTCTGTTTAGCCTGTCTTCCAATTCTTTTGGTATACACCAGATTATGGATAACCTCTGCATTAAAGTGCTACTCAGAACCCAGCATGAAATGGATTCTGTACTCATTGTCTGAGCTGGCTGAGTCACTCATAATGGCATCAAAATGCTAGGGATAGAGGGGAATCCCATCACCATGGGATTACAGGTGAAGCACCAGAAACTGACTAAGTGAGCCCTGTTAGTGTGTTCAGCCTGACAGCGGGCAGCAATGAAAGGAGTTTGAAAGCTCCTAGGAGGAATAAGAGAATCTGAGTAGCACAGGCATTCCCAGGTAGTCTCAATTAATTCATGTACTAGGGAGAGGTCAGACACACACGACTGTGGGATTCATTCTGAAACTGAAGTGACTGGGAAAGACAGCCTCTACTTTGCTGGTGGATTGTTGCTTACCAGAGGGAGAAGATGGGATGGTATTGTGTTGCAGCTTCCAGGCGCACACTGTGCCGTCACATACATGAAGGTAAAGGAAAAAAGGAGTGCACACCAAGAAGATGATATGCTAGGCTGCTAGAGTCCTCACCAAATTTACACAGAGAGGAGTGTTGAGTCCGAAGTTAAACCTCAACTGTGTCAGAGAAAACGTTCATCCTTATGGGATCTTTACGGCATCAAAATAGTACTACACCTCATTATTCTATAAATGAAAATTTGTACGAGTTTTATATGATTGATAATTGCAGACATCTGCAATAAGAGTAGGCCATTTGTATAAGCCGGCAATCAATACCAAGAGACGCTTTATGGTAGTGTGCAGATTAGAACTGAAGTCTATCAGTACATTCCCTCACATTGTCAAAAGAAAGCAGCCCGTCTATACAATAGTTTGCTATTTTAACATATATTGTACCCGCCTATTGCACATAGCATATAGCTCTCCAAACTCACAGTGACAGAGATGGTGGCAAGCCATGGGTTCTTTTCCACATCTGGCGCGTCATTATACTGCTTCGCCATCCCACACATGTCCATGGCAGAACTTTCATCTGTATATCGGTAAAAAAGGAAAATGGTATTAAAATGGAGACTGTGGGATCAGTGCTCTCTACTGGGTCCCCCCCAAACATTTTGCCTTCATCCCCGCTGTTTAGCTGAATTTGTTTTGTTGGCCTTAGGACCCTGCACACCATACCAATGCAAACCACTGGTAAAGTCTGTGTGCTCTCACCTTTAAACATGGTAAAATTGCCTTACACCCAATTGGCACATTTAATAAATGTTTAAGTCCCTATCATGTACCCAGGAACTGTAAATTAAATGCTATTATTATTATTATTATTAAAATTATTTATTACGCGCACTATCACCATCGGTTTCTTGGCGCTCAATGACATATAGCGTAGATCCAGGGTGAGGGATTAATCATAAGCAGCTTGAAAGAGCAAGGTTTTTAAAAGTGTACGGAAACAGTCGTACGTTGGACAGAGACGGAGAGAGGAAGGTAGGGCGTTCCAGGTGGAGGGAGCCAGGACAGAAAAGCTCAGACCTCTGTGCTTTTTTCTTTTGAATCTTGGGACCTTGAGAAGGTTTAGTGATGCTGAGCGAAGGGCTCTGGGAGGAATGTGGCGGGATAATGCCGAAGAGATGAACCTGGGAGCTGCGTCCGATAGGGCCTTGAAGGTAGTGCAAGCCAGTTTGAAGGTGCAGCGTTTGGAGACAGGGAGCCAATGCAGACTTCGGAGGAGGGGAGTGACGTGCTGGTGTTTGGGCTGGCAGAAAATCAGGCGAGCAGCCTGATTCTGCACCAGCTGAAGTCTACTAATGCTACTAATAGCCTGCAGCATTCATTCTACCACTTACTTAAGTAGCCGCTTAAACATATCTCAGGGTGTGGCCAAGATGGCGGTCTGATCGGACGCAGACTCCAGTGGCTCCCTGACCCGATCCCTTGTAATGCCCTCTACACTGCATTTTTGACCCCCCAAGCACCAGATTCCTAGGTCGCCCGAATAATAGCCCCAATGCCGCTTCAGAAGAGCGGTGACCGGAGCACAGAAGCCCCGCGCTGGGGTTGTGGTGAGGAGCACCGGGGCCGAGGCCGAGAAAATTGCGGCTGCCATGAAGTAGTGGCGGGCTCCGGGCAGCCTCTGGCTGCAGCCTAGACCCTCCTGTGGTCACTCGGACCTGTGCCGATGCCTTTTAGAGCGGTGCACCAGCTGAAGAGGCAGTGGTGGACACAGATCGCTGCTCGCACCATATTCCCGGCGGTGTGAGGCGCTACCTGCCGGGAGTTGCAAAAATCGAGGTCCTGGCTTCAGGCCTGTACGAAGTGGCCGACGGAGAGCTACACCCCTGCCCTCCCGGATTACATCCCAAGCATGAGCCCGGATTGCTAGGGAGTGCTGCCTAGCCCTGCTGTGACGGGGCGGGGGCAACGAGAGAAAGGGGCCGGGGAGTGGCGACTTCGACGTCGCTGGGAGAGCGGAGTGTTTGAGCCGCGAACAACGGGGCCGGTGGAGATCCCCCAACGGAGCCACGGGGTGCCGGAAGCCTCTGTTCAGAACACAAGAAGCGGCCTGGGAGACGGCGGTGAGAGAGGTGAGGAGAGCGCTGGGGACGCACAACTCCGGGGGCATAATCAAGCCCCCGGCGTGGGGCCTAGCTGCGACTGACAGAGTGGGGGGGGCTGTGCTCCTGACTTTGTCTGTGCCGGGTTCACCTCCCCGCACCCGAAAGATATTGAAAGCATGTCTCGGGGACCACACCGCCTACGCACCTGGGAAGCCACAATCAGCCACAATCGACCTTCCAGGCGTGCCCTTGAACCCGGTACAAAAGGGGGTGGTGATGGACGGAGCATCTGAATCAATCAAACACTCACAACCAGTCAAAAGATCTGGGTTTAATCCATCACCGTTCGTTAGCCCACTCTGCCACCCCAGTTCAGACATGGCTATATGCAAATCAGTCTGACCCTGTGCCTCATGGGAACAGTCCAGCCCGAACTGCCAAGCCATGCCTTCCCTGGACCGGACTCAAGCTTCCGAGGACCGGTTTCTGGCATTCTAGCCTTCTTCAGCCCGGCTTGCTTGAATCCAGTGGCAAAGTGAGCAAGGGACTCACGTCTGAGCATACCCTGCCGAACGTAAGGCGGCCAAAAGCGGTACAAAAGAGGGTGGTGATGGATTAAACCCAGATCTTTTGACTGGGTGTGAGTGTTTGATTGATTCAGATGCTCCGTCCATCACCACCCCCTTTTGTACCACTTTTGGCCGCCATAAGTGTGGCAGGGTATGCTCAGACGTGAGTCCCTTGCTCACTTTGCCACTGGATTCAAGCAAGCTGGGCTGAAGATGGCTGGAATGCCAGAAACCGGTCCTCGGAAGCTTGTTTCCGGTCCAGGGAAGACATGGCTTGGCAGTTCGGGCTGGACTGTTCCCATGAGGCACAGTCCAGCCTGATTTGCATATAGCCATGTCTGAACTGGGGTGGCAGAGTGGGCTAAAGAACGGTGATGGATTAAACCCAGATCTTTTGACTGGGTGTGAGTGTTTGATTGATTCAGATGCTCCGTCCATCACCACCCCCTTTTGTACCGCTTGAACCCGACTGGTCACCACAAAGCACCACAGCATAGCAGTCGCTGACCCCCGCCTGGAGGACGAGAATCACGGTACGGATCACTCTAGGATTAGCACCTCCCACCGGGGAACTGGTAGTCGGGGCGGCAGGGTCACAGGCCCATAACGACGCAGAGTACGGACACGCTGGTGCTCTATAGACCTGGACGTTCCACCCTGACACTCACGGCAGCTGCCGTGGTGATTAGGCCCAGCGAACTAACAGGAAATGGCGGGCCTCAGGGGAGGGGGAAAGGGACTCAGACACTCCCGGAGCTATTGGCAAAAACACATCCCAAACCTGCCAAAGAGCCACCCTCCCCCGAAACCATGAAGACACCCCCTACACCACCTGGAGACAATGCACCTATCACCAGGTCCTTCTTAGAGACGCTCTACAACTCACTTCGAGAAGACTTCAAATCCCTGAAACAAGATCTAGCCGGGGAGGTCAGGGTGCTTAGGAGAGATGTGGAGGGACTTGGGGAACGGGTGGTCGCCATAGAAGCGGCTGACCAGGCGAGGAGCGACGAGATCGAACAGCTCCAGCAGGAGATCTTGAGACTTACAGATCAACAGCTAGATATTCAGGCCCACACAGAGGACCTGGAAAACAGATCCCGACGCAGCAACATATGGGTCCGGGGAGTCTCTTTGAAAACAGAAGGGTCCGACATAACTGGCTACCTGCAAGACCTCTTCCGGAACATCTTGGGGGAGCCTACTGACTTTATCATTAGAATTGATAGGGCACATAGAGTGGGGCTCCCCAGACGCGCTACCGCCCCGCCTCTGGACATACTGGCCTTTCTCCCGGACTTCCCACTGAAAGAGCGGATACTTAGAGAAGCCAGACGAACGTAGCCCCTTCAGTTTAGGGGCCACCTTGTCGCCCTATATCAAGATCTCTCAGCCATCACGCTGCAAAAAAGGAGGACATTCAAAGTGGCGACAGATTATCTACGGCAGCAGGAGGTGCCATACTCCTGGGGACACACGTTCCGTTTGATATTTGGGGAAGCTGCAGCAGATGCGTTCTCTCAAAGACACCTGTGCTTTGTTGGGGATTGATCTAGAGGAGGATGCACCACTGGAGAGACCGTCGCAGGGACTCCTTGAAGGCGGCTGGCAGACGGTGAGTCGTAGACGGTCTCAGACGCGCCGCCTGAAACCCGAGGCCCACATCATAACACAAGAGTGAGCAACGGCCGTAGCGGAAGTGGCCAAAGAGACATCTGCTCCTGCCTGAATTCTACACACCACGGGGGGTCATTCATAGCATATCACTCGCCCACGGGCTGGGGGGGTAAAGGGCGGGGGCTTAAATGAACATGAAAGGGAGCTTCCCCAAGGAATGACGAATCAAATAAATGAAATTCTACTAAAAACACCCACAGAACAGCTAAGTTATTTAAGAAAAAATTATTTTCAGTTGATTAATTTTGATAAAATCATTTAGTTCAGCATTGAGAAAGGTCAGTTTCTAATTTGAAAGAACATTGGATTATGGAATCATAAGGAAACATCAGCCCAAGAGCAAATGTGACAATAAAAACATGACACACCGTTCATTCATTCAATCAATCATGCACACTCTCTCTATCAAGCAAACCAAGTATTCACATGCAATAAAGCATCAAAAACAGCATACAGTGGGAGAAAAAGCGCAGACGCGCATTTCGGAAACTGAAGGTTGTTCAAGAGAATCCTTCATCAGGGCGCATATATTTAATCCATAGATCTGTGCAGTCCGGAGCGATCCAAATTTAATAGCACACCGTAATAATTAAATCAATTCACAATTTCAATGTTGGGCTGACAGAGCATATCTTTGGGTCCATGGGAACTGACCAAAATTTAGGAGTCGCTACTGGTGAGAAAATTGTTCTGGAGAGTATGTACAGGTGATGGCAGGCTGTCGACAAAGTTGCTATAAACTATGCGGAATATCGTTGGGAGATTCCAGTACTGTCCCAGTGTTCTCCAGTACTATACCAGTGTTTTCCTGATCAGAGAAATGAATGTAATGAACTGAGAAAGTCCCAGTGTTCTGTTCCTAATCTGTCGTAAATTAAGATGTGGATTAAAGGGAATCTGGTCCAACCGTCAGATAAGTGTAGCCAGTAGGGGGAGTCGTCTGATAACGTAAATGCAATTGCCTCCTGATCGCGTAAGACAGGGAACACGTGATAGGTAAAAATAATGTTTCGTCCGCGGTTCCTCAATGCCGGTTATGTACTGTCCTTGTCTGTAAGCGAGCACCCGGGGTACATGGATATCGCAGCTGGCGGCCTCAGCGTTCGTCCATGGTCGGAACAGCAATGAAGGGCGGGCGGCCACGCCGGATGCCGCTGAATACGGACCAGAGGGGTGGCCGCTGCCACGCTTCCCTACATGATGACACACTACGGACCTGAACTCTGTTCTGACAGGCCCGAGACTTTGGTTTGCATTTGGAGTTTTCAAGTTGGGGTGGGGGGGGGAGGTTGGGGGTCGGAGTTGGGGGTGAGGGCTGAGGATTCTGAAGTTGGGGTTAGGGGGGTTTCGGGGGGGTTGGAGGGGGGGATCCAGGGAGGGTGGGGGCCATTCAGTGCTCTATACAGGTCTCTAGCCCGTGGAATACACCTACACATCGAGCCCCGAACGAACGGAGGAACAGCGCTTTAAACTCCATTGTCTAACATGCCACCCACAACCTTTAAGATTTTGACCCTTAATGTCCGGGGCCTAAATAGCCCAGTAAAACGACGTGCGATATTGTCCCACTTAGAAAGCACCCAGGCAGACATTTGTTTATTACAAGAAACTCATCTCCTTCCCCGCGACTGCCACCGGCTCCGCTCACACAAATTCCCAACTCAATTCTTTTCTTCTGGCAATACCAAGACCGCAGGAGTGGCGATTCTGGTGGCCCGGCACTTTAAGGGAGAGGTTCTACACAAATGCGCAGAACAAAAGGGGAGACTGCTGGCATACCGATTTAGGATAGGGGGCCTCACATTCACGGTTGGATCCCTGTACAGCCCAAATGAGAACCAGGAACACTTTCTGCACTCAGCCCTGACTGATGTTACATGCACACCAAATAGACATATCGTACTTGGGGGGGACTTCAACATGGTCTTTGACACAACACTGGACAGATCCGCCCAACGCACCCCTCACACAGGAACGTTCTCACCCGGGTGTAGGGACCGCATGCAGAACTGGACCTTCACGATCTCTGGCGCCGTACAACCCTCGAGATAGGGAATATTCGTACTACTCCAACGAGCATAAAACATACGCCGGGTTGGATCATCTCCTGGTCACGGGGCCCATATGCGCCCTGGCCACCGCAACAGAGATAGGAGTTATCTCCCTGTCGGGCCATGCTCCAGTCTCCACCATCATCCAGTTGCCGCCGATGTCGCGCCCCTGCAGGGTCTGGCGTCTCCGAGGCGCTTTGTTGCATAAAAAAACAGTAGTGATGCGCATTCAAGACACTATACGCGACTACCTTTCTCACAACGCCAACGGCGACACCTCCCTGGCGACTCAATGGGCGGCAATGAAGACAGTATTCAGGGGAGAATTTCTGAATACTGAACGGGAACGCAAACGAGACAAACTCACCCAGCGGGTGCGCGAACTCGAACAAATACATCAGCGCACGGGAGCTCCCAGAATCTGGAGGCAACTTAAAATAGTGAGGAAACTCCTAGCGGCCCTAGACATGGACCGAGCGGAGTATGCGGTACTGCGTTTGCGACACGCCTACTATACCGGAGGGGACAAATGTGGCCGCCTCCTGGCGAATAGATTTCGGGTCGCGCACCAACGACAATTGGTGAAAGAACTTTCGGGACGGGACGGGGCTGTGATTACGGAGGATGCCCAAATCGAAGACACCTTCCGTAGCTTCTATGCGGACCTTTACATGGGAAGCCACCTGGACGACCGATTAACGGAAGAATTTCACAACTCGGTCACTCTTCCCTCCCTAAATCCCTCACAGACGGAACACCTAGACAGGGACATTCGCATTGAGGAGGTGATCTCCGCCATTGGCAAACTCAAACATGGGAAAACTCCGGGACCAGACGGCTATACATCCCTCTTCAACAAAAAAATCTGCACGACGCTAGCACCGATACTCACTCACCTCTTTAACTCCTTCTGTGCCAGGCGCCATTCCACCTGATCTTCTGCGGGCGTCCCTGATGGTTATCCCCAAGCCAGGAACAGATAGAACCAAGTGTGGCTCATATAGGCCGATTTCGCTCCTGAATGTTGATCTCAAGTTGTATACTGGAGTCCTGGCGGCTCGATTGGCCCCTCACCTGCCGGGACTTATAGATCCGGACCAGGCGGGTTTTATCCCTGGACGGCAGACGGTGGATAACACCAAGAGGATTGTCCACCTTATTGAAAAAGCCTCACGGATCCCCGGGAAGAGATTGATGCTAGCGGTCGATGTGGAAAAAGCATTTGATCGCGTACACTGGCCATACCTAGAACTGGTCCTGACAAAAGTCGGTATAGGGGACAAATTTCGCTCACTCATTTCCAACTGTTACAAATTTCCCACAGCAGAGGGGCACGAGGCAGGGGTGCCCGCTGTTGCCCCTGCTCTTTGCCTTATATATGGAGCCCTTCGCCCAGAGGATCCGCCAGACTCCTGCGGCGACAGGGTTGCGATTTGGCAGCTTCAAACAACCCATCAATCTCCACTCGGACGATGTCATTCTGTCCCTAGAGAACCCACGAACGGCCCTTCCGGCCTGCATCGCGGAAATGGACACCTTCGCAAAGGTTGCAGGCTTCAAAATGAACTTAAACAAATCTGTGGTCCTGGATCTGTCCCTCACTCCTTCCACCAAAACTTTCTTACAAGACCTCTTCCCCTTACAATGGTCATCCGTACTCGTGCTATATTTGGGGATCCAGCTAGCCCCCACCTTGCCTGCCATGGTGAAGGCCAATTACGCCACACTCCTCGCAAAGGTACAAGAGGAGCTGAGACGCTGGAGGTGCGGCACTCTTTCCTGGCTGGGTAGAATTGCAGCAGTCAAGATGACGGTCCTCCCCCAAATCCTCTATTTGTTCAGAGCACTTCCATTACAGCCACCTGTAGGCTGGATTCAACAAATACAAGCAGACCTTTCGCGCTTTATCTGGCAGGGCCGGAAACCCAGACTAAAGAGGACACTGTCCACTCTAGCCCCGGAGGCCGGGGGACTGGGGATACCGGATCTGCACAAATACTTTCAGGCAGCGCAGCTATGCTATCTAGTGGAGTGGAGCAGGAGGCAATCAGACAAACACTGGCTCTTCCTGGACCAGGCCTTGGCAGGGCGCCCACTTCAGGAAATACCCTTCTTGCGCAAAGCCTACCGACCCGCTAACCTGTATGCTTCCTTTGTCACGAGAGTCCCCCTGAGGGTGTGGGACGCCACCAACACTACTTACCACCTTCCCCTCGCCACTTACACCACTGGTCAATAACCCAGATTTCACCCCGGGACTAGAAAAAGGAGCCTTCGCACATTGGCGACCCGCGGGGTGTTCTTGCCTCTGCCATATATATGGCCCAGATGTGGTCATTCCCTTTCCGCTTTTTAAACAAGAATACGCACTATCAGAGATGGACCGGCTGCGCTACATGCAGGTCCGCCACTGGGCACTACACCCACAGGTGAGAGAGATGGCGGATAGGAAACTTCTACCCTACGAACAGTGGCTAATATCCCGCACTTCAGACACTAAGCTGATCTCCGATCTCTATAAATTCCTGCAACCACCGTCCACACATCTCCACAACCCAGGTAGGGAACAATGGGAACGGGAACTGGGAAGGTCGCTGAGCCATAAAGAGTGGGACCAAATCTCCTACAGAGCCAGACACTCAGCATACCACACAGGGCTCACGGAAACACTTACCAAGGCATCCATGTACTGGTATTACACCCCAGAGAGAATACACGAAATGGATCGCAACAAGACCACAACTTGCTGGAGGGAATGTGGACACGTAGGCACACTTTCACACATCTTGTGGGACTGCCCGCTTCTCCACTCCTACTGGAAACAAGTGATAGATGACATTGACGCTCATTTCAAGACTGGGCTGCCCAGTTCCCTGCCTACATCCTGCTGGGTCTCCCTAACTGGTTGACATGCCCCTTGCGCTCCCGTAGGGGACGTCAGATTGCTATCGCCCTAGGCTCTGCAGTCCAGAATATCCTTAAAAACTGGCGCACCACTATGATCCCTTCCCTTACGGGGTGGTTACATAGGCTAACGCATGTGCTGGGGATGGAGAAGATGTCACTTACCCTAGCTGGAGACGTGGATCAGTTTGATGAACTCTGGCAACCATTCCACTCCCTGTTGGCCACTGAATTTAAAGAAATCACCTGCCCGAAATACATTTGCCTGTTGCGGCTCACTCCACCTGAAGGGGAGACCCCTTAATCAGGCTCCGAATGGGATGCCCATCCGGGGTGGGGGCGCAGAGATATGGGGTGAGATAGACTGGAGCACTGGATGGAGGGTGGGGGGGGTGGATGGGGAGGGGGAGTTGGGGGTTCGGGGAGGGGGTTTGTTCGGAGGGAGGCTTTTCTCTTACTGCAGCACTGTATCTACCAGAATAGCCCTGTTGGTTCGCTTACGTATGGACTGCCAATGGGAAGGATTCCAAGCCTCATGCACGCTTCTGGCCATTGCAGATCCACAGCTCACATGTAATGTATGTTTTGTGTCTTGGTGCTGCTTCAATAAAAACGATTTAAACATAAACATATCTCAGACCTGCTGTGGCGCCTTTTGTGTGCAGTGTTAAAGAACCATTTTGGCCTCGTAAAATAACCCTTTTGCCAAGCCTAAACCTTCCATTTAATACACATAATCACCCCTAGGGTAGGTCTAAACAGCCCACTTGGCGACCTTAGTAAACATTTTTAAGTGAAAACGTTTGTTTGGGAGTGGGTAGGAATGTCATGTTTGGTGTCTGAAGAATTGTAAAATTGAAAACCCCCTCTAATAGTAAAGTCTGACTTTGAGTCACAATTCTGAAAATGCTACTTTTAGAAAGTTGGCTTTTTCTTGTGCTAACCATTTGCCCCCACATGCATCAATCTAGGATTTTGCATTTCTTAAATAGCGAAAATTAAGGAATCGCTATTTAGGAAATGCAAAATGCTATGCATCAAGAAATCCTAAAAGTTTTTAGGATTTCTTAATTTTCGGAAATTGCGATTCCTTAATTGCGAAGTGCAATTAAGGAATGGCATTACATTGATTCCTAAGGGCCTAGAGGCCCATAGGAATCAATGTAGTCAATTGGAAGGCAGTAGCAAATTGCGAGTGGCACTTAGAAAATTTCATGGGTGCAGGGGGGGGTCCAAAGGACCCCCCCCTGCACCCCTGAAATGCATTTGAAAGTGCATGTTTCACACACACATGTCCTAAGGACATGTGTGTCTGTAACTGGACAGTTTAAAAAATGCATTTTTAAGCATTTTTAAACAATTTCGCAAATTACCACGAGGTTGAACCTCGTGGTAATTTGCACTTCCAATTTGAATAATCGCAATTTTTTTTTAAATGATGCATAGCTTTTAAGGAATCGCAAATTTGCAATTCCTTAAAAGCAATCACATTTTTGGAATTCGGTAAAAATACCGAATTACTCAAAAATGCTTGATGCATCCCAAACACATATTTAGGAAGTGCAAACGGCCGAATTTACCGATTCGCACCGTTTGCACTTCCTAAATAGGTTGATGCATGTGCCCCTTGGTCCCTGTAGCTTGTATCCTGGGTCACATGATTAGATGTAGTAGGCAGTTGGCCTTTGTGTATTCTTCCCAGACAGCATCACAATAGATGGTCTGAGTTTTGGCAGGAAAGGCTTGATATGGAAATTTGTACGAGTTTTATATGATTGATAATTACAGACATCTGCAATGGGGAGGCGGAGCTGTCACATACCACACCTGCACTTCAAAGGAACTGGTCCATCTCACACAGAAAGGACTTCATAATAGCCTGTTGGGCCACCAGACACGCTAGGACCAGGGCTAGGAGGTATGAAATTCCAGACACGTCTTTAAGGAGAAAACTTCAGGTTCTTCTTCCACTTCAAAGGGGACCCTCAGACCCACTCTTCAGTACACTCCTGGACCTGTGAATTCTAAAACGGACTGTCCTGCTGCCAAAGGAAGACTCTGCTGCCTGCTGTCAACTCAGGCTGAGTGACTCCAAGGCTCGGCTGACTGATCTCCTGTTCTGGGCTACAGGGACACAACCATCTCCAGAGGCCTTCCTGCAATTGCTCAGCTGACCTGCTGCACTGGACCTGCGTGAGCACTGCTGGCCTCTGCTGGAGTGTGTTACTGATCCCCATGACTTGCCTCTCCAGGCATCAGAAAGAGCTCCTCTTGTCTAACTGAAGGTTCCACCAGATCCCGCGCAAAGTAATGCAACGCCCTGCAAAGCCTTGCTGCACAGTTCATAGTAACCGACACAGAGCAACTCAAAGCCTTACTGTATAGCTTTGTTGAAACCAACGCCAGACTTGGTCCTGTGCCTAGACTGCGCTCTATCGCGCTTGGCCTGAACTTCGGACTTTGTCCCAGTCCAGCTCAATCAGATACCCTCAGTTGCCGATTTGTGCCTTTTTAATCTAAAATCCTTAAAATTGCATATTTTCAGTTCTACTGATTAGATTTTTGATGTCTAGGTGTCAAATAATTTCTTGTGCTGTCTTACCATTTGAGTGCTGGGTAAATACTTTAAGATATTGTGTCTAATAGGCCTTACTGCTTTTTGCCAAGCTACCAGAGGGTTAAGCACAGGTTAATTTAACGACTTCTTGTGGTTCACCCTGACAAGGATTGTGGCTGTTGCTTGAGAAGTGTTTACACACTCCCATCAACCAACAATGTAATCCTGGCCAGCCTAGCAGACCTAAATCCCCAGATGAAGGAGTTAATATATTGTTGGCATTTGTGGAGTTATTTAGAGTCGAATGTCAGTGGAATAGCATTAAAGATAAATGTATATTTGGGGAGGATGGTCATTTTCACTAAGCGTGTTCTCCCATAAACCGTAAGAGGGAGGAAGGACCATGCTTTCAAAAGTGCCTTGGACTCGCGGGAAACCCGATCTAGATTAGTCTGGGCCAAAATACCGATATCATGGGTAATTCTGGCTCCCAGGTAGCGAATTGAAGGTGTTACTGGAAGTTGAAGGTTATCGATATTCCAGGTCATGAGATCGGTTTTCCCAGCATTCATTTCATAACTCGAGTACTTCCCAAACTCCTCTGCCCTCCTTACGACCGTCCGTTGTATAGATAACAATGTCGTCAGCATAGAGCCCGACCTTTTTCTCCCAACCATGGAAAGAGAAAGGCGGGATGCTGCAGACATCCCTAAGAGTCTGAACAAAGGATTCGACATATAAATTAAACAGGAGGGGGGAAAGCGGACATCCCTGTCTTGTCCCCCTCATCATTTGGAAAGGCTCTGTACGGGCGCCGTTGACCAAGAGGCTGGCCCTAGGATCACTTTATAACAGGTTTATTGCTCGACAAAATTTAGGACCAAGTTGGAATTTCCTCAATACGGCATCTAGATAGGGCCAGTTGACCCTATTGAATGCTTTTGTGGCGTCGAGTGTCATGATCGCGAGAGGGAGAAAAAAAGTTGAGGCGATATCAATCGCCCCAACCAGATCATAAGTTAGGTCAGCCAGTTGGCGTCACCGGATTAAACCCTTTTGGTCATGATGGATAATCGTACCGATCTCCCTCCCAAGACGTGCTTCCAAAATTGCTGCAAAGATCTTATAGTCGTTATTTAGGAGCGAGATCGGGCGATAAGATCCACACTCGATCGGATCCTTTCCCGTTTTTAGAACTAGGGCAATATTTGCCTCACCCCATGACATGGGAGGCGCCCGGGTCCCCCGGGTCCGATGATGAGGCCCTGTACTCCAGGTCCAGGGGGAGGCCCCCCGTGCCACGACGAACTGGGTCGACAGCTTGAATAAGCCTTGACGGAGTAAGACCTTCCGGAAGATACCTCCCGCCAATTTGATACGTGAAAGAATGAGACCACTTTGGTCTCCAGCCTTTCAAGGACATTAATGGTGGTTGGATATTTCTTGGAATGACAATGCGGCTAATGAGGACAAAAAAAAACAACAAAAAAAAGCAATGTAATCCTGCAGATTGGTCCTCAGTGGTGGGATTTAGTACTTCTGCTTGTGCAGTCTCATAAAGTGATTCATGTAACACAAAAATCCCAATTAATAATTTTACACCAAATCTGACCTTGTTTCAAATTCTTCTTGATTGTCCTCTTGTTTTTTCAAATTCACTTCCATTATACCTGACTTGTGCGCCTGACTTGTGCGCCAGAAAACATGGAGTTTGAGCTTAGCAACTTGAGAGCTACACTGTGGCTTGGCTCAGAGGATTTTGCAGTGAGAGGTGGGTTTCAGCACTCCAGGGCTTCAAAAAAAAGGAATTTCATAACTGCCTAAGGTCCTCAGGGTCTGGTGGAAGGAAAGCCAGTTATAGGCTACAGAGGCGGAGGTGGATGTTAAGGAGGAGGAAGTGGAATTTGAGAGGGAGCAGGAAGAGGAGATGGAAGGGAAGGGTGGCATCCCCCTAATCATGGCTCCAGAGATCAGAGGAGGTCCCACAGGAGTGAAGTCCCCTGTCAGATCCTGTGCCAGCCGCAGTGACTCAGCCCACACCCTCTCCGAAGAAGAGCTAGTGGACAAGAAAGCACAGAGAGAGAGTTCACGCAAAATCTTGTTAAGTTAATATAGGAGGCAGCAAAGGAGGAGACTGCAGCCAAAAGGGCCACTGAGTTAAGGAAATTGGCCAGGGAAGAAGAGAAGAGGGCAGCAGAGGAGACTGCTACCCAGAGGGCCCTCAAGCAAAAGAAACCACCCTGGAGGAAAGGAGAATGGCCCGTGAGCTAAGTCTCAAAGAACTGGACATCAGGGCCAAACACAAACAGTGGATCAACAACTGCGCCAACACCCTCGCCCCCCTCAAGATCTCCACAACCAACCACACCAACAAGAAAGCAGCCTGGTTCACCGAGGACATCCGGACCTTCAAGCACACGTGTCGGAAGCTGGAGAAGAAATGGCTCTGCGACCGATCTCCAGACTGCCTCACAGCCCACAAGAACGCTACCCGCAGACACCACCAACTTATCAGGACCACCTTCAAGGACTGCCTAGACAACAAAGCACACAACACCAAAGAGCTCTTCAGCATTGTGAAAGAACTCTCCAACCCCAGCTCCAACACCAACGACATTCCACCATTGCAAGAACTTTGCGACTCCCTGGCCACCTTCTTTCACCGCAAGATCACCGACATCCACGACAACTTCAACTGCGACACCCCCACACCCACCACCATGACTACCATCCCACGACCTCCACCCACACCAATCGCCTAACCACCTGGTCCAGCGTCAGCAACGAAGACACCATCAAAACCATGAACTCCATCCACTCCAGATTTTCTTCCGACCCGTGCCCTCACCACGTTTTCAACATTGCCAGCAAAACCATCGCACCCCACCTCCGGAAAACAATCAACATCTCCTTCGAGACAGCATCCTTCCCGGAAAGCTGGAAACACGCTGAGATCAACGCCCTTCTGAAGAAACCCAAGGCGGACCCCAAGGACCTCAAGAACTTCTGGCCATCTCCCTGCTTCCGTTTCCGGCAAAAGTGACAAACAGCTAACCCGCTACCTCGAAGACAACAACATCCTGGACCCCTCCCAACCCGGCTTCCGCTTCAACCACAGCACCGAGACCGCCCTCACCGCCGCCACCGACGACATCGGACAAAGGAGAAACAGCCGCCCTCATCCTCCAGGACCTGTCAGCTGCCTTTGACAAGGTCCGCCACCGCACCCTATCAGCGCACCTACACAACGCTAGAATCCAAGAGAAGGCCCTGGCCTGGACCACATCCTTCCTCTCCGGCAGAACCCTTCCTCTCAAAAACCACTGAGATCATCTGCGGCGTCCCACAAGGATCCTCCCTTAGCCCAACGCTGTTCAACATCTACATGGCACCTCTCGCCCACGTCGCACAACAGCACAACCTCAACATCATCTCCTACGCCGACGACACCCAGTTGATCATATCCCTCACCGAAGACTCCCACACCGCCAAAGCCAACCTTCACAGAGGAATGAAGGCTGTCGCCGACTGGATGAAGGACAGCAGACTGACTGACAAGACGGAGGTCCTCATCCTCGAACCCACCCGGTCGACTCCTGGTGGCCCACATCGCTAGGCACAGCCCCGGAACCCACCGACCACGCACGCAACCTGGGGTTCATCCTCAACTCCACTCTCTCCATGACCAAGCAAGTCAACGCCGTCTCCGCGTCTTGTTTCAACACCCTCCGGATGCTCTGCAGGATCTTCAAATGGATCCCTCCCGACACGAGAAAAACCGTCACCCAGGCCCTCATCACCGGCAGACTCGACTACGGGAACGCCCTCTACTCAGGAACAACATCCAAGCTCCTGAGACGACTACAACGAATCCAGAACGCCTCGGCACGACTGATCTTCGATGTCCCCCGATGCAGCCACATCACACCCCACCTGAGAAGCCTACATTGGCTCCCCGTCAACAAGAGAATCAACTTCAAACTCCTCACCCACGCACACAAAGCACTACACAACACCAGACCAACATACCTCAACAACCGACTCAGCTTCCACACACCCTCCCGCACCCTCCGCTCTGCCACCCTCGCCACAGTCCCTCGTATCTGGAAAACCACCGGCGGCGGCAGATCCTTCTCCTACCTCGCCGCCAAGACCTGGAACCCTCTCCCTACCAGCCTACGACAGACCCAGGACCTACTGGCCTTCAGAAGATTTCTCAAAGTTGTTGTGATGAATACCATAGATAACTGGTTTGAAGTCTATGAGGTTGCCCTTGAGATAACCAAGGTCCCTGAATATGGGGGGGGGGACAGTCTCTGTAGGAACATACCTAGTGAGGAGAGGAATACCCTGCTGGACAGGATGAGGTACCTTCCCCCCCATGAAGGACACCATTATCAAAAAGTGTGGGCTTACCCCAGAGAGGAATTGTCAGGATTCCCCGGCCGCTGGTAAATCACTGCCTGCAGCTCGAATCTGTACCGAGCATAAAAAACTACAATTCCCATGATTCCTAGCGCGGCGCGTAGGAATGACGATATGCGACCAGGAAATGGGATATTACGGCGGTAGTGGAAGACGCCTTGCCGATTATTCCTTCCTGGCGAGCATGTAGGACGGCTCGTGTGACTTGTTCTTCGGTTGGTGCTATCTTCAGTATGCTGAGGTAAGCTCAAGCCGGATTGTACTTCGGACCCGTTGGAATATCAGGTGGGGCTTAGGAAGCGCCTGTTTCGGTTGCTGAATTTCCGATTCTTGGAACTCTGTTTTCACCACCTTGTGGATTACTGGGGAGGGGCTTAGGAAGCGCCCACATCGCGTTTGGCGAGCTTCATATTCAGGTTTCCCCGATCAAGGGGGGTGCTTGTAATTTGCTGAATTATAAACTACTGTTTCCGTTATCTCCAACTTGGTTGGGTTCTACTTTCTGGTTGGATACTGAGGCTAAGTATCCTTGTACTGGTGGAGAAGTGTGGTTCATGCTTTTCCTTGCAGAGACGTATCTGCAGGGGAACTAAGTCCTTAACAACCTTTCATTTTTGCTGGGCTGTTTTCTTTGGTTCTTTATTCTTAGATTAGTACCCTAAAAGACTCCCATTCTAGGTGGTTGAGATACGTTTAGGGTGCTTGGTGCACTTACCTGTACATTATATTGAACTCCAAATCGGAGGGGATGTTGTTTTCTTTTCACTGGACTGAGTGACAGGTTATGTGAATTCTTGTTGGCCTTCAAGTCCTCTTCCATTTCTCAGTAGGGTAGGTGTTTAAACGTTCTTCCTCATATACTGTGTTTTTGAACCCTATCCATAGAGGCGGGCAGGAAGGGGCATATTTATGGTCTTCTTTATGTATTTAAGCAGAACTGTCTGGGAATTGAGAAGACGCCTGTTCTGTCACTCTTCGTTCCAACATACCTGTATGATTTTTCAGGTGGGTGACAAACATAATATATTTGGTAGAGAGAATTCAGGTCTAGAGTAACTCTCCCATTGATCCCCTGCTTTATATATTCACAGGTTTCCAGCTCCAGCCGCCCAGCTGTTCCCCTCCGGACTTCCCTACTTTTTCCCCCGCTTGATCTCCTTAATAGTCTGTGTTACTAATAGCCAGACTTGGGATGATCTAGAGGTGGGCCCCTTTACAGCATCAATCCAATCCTGAGGAGCAACGACGACAGGCCTGACAGAATAATCGGCCCACGAGTTCTTCTCCTCCTGGTTGCATTGAATAAAGGGATGGCCACCTTAGATGATGTCCTGGCAGCGTTAGCTTTAGTGCAAACGGAATTAGTCACCTCACGTCAAGAGACCGCAGCACTGCAGGCTCGGTTTGATACCGCACAGCGTAACCCTTTTGATGCAGGGGCCCCTGCCCCTCAACCTGCCTCAGTAGTGGTAGAAATGCCTTCCCCTGTTCCATTGGCCCCCCCTGAACGCTTTCTGGGTGATAGAAAAAAGGTACAAGTATTTATGACCCAGGTTTTATTACACTTCACTTGTAAACCTAAGCCAGGGTTTTTTTTCTGATTTCCTATCTGGGTGGAGAAGCAGCCCATAGTGAAGAGTAACGACGCTATTCTTTATGACTGGGATCTATTTAGAATAGAGTTCGAAAAGACCTTTGATTGGCTGGCCGAAACTTTTTCCGCTGATAAAGAATTACTTGTTCTTAAACAGGGCTCTTCCGACCTAGTAACATATCTGAACCATTTTCGGAGATTGATAGCGGAAACTGATTGGCCTGAGGCAAAGCAAATGGTTCTGTTCTACCAGGAACTCACAGACAACCTAAAAGATGTCATCGCGCAAGTTGAACCCCAACCTACGACATGTGCTGCCTTCATTGATTTGGCCTTACGTCTAGACCACAGACTACGAGAACGAAAAGGAGAACAAGGAAGAAAGGACAGACCAGTACTTTTGGGTGGAAAGCCAGCCACTGGGGAGAGGCCTGAAGGAAAAGCAGAACTAATGGAAATCGGAGTGGTACGGGCATCCTTAACCCCGAGTGAAAGAGAACATCGCCGTAAATTTGGGCTCTGCCTTTATTGCGGAAAGAAAGGACACTTCTTAAGGTAATGCCCTGTGAAACCTAAGGGGGGTCGTTACCGTGCAGGACAGGTGGCAGTGTCCACAGTTGAAAAGGGGTCGGAAAACTCCAACGCTTGAGTTTACCAGAAGGGAGAAACTCGAGCACTCACTTCATCCCTTCAGTGACGGAAGAAGACTACGTGGGAAATCACCTGTTCTTTCTAGATATGGAGTTGTGGATAAACCACAATCCCAAGAACATTCGAGCTATGATAGACTCCGGAGCCACTGGCTGTTTTATGGATCTAGCGGAAGCCCGGCGTTTGGGGGTAATTCCTGTTATCAAGTCTGTTCCTGAGGCTGTCTTTGTGGTGGACGGACATGAGCTGGAATCTGGCCCTATCAACCAACATACGCCTGAATACGAGATGTGGTATGGGAACTATCATAAAGAAAATATATCCTTCAACCTCATTCATGCCCCTACATACGGGGTAATCTTGGGACTTCCTTGGTTGAAAAAACATGAACCCACCATCCGTTGGACGGATCAGACCTTGCAGTTCCGCTCCGCTTATTGTCAAGAACACTGCCTTCAAGAGGATTCGCGACCTTCCATGGCTCTGGCAGCTACTCATCACATTTCCACGGCTGCAGAGAAAGATGTAGCACTACCTCGTTGCTATCAAAAATATGAAGAGGTGTTCAGTAAAACGAAGGCTGAAGTGCTCCCTCCGCATCGTGAATACGACTGCCGTATTGATTTGACGCCGGGGTCTGTGATTCCCTGTGGTAGGATCTACGCTCTATCACAACCCGAAACTGAACATCTCCGGGAATACTTGGATGACCTCCTTAAGTTGGGATTCATTAGGCCCTCCAGATCTCCAGCGGCTTCCCCGCTTTTTTTTATCCCTAAAGCAAATGGGGAGTTACGTTGCTGCATTGATTACAGGGCATTAAATGCCATCACAATAAAGAATCAGTACCCGCTCCCATTGATACCAGTGTTGTTGGAGCAAGTGAGATCCGCCACCATATACACCAAATTGGACCTGAGAGGAGCCTATCATTTAGTGAGGATGCGAAGTGGCGATGAGTGGAAGACCGCTTTCAAAACACGGTACGGGCTTTTTGAGTACCTGGTGATGCCCTTTGGGCTCTGTAATGCCCCAGCCTCATTTCAATTTTTTTTGAATGAGGTGTTAAGAGACTTTTTAGACATCTTCGTAGTCGTCTACATTGATGACATCCTGATTTATTCTAACGGAGAAATGGAACATCAACAACATGTCTGTCAAGTCCTTCACGCCTTACACCAGAATCATCTATATTGCAAGTTAACAAAGTGTGAGTTCCATGTCACCACTGTTGAATTCTTAGGAGTTATGCTCACTCCTTCAGGTCAAGTGATGGCGGAACGAAAGATACGTGCAATCGTGGAGTGGCCGAGACCTCACAACATCAAAGACATTCAACGACTTCTTGGTTTCGCAAACTTCTATAGGAGGTTCATCGCTCACTTCTCTGACATGGTAACTCCACTTACTAAGCTAACCAGGAAGAACACTCCCTTTGAATGGGGTTTAGCAGAACAAACAGCATTCGAACGATTGAAAATTGCTTTCACTACTGCACCGGTGCTAACCCATGCTGACCCGAAACTCCCTTTTGTGGTGGAAGCGGATGCTTCCGAACTGGCAGTTGGAGCAGTGCTCTCCCAAAGGAATGAGAGTACCGGTCATCTCCATCCCATTGCCTTCATGTCTCGAAAATTGAACATCGCGGAGCGCAACTATACCATTGCGGAAAAAGAACTGCTAGCAATCAAAGACGCCTTCGCAGAATGGAGGCATTGGTTGATGGGAGCCTCTCAACAAATTACGGTGTACACCGACCACCGTAACTTACAGTTTATGCGAGCTGCTCGTCACCTTACTCCTAGACAACTACGATGGATGCTGTTTTTTGCCGAATTTCATTTCATGGTTACATTTCGTCCAGGGTGTGACAACCGGAAGGCTGATGCACTCTCGCGTCAAGAAAACTGCCCAGCGACGACTGTATCACCTGAGAAAAGCATCATTGATCCCAGAAAAGTGGTGGGAGTAATACACACAGAGGAGTTTCTTCACAAAGTCAAAAAAGGTATTCAAACCTTTGTCTGGAAATCATGGATCCGCCTACATCCGGAGTGGAAAATTCGACAAGGGTTGCCAAGAAAGGGCACACAGCTGCTCCTTCCTACGTTAGCCTTAAGACAACAGGCTTTTCAATGGTGTCACGAGCTGCCGTGTGCAGGACACACAGGAGGAAAGAAAACATTGGAGAAAATGCTACGCATGTACTGGTGGCCAACCATTCGTCCTGATGTATTTGCATGGGTACAGCGATGTGACACTTGTTCTCAGGCCAAGAGTGATCATCGTCCGACACAGGGACTTCTGCAAAGTATGCCCACTCCTGTGAGTCCTTGGGAGAGCTTTTGTGTGGACTTTGTGGTTGGTCTCCCTAAAGATCAGGGGATGACAGCTATAGTGGTAATTGTGGACTACTTGACTAAATTGGGTCATTTCGTTGCATGTAAAGGAGTCCCAACTGCCAGCCAGCTTGCCCATTTATTGCTCCTTCATGTAGTCCGGTTACATGGACTACCAAAGGTTATTGTTTCGGACAGGGGAGCCCAGTTCACCGCTAAGTTTTGGAAAGTCTGGTGTAATAGGTTAGGCATAGCTTCTTCCTTGTCCACCAGCTTTCATCCCCAAACAGACGGTCAAACCGAAAGGCTAAATCAAACGCTCAAGCAATACCTGAGATGTTTTGTTGATACTACTACTGAGGCATGGGTTGACTGGTTATGGACTGCTGAAGTGTCATATAATGATGCTGTGCTTTCTTCCACTTCCTACACACCATTTTTCTGCACCTACGAGTTTCACCCTAGATTCGCCCCTTTGAGTGTCCCATCCTCAGAAATTCCAATCCCTCAATTGCAGGCAAGGTTAGTGCAGTTGCGGGAAACTGTGCTACTAGCGAGGAAGAATCTTGTAAAAGCTAAACTGAAATATAAGGCACAGGCTGATAAACGTCGGAGGTCTTGCCCTCTTTACAGCAAGGGAGACTGGGTATGGTTGTCCACTAGACATATCCGCTTGCGCAAATATAGTGTCTTCAATCCTAGGTTTATTGGCCCCTATCAGGTGATTCGCCACATCAACCCGGTGGCTGTGAAACTGATCCTTCCTGCACATTTCAGGATTCATCTGGTGTTCCATGTGTCGCTACTCAAACCAGCGAAGGGTCCCCGTTCTAAAGCCCCTGCGCCTGTGAAAGTCCAACAGGATGTTGAGTACGAAGTGAGGAGTATCTTGGACGCACGTAGGGTGCGGGGCAAGCTCCAGTATTTGGTGTCATGGAAAGGTTATGGGCCGGAGGAAGACTCCTGGGAACCTGTTGGTGCTGTTCATGCCCCTAGACTGGTTAAGAAGTTCCATCTGTCTCATCCGGGCAAGCCTGGTGGCAGTCAGTGAATCTTGCTAGGGGGGGTGTTCTGTCAGGATTCCCCGGCCGCTGGTAAATCACTGCCTGCAGCTCGAATCTGTACCGAGCATGAAAACCTACAATTCCCATAATTCCTAGCGCGGCGCGTAGGAATGACGATATGCGACCAGGAAATGGGATATTACGGCGGTAGTGGAAGACGCCTTGCCGATTATTCCTTCCTGGCGAGCATGTAGGACGGCTCGTGTGACTTGTTCTTCGGTTGGTGCTATCTTCAGTATGCTGAGGTAAGCTCAAGCCGGATTGTACTTCGGACCCGTTGGAATATCAGGTGGGGCTTAGGAAGCGCCCGTTTCGGTTGCTGAATTTCCGATTCTTGGAACTCTGTTTTCATCACCTTGTGGATTACTGGGGAGGGGCTTAGGAAGCTCCCACATCGCGTTTGGCGAGCTTCATATTCAGGTTTCCCCGATCAAGGGGGGTGCTTGTAATTTGCTGAATTATAAACTACTGTTTCCGTTATCTCCAACTTGGTTGGGTTCTACTTTCTGGTTGGATACTGAGGCTAAGTATCCTTGTACTGGTGGAGAAGTGTGGTTCATGCTTTTCCTTGCAGCGACGTATCTGCAGGGGAACTAAGTCCTTAACAACCTTTCATTTTTGCTGGGCTGTTTTCTTTGGTTCTTTGTTCTTGGATTAGTACCCTAAAAGACTCCCATTCTAGGTGGTTGAGATACGTTTAGGGTGCTTGGTGCACTTACCTGTACATTATATTGAACTCCAAATCGGAGGGGATGTTGTTTTCTTTTCACTGGACTGAGTGACAGGTTATGTGAATTCTTGTTGGCCTTCAAGTCCTCTTCCATTTCTCAGTAGGGTAGGTGTTTACACGTTCTTCCTCATATACTGTGTTTTTGAACCCTATCCATAGAGGCGGGCAGGAAGGGGCATATTTATGGTCTTCTTTATGTATTTAAGCAGAACTGTCTGGGAATTGAGAAGACGCCTGTTCTGTCACTCTTCGTTCCAACATACCTGTATGATCTTTCAGGTGGGTGACAAACATAATATATTTGGTAGAGAGAATTTAGGTCTAGAGTAACTCTCCCATTGATCCCCTGCTTTATATATTCACAGGTTTCCAGCTCCAGCCGCCCAGCTGTTCCCCTCCGAAATTCCCAACTTTTTCCCCCGCTTGATCTCCTTAATAGTCTGTGTTACTAATAGCCAGACTTGGGATGATCTAGAGGTGGGCCCCTTTACAGCATCAATCCAATCCTGAGGAGCAACAACGACAGGCCTGACAGGAATGATGAGAAGTCCACAAGTGAAGTAGTATTTAAGTGATACTTTAATCCAAGATGTACAGAGAGACCCCACCAGGAGCATCCAGCATGGTGCTCAGCCCAGCCAACTGTAAACTCTCAGGCAGAACACCAACATTCTGAAAGGTGCATCACATGAACATTCCAATAGAGGTAGAGAAGGATAGCATAGAGAAAACCAAGATACCACAAATAGGCAAGTGATTAGGGCCAGCCAGAAGATGCCCCAACAGTTCTAGGTAAATTGTATGAATTACTTTTGTAAGGCAATAGACGGTTGGGTAAAGATCAGTAATATAAAGGTTTACCAAGGGCTGCACAACTTATTTGCCAGAGAGCACATGTTCAGCAATTATTTTCCAGAGCTGTGCCTAAACCGAGTGGACTGTAAGCTCACCGGAGCCCTGGAGCTTGCCTAGGAGTTGGACCACTGGCTCAGCACCAGGGTTCAAAATAAGGTACCTGGGAGTTTCCCCAAGTAGGGTGGTTCAGGTTTCCCTAGAAGAGTGAGAGGTCCTGAGAGAGATAGACAAGTCCCAGAGTAAGGTGGGGCAAACTGTTTCCATGCCCCTTCTGAAAACCAGGGGGGAGGTTCTTGTGGGCAGTGGCCCGGACATCCCATTTCCATATACGCTCCTTTGATTGTTTCCCGTTAGGACGCAGGCAGGGGGGGACTATATCTGCCAAAAAAACACACCCACTGGTGGGAACTTTACAGGGGAGGTCAATCTGGACTTAGGCGCAAACAGTCCCCAGGTCAGGTGCCAGAACGTGCCCTAATTTCCCATAGTTGGGTATCTTTATATACCAAGCCCACAGCCAGGAATACCCTACTCCAATACACTAGTTTTCACCCCAGGAGCCACACGGATAGCATACCGTACAGTCAGTTCCTCCGAATCCGAAGGAATTGTACGGACATACGAGATTATCTATCCCATTCAGATACTTTGAAAGAAAAACTGTTACACCGAGGCTATCCCAGAAAACTCGTCAAGGATTCATTCAAAAGAGCCAGATATGCCAATCGAGACCTCATGTTTCTACCGAAACACACTGAGCCCGCTGAACAACTGGTGTGTATCACTCGCCACTCCAACCTGAACCACAAAGTGAGACAGATCATAAATTCAAGCTGGCACCTTCTAAACCTGGAGAAAGACAAAACCCCTCTTGGCCGACCCATATTTGCCTTTAAAAGGAACAAAAACCTAAGAAACCATGTTGTCAGGGGCAAAATGCCGGAGGCTCCCTCCAGTATCCAAACTGCCATTACAAATCTGAACCCTGTTTTTGGCAATCATCGATGTGGCACATGCCATGCTTGCCCCCACGCTATAGTAGGTGACTCAGTGAGTACGACTGAGCGTACCATATCGGTGGCATGCAACAAAAAAAGGACCAACTGCCGCACCGCAAATATTATTTATGTCATTTTATGTCCCTGTGATCTCCCTTATGTAGGCGAAACCGGACGAGAATTTTGTCTTAGGATAGGCGAACACAAGTCCAATATCAGGAACAAGAAAACATCTGCCCCGATTGTCGCACACTGGCTGGATAAAGACCATGCAGAAAAAGAACTCCGATGGTTCATACTGGAGAAATAATGGCCAAACCGGGAGTTGATTCCACCAGCCTACGTAAGAAAAGAGAGGTATTCTGGATATTTATGCTCAACTCTGTGAAAAATGGCCACAATAAAGAACCCCTGGTCCAATGCTCTGCTGTGGCAAGGACACCCCTCTCGATACCCTCAACGAGTGGGTAACCCATCTCTATATCTATAATGTGACCCTCAGAGCAATCTCCCCTGAAAAAAGGAAGTCCCTTTCTGAATATCCAGTCCTAATCGTGCCTGACCTCAACTGGCCCCTTTTAACCCGGGGCCCGTCTCACCCTGACCCATTATCCCTTCGGCGGCGGACCCCAGACCCCCACTCGTCTCGATGAACGAGGTTTAGATATTCTACCTACTGATATAAAAGCCGCTCTTTGGAATCCTATACCGAGTTCAGCATTTGCTTCTACTATATACATACACTAGGAGCAGGACCCTTTGCTCTCATCTGCTCGTGAATTCTATCCACTCTAAGATGGCCGTTTCCCTGACTATGAGCCACTAATTGTCCATCCTCTATGTTGTGTCTGAGAACACACCTGAGACTACTCACGGACGGAGCCTTAAAAGGCCTGTTATCCGCCATGCAAGTCCTGCTAGCCTGTCTCCGAGAGAGGACGCCGCCCTACGGTCCGTGTGGAAACTTTGAATTCAGGTAAAAGCGCCCCCTAGCGACCCTCCTCGTGCGCCCCATGACCAGCTGTACTCTCTGTGTTTTGAGCATTTTTAATATCGGATAACCGCCTGTAAGATTTGACCCTCCTAACTGAAACTTTAATGTCTGCCACAGGGCCCTCACTCACCATATGTACCTCAAGCCCCCGTCACGCCTTTGACTGCGGCCATCCCGCCTATCTGCCCTCTGAAGAACACGCTGCGACGCGGTTCCTCCAGAACCCCGGGAACTGGGTAAGAGCGCTTTCCCTTAGGCAGCGCTGTTTAACTATAACGCTAAGTATTATGGTTAAATGAGTTCTTTTCCATTGGAACTCTCCTCCCCTCCCCAGGGCGTGGACCCATATCCCGCTCCCTGCGCGCCCCGCTGACCTCCCAGCAGCTGTAGCACTATCGAGTCTCCCCCTTGGATTGAGGATCTCGAACCCATTTAGCATTTATCTATATGCTAATGCGATGCTTTTAAATCAGCAGAGCATCTACCCTACGCATCAGTCCAGCTTTGCTTATATCCACTAGAATGAACGATAAATTTCCTGTATACATTCTATCTGCATTGCTAAAGACGGCAATCAACCTAATCAAACGCCGCCTAGACTTGTTTATATCTACTAAAGTGTACGACAATCTCCTGCAGATATTCCATCAGTATTGCTGAAGACAGCACCCAACCTAATTGAAAGCCGCCCACCCAGAGAGAGAAGTTGATCTTTCAGACTGGAGCAATTCCGTACACCAACAGTCTTAGGAAAGATACTCGATTGCTTGCTTCCCTTATGAACCATGTTGCATTAGGACTTGATAGCACTAAGGGAAACACCTAAAAGGACGCTGTGTGATGATGTTACATATATATATATATATATATATATATATATATATATATATATATATATATATATATATATATATATATATATATATATATATATTATTTTTTTTCCCCCCCAGGCATTCTCGATCCTAAATCTCATCGAACATTTTTCAACGCTGGCCTGACCAAAGATTCTAGAACCCCCTGCGCATAAAAAGCCTTTGTCTTCGCTTATGCAGGAGAGGAACTCTCATCACAGGTACTTAATCTATTATGGATGTATTATGACTGGCGACCTAAGATCTTTTCAGTCCCCAAATGGGTTAGATTTAGTTCTTTATAAGATGCGGCTTCTCTCCACAGATATCTGTCAATTATTGACGCCGGGAGAGCTTGTTATCCACCTTGGTATATACCCTCTTCGTGTTATTTGGAAACTGGTAAGCTCCTGGTTCCCCACTCGCTAAATGACTCTATTGTGATTTATGAACATCCAACATATAGGAATCTCTGCCCCCCGTCTTTGACATACCTAATGAGGATCCCTTAAAATGATAGGATCTCCTCCCTACTGAGCTGTCCCGATTGATTGAAAGATGTTATGTTAATTAATGAATGGATTGAGGTGTCTCCACTGGTTTTCTGCCCGCCCGCCTCCATGGTCTATTAATGCTGACCATTTGTTCTTACCCATTGAGGAAGAACTCATATGCCTTTGAGTGACTATATGATGTCAGAGCCTTAACACGCATTGTGATGAAGTAAACGCTATGAGTATTCTGAAATTGTTTATCAAATGTATTTCCTTATAACCATATGCCATTTTAATGATAGAACCTTTTTATCTAGAGTGTGTGAGTCCCCGCCCCCTGGTACATCACCGCCCTGATGAAGGTGCAACCTAAATAGGCTAAAACACCGAAACGCGTGTCGGCGTGAACAATGTGGATGGGGAAAGTCTAGTTATTGTTTACTATCTTTTCTCTACCCGCTTGCCTCCATAACTTGACCTTTGTCTATGCAGCCACATGATATTCTTTCTGCAGGCCTTGATGCACCGTTATGAATTTCATGAATAGATGTATGTGACCGTGTATATCTGTATCTGGTGAGTCTGAAAGTGAGTGTGAGTTTAGTGGGTGTGTCTGGGAGTGTGTGGGACGTATATATATTTTATGAACTCTTCTTGGTTCAATCAATGTATTGTGAGAAAAC